>NC_088707.1:16837737-17462737 GCF_028017835.1 Emys orbicularis | reverse complement strand
GATTTCACAACCATAACTATTGATAAATGATTTCTTGACAGACAGGATGCTACCAAACTAAGTTTCCTTTAACCATCTTAAGATCTGTTTCTTTATCTGGTAATAGTGGGGACCATAAGGATGAGGTCTCCTTCTTAACAGCCTGATATTACATTGTTTTAATGTAATGTAGATGGAATGTGAGGATGTGACTTGCTGCTTGTCTGCTCCTTTAATCTGGCTGCAGACAAAGGCCTTATCCTTACAGGAGGAGAAGGAGGAATCCTGCTGATAGGCAGTGGCTGTGAAGAAAAAGAGGAGGGGTTCCTGGGACTTTTTTTGCCTCTTTTTCCCCTGCCTGCTGGTTCTTGTGGTGGAAGGGGTAGTTGCTCTCAGGAAGCCCAGCTAGCTCAGTTGCACTAACAGCTGAGAGCGGGCGCAAGCTCTAGTCTGCTCGGTACCAGGTCTGTCTCTGTTTGAGAACTCCCACCTGCAGCCCCTGCTGTCCCAGCCCTGAGCTTCCAGTCACTGCTCTGCCAGTGCCCCTCACATCCAAACCACAGCCCCTGTTATCTGAACCCTGAGTTGCCCAGTCACCGCTTTGCCAGTGCCCCTCACTCCTGACCCGCAGCCTCTGCTATACCAGCTCTGTCCCCCCATCTCTACTGGTGCCCCTCAATCACACTCACAGCCCCTTTTGTAGTAGTAGGATTTTATGTCTGTAGTTTGTATAAACCTTATACAGGTTAAACTCATGAATTGTCTGCCCTCTATAACACTGATAGAGAGATATGCACAGCTGTTTGCTCCCCCAGGTATTAATCACTTACTCTGGGTTTGTTAATAAACAAAAGTGATTTTATTAAGTATAAAAAATAGGATTTAAGTGGTTTCAAGTAATAACAGACAGAACAAAGTAAGTTACCAAGCAAAATAAAACGAAACACACAAGTCTAAGCCTAATACATTAAGAAACTGATTACAGGTAAATCTCACCCTCAGAGATGTTCCAATAAGCATCTTTCACAGTCTAGACTCCTTCCTAGTCTGGGCCCAATCCTTTCCCCTGGTACAGTCCTTGTTAGTTCCAGCAGGCATCTAGGTGGTAAGCAGGAGCTTTCTCATGACTGGCCCCGCTCTTTGTTCTGCTCCACCCACTTTTATAGCTTTGGCCCAAGGCGGGAATCCTTTGTCTCTCTCTAGCTCCCCACCCCTCCTTCTGTATGGAAAAGCACCAGGTTTAAGATGGATTCCAGTATCCTGTGACATGGTCACATGTCCTGTGAGACCCCTAATCTCCATTCTTCCAAGACTGGCCCACACACACCCAGAGAGGTTTGCAAGTAAACGGAGCATTTACAACCAATTGTCCTAGTCAATGGGAGCCATCAAGCTTCCAAACCATCATTAATGGCCCACACTTTGCAGAATTATAATAGGACTTCAGCACTTTACTTCATATTTCTAGCTTCAGATACAAGAATGATACATTCATACAAATTGCTTGAACACACTCAGAAGATTATAAGCCTTGTAATGAGACCTTACAAGAGACCTTTTGCATAAAGCATATTCCAGTTACATCATATTCACACTTATAAGCATATTTCCATAAAACATATGGAGTGCAACGTCACAAGGGGCACTGCAGAGCTGTGGGGGGAGCCCAGGGCTGGGATAACATTGGCTGTGGGTAGCAAGTGAGGGGCACTGGCACAGCCGTGACTGGACAGCCCAGCACTGGGATAGCAGGGGGCTCTGTCTCAAGATTAAGGGGCACTAGAAGAGCTCAGGGGCAGGATTGGAATAGCAGGGGCAGTGGCTCGGGTTGAGGGGCACTGGCAGAGAAATAATTGGGGAGCCCAGGGCTGGGACAGCAGGGGCTGCAGTTCAGGGGTGAGGAGCACCAGCAAAGTGGTGACTGAAGAGCCCAGGGCTGGGACAGCAGGGGCTGCGGGTCGGGAGTGCGGGGCACCAGCAGAGCGGTGACTGGGGAGCTCGGGACTGGGACAGCAGGGGCTGTGGGTTGGGAGTGAGGGGCACCGGCAGAGCTGTGACTGGAGAGTTCAGGGCTGGGATAGCAGGGGCTGCGGGTCAGGAGTGAGGGGCACCAGCAGAGCTGTGACTGGAGAGTTCAGGGCTGGGATAGCAAGGGCTGCGGGTCAGGAGCGAGGGGCACCGGCAGAGTGGTAACTGTGGAGCCCAGGGCTGGGATAGCAGGGGCTGTGGGTCAGGAGTGAGGGGCACCGGCAGAGCTGTGACAGGAGAGTTCAGGGCTGGGATAGCAAGGGCTGCGGGTCAGGAGCGAGGGGCACCGGCAGAGCAGTAACTGTGGAGCCCAGGGCTGGGATAACAGGGGCTGCGGGTCAGGAAAGGCAGTTGTGCGCAGTTTTCAGAGCTGCCCTGTATCTGCCCTTTCTCTTTTCCATCCCTGCTCCCAGAATGCACCAGGCCCTGGACTGAACGCTTCCCCTGCAGGCAGAGCTGGTTTTGTTTGCTGTGATCCTGTTGGATGGGCGGGGGGGAAGTGACAGTCCCACCCCAGAGCCAATGCCCACCTGTCACCAGCACCCTTAGCCCCGGATCCACCCAGCCTGGTCAGATGGGTTCGTCCTCCCTGTCTGGGGAAGAGAAACCAGTGACTTACCAAGGAGCTGTGGGGTGTGTGTGTGTGCAACGGTTCCTGTCCCCAGCAGCGCAGGTCAGCCAGGGAGCTGGGCTCTGCCATGCGCTCAGGTGCGTCTCCCCTCCAGCTGGGGACTGCTCCCCAGCATGGTCTGTTGGAGCTCACGCACTAACAGGGCAGTGGCAGCAGCCGCGTGGTGGGTTGGGCTGGTGACCTGGGTCCATCTCATGGGGTCGGCTGGGTTCATGCTCAGGTGACTAGTCTCAGCCACCGGCCGAGCCCCATGGCCACGCTGCTGCTGTTTGCGCACTAGCTCCTCACTCCCCCATTCTAGCTCCTCACTCCCCCATTCACTCACTGAAGCCAGGAGAAGTTTTGCAGGGATGAGGTGAGACAGGTTTGACCCAAATATCCCAGAGCTGATTCTCCCCAAAGTCAGGTGTGCGCATGTGGTGGGTGACGTGTGCCATGCCCTGTGCCCATGAGGAGCTCTGCCTCCCTCCCCCAGGGTTTCCCCTGGAGCAGAGAAGCTCTGAATCCTCGCTGGAGACTAGAGAAGCCCGAACAGCACAAGCTGCATGGCAGAGGTTCTGTATCAGGGCCTCACGGGCACATTGATTTCATTTCCTCAAGGCTGCCCTGCCCCTTCTCCAGGCTGCTCTCACTCCTACAGCACAGAGCGGGCTGCAGGCTCTTTGCCAAGCTGGGTCCCAGCTCAAGTCAAGACTCATAACCTGGATATGAGTCAGAAAAGCAGACTTTGACTCCCTCAGGGAACAGATGGGCAGGATCCCCTGGGAGAATAACATGAAGGGCAAAGGGGTCCAGGAGAGCTGGCTGTATTTTAAAGAATCCTTATTGCGGTTGCAGGAACAAACCATCCCGATGTGTAGAAAGAATAGTAAATATGGCAGACGACCAGCTTGGCTAAACAGTGAAATCCTTGCTGATCTTAAACGCAAAAAAGAAGCTTACAAGAAGTGGAAGATTGGACAAATGACCAGGGAGGAGTATAAAAATATTGCTCAGGCATGCAGGAGTGAAATCAGGAAGGCCAAATCACACTTGGAGTTGCAGCTAGCAAGAGATGTTAAGAGTAACAAGATGTGGGCCCCTTACTGAATGAGGGAGGCAACCTAGTGACTGAGGATGTGGAAAAAGCTAATGTACTCAATGATTTTTTTGCCTCTGTCTTCACAAACAAGGTCAGCTCCCAGACTGCTGCACTGGGCAGCACAATATGGGGAGAAGGTGACCAGCCCTCTGTGGAGAAAGAAGTGGTTCGGGACTATTTAGAAAAACTGGACGTGCACAAGTCCATGGGGCCGGATGCGCTGCATCCGAGGGTGCTAAAGGAGTTGGCGGATGAGATTGCAGAGCCATTAGCCATTATTTTTGAAAACTCATGGCAATCGGGGGAGGTCCCGGATGACTGGAAAAAGGCTAATGTAGTGCCCATCTTTAAAAAAGGGAAGAAGGAGGATCCGGGGAACTACAGGCCAGTCAGCCTCACCTCAGAACCTGGAAAAATCATGGAGCAGGTCCTCAAGGAATCAATTATGAAACACTTAGAGGAGAGGAAAGTGATCAGGAACAGTCAGCATGGATTCACCAAGGGGAAGTCGTGCCTGACTAACCTGATTGCCTTCTATGATGAGATAACTGGCTCTGTGGATGAGGGGAAAGCAGTGGATGTGTTATTCCTTTACTTTAGCAAAGCTTTTGATACAGTCTCCCACAGTATTCTTGCTGCCAAGTTAAAGAAGTATGGGCTGGATGAATGGACTGTAAGGTGGATAGAAAGCTGGCTAGATCGTCGGGCTCAACGGGTAGTGATCAATGGCTCCATGTCTAGTTGGCAGCCAGTTTCAAGCGGAGTGCCCCAAGGGTCGGTCCTGGGGCCGGTTTTGTTTAATATCTTTATTAATGATCTGGAGGATGGTGTGGACTGCACTCTCAGCAAGTTTGCCGATGACACTAAACTAGGAGGCGTGGTAGATACACTAGAGGGTAGGGATCGGATACAGAGGGACCTAGACAAATTAGAGGATTGGGCCAAAAGAAACCTGATGAGGTTCAACAAGGACAAGTGCAGAGTCCTGCACCTAGGACGGAAGAATCCCATGCACAGCTACAGACTAGGGTCCGAATGGCTAGGTAGCAGTTCTGCAGAAAAGGACCTAGGGGTCACAGTGGACGAGAAGCTGGATATGAGTCAACAGTGTGCTCTTGTTGCCAAGAAGGCTAACGGCATTTTGGGCTGTATAAGTAGGGGCATTGCCAGCAGATTGAGGGACGTGATCGTTCCCCTTTATTCGACATTGGTGAGGCCTCATCTGGAGTACTGTGTCCAGTTTTGGGCCCCACACTACAAGAAGGATATGGAAAAATTGGAAAGAGTCCAGCGGAGGGCAACAAAAATGATTAGGGGTCTGGAGCGCATGACTTATGAGGAGAGGCTGAGGGAACTGGGATTGTTTAGTCTGCAGAAGAGAAGAATGAGGGGGGATTTGATAGCAGCCTTCAACTACCTGAAGGGGGGTTCCAAAGAGGATGGAACTCGGCTGTTCTCAATGGTGGCAGATGACAGAACAAGGAGCAATGGTCTCAAGTTGCAGTGGGGGAGGTCTAGGTTGGATATTAGGAAACACTATTTCACTAGGAGGGTGGTGAAGCACTGGAATGCGTTACCTAGGGAGGTGGTGGAGTCTCCTTCCTTGGAGGTTTTTAAGGCCCGGCTTGACAAAGCCCTGGCTGGGATGATTTAGTTGGGAATTGGTCCTGCTTTGAGCAGGGGGTTGGACTAGATGACCTCCTGAGGTCCCTTCCAACCCTGATATTCTATGATTCTATGATTCTAAGGCAGATTTAACACTAGTGGGGGCCCAGGCATGTGCTGGTGCCACTCAGGGAGCGAATCTGGACCAACGACTGATTACAAATTGGGTTAACACTAAAGTGGGACTAGAAAGACCCTTGCTGGGACGTGGGGGGTAGGTAGCCCCCATTGTGTACCGTGCCCTTGCTGAGAAGTCTCTGGGAGAGTGGATACTTCTTGATGGGCCACCAACATGTCTCGTTGGTCCTGATGTCGGCTGCTCCTTTGTTGATACTGAAAAGCTAGCTGTGGGCCTTTCCCACTCGCCCCATAGTTCAGGAATGCACAGATAGCAATACTTTTGTGGAAGAAACGAACTCCACTCTCAGGTTGGAAGCAACAAAATCAGAGACAGCTTTATTCAAACAATTGCAAGGGAAGAATACAGATGGCAGAGAGCATCTCTGCCTCAGTTTCTCCAATGTACAAGCAAAATCACACAAGCATTTATACCTCTTTGTGATGTGCATTAATTAAAAACATCTGCATTTTATTTAGGCTATTTGCTATCTAGTCCAGTATTTTCTCACTTTCTCCTCTCAAACATCGTTATCTCAAGGCTGGGTCACACTGACTATTGTGCTGTTTTCCACTCGCTTCTGACGTGAACCCTGCTTCTACAGGTCTCGCAATATTAGTTTAGGCCTTAGCTCAACAGTTGCTCTGTCTCTGACACTTAAATGGCTGCACTTCAACCCTCTCTTTCTTTCCCTGCTTCCACACTTTGTAACCTCGCATACAACAATAGCACATACAATCCAACAGGAGAGTGATGTTCAATGGACCGAGACTTTTTAAATGACACCTAACAAGGCATGTTTTGTACAAAGCATATCATAATCATAGCACAGCTGTGAACATCGGGGTCCAGGGTGCTACTTTGAGGTCCAGAGTGTCACACTCTGCCAAAGCCTTTTTCCACTAGCAGGGTCCTCTCTGTGCCCAGAGCTCCTAATAGCTCCATGTCTGCAGGCAGTGGAGAACTCTGGTTTGGCTTCTCTTTCTCAGTGAGCATTAGCAGTGGTTCTTGCAAGGTCTCTAGAGAGTGACCTTTAAGAAGAGCTGGCTGAAGAGCCTTTCTAGGAACCAGGAGCTCCCGGCTTGGCCTGCCAGTTCTTCCTTGATGAGCCGACTTTATCTGTCAGGCTCCCTTTTTAGTATCTCTTTCTTCTAAACAGAAAAGACCTTTCTGGGCAATCCTGTAAATGCTTGTTCAAGACAGAGAGAGCCTTCCTGGTAGCTAAGTCTTGAAATGCGACAAATGACAAGTCTGGAGCTGATGAAAAGGTGACTGTCACCCAGAGTCGAGCCGAGGTTGCTGCGACCACAATGCAGTGAACTAACCCCTATACTATCACGGCTGCTAGCATGAAAAGAGTGCCGTAGAAACCCTCAGCTGTGGCTTTCTGTGTGCAGAGAGCCAGGCAGCTCGACATCGGCAGGTCTGGCAGGAAATGATTTGGAATTTGGATGTGTTGTCATGGAGCATCAAGTGGAGCAGTTGTGTTACATTCCTAAAGATGGCACCATGGCTTAGCTGGCTAAAGCACCTCTCTAGTAAACAGGAGATTCTGGGTTCAACTCCCAGTGGTGCCTTACTCCGTGCTTTTTTGTCTCCCCTGCTCAGAGTTTGCAATGTCTTGCTAGGAAACGGAAGAGACCTGTGTCAGCAAGCCAAGTAATTGCTTGTTATGGAAAAGGCTTCTTTGCAGAGGAGCGTTGGAAAGAATCAACTCACCAGCGTGCAGTTGATGAAAAGGCGATTGCGTTAGCAAAGGGGTTGCCTCGGCAGTAATTGCTGTGACATGAGAGCCTGTGTCTTTTTTCTTTTTTGTTAATTAAAATATCGGATCCAGTAGAAAACCCTGTTATACAAAGCACAGTGCAATCACCGACAGAAATGCCATTGGAAATACAAACAAAGGAACAATGCAATCGCTAGTAATGCACGGTTATGGGTCAATCCTGTGTACTGAGTACCCACTAAGGGCCCTGTGTGCTTTCCAGAAACTGGAGGAACTGATACAGAGCCTGAACACGAAACTCAACAATTCCCAGGTGCTGCTGGAAAACCCCTTCCTGCCTAGAAACAAAGTGCAGCAGGAGGGAATCAAGGCCCGTCCTGGTGCCAGAGCCCAGCCCACGCCCGCCTCCACTCTGCTAGTGACTCACTTTTTTCCCACTGCGGCAGCCGTTTAACAGCAACAGAAACCCGGTTAGCCACTGCTGGGGGAGCTGCCTTCGTCGCTGAAGATGCTCCTGACAGCGGCTCTGCCGAAGGTGATACAATGCTCTGGCATTGATCAGGTGCAGTGTGTCCCGTGACACCCACCCGCTATACGGTGGCCCCTGCTGAGGGTGCCCTTGCTGCAGCTGCAGCTGGTTCTGCTGGGGCCCGGTGGTTGCCCTCATTCTTCCAGGAACAAGCCTAAGGTGAGCTGAGAATAATCCTGTCCAACCAAGTCTGGCAGCCGCCATCGTGTAGCCAGAAGTCCCCACACCGGCCGTGTAACAAAACAAGCCACCAGAAGGTGGCTCATAGTCTCAAGCGGTGCCAGAGCCTGACAAAGTGCCTGTGGGCAAACTTTGCTCTGCACACGCCGGCCATGCATATTTGCATAGATGGACAGTTTCCCATGAACGATGCGTCACCGCACGTCTCGGTACTTAAAAGGCACCTGGGCCATTTGCAGATACTTTAAGGCTCCCGTCAGTAAGTTCTGGGGACAGTTGCTCACCTTCAGTGGAACCTCCCTAAAATTGGCCTGCATCACCCTGTGGCACAATGACCTCCAAGCAGACCGAGCCAAAGGGGGGCCTCAGTGCTGTGGCCGCTGCTGCTATGAGGGAGGCCACTGCTGCGGCTTAAACCATCCTGTGAGCACCTTCCACCTGACCACCCACTGAAAAGCCCGTAGGACATATGGTGGGAGTGGATGAACACTAGAGAGAGGGGGGGCCTTCTAATCTCCCCCTTCTGCCACCATTGGCCACCCCAAACCTGGTGCTGCATCCAATGGGCTCAAATCAAATATGGCCAGATCTGAAGAGTCGGTTGAATTCTCTCTTGTTGCCCCACCATTCCCCTCTGGCCTGGCCTGCCCTCCAGCTCAGCCACCCACTGAAAATTGAAAAACAAGAAATTGGAGCCGTAAAAGGCTTCAAAGCCCACCATGCCTAACCCCCCCCCCCCCTCTGTCACCGGCAGAAAAGCCACACTTCTCCTGACTAGGGATGTCCTATTGCCCCACAAGAAGCGGAAGGCCATCGTGTTCAATTTCTGCAGCACTCGTGGAGCTGGGGGAAATACATGGCTGAAGAAATTTCCTGCAGCTGAAAGATAGGTCTTCTTGAGTATGACAACCTTCTGGACTAATGAAAAGGTCCTGTTACTCCACCGGCCGAGCCGTTCCTCACAGGCCGGCAGCTGCCTCTCCCAGTTCCCATTCCCCACCTCGTCCCTGACCCCAAACAGTGCCTCCAAGATGTTCACCACCCCGGGGGTGCTCCTGTCTGGCTGCTTACAAATTGCAAATCCCTGATGGGTAAGGGAAAAACCCCACCAGGGTCCGATCCCACCCACAGGGCCCTGCTCTTCTGTTAGGTTCACCATGGCTCCGGCTGCAGCCGAGTACCCCTCCAAAAGTATCACCAAAGTGCGGCAGTCTCCCAGGGAGCTCACTATCATGGTCATGTCATCTGTATAGGCAACCGCCTTCAATGCGACAGGTCCCCTGCTCAGTCCTTCCAGACTCTGGTCAGGGCAAACCATGCCCTGCACTGCTCTGCTTCTGTGGCGTGCTCCCAGAAAAGGGTCCAAAGAGTGCACGTACAGGAGGGGCTCAAGGGACAGCCCTGTCGTACGCCCGAGTGCACGGGGACTTTGTTCCTTAGCCAGCCGTTCACCAGCGGGCAGTCTCAGGCCTGTTTGTACAGCACCGGCAGCCATCCGATAAAGTGCCCCCGAACTCTGGACTGTTTGAGCACTCGCCACAGATAGTTCACATTGACACAATCAAAGGCCTTGGATTGATCCAGAGCCAACAAGTGACCTTTTCACTGTTCCCGGCGTGCACATTCACAGACCTCCCGCATGCTGCATAAGCAGTCTGTGACTGTCCGACCTCGCACTGCATTGGATTGGTGACAATGCATCAGTCGGTCTGCTACCCCTCCCAGCCTCCTGTTGCGTCCTCAGGCCAAGATCGTCTGTCCAGTGCTTTTCAAAGTCAGACCACTGTTTGTTCAGGGAAAGCCCCTGGTGGGCCGGACTGGTTTGTTTACCTGCCACATCTGCAGGTTCATCCGATCACAGCTCCCACTCGCTGTGGTTCACTGCTCCAGGCCAATGGGGGATGCGGGAAGAGCGGCCAGCATAGCCAGGAAATAAATTGCCCTTCCAAGGAAAGGCCAAGCCCTGAAAAGAAAAAAAGTAACATCATGGAGGGGTGGCTTCTAAAGTTCTTGGGGATACCAGAGAGTGAAAGGCTGTCTTTACCGGACCAGGGACTTGAATCCTGGACCCTCATGCGTCTGACAAAGTGGGTATTCACCCACGAAAGCTTATACTCCAATACATCTGTTAGTCTTAAAGGTGCAACAGGACTCTCTGTTGCTTTTTACAGATCCAGTGTAACACGGCCACCCCTCTGATATAGGGAGAGATTGTTAGTCACAGGTCAGTGGGTGGGTATATGCAAATTAGGAGTGTACAGGGAAACCAGCGAGAGGAAGGAGGCTGAAAGACTTCTCTGTCTTTTGAACAGAATTGTGTGTTAACGGTTCTTGCTTTGAATTCCTCCATTGGAGTCATTTCGGGGAAGTGATCCTCACTTAGAGTTACCTAGTTCTCAAAGTCACGTGAATGGTGTTTGGTGCGTGTCTGGGAGCTCGTGATGGCGAGGTTGAAAGCGGTGGGGGTAGAGGGGCTGCGCAGAGTCTGAGGGTGTCAGCATTGCCTTTCTGCTGTTTCTGAGCTAAGATCAAGTGTAGTATGGACATTTAGCTGGAGCACATCACAGGATACCATCAATACCCCATTGAGTGTTTGAGACTGCTGAGCAAGGAAATAGCTTACTTCGTTTCCTGATGAGTCAAGGGGTGCACCCCAGCTACGTACTCATTTGCTATACTGATACTGACTTGGTATACCCGAGTCCACTTATCCACTGACACTTTAAAAACTGTTGTACCCCCATCTGGGTCTATGCTGGTTATGTGATATGTATGTATTTCTTCACCCTTGCAACCGATACCTGTAATCCCTCATAAATCAAGTCTGACCCCAGATGCACAGTACCTTCCCTCTTAACTTGTGTATATTTAATTTTAAACATTAACTTTAATAAAAAATTTAAAACCTGTTTTTATCAGTTTAATATCTGATATGTCCTTTATTTGAGGACTGTATGTTAAATTTGATTTTTGAAACAGGAGGCTGGAATAGGAGCTTGCTCTGTCCACCTCATACATTGCATTGTCTCTGGGAACGGGGCATCTCCTTTTGGGAAGAGTCTTTTGGTTAGAAAAACAGGAAGAGTTTCACTGTGAAGACGCTGGTTTGGTAAGTTTTTTGTTTGTTTGTTTGTTTTTTGTTTTTTTTAGAATAGCCTGGACTCATTGGCGTTTTGATTTCTTTGTGACAAAATATTGTTAAAACTTCTTGGGAGTGTTTTCTGAGTCTATAGATGTGGGTTTCTTTGTCTTGCTGGAGGATTGTTTTAAAAGCCGGGTGTGACGGATTGGGTCACAGAAACCCCTTTGGGGCTGCCACCAGATGTGCCTAGATTACCTGCGAGTCCGTTTTCCCTACCAGCTTGGGATTTCAGTACCTTGCCTGTTTGAACCAGATGTGCTTGCCTGCTGCAAACACCTATCCAAGTCTGAACCACGTCCCCCACAAGCTGCAGGCTTAACTGAAAAAGTTTAAGAAGTGCTCCTGTCTCCAGCACTCAGATACCCAGCTCCCAATGGGGTCCAAAGCCCAAATCAGTCCGTTTCCCCCTGTATAAAGCTTATCTAGGGTAAACTGTAAAATCCTGTAACCAGGGCTGCTGCCTAGCAGCCTGCGCATCTGCCTGCCAGCGCTCGAGCTCGTAAGGCACTAATCCAGATACTGGCGGCTAGGTGCTATTAATGAAAAATCAGCAGAGTGGCGCAGCGGATGCATGCTGGGTCTATAAACCAGAGAGCGATGGATCAAAACCATCCTCTGCTATGCTCGCGCTCATTTCTTTTGGCTCTGGGCCCTCAAGCGAGGCGGTGACCAGCAGAGCACCAAGAGCCTAGGCCATGAGGCAAGAGGTGGCTGAGGCGGCGGCCTTCCAGGGAGCTCCCCGGCACCTTTGGCTGCTTGGGCTGAAGCCAAGAGGCAGGCCTGGGCGTGGTGAGGGCCTCCTGTCCTGGAATGAGGCAGCAGTGCTTCCTTTCCCCCACGCACACACCGGCAGGTGGCTTCCTTTCCCCCCCACACACACACCAGCAGGTGGCTGCTGCCAGGGAAGCTCTCGGGATGCTAAGCAGCTCTGTGTGGCTGTCAGGGGAAAGAGCCAAGGCTCCTGACTCGACCTGCCATTGACTTGCGTGGCTCTGTGCTCCGTCAGCCGGGGTGGGGGCCAGGCTGCGGACGTGACTCAGGCTTGGGCAGCATGGCCGTGCTTCCCTGACGAGGCATGAGGCAGGCTAAGAGCTTTGTGCAGCCTACAGAGAAGTGGGAGGGAGGCGTCTTCGAGCCGGCGTGTCTCGTCTGTTTCTCCCTTGCCCCTTGGGCGGAGGCGGGAAGGGAGTGAAACATTCCCGGCTGAAGGTTTTGCGCTCGGCCTTGAGGATTAAGCCCGAGCGTCCAGCATGGCTGCTGGGAGATGGGTTTCTGAATGGCATCCAGCGCACTCTTCGGGACACCAGCTGAAAGCACTGAGGCCAAGAGGGATGGTTTTGAGGTGGCAAAAGGGGGCCTTTGAGGTTTCCAGCAGGTCTCGAGGAGCAAGGAAGTAGCACGGGCTTACCACTGTCCCTGGGTGGACTCGAACCACCATCGTTTCAGTTAATAGCCAAACACGCTGACCCATTGCGCCACAGAGAGATGGCTGGATGGAGCGCAAAAGTCAGGAATCAGCTCAGGGTAGCGTATACCATACGTGTGCAGCAATTAGACAAGAAACAGCAAGGAACTGGACTGGTATGGAGTGAAACTGTATCTTATGTGTGCCTGATGACTGTACGTTTGAGAGAGTTCTCTGGGAAGGAGCAGAAAAGAGCATTGGGGCTGCGGTACAGCACTTGCATACGCTTTCTTTGACCTGTTTTGCTGTAAGAGTTAAGAGGGAGAGATTGTTAGTCACAGGTCAGTGGGTGGGTATATGCAAATTCGGAAGTAAAAATATTATTTCAGTTATACCTTTCTTATCAGTTTAATGTCTGATATGTCCTTAATTTGAGGACTTCATATTAAATTGATTTTTGAAACAGGGATGTAATAGGAGCTTGTTCTATCCACCCAATGCATCAATCTGGGTGTTGCAGTGTTTCCAGGACTGGTGTATCTCCTTTTGGGTAGAATGTTCTGGTTAGAAAAGCAGAAAGAGGTTTACTGTGGTGATACTTCTTTAAAGCAGATTTTTTCAAATAGTTGAACCATCTGAAATCTCTAGCGCTTTGGTTTCTTTATGATAAAATATTCTTACAATTTCTTGGTAGCATTTTGTGAGTCTATAAACATGGGGTTCTTTGTAGCCCCATCTCAAAAAAGATATATTGGAATTGGAAAGCTTCAGAAAAAAGGGCAACAAAAATGATGAGAAGATATGGAACAGCTTCTGTAGAGACAGAGATTAATGAGATTGGGACTTTTCAGCTGGGAAAAGATGACTAAAGGGGGATATGATGGAAGTCTGTAAACTCGTGACTGGTGCGGAGAAAGTAAATAAGGAAGTGTTATTTATTCCTTCTCATAACACAAGATCTAGGGGTCACCAAATTAAATTAATAGGCAGGAGGTTTAAAACAAAGAAAAGGAAGTATTTCTTCATACAACCCACAGTCAACCTGTGGAACTCTTTGCCAGAGGATGTTGTGAAGGCCAAGACTATAAGATGGTTCAAAAAGAACTAATTGCTTTCCTTTGTTGGACCAACTGCCAATGGGCTACAAGCAGGGAAAAAGAGAACAAAGGAGTCAGGCAGCTCTCCTTGAGCCAAGACAGGGCACAGGGACCAAGCCATCCTAGAACAACCTGTAGAATAGGGCAGTCATAAAAACATGGGAAAATAACCAGAATAACAAAGACACAGCTTCAGCGGGGGTTAAGGAAAAATTGTAAACTGCTGTAAAGGGCACTCTCAGAGATTTTTTTTCTTTTCTTGAGCAAGTACTAGGAAAAAATGCAAACATAATCCCCCACTACCACAAACCATACAGCTGAATACCTTGCATTTACAGAGATCATAGTGATCAATGCATCTCCACTGCAATAAATAAACCTCACTCATCAAAAACCACCTATGTCACCATAGTAGCTCCCCTAACAAATAAGTATAAGCTACTAGCACCCAGCTGCCACCCACCCTCGCTCACCCCACACCCTTAAGCCATGGTGGGGGACACCACGACCACGACCACTGGCCCCACCTACACCAGCCCCCACTGCCGCGAGCTGCCACGATGTGTCACCGGGGCCCCATTGTTCTCCAGACCAAGCCCCAGGTGCCAAATATGGGCCCACCTTGGCAGCCTGCTCCCGCTCCCACAATGCTCTGCTTGCACACATATCTGCATACGTGCCCATGCGGTTCCGTCCCTCCAGTTGGGCCCCTCCCGCTGCCTGCCCGGGCCCGGCGCACTCCCCTGGCCAGCCCCGGCTCTTCAGCACTAAGAGCTCAGCCGCCAGCTCCCCCAGGTGCCCTTGCCAAAGTGCCACCCGGTCCCCGCCGGGGCCGCTGCTGGGCCCGCTCTCCCCGGCGGATGGGTGGCTGCATCACGGGCTGCAGCCCAGCTCAGAAAAGGAGGGGCCCAACAAAGCTGTAACCTGATTTCAAGACACTTCAGTTATGCCCTAGAGTCGTAGCCGGGTTCAGTCCCAGGAATCCAGGGTATCAGAGAGACAAGGGAATAGCTTGTCTTGTGGACCAACTACTGCTGGGGAAAGAGAGAAGCTTCCATTGTGCTTCTCTCTCTCTCCCCACCAGAAGCTGGTCCAATACAAGAATTACCTCTCCTGCCTTGTCTCACGTCCGTTTCTTGTCATTGCAGAAGGTCAGGTGTTGTCATCCACTCCAGAAACTGGAAGGCCACTTGATGACTTTTCTTACATGCCAAGTGAGTGTGAGTGCACAGGCAGCCAGCGCTGTTTAAAGCTGTTCCCATGTATTAGGGTGACCAGACGTCTCGATTTTATCGGGACTGTCCCGATATTTGCTTGTTTGTCCCGCGTCCCTACCGATGTGCAGTCAGGACACTGGACAAACAAGCAATTTTGCCCTCCCTGAAGGGCTCTCGCCCCCCCACCCCCGACTCCACCCCCTCCTTCCCCCATCGGCTCCCTCCCCAAATCCCCACCCTGGCCCCGCCTCTTCCCCAAGCAGGTGGCATTCCTCCTCCCTCCCAGGCTTGCAGCTGGAATGCCTACACAAGCCTGGAGGGAGGGGGTGGTGGCCGGCTTCCAGTTCCTGGAGCTGGTGAGTAGGGGCACCGGGCGGGCAAGGGGGGCTGGCAAGGGGGCTGCTCCCCCAGAGGGAGACGGGGGGCTCCAGACCCCGGCAGCGGCGGGGGAGAGCGGCTTGGGGCTGCACCAGTGGCCATGTAAAGTTTATCGGCTTGGGGGGGACCCTGGCTGGCTCCTCGCGCCTGTAGGGGGGTAGCGTCCCCGCCCCATGCCAGCATGTCACGCCGGCCGCCGCAGGCCAGGTAAGGAACCGAGTCCCCACCTCCCCCCTCGTCCTGGCTCCTCATCTGAGCCCCCACATTGCCCTCCTGGGGGAGCAGCCCCCTTGCCAGCCCCCCTTCCCCGCCCGGTGCCCGTACTCACTAGCCGCAGGAACTGGAAGCCGACCACCATCCCCTCCCTCCAAGCTTGCGTAGGCATTCCAGCTGCAAGCCTGGGAGGGAGGAGGAATGCAGCTCAGCTGAGGAGCCAGGACGAGGGGGGAGCCAGGACTCGGTTCCTTACCTGGCCTGTGGCGGCCGGCGACACATGCTGGCGCAGGGCGGGGACGCTACCTCCCTACAGGGCAGGGTGAGGACTGGCGGGGGTCCCCCCCCAGCCGATAAACTTTACGTGGCCACTCACGCAGCCCTGAGTCGCTCTCCCCCACCGCTGCCGGGGTCCGGAGCCCCGCGCCTCTCACTCCAGAGGCTCCTTCCCCGCGGGGCGGTGGGAAGTGCCGCATGTGCCCGGGGCCCTGAGGGGGGGTGGGGCCGTGACGCAGCCGGGGCCTGCTAAACCCAGGGTTGTGAGTTCAATCCTTGAGAGGGCCACTTAGGGATCTGGGGCAAAAATCAGTACTTGGTCCTGCTAGTGAAGGCAGGGGGCTGGACTTGATGACCTTTCAAGGTCCTTTCCAGTTCTAGGAGATAGGATATCTCCATTAACTAATTTCCCCGGCACCTGCAAAACGGCTTTTTTTTTTTTGGTGGGTTTTTTTTTTGCTCCCCCCTCCCCCCGCGTCCCGATATTTCCTGTCAGTGATCTGGTCACGCTACCATGTATCAGGTGAGCTGCAGCTTAGCGAACCCCAAGGATCTGAGGTGAGCTACTTTGCAACAGAGGCAGACCAAGCAGCAGGTCCAATGCCGGGTCACACCCTGGCTGGCAGATAGAATCTCAATGTAGTATCATCGGCTGCTGCTGTTCCTGCGTTCCCTACTTCCCAGAAAGCTCAGCAGAAACCTATCCCAAAGACCACCCTTGGTGCCTCGTGGAAGACCCGGACCACCTGCAAGAACGAAAACATTAGGAGGTGACTGAAGAAACCCCCCGTGGATACCTCTGCAGGGAGACCTGGCAACAGAAGGACAGCTCTTCCGGGCCTCACATCCAGGAGCAAGAATATCTCAACAGCTCTTCAGGAGGAGGACCCCCAGAGTACCCTGCCTGCTTCCCAGGACCAGGATGCTGAGCGCTGCCCTGCTGGTCTAGAGAAGGCTGCCATGGGAGGAGCCCCCCCAATGACCCAGGACCAGGATGCTGATCGCTGCCCCGCTGCTCCAGAAAAGGATACTCCAGAAGGAACCATCTCCTCAACCCCAGACCCCGAAATCGCTTACCACCCACCTGTCTGGAGGAGGGCCACTCCAAGGGGAATGCGCTCCAGAGCCCTGGATCTCGATGACGCTCGCTGTCCTTCCGGGCAAAGAGACATCATGGCCAGTGAGTCCAGCACCTCCCCAGGAGCGACTTCACCTCCTCAAGCTTCTGTCACGGACTCACAGATCGTGCCCACTCATGGCCCCGTGTGGTCCGTGGGGGTGCCCTGTCCAGTGCGGCAGCCCTTCTCGGGGGTCCACTCTCTCTCTGGGTCAGGCCCCTCCACCTCCTGGAGCCGCACATCTCTGAGCCTTAGCACGTCTGTCTCTCGCCGTAGGCCCCCTCAGGGAGTCCACTCGCTCTGGACCCCCCGGGCTTCCACCCCCGAAGGGGTTGATGCAACCCTGTTCTCTAGACCGGATTGACAGTCAGCCAGCGTAAAACAGGAGGGTTTATTGAGAGTTGAACACAGCACAGGAAACTCTCAGGGCCTCAGGCCTGGCCTCCCTCAGCCCAGCACATCCCAGTCTCTCTGCATCCAGGTGGGCTCTGCCTGCTCCCCCTCTTCAGCCCAGAGCCCCCCTGCTTCCCAACTGGGCATCTGATATCACCAGCCCCAAGCCCCGCCTCTGTCCATTGTCTTTTCTCCAGGTAAACAGGGTCGTAAACAGGGTCACTGGGCCTCCTCTCCCCTCTTCTGTCCTCTGGCCCCCTCTGGCTGGAACCGGCTGGTTAGGTCACGGGGTCCTCTCTTTACAGCCCATGGTCCTCCCACTGGCCAGAACCAGCTGCGACTCCTGCACTGTGTCTCCGGGTCGTCAGGTCACCAGTCGCTGGGTGTCCATTCTCCAGGGCATTGGCTGGGGTCCCAAGTTCCCTCTCCAGTCCTCTGTAACAACAAACTCCCTGTCCCCTCACCTCATTAAACCAGTAATACCCAGGGACACTGAGTCGCACTCCCTCTGCATGAAAATCCCCCACTTCGTCACAGCTTCTCTACCAGACCCAGAGGAATCACCTGGTGAGTCTGCAGGCACAACAGAGGTCCGCCGCACAGAGGGTGAGGCAGGGGAAGGCGACTGCATCTACCTCCAGTACCCGCTCCCTACAGGTCTCCTCCTCTGCCCCTTCTGCCTCCCCGTCCATGGAGTCCAGACCCTCGGGGACCTCAGCAAACACGTTCATAAAACCTACAACAAACGGATTGCTTTCCGGTGTAGTCGCTGCAATGAACCATTCGAGACTCAAAAGAAATGCAAGTCCCATCACGACACATACAAGGAACCCCTCACAACCACGAAGGTGAATCCCACTGGCATCCTGCGGGTTCCAACCCTGACCCCCACCGATGGTCCGGCTTCAGCACCCCAGCCAGCATCCCCAGAGTCACAGCAGGTAATGGGGGACCAACCGCCAACTAAGGGAAACGCAACCCCCACCTCGAGGGCTGACGATGCCACCAAAAGGACCAGTCCCATCTCCAGAATCCCCACACTGGACCCCACTGTGAGGGGGATCACCGCCACCTCCCAGGTCAACAACCTCACCAGACGCCTCAGCAACCTCATAAAAAGCATCCGGCACAACACGGATACGAGATGGTGCAGCGCTCCCCCTGCCGTAGGAGCAACTAGCACCGCCCCCCAGGCTGCATGGCGAGACCCAGCCAACGGAGGAACCTCCCGCAGCCCCCAGATCCCACGGCCGGACCCCACCCCCGGGAGACCCAACACCTCCTCTAAGGTTACCCAACGAGCCTCCGACCGCCAAAAACCCCATGCCCCACCGAGGACCCCCCAGCCAGATGCCGCCCGCAGAAGAACCAGAACCATCCCCAGCACCTCCAAACATGTCTGCGCCCCCACAAAGCCCAGCACCGGTGCTTCCAGAACCCCACTCCCTCCCGGAAGATCCAGCGCTGCTTCAGAGACACCGAGAGCTGCCCTCCCCACCGCACCAGGACCCCCGCCTCAAGACCCACCTGAACACCGCTCCCCAGTCCGAGGGACAACAAGGACGCAGACTGTCCCCACACCACCTGAACCTGCGGAGACAATGCAGGAGGAGGAGCGATGGCTGCAAGCGAGGGTCGCCACGCCGTGGCAATCCGCCTGGATGGAGGAGCTGGCAAAGGTTGAGGACTTCGAAAACTTTGACACCCTGATGGACAGACTGACCGCAGAACTGTCTGCAGAAATTACGGCCAGAAGGAGGGTACCCTAGGAGGCTGCACTGGCCACTCGCAGATTCCCTGCGCCGAGCCGTAACAACACCGCCAGAGAAGGCAGGAGAGGGGACGTCGTCCACCGCTACGATCCGGCAGCTGCATCCCATATTCAGAAACTATACAGGATGAACCAGACGAAAGCCATGAGGGAGATCCTCGACGGGACCTTCTCCTACTGTGCCATCCAACCCGAGAGGCTCTACTCCTACTTCAAGGACATGTTTGATCACGAGGCCCAGACCAACTTGCGACGCCCAGAGTGCCTTCCCCCGCTACCCCGGATCGACCTGGAGTGAGATTTTTCCCCGCAGGAGGTGCAGGTGAGGCTGACGAGGACCAAAAACACTGCCCCTGAAAAAGATGGCATCCGCTACCACCTGCTGAAAAAGCGAGACCCCGGCTGCTTGGTGCTCGCTGCCATCTTCAACAAATGCAAGCAGTTCCATCGCGTTCCCCGCTCCTGGAAAAAGTCCATGACCGTGCTCATCCACAAAAAAGGCGAACAAGATGACCCCGGCAACTGGAGGCCCATCTCCCTCTGCTCCACCATCTACAAGCTGTATGCCAGCTGCCTCGCAGCAAGGATCACAGACTGGTCAGTGTGCGGGGGCGCCATCAGCTCAGTGCAGAAAGGTTTCATGTCCTGTGAGGGATGCTATGAGCACAACTTCCTCCTTCAGATGGCCATCCAGAAGGCCAGGAGGTCCAAGAGGCAGTGCACAGTAGCATGGCTTGACCTGACCAACGCCTTTGGATCCTTACCCCACCATCACATCTTTGCCACCCTGGGAGAGTTTGGGATGCCAGAAACCTTCATCCAGATCCTCCGGGACCTCTACAAGGACTGCACCACCACCATCCATGCCACGGACGGAGAGACGGATGCGATCCCCATCCGCCGCGGCGTGAAACAAGGATGCCCCCTTAGCCCCATCATCTTCAACCTGGCCATGGAACTGCTCATCCGAGCCATCTCCAGCGGCCCGACCGGCTTCAACTTGCACAGCAAGAAAATCAGGATTCTGGCCTATGCGGACGATCTGGTCCTGACCGCGGACAACCCAGAGAGCCTCCAAGGTATGCTAGATGCCACCAGCCGAGCTACTGACTTGATGGGGCTCTGCTTCAATGCAAAGAAGTGCGCAACTCTGCACATTGATGGCAGCAAAAGGGACTCGGTGTAGGCAACAGGGTTCCAGATCCAGGGTGAGCCCGTCATCCCCCTGGCAGAGGGGCAGGCATACCAGCACCTGGGCACGCCAACAGGTTTCCGTGTCTGGCAGACACTTGAGGACACCATCCAGGAGATCTTGCAGGACGCCACCAAGATTGATGCCTTCCTGCTGGCACCGTGGCAGAAGATAAATGCCCTGAACACCTTCCTGATCCCACGCATCTCATTCACCCTAAGGGGATCTGCCGCGGCGAAGGTACCCCTCAACAAGGCAGACAAGATCATCCAGAAGCTGGTGAAGAAGTGGCTGTTCCTTCCCCAGAGAGCCAGCAACGAGCTGGTCTACATCGCCCAGAGGCACGGCGGTGCCAACGTCCCCCGCATGGGTGACCTGTGCGACGTCACAGTGATCACCCACGCCTTCTGCCTGCTGACATGTCCTGACGCCACGGTAAGGAACATCACGGCAAACGCCCTGCATGATGCGACAGAGAGCGGATCAGCAGAGCCCCCTCCAACCAAGACATCGCCACCTTCCTGAGTGGCTCCCTGGATGGGGAATTCAGACGGGACGGGCGTGACATCGCTTCACTGTGGTCCTGCACTCACAACGCCACGCGTCGCCTGGGGAAGCGCATCGGCTGCCTCTTGGGCCTGGTCCACACTAACCCCCCACTTCGAACTAAGATACGCAACTTCAGCTACGTTATTCACGTAGCTGAAGTAGAACTATCTTAGTTCGAACTTACCGTGGGTCCACACGCAGCAGGCAGACTTCCCCGTCGACTCCGCGTACTCCTCTTGCGGAGCAGGAGTACCGGCGTCGACGGCGAGCACTTCCGGGATCGATCCGGGATCGATTTATCGCGTCTAGACAAGACGCGATAAATCGATCCCAGAAGATCGATTGCTTACCGCCGGACCCGGAGGTAAGTATAGACATACCCTTGGAGTGGTGCAAGGAGCGCCAGGAGCTGGGAGTCCAGGTGCCACAGATCAGGTCCGACGACACCATCGTCACCCCGAGTGCCAGGGGCTTGCTGGAGAGGACTCTGAAGACTGCCATCCGCTCACTGTATGTGGAAACCCTGAAGCGTAAACCGGACCAGGGTAAAGCCTTTGACTTGACCAGCAACCACTTCCTCGCCAGGGGCGGCTTCACCTGCTTCGCCGACTGGTGATTCATCCACCGTGCCAGGCTCCACTGCGTCCCGCTCAACGGAGCCGTCCGCCACGGGAACTGAGACAAGCGTTGCAGGAAGTGCAGCTACTCCAACGAGACCCTGCCCCACGTCCTGTGCAGCTGCAAACCCCACTCCAGAGCCTGGCAGCTGTGCCACAACGCCATCCAGAACCGCCTGGTGAAAGCCATCGCGCCACGCCTGGGGGAGATCTCCGTGAACTGCACCATCACCAGTACTGACAGCCAGCTATGACCTGACGTGGTCATCACCAACAAGGCCCAGAAAAAGATCATCCTCGTCGACGTCACGGTCTCTTTTGAGAACAGGACCCCGGCATTTCACGAAGCCCCAGCTCGTAAGCTGGAAAAGTACGCCCCCCTGGCTGACACCCTGAGAGCGAAGGGCTACAAGGTGCAGATGGACGCCCTGATTGTCGGAGCCCTGGGCGCCTGGGACCCCTGCAACGAGCATGTGCTGCGGACCTGTGGGATCGGTCGACACTACGCATGGCTCATGCGGCGCCTCATGGTCTCAGATGCCATCCGATGGTCCAGGGACATCTACATCGAGCACATCACCGGCCACCGACAGTACCGGGAGGCGTGAGCCAGAGTGACATCGTTCTCCCACTATGAGAAAGGGACAAAGTGACCTTCTCCGTTGGATCATATGAACTGGAACCATAAACTCCCTGAACATTAAATCTCACCAAATGAGGGTCAATCCATCCTCATCATCATATCCACTCATTATACTCCACACCCAAACATAGCCACTCTATGAACTTCATACCCTCATATCTCAATGCCTGTACTTTGACCCATCAACCTTTTACCCCCAATTGGGGATATTGCAGATTATGTATTCCTTATGCCACCTGATCTTAAACCAAACTTTGCACCCTCGATAATCTGAATGTTATTCCCTGATAACCAGAAACTTCTATACTCAAACTCTGTTCACTAGTTTTTTTAACATCAGCTTAATAAAATTTTTATGTTGTTCGAGATCCCGGCTCCTGTTACTTTGCAAGGCGTGTGCGTTTGCTCCGGGTTTTAGCCGGCTAACACAGCGGGGGGCCGATTGCCGTCTGGCTTCCCCGCCCAGCTCCTTCCTCCATGTGCCTGGGCATCAGCGGGTCTGTCTCAGGAGAGCAGTTTCCCCCCTCTCCTCGCCCCATCCCAAACTCCACCCAGCTGGGGACCGAGCAGGGGCAGCCCCTTGAGCGCCGGAGACGGGCCGGGAATCTCATTTGCATACCCACGGTGCATTGCAGACAACGAAGCGAGTCCCTGGTCAAGGGGCTGGTTTTATTCCCAATGTCCCCGCTTCTGATGATCAAACTTGGGACTTAAATCGGTTCAATTAAATTTCCTCTTCAAGCGAGAGGTTTAGCGGGCTGTCATTGTAGTCACCCTGAGTTGAGTACAACGCGCTTTTGCCCTGGTGGCGCCTCTGACGGGTGGCCTTTTTACTCTGGTTTTTTTTTTTTCAGATCATATAAATTTTTTGTCTTTTACTTAAGATTTTTGTGAAGAGGAGTGTTTATGCGTTTCTATCCAATTTTTTGATGTTTTGCTTCAGTGTGGCTGTTCCTTGTTGTTGTTGTTGTTTAGGAGGAAAGAAACTTGTGGTTGGACTTTGTTTCTTGAGTTTCTTTAGAGGTCTCAAGTTTAACTTAAAAACAGACAATCAGAGTTTTGAGAGAAATATCTTGTATATTATCTTTAGAGCTCCATGTGTTAGTGAGATGTTATTCCAGAAGAGAGCTATTTCATGATCTATATTTGCTTAGCTATTTGGTTTCATGTGTTTTTGGTATTAGTGATTTGCTGAGGCATAATGTAGAAAATAACTTACAGATATATTTTCAAGTTTCTTTTTTTTTTTTATGCATCATTTCATTTCCAAAGGAAGGAATTAGAATAACTAGTCCCCATGTTTTCTGTGTTAATATTGAATGGTACAAAAAGGGTATTCATACTGGCCTATCCGGTTATTCTAGATGACTTTATGCAGCAGAGCTCATTAGCAATTAATTCTTTCACCCCCATGATTTCCTGTAAGAAGGCCAGAGTGGGTTAGACCAATGGTCCATCTAGCCCAGTATCCTGTCTCTGACGTTGGTCACTACAAGAGCTTCTGGTGGAGTGTACAGAACAGGACAATTTGGAGTGATCCACCCTCATCTTCCACTCCTGGTCTCTGTGTAGTCGGAGATTTAGGGCTTGCCTCAAGCATGGGATTGCATCATTGACCAACTTCACTAATAAAACTGGATGGACCTAGTCTCTATTAACTTCTCTCATTCTCTGTGGAAGCCAGTTATACTTTTCGCCCTCACAACATACCATGGCAAGGAGTTCTGCATGTTAATATCGTCAGGTGGTCCTCCCTCCCCCCACCTTTCCTGTATTGTGGGAAAGGGTAAATAACACTTGGCTCTTCACTTTAGCCCATTCATTCCCGGTTTTATTGTCCTCTCTCACAGTGGTTCTCAACCTTTCTTTACCAGGGGCCCCTAAAATTAAATACACAGCCCTGCGGATCCCCAGCTAGAGGTGAAGCGGGGAGAGGGACACACGGGGTGACCTGTCCCCCACGTTCTGTCTTCCATATTACCATGCTCCCTGAAATGCTAATGTAACAGGGCAGAGCAGCGGCGTGTTTCCTTGGCTAGCTCCTGCCTGCTCGTGGAGTTAGTGGCTGTGAGGCAACCCTTACTGATGGCAGGGGGAGATCTCTCTTCTGCAGTGATACTGCAATTTTTTGTTGTGCCCCTCCTCCCTTTGGGGGGGGGGGAGGGATAGCTCAGTGGTTTGAGCATTGGCCTGCTAAATCCAGGGTTGTGAGTTCAATCCTTGAGGGGGCCACTTAGGGATCTGGGGCAAAATCAGTACTTGGTCCTGCTAGTGAAGGCAGGGGGCTGGACTTGATGACCTTTCAGAGTCCCTTCCAGCTCTAGGCGATAGGATATCTCCCCCCGCAAACGAGGCAGGCAGGCTTGGTGGCCCTCGGAGGTGGGTCAAGCCCAGGTTTCTTTTGGCAGATGCCCAGTTGAGAACCAATGTCTGTAGTCTCGTCTCATGCTTTGGAAGCCTGCTATTTACCCCTTTGCGTTGTAAAAATGGACTATTTATTCCTACCCTTTGTTTTCTATCTGCTAACCAGTTACTGATCCATGAGAGGGCTCGAGCCGTCTGGATTAGCTCGTGACTGTGAGTGCCGACCTCAGGGCAGACAGTTAAGAAGCAGGGCGCAATCCCCGAATTGGTTGTGTGTTCTAGACTTAGATTTCACCAAGTCTCAGATTATGTGCTTGTTAGGCCTTTTTAAACCAAACTTGCTATTTTTGGATAATTTACGCATTATATAGAGGACTAGCTTGAATAAAAATGTTAAATCTGTTCTTATCACTTTAATAACTGATACTTCCTCTATCTGAGGACTATCTATTAAACTGATTTTTGGAATAGGGAGATGGAATGGCAGCTTGCTCCATCCACTGCACACATCGCCCTGTTATTGCAGTACTGAACCTCCGGGAACGCTGGACCTCCCTATGGGGAGAATATCATGGTTGAAGAGCAGCAAAGAAATGTGGTGTTGTCTGTGTTGTCATTTGGTCTGTACTAAGAGTATGGCTTTGAGTCATTTGTATCTCTTTGGTTAGTTATTAGTAACATCTTATTATTAGGCCTCTGAGTTGAAAGGCTGCACTTGCAGATTTTACTGTGTCATTGTTTGTAAGTCAGTTCAACAGCTGCTTTCTTAGGCTTGGTCTACACTTACCCCCCAATTCGAACTAAGGTACGCAACTTCAGCTACGTGAATAACGTAGCTGAAGTTCGAAGTACCTTAGTTCGAACTTACCTCGGTCCACACGCGGCAGGCAGGCTCCCCCGTCGACGCCGCGGTTCCCCCGTCGACGCCGCGGTACTCCTCTCGTCTAGCTGGAGTACCGCAGTCGACGGCGATCACTTCCTGGTTCGATATATCGCGTCCAGACCAGACGCGATAAATCGAACCCGGAACTTCGATTCCCAGCCGCCGAACTAGCGGCTGGGTGTAGACAAGGCCTTAGTCTATTCTGTGTAGGTTCTTAAACCGCTCTCCTTAGTATACCTTCCAGAATTGATTGCATGGTTTGGGTCATTCTTTCCCTCGTTTCCCTACAGAAGAGAAATTTTCCATCCCTTTCCCGTTTGGAAAGCGCCACTGTTTTAACTTAGGAAACAGTCTCTGTAAATGTTTCGCCCAGATGAGGGATAGTTCATAGGAGCAGAAGAGGAGGAAGGTTGTGACCCTTTGAGTCAGATTCATAGGGTTTAAGGCCAGAAGGAACCAGCCGATCACCTCAGAGAGACTGAGGTGCACCAATGCCCGAGGCCCTGCAGTGGCAAGGAATTGATTTGATGCGATTGACCATACGTTTGAGATAGTTCTGTGGGAAGGAGCAGATGAGCATTGCTGCTGCGGTATAGCGCTTGCATAGGCTTGCTTTGCCCTGTTTTGCTGTAAGAGTTAACAGTGAGAGATTGCTAGTCACAGGTCAGTGGGTGGGTTTGTGCAAATTAGGAGTGTACAGGGAACTGTCTTTGAACAGAATTGTGTGTTACAGGTTCTTGCTTTGAATTCTTCCACTGGAGTCATTTCGGGGAAGTGAGTCTCACTTAGAGTTACCTAGCTACGGTGTTCATTGCATGGCTGGGAGCTCGTCGCAGTGAGGTAGAAAATGGTGGGGGCAGGGGTGTTCGTGCGTCACAGAGTATCAGCATTGCTTCTCAGCTCTTGATGAGCTAAGATCAAGTGTTTTTTGTATTTCTTTGGTTTATTAGATGACAGGCGCAGGGTCTAAAACAGAGCTTGTAGGTACAGGAAGCAGGACTCCTGAAGCAGGTCCATCTTGGGGCTAGGGAGGCCAGATCTCAGTTCTGGGCCTTTCTCCATTTCCCCAGCCAGTTCCAAACTGAAACTCTTCAGCCTCTCCTCTGGCTTTTGTCTTTTTCCTGGGCCAGGAGGTCACCTGAACTTTTTGTTCTCCAACACCTTCAGTTGGTATCTTTGCAGGGGAGGGGCCCAGGCAATCAGTTACCAGGAGACAGGGTGTTGGCCATTCTCTGTAGACAGTATCACACCTGTCCTCTAAGGCTCTGCAGCAATCACACAGCCCAATCCCCCCACCTAGATTCTTAAGAAATGCATAGGGGAAACTGAGGCACCCACACAGTATTCAGAGAAAACATTAAGAATATTCCCAATGCATCACACTGCTATCCCAGGCCTGGGCTCCCCACACACTGCTCTGCCAGCGCCCCTCACTCCGGCCCTGCAGCCCCTGGTGTCCCAGTCCTCAGCTCCTCCCACAGCTCTGCCGGTGCCCCTCCCGACCCGCTGTCACTGCTCGCCCAACCCTGGGCTCCCCAGTCACTGCTCTGCCAGTGCCCCTCACTCCCGGACCGCAGCCCCTGCTGTGCCAACCCTGGACTCCCCCCACAGCTCTGCTGGTGCCCCTAACTCCTGACCTGCAGTCCCTGCTTTCCCAGCCCTCGGTTCCCCCCACAGCTCTGCCGGTGCCCCTCACTCAGGGCTGTCCTTACCCATATGCAAAGTAGGCAGCTGCATAGCTGCCCCTGCCCCTTCCCTGCCCCCCAAGCCAGCCCCCCGCCACGGAGGCCTGGGGCCGCCCCCCACTCCACCCCCACAGAGGCCTGGGGCCCGCCCCCCCTGCAGACTCCTGGGGAAGCCCCCCCGCTCCCCTCCTGCAGAGGCCTGTCCCCCCCACCCCCATGCGGGGACTGCGCAGGGCACCAGAATAACTAGGGATGGCCCTGCCCTCACTCCTGACCTGCAGCCCCTGCTATCCTAGCCCTGAACTCCCCAGTCACCGCTCTGCTGGTGCCCCTCACTCCTGGTCCACAGCCCTTGCTATCCCAGCCTTCAGCTCCCCCCACAGCTCTGCCAGTGCCCTTCACTTGCGACCCACAGCCCCTGCTGTCCCAGCCCTCGGCTCCCCCCACAGCTCTGCCAATGCCCCTCAATCCCGACACACAGCCCCTGCTGTCCCAGCCTTGAGCTCCCCAGTCACCGCTCTGCCGGTGCCCCTCACTCCCGACCTGCAGCCCCTGGTATCCCAGTCCTGACCTCTTCTTTCACCGCTCTGCCAGTGCCAGTATTCAAGATGTGCATGTACCGTAGATTTATAGAGGCAATATGATATTTTCTGTCTTATTATCTATCCCTTTCTTAATGATTCCCAGTAGTCTGTTCGCTTTTTTGACTGCCGCTGCACATTGAGTGGATTTTTCCAGGGAACTATTGACAATGACGCCAAGACAATGACTCTGTCATGAGTGGTAAGAGCTAATTCAGACCCCATCATTTTCTATGTAGATGTAAGCAGAGTCAGGATGAGCTCTACCCTGACATCTGGTGGTGAATTATGGTGAGTGTGGAAAAGAACTCCAGGGGCTGATCTTGTTTGCATAGGCACACCCACTCGCCTGGCATGGAACAACAGCAACTGAAAGTGGTTACTTTGGCTGGTGTGGGATCCCCAGTTTCTCTATTATTGGGGCAGGAAGAATAAAGTTTTGTTACCCTGATTCTGTGAATCAAGGCCAGTGGAACTGTTGTATGACAGAAGGACTGAGTGAGTCCTTCACCATTATCTAAGTAGCACTTGCTTGACAAGGGGCATGGGTTACAAAACCCAGTGAATTGAGAGAGGATGGGGACAGGTATTTGTACCTGATGGTATGGGCCCCCTCTGAGGGTTTGAAACACCAATTGCACCATCTTCTCTCTTCGCTGTTGAATGTCAGAGCTAACTTTGATTCCATTAGGAGCCTAGTTACAGGCTGCTGAGCTGAATTCACTTTGGGCCAATGGTGCACCAGCACTGGGCCTCCCTTGAGCTAAAATTGCTAAGAGCTGAAATCACAAAAGAGCTAAAGTTATTAAGAGCTGAGATCACTGAGTGCTGTGTTAACTAGTGGGGGAGCCTGAAGCTATCAGCAGCTGGCGGAGCAATTTGTGGGGACGACTGGAGGAGCAGCGAGCCTTGCGGGGCCGGTTGGAGTGGCCCAAGGAACGGCGAGCGGAGCTGTTTGCGGGGACAGCTGGAACGGCTCACAGGTCGGTGAGCGGAGTGGAGCAGCTTGTAGAGCGGAGCAGTTCGTGGGATGGCAGGAAAGTGGACTGGCTTGTGGTGAAGGCTGCAGCGGAACCCCCACGGGGAAACAGACGGCTGGCCAGCCTCGGATCATGTAAGGTGCCCCTTAACACCCTGCGTGCCCCCCCTTTTTGCTCTGGGGCTGTACTGACCAGGGACAGAGACTTTGGGGGTTGTTGGACTTTTGGGACTTTGGGTGGTTGCTGGACCCAAGAGACTTTGGGGTTGTTGGACTTTGGGGACTCTGGGTGATTTTTTGGATTGTTGGATTCAAGAGCCAAAGGGAAAGGACACAGCCCAATTTGCTGGGGTGGGTTTTGCTCATGGTTTGTGTTATGAATCCTGTTTGTGGTGTTTTTTCCAATTTTATGCTGATGTCGTTTACCTCATGTTATTAAACATTTTCTGCTACACTCACTCCGTGCTTGCGAGAGGGGAAGTATTGCCTCTTAGAGGTACCCAGGGGGGTGGTATGTAATTGTCCCAGGTCACTGGGTGGGGGCTCGAGCCGGTTTTGCATTGTGTTATTGAAACGGAACCCCTAGATACAGAACCCGGCCTTTGTTGCTGCCAACTTAGATGGGCAGAAGGGTTACATTTTTGGGGGCTCGTCCGGGATTCCCTGGGTCAGTACCCCTCGCAAGCACCTGTTGAGTGTTCCACTGCATTGGGAAACAATTGTGGTTATATTTTGAGGAAATTACTGTTTGTATAATGGCTAATATGTCAGGTTTGTTGGGCCCCGGCCCTGCAGCCTCTAGCTCAGGGGCCGCAGCCTCAGCCAATGATTGGGCAAAAGCACTGGGGCAAATATTGGAAAAGGTTGTGCTGTCCCAGGCTATGTTAAACTCTTGTCGTGAGTTAAGATTATTTGCTGGGGCAGAGGAGTTTGAACCCTGGTTGGAGCATACCACTGAAATGCTGCAGGAGTGGGCCGTACCTGATGCAGAAAAGCAAAGATGTCTAATAGAGAGCCTTAGTGGCCCAGCATTAGATGTGATTCGCACCCTGAAGCTCATTGACCCTGGGGTCAGTGTGAAGGACTGCCTAGAGGCCCTTGATCATACCTTTGGGAGCGTAGAGGGCCCTGAAGACAGTTACTGTAAGTTCCTTAATTCCCGACAGCAAATTGGCGAGAAGATTTCAGCCTATATACAGAGGCTGGAGAGACTGCTTCAGAGAGCTGTCTTGAGGGGAGCAGTGACTGCCGAACAGATGGATCGGACCAGACTGGCTCAAATTGTAAGAGGAGCTCAGTATCAGAACCCGATTCTACTCCATCTCCGGCTAAGAGAACGACAGGAACATCCCCCAAGTTATTCCCAGCTGATAAAGGAGGTCAGAGAAGAGGAAGAAAGGCAGGCTGCCAGCGAGTTTTGGGAAGCCCAAACATTGGAGCCAGCCGGCACAACACCACTGCAAATGGCCAGTGTACTGATGGTGAGCACCACAGAGGAACTTGCCCAACAAATGCAGGTCCTGACAGAACGGATAGCTGAACTGCAAAGCACCATTGACCGAGCTAAGACTTCCAGGAATAAGGCGCCTCTGACTGTGGCGATGGAGAAGTCAGCATTTAGAGCCACCATCCCACCTGGGCGAAGGGGGAAAGGACAATTCTTCTGCTACCGATGTGGTCAGGATGGACACAGTGCTGGCAAGTGCCATAATGAAGAAAACCCCTCCTTAGTGTATGGAAAGCTGAGGATCAGTTGGGAGAGATCCGGTAGCTGCCAGAGAGTCCGGGGACGGGGACCACCCAGGCCTGCAGGATTTGAAGATTCCCCCAGAAGCAACCGTCCAGCTGGGATCCCCGCAGGACTGATAGGGCCTCGAGCAGAGGTCATGGTGAAGATTGAAGGGGCGGAGTGTAAAGCTGTGCTTGACACTGGATCTCAAGTGACTATTATATTTCAGTCATTCTACCAACAGATGCTTAGGCACCTGCCTATACAGCCACTGACTGGCGTTGGTCTGTGTGGCCTCAGCATGGATGAATACCCCTACCAAGGGTATGTCATAGTGCACCTGGAATTCCCAGAGGAGGTTGCTGGGGTAAGAGAAGAGGTGGACACAGCTGCATTAATATGCCCTGACCCTAAAGGGACCTCTGATGTGTCTGTGCTGATAGGGACCAACTCCAGTCTCTTCAAGGTGCTCGCGGATTACTGCAGACGACGGGCTGGGGACCAGTACCTGAATACCCTGATGATCCATACGCTTTGTGCTGAAGCCTATAGGAAGATTGAGGGTGCTAAAAAGGAGACATCTGAGCTACCGATTGGGGCGCTGAAGTACATGGGCACAACCCCCTTAGTAGTGCCTGCAAGGACAGAGCAGGAAGTGCTTGTCATGAGTACCCGGCTGAAAGGCAGTAAAGGGGCATTAGCAATGGTAGAGCAGCCAGTTGAAGGTGAGCTCCCGGAAGGAGTGCTGGTCCCCAGTGGAGTCATAACCCTACCTGCTGAAGCCCAGGAAAAGGTGACTATACTGATTGCTAATGAAACAAGTCGAGATGTTGTTGTGAAGCAAGGACAAAAGATAGCAGACCTCTTCGAGCCTGAATCAAATGTAAAACCCCAGTGTGAGACTCAAGTTCCGACAATAGACCCGGCAAAGTTTGACTTTGGAGATTCACCGTTGTCCGAGGAGTGGAAAGATCGCCTGAGGAGGAAACTTTGTGAAAGATCCAAGGTGTTCTCATTGCATGAGTGGGATGTGGGATGTGCAAAAGGAGTAGAGCACAACATCAGACTACATGACTCTCGACCTTTCAGGGAGAGATCTAGGAGGATTGCCCTCTCCGAGATGGAAGATGTGCGACAACATCTTCAGGAGCTGGCTGCGAATGGCATCATTACAGAGTCCCGCAGCCCATACGCCTCACCCATTGTGGTGGTCCGTAAAAAGACTGGGAAAATCCGGATGTGTATTGACTACCGCACCCTAAACCGCCGTACTGTGGTTGACCAGTACACAATGCCCCGAGTCCAAGATGCCTTAGACTGTTTGCTAGGAAGCCAGTGGTTCTCTGTGTTGGATCTTAGGAGTGGATACTACCAGATCCCTCTGGGTGAAGAAGATAAGGAGAAGACAGCCTTCATCTGCCCATTAGGGTTTTATCAGTTTGAACGCATGCCCCAAGGGATTTCTGGAGCACCTGCCACATTTCAACGTCTTATGGAGAAAGTTGTGGGAGACATGAATTTACTGCAAGTGTTAGTTTATTTGGATGACCTGATTGTGTTTGGAAGAACCTTGGAGGAGCATGAAGAAAGACTTCTTAAAGTGCTTGATAGGTTAGAGGATTATGGTTTGAAGCTTTCAATTGACAAATGCCAGTTCTGCAGGACCTCAGTGAAGTATGTGGGTCACATCGTGTCCCAAGAGGGTGTGAGTACTGATCCCGATAAAATAGAAGCACTCACTACATGGCCATGTCCAAGTAACTACAGAGAACTCAAGACCTTTCTTGGGTTTAGTGGCTACTACCGCAGATTTGTGAAAAACTATGCTACGATTGTAAAACCTCTGAATGATCTTACCAGGGGATACCAGTCCAGCAGGAACAAATCTAAGACCAAGAATAAGGGGAGGTCCCCAAAGCCTCCTGTGCAGAGACACTATGGCCCCTTCGAACCATTTGGGCCACGGTGGGATGAGAGATGTGAAAGGGCTTTTCAAGAAATCATTACTTGCCTAACTCATGCTCCAGTCCTAGTCTTTGCTGACCCAAGCAAACCATTTATCCTGCATACTGATGCCAGTTTGGAGGGTCTGGGAGCAGTACTGTACCAGGAACTGGAAGGAAAACGTAAACCTGTAGCCTTTGCCAGCCGAGGACTGTCTGATAGTGAAACTCGCTATCCCACCCACAAGCTGGAGTTCTTGGCCTTGAAATGGGCCATCACTGAGAAATTTCGAGACTACTTATATGGTGCTCAGTTCCAGGTGTGGACAGACAACAACCCACTGACCTATGTGTTAACAAGTGCTAAGCTGGATGCTACAGGGCAAAGATGGGTGGCCGCTTTGGCTAGCTATGACTTCAGCATTCAATACCGATCAGGGAGAAGCAATGTAGATGCAGATGCATTGTCCAGGCGTCCACAGGCACCAATAGTTGCTGTGATACCCACAGATGGAGTGAGGGCTATTTGCAGTGTGAGTCGCCGGGAGCCAGAGTCCCATGAAAGTCTTCATGGATGTGCTGCAGAAGCTTTGGGCCTGCCCCCTGAATGCGTGCCTTCTGCTTCAGTGAACTATATTGCGTTGGACCAATCTCCTTTGCCCATGCTCAATGCGGCTGACTGGCAGGAAGCCCAGCTGCAAGATATTGACATTCGTGATACACTACTTGCCAAAAGGGAGGGGCGAAGCCCAGCTGTGGTTGTCCCACCTAACCTGGAGGGTAAACTACTATTGAGAGAATGGGCCAAACTAAAACTGATTCAGGGAGTGCTACACCGAGTGACCACAGACCCTTTACAAAAGCAACGAGCACAGCTAGTGCTGCCAAAAGAGTACAGAGCCCTGGCCATGAGGGCCCTGCATGATGACTTTGGCCATTTAGGGATGGAGAGGACCCTGGAACTTATTCGTAGTAGGTTCTATTGGCCTCGGATGGCTGAAGATGTTCGCAGGAAATGTGAGACCTGCGCTCGATGTGTTCAAAGGAAAACTCTGCCCACGAGGGCTGCATATCTGAAGAACATCACCAGCAACAAACCTCTGGAGCTGGTATGCATTGATTTCTTGTCTTTAGAAGTAGACAAGAGAAATATTGGGAACATTCTAGTAGTGACTGACCATTATACGCGATATGCGCAGGCATATCCCACACGTGATCAGAGGGCCATCACTGTTGCTCGAGTACTGTGGGAGAAATATTTCTCAGTTTATGGATTTCCAGCCCGGATACACTCGGATCAGGGGCGGGACTTTGAGAGTCACCTTCTGAAGGAGGTGCTGAGGATAGCGGGAATTAAAAAGTCTAGGACAACGCCTTATCACCCTCAAGGTGATCCACAGCCAGAGAGGTTCAACCGAACCCTATTAGATATGTTGGGGACTTTGCGGCCAGAGCAGAAGGCAACCTGGAGCCAACATGTCGCATTTCTGATGCACGCCTACAATGCCACAAAGAATGATGCTACAGGAGTCACCCCATATCTCTTAATGTTTGGGCGAGAACCAAGATTACCCATAGATCTGTGCTTTGGTGTATCAGAGGATGGAGATAGCTATGAAACTCATCAGCAATATGTATCCCGACTAAGAGAAAAGCTGCGGAATGCTTATCACTTAGCTACATCTGCGGCTTGGAAGAACGCAGACCGGAACAAACATTGATATGATGCTAGGGTACGTCTGCAAGAACTCCAGCCGGGGGACAGAGTCCTGCTGCGAAATTTGGGTATTACTGGCAAACACAAGATAGCTGACAGATGGAAGGCAATACCTTACTTGGTGATGGAAAAGCTAGGAGATCTGCCGGTCTACAAGATCAAACCTGAAGATGGTCCAGGGCAGACAAAGACAGTGCATAGAAACCTTTTGCTCCCTGTGGGGGAATTGGTAGACACCCTGTATGAGATGGGCCACAACAGGGCAATCGGGCGGAACGAAGGTGCTGGACCAAAGCTGCCCTCCAACGTGGACAGCCAGCCCCCTGCAGCTAATCTACCCCTATGCAGCACATGCGAGAGTGAGTCTGAGGAGGAAGACACAACCATGGTGTATCCTGGGATGGAGACAAGATTTCAGTCTCGATCAGCATCAAAAGAGAGCTCCTCCTCTTCCGCCCTAAACCCCATGGCAGAAGTATTTAGGCCCATTCCTGACACCACTGGGCCACTGGTGGGACCCCCATGTGATGACACACACAGGTTATTGGACAGTGGAGACATACAGGTGGAGGATGTCCTGGGCACCTTGGACCCTCCACTGTTAGAACTAGAACTGCAGGGGCCTATGCCAGTAGCCGAGGGGCCCTCAAAGGAAACCTCCCCATCTGTCATTCAAGACGCTGTCCACTCTACCACGGTAACAGAGAGTCTCAATAGACGAGACAGGGTAATAAGACCAGTAAAACGGTTGACTTATGATGCACCTGGGGTGACTAGTGAGCAACCAATATGTTTAGCACACAGGCTTGTGGAAGCTAAAGTGGGCTATCTGAGGCCCTTTGGAGGGAACCAGTGAGTTGGTATAATAGGGAGTGTGATTTGTCGGGACGACAAATTCTCGGCTGGGGGGAGGATGTAAGCAGAGTCAGGATGAGCTCTACCCTGACATCTGGTGGTGAATTATGGTGAGTGTGGAAAAGAACTCCAGGGGCTGATCTTGTTTGCATAGGCACACCCACTCGCCTGGCATGGAACAACAGCAACTGAAAGTGGTTACTTTGGCTGGTGTGGGATCCCCAGTTTCTCTATTATTGGGGCAGGAAGAATAAAGTTTTGTTACCCTGATTCTGTGAATCAAGGCCAGTGGAACTGTTGTATGACAGAAGGACTGAGTGAGTCCTTCACCATTACCTAAGTAGCACTTGCTTGACAAGGGGCATGGGTTACAAAACCCAGTGAATTGAGAGAGGATGGGGACAGGTATTTGTACCTGATGGTATGGGTCCCCTCTGAGGGTTTGAAACACCAATTGCACCACCTTCTCTCTCCACTGTTGAATGTCAGAGCTAACTTTGATTCCATTAGGAGTCTAGTTACAGGCTGCTGAGCTGAATTCACTTTGGGCCAATGGTGCACCAGCACTGGGCCTCCCTTGAGCTAAAATTGCTAAGAGCTGAAATCACAAAAGAGCTAAAGTTATTAAGAGCTGAGATCACTGAGTGCTGTGTTAACTAGTGGGGGAGCCTGAAGCTATCAGCAGCTGGCGGAGCAATTTGTGGGGACGACTGGAGGAGCAGCGAGCCTTGCGGGGCCGGTTGGAGTGGCCCAAGGAACGGCGAGCGGAGCTGTTTGCGGGGACAGCTGGAACGGCTCACAGGTCGGTGAGCGGAGTGGAGCAGCTTGTAGAGCGGAGCAGTTCGTGGGATGGCAGGAAAGTGGACTGGCTTGTGGTGAAGGCTGCAGCGGAACCCCCACGGGGAAACAGACGGCTGGCCAGCCTCGGATCATGTAAGGTGCCCCTTAACACCCTGCGTGCCCCCCCTTTTTGCTCTGGGGCTGTACTGACCAGGGACAGAGACTTTGGGGGTTGTTGGACTTTTGGGACTTTGGGTGGTTGCTGGACCCAAGAGACTTTGGGGTTGTTGGACTTTGGGGACTCTGGGTGATTTTTTGGATTGTTGGATTCAAGAGCCAAAGGGAAAGGACACAGCCCAATTTGCTGGGGTGGGTTTTGCTCATGGTTTGTGTTATGAATCCTGTTTGTGGTGTTTTTTCCAATTTTATGCTGATGTCGTTTACCTCATGTTATTAAACATTTTCTGCTACACTCACTCCGTGCTTGCGAGAGGGGAAGTATTGCCTCTTAGAGGTACCCAGGGGGGTGGTATGTAATTGTCCCAGGTCACTGGGTGGGGGCTCGAGCCGGTTTTGCATTGTGTTATTGAAACGGAACCCCTAGATACAGAACCCGGCCCTTGTTGCTGCCAACTTAGATGGGCAGAAGGGTTACAGATAGTTGGGATTATATTTTCCAATGTGCATTGCTTTGCATTTATCACCATTGAATTTCATCTGCCATTTTGTTGCCCAGTCACCCAGTTTTGCGAGATCCTTTTGTAGCTCTTCGCAGTCTGCTGGGACTTAACTAGTGTGAGTAGTTTTGTATCGTCTGCACATTTTGCTTGGTCTTGGGAGCTTGCAATCTGGGAGGACGGGGAGGGGGGAGGAGAATCAGGCGGGATCCTGGGTATGAGGGTGCTGGGGGAAGGTGGTCTGAGCACCAGCCAGCGCAGCAGCCGCCCCGCACTGCCCGGCTCCAGCTTTCGGCCTCTGACCTGCACAGGGGGTGGGGGAAGGAGGCAGATCTGGCATTAAACTGAGGAGCAGGGACCAGGGTTATTTTAGACAACTTTCCTCTAGCTCACCTGAGCCCCCCCAATAGGAAGAGGCTGGCACTGCCCCTGCTGGCCACTGGGTGTCACTGCTCTTCTATGGGAAACACACTCTATGCATTACCCTGACTAGCCAGCAGGCGGGGCAATGCTTGGGGGGCCCAGGGGCACAGCAATGGGGGAGCGGCATGGCCTCATCAGTTTTAAAAGGGATGGCTCTGCTGTTTCCATGGAGACCTCTCATGTCACCATGGCTCTGCTGCAGGCCCAGGTAAGTAAAGGGGTGGGGTTGCTGGTTAAAGACGTCCGCTTTCCCCCATCCCCTCCCCATGCTTCCAGCCTCCAGGAGGGAAGGGCTGGCCTGAGAACCATGTTAACATCATCCTGTCAAAGCTGTGGTGTGAGCCGGATGCCCCTGCCCTGTGCACACAGCGAGCTGGAAGCAGCGTTCTCAGGACAGGGCTGGTCGGGCGCTGGAGGAGACGACACGCTCAGCCATCTCGGAGAGACCTCAGGGGAGGACGTGGAATCTGAAACTGGCTCCTCAGGTGTTTCAACCCCCGGGAACACCTTACTCAGGCAGTCTGAGGTCAATCAGGAAGTGGGGGGGAAATTGGAACCATTTTTCTAATGGGGGGGGAAATGGGAACAGGGACACAGGCAAGGCTCTGTGGTGTCAGAGCTGGGAAGGGGGATACTGAGGAAGGAAATGGGAATCATTGCTTGCTGGAAGTTCCACCCAATAAACATCAAATTGTTTGCACCTTCTGACTCTCTGTTCATGCGAGAAGGCCGAGGGAATGGGAGGGTGAAGGGATAAACCCTCGAACACTAACTAACATGTAACACACATTTGAACCTCTTCTTTTCACACCATTGCTCATTCTCAGGGTCTGCTTTGTCTCCAGACAGATCCATTCCCTTTCAGGACAGCTTTCCTCTTTCTGTCTGTTTCGCTCATGAACGTGTCGGAGTAAACACTCCCCTTCACTCTATTCTCAGACAAACATGAGTATTAACTGTTTGCTACTGATGGTTCTAGAAAACATTTGTCGAGTGGAAAATGCCATTTCTGGGGGGTTGTTCCCAAGATGCAGTACTTTGTGTTCCAACATCTCCCAGCTTCCTTGGTGAAAATAAGACTAAGGTTTCCTTGCAATCTACACATTCCTGACATTAACTTGGAAGCCAAATTCCCCCTTTATGCACCTTACAGAAATGTCTGAATCCCCTGGCAGTGAGGCAACTGGGCAGGTCGCTGACAGAGCTGAGCACCACCTTTCTGCCAGCCATCTTTAGAGAAGAACCCCACCCTAGAGTCAGCCCTCCCTCCGTCAGCACCTCCACGTCTGTGGCTCTGAGTGGCAGTAGGGTGATTAGGGGGCGAATCCAGGGCTGGAAGGGGGTAAGGTCAGCCTGTAAGGAGTAACCAGGTGGGGCAGACCCAGGGAGAGGCTGTGGGCTGCTGGTCGGTTGTTGGGATCCGAGCTCTAGATCAAAGCTGCACAGCGACCTGACGCCCAGGGTTATAAGACAGACACAGTGACCCCCTTACTGGCCTCGGTGAACCCCAAACCCTTGTTACTAAGGGCATTGAGGAGTCTCTGTCCCTTAATAACTTCTGGGAGCTCCCCAGCAGGCTGCGGGCGTCAGCCGCCTCCTGCCTCACAGGTTAGACTCTTGGCACTGAGCCAGCCGCCCCCTCGCTTGAAGTCCAGTGTAAGAAGAAGGAGGCCCGGTGCTGGCAGAAGAGGGTTTTGATTAATCAACCTCTGTGTTATGGGCCCAGCACGCTTCCTCTGTGTCACTCTGCTGGTTCTTCACTGACAGCATCCAGCCTCCAGCATCCACACTAGCACCTTGGCAGGCAGATGCGCAGGCTGCTAGGCAGCAGCCTTGGTAACAGCAGACTTGTATCTATGTGTCTCTGTGGTGCAATGGGTCAGTGAATTTGGCTGCTCACTGAAAGAATGGTGGTTTGAGCCTTTCCCCCCTCCCCCCCCCCCCCGCAGGGACAAGGATAACCCTGTGTTACTTCTTTGCTCCTCAAGACTTGCTGGGAGCCTGAAAAGCCCTGTTTTCCACCTCAAAAACGTCCCTCTTGGCCTCAGTGGTTTCAGCTGGTGGCCCAAAGAGTGAGCTGGATGCAACTCAGAAACCCATCTCCCAGCAGCCATGCCGGAGGCTCAGGCTTAATCCCCAAGGCCGAGTGCGAAACCTTGAGCCAGGCACGTTTCGCTCCCTTCCCGCCTCCGCTGAAGGGTCAAGGGAGAAACAGACGAGACACGCCGGTTCAAAGATTCCTTGCTCCCACTTCCCTGTAGGCCGTGCAAAGCTCTTAGCCTGCCTCATGCCTCGTGAGGGAAGCGCGGCCATGCTGCCCAAGCCTGAGTCACGTCCACAGCCTGGCCCGCCCCGGCTGACGGAGCGCAGAGCCACACGAGTCAATGGCAGGTTGAGTTGGGGCCACGTAACCAACCCAGCTGGGGTGGCTAGGAGGGACGCTGTGGGTGCGATTGGGCTGGGGCACTAGCCTGCGGGGGGGGGCTCTGGGCTCCAGCGGGGTTTGCGGAAGGGGCGGGGCCTTGGACGAAAGGGGCGGGGCAGGGGTTAGTCTCCCCCAGCTGGCGGTTCGCGCCCCTTCACTGCACCTCATTCACAGCTGCTGTCCTGGGTCAATGAAAACCCAGAGTTCCAGCTGCAGAGTTCACCTCTCACCTCCTGGGGAGAAAGCCCCTTTCTCCCTCCGCTGTCCGGCCACATTGCCGGTCACTTGCCGTTCCACCCTGTCACCGCTCTGCTGGCCACCCTCTCTCCTCCGGGATGTCTTGCGGTCCCACCAGGAGCGGCGCAGGCTCCTTAAAAGTAGCGGCCACCAGAGCCCGAACAGTAGCCCCATCCCTTCCACTTGATGCCATGCCCCTGCACCACCCCTTCTCCCCAAGGCCCCGCTCCTGCGCTGCCTCTTCCCCCCAAGACCCTGCCTCCCGCTCACTGCTCTCCGCCCCCTCCCCACCCTCACTCGCCCTTATGGTCATTACAAAGTGGTAAGGCAGAGCCCTCCCATTTTTAAAAGTCCTGGGGTGTTGTTCCCCCCCGTCCCTGCAATTCACAAAGCTCTCACTGATTTCAGCTGTTAGTGACGGAGCCTCACTGCTAGCGCAGACTACGCAGTTTCTTGCATGAGAGACACTGTCCCAAAGCAGGACTAACGCTTAGAGCTGGTTATCAGTGATTTCCAATCTGTCGGTCTGCAGCAAGACTCTACATTGAGTCTTAATCAGCTCTGTTATTACACAGAGATGAACAAAAGGGTGAAATGGTGTCTGGAAGCCTTAAGAAGAATCCACCCCACCAAGTACCAACACTTGTCGCTACCCGCTCTCAACTCCACTGAGAATGTTTTGGGGTCACTCCTTGCCTTTATCAACCTAGGGGCCTGGGAAAAGAATGGTTAACAGGTGCTCCAGTGGTGCAATTGGTTAGTGCAGTGGTTATTTATACGGCAGTGCTGAGAGGAGCTATGCTGAGGTTGTAAGTTCAAGCTTCATCTAGAGCACTGCTTTTCATTAACCAAATGGCTTCACCCACTCGTTTGGCCCTGTGGAATGTAGAATTCCAGCCCAGGGAACACTGAGGGTATGTCTACACTACGAGGGTAGTTCGATTTCACTTAAATCGAATATGTGGGATCGATATTGCAAAGTCGAACGTGTGTGTCCACACTAAGGACAGTAATTCGACTTTGTGAGTCCACACTAACGGGGAAAGCGTCGACATTGGAAGCGGTGCACTGTGGGCAGCTATCCCACAGTTCCCGCAGTCCCCACTGCCCATTGGAATTCTGGGTCGAGCCGCCAATGCCTTCTGGGTAAAAAAAATGTGTCGAGGGTGCTTTTGGGTAATTGTCGTCATCCGTCCGTCACTACCGCCCTCCCTCCCTCCCTGAAAGCGCCAGCGGGAAATCAGTTCGCGCACTTTTCTGGTTAGTGACAGCGCGGACGCCACAGCACTGCGAGCATGGATCCCGCTGCGACCATCGCTGCAGTTGTGGCCGTTGTCAACGCCTCGCAGCTTATCATCCACCTTTACCAGAGGCAGATGCAGATAAACCAGGCGAGGAGGCTACGGCACCGCGGTGAGGGCCTGAAGTCTGAGAGTAGCACAGGCCTGTCAGAAAGCATGGGACCCAGCGCCGAGGACATCACGGTGACAATGGGTCATGTGGATGTTGTGGAACGGCGATTCTGGGCACGGGAAACAAGCACGGACTGGTGGGACCGCATAGTGCTGCAGGTCTGGGATGAATCCCAGTGGCTGCGAAACTTTCGCATGCGGAAGGGGACTTTCCTTGAACTTTGTGAGTTGCTGTCCCCTGCCCTGAAGCGCAATGACACCCGGATGCGAGCAGCCCTGACTGTCCAGAAGCGAGTGGCCATAGCCCTCTGGAAGCTTGCAACGCCAGACAGCTACCAGTCAGTCGTGAACCACTTTGGCGTGGGCAAATCTACCGTGGGGGTTGTTGTGATGCAAGTAGCCAACGCAATCGTCAAGGTACTGCTCTCAAAGGTAGTGACCCTGGGAAACGTGGAGGTCATCATAGATGGCTTCGCCGTGATGGGATTCCCAAACTGCGGTGGGGCTATAGATGGAACTCACATCCCTATCCTGGGACCGGAGCACCAGGCCAGCCAGTACATCAACCGAAAGGGCTACTTTTCAATGGTGCTGCAAGCACTGGTGGACCACAGGGGACGTTTTACCAACATCAACGTTGGATGGCCGGGCAAGGTTCATGACGCTCGCGTCTTCAGGAACTCTGGTCTGTTTAGACGGCTGCAGGAAGGTATTTACTTCCCGGACCACAAAATAACTCTTGGGGATGTGGAGATGCCTACAGTGATCCTTGGGGACCCAGCCTACCCGCTAATGCCCTGGCTCATGAAGCCCTATACTGGCGCCCTGGACAGTGAAAAAGAACTGTTCAACTACCGGCTGAGCAAGTGCAGAATGGTGGTGGAGTGTGCTTTTGGCCGTCTCAAGGGGAGATGGAGAAGCTTACTGACTCGCTGTGATCTCAGCGAAACCAATATCCCCATTGTTATAGCAGCTTGCTGTGTGCTCCACAATCTCTGTGAGAGCAAGGGGGAGACCTTTATGGCGGGGTGGGAGGTTGAGGCAAATAGCCTGGCTTCTGATTACTCCCAGCCAGACAGCCGGGCGATTAGAAGAGCCCAGCGGGATGCGCTGTGCATCCAGGAGGCTTTGAAAGCTAGGTTCCAGAGTGAGCACGGTTACCAGTGACTTTTCAGTTTGTGTACAGAGAAGCTGAACCTGCCCCCGTTTCTTTACCCAGTTAATGTTGACTATCCTCTCCAGTTACATACCCCCTTCACCCCCTTCCAAAAAAATAAAATCCGTTTTATTTTCTTAATGAACACCGTTGTCTTTATTACTGTTTTCGCGGGAATGTTTTAAACCTGGGACGCAGACTGTGGTGGGGAGCGGGTGTAGTGTACTGATGCAAATGATCCTTCTAAACTCCAGGAATGACAGGATTCACAGTGGTGGACTGGTTGTTTCAACGGAGCCTGCCAGCCCTCCTGAGCGGGACTGCGTGTATGTGGGGGCTATGTGACTTTATGGCAGGGGGAGGAGGGTTACAGATCCCCTGCTGCGTGGCTCTGTGATCCAGGAAAAGGACCGCTGCATAAGATCTGTAACTGCCCTCCCCCGCCACAAAGTCACAGAGCAACCCCCCCCCCCCCCAACAGAACATGAAAACCACCTCCCAGACTGACCAGGGTAACTAGTCACTGCACTGTGTATGTGCCCTGCTGCTGGACCTGCCCCCGCCTCTGTACCCTGCTAAAGGTGACTGTCCTGTCCAATTACCAAGCCCCTTCCCCCCCTTCAGACAGACTCTCCTCCAAAAGAACATGATGGAAACAGTAATGAACAGAAACGTATTTTTTATTAACAACCACACAAGAAACTGGGGGGTGAAACTTGGATGGGGGCTTGGGTGAGGCGGGAAGGAAAGGACTTTTCAAATTTTGGGGAATGACAGCCTTCTGGTGCTTGAGCAGTCTGCAGGGGTGAAGTGAGAGTTTTCACGGACTCTGCCGCCCCTCCTTCTTTGGACTTTGGGCGAGGGGGGTATGGGACTTGGTGGCGGGGGAGTGCGGTTACTGATAGACTGCAGCGGGGCTCTGTCCTCCTGCCTCCGTTCCTGCAGAACATCAACAAGGCGCCGGAGCGTGTCCGTTTGCTCCCTCATAAGTCCAAGCAGCGTTTGAGTCGCCTGCTGGTCTTCCTGCCGCCACCTCTCCTCACGTTCCATGTGTGTCCGGTGCATTTGGGACAAATTCTCCCTCCACTGGTTCTGCTGTGCTGCCTGGGCTCGAGAGCAGCCCATTAGTTCTGAGAACATGTCCTCTCGCGTCTTCTTCTTCCTCCGCCTAATGTGCGCTAGCCTCTGGGAGTGTGATGCCAGGCTGGGTTGGGAGACAGTCGCAGATGTGGCTGTGGGAATGAGAAAAAGGTAGTGAATTCCTCCGAAAGATAAATGTAGTTGTGAACAAAGAACATAGTCTTTCTCTGTGAACAAGACTATGCACTGCACCTATCACATGCGCACTCAGGACAAGGTCGAATTTTCGGACCTCGCCTTCAGTGCCTGGGGTCTTTGCACTGCCGATCTGGGAAGCGGGGCAGGACACCGGAATTTCTGTAGCAGGCAGACATGGTAAGCCGTAGACTTGTGGCTGCTTAAAACTTTAATAGTAACACTGGCCTCCTTTCACATTGAAAGCAATGCCAGTCTCTGCTGCCAGCAATCGGCCAAGCATGAACTCTGCCCCTGTCCCACCCCCTCGCAGCTGTCCCAGGGAAAGATCCCTGTATGCTGCCCCTCTCCCGCCTCCACCGCGTGGCTGTAAACCGGCGGTTACAGTTCTGTAAAGGAACGGGCAAGCAGTCCCAATACTAACAGTCCCATACCTAATTCAAAGCAGGTCATCATGAGCGACATCACACTCATGAGGATCTCGGACAGCGATAAAGAAAGGATGCTTCGGGAAAGCCTGCAAAGACCAGGGCCGTATGCCGCCATGCTGTGCAAGGCTATGATCCCGGAGTACTTGAGGATCTCCTGGCGCGGAACCGTCTCCTACTTCGGAGGACCCAATAAGGCCGCTCTCCCCAGGAACCTGATGAACAGGCTTTCCAATTACCTCCAGGAGAGCTTCCTCGAGATGTCCCTGGAGGATTTCAGCTCTATCCCCGGACATATAGACCGCATTTTAATATAGCTGCACTGGCAGGGACTAAAGAGTGGAGCGGCTTGGGCAGCAGAATCATGCACAACCGGACACTGTTAGATTTTTTTTAAATAGTTGGGACTGAATAGTTAAGCGCCTAGGGCAAACAAATCATGAAAAACACGTTGTTCTTATTGTTAATATTCCAGTTCTGTTAAAAATAAATGTTTAGATGTTTAAAACACTTACTGCTTGATCCTTCCCCTGAATCTGTGTCCGGGTTACATGCTGGGGAGGGTTGGTAGGGGATCTCTGTAAGGGTGATGAAGAGATCCTGGCTGTCGGGGAAATCAGCTTGGTAAGCGCTGTCGACTGCCTCGTCCTCCTCATCTCCTTCCTCATCTTCCCCGTCCGCTAACATGTCCGAGGAACCGGCCGTGGACAATATCCCATCCTCAGAGTCCACGGTCAGTGGTGGGGTAGTGGTGGCGGCCGCACCTAGGATGGAATGCAGTGCCTCGTAGAAACGGGATGTGTGGGGCTGGGATCCGGATTGTCCGTTTGCCTCTTTGGTCTTCTGGTAGCCTTGTCTCAGCTCCTTGATTTTCACGCGGCACTGCGTTGCATCCCGGCTGTATCCTCTCTCTGCCATGGCTTTAGAGATCTTCTCATAGATCTTTGCATTCCGTCTTTTGGAGCGCAGCTCGGAAAGCACGGACTCATCGCCCCACACAGCGATCAGATCCAAGACTTCCCGATCAGTCCATGCTGGGGCCCTCTTTCTATTCTGGGATTGCACGGCCATCTCTGCTGGAGAGCTCTGCATCGTTGCCAGTGCTGCCGAGCTCGCCACAATGTCCAAACAGGAAATGAGATGCAAACTGCCCAGACAGGAAAAGGGATTCAAATTTTCCCGGGGCTTTTCCTGTGTGGCTGGTCAGAGCATCCGAGCTCAGACTGCTGTCCAGAGCGTCAACAGAGTGGTGCACTGTGGGATAGCTCCCGGAGCTATTAGCGTCGATTTCCATCCACACCAAGCCTAATTTGAAATGGCCATGTCGAATTTAGCGCTACTCCCCTCGTTGGGGAGGAGTACAGAAGTCGAATTTAAGAGACCTCTATGTCGAACTAAATAGCCTCGTGGTGTGGACGGGTGCAGGGTTAATTCGATGTAACGGCGCTAAATTCGACATAAACGCCTAGTGTAGACCAGGCCTGAGACAGGGGAGAAGTCAAAAATGCCCCCTTCACTTATTACCTCTTCTCCAGAGAGCAGGTGAGAATCTACAATCCTTTCTCCCCCACCAGCCCCTGTGCTAGGATCCCTCAAGCAGAGTCTAGAGTCCTGCCCATCCTTTGATCCCTGAGCCTGGGGTGGGAGAGGAGCAAGGTAGCCATTGTTAGAGGGCTTTCCCTTGCCCCGCCCACTTCCCTGGTTCTTGTCACGCAGCCAGCAAGCAGCAAAAGACCAGAAGTCCGAAGCGCAGACAATGTGATGTTTACCGGGGTTAGTTTCCAAGCAAGCATATTTCAAAACCCTTCTCACCAGTCGGGCTTATCTCTATACGCCGATAGAGTCTGTTCCCCAGGGTTCCCTTCCCAGTTCTGATGCCACAGGGCCTTGCCTGTGTCCCTGTTCCCATCCCCCCACTTAACAAACATGATTCCAATTTCCCCTTCCACTTCCTGTTTGACCCCAGTTTATACAGTAATATTCTCAGCTATACCTTAACCAATCATTTTCCTGAAATTTAACTAACCAATTCTAACATACTGTAACCAATTATATCCCACTACCCTAATTAACTTACACCTAGCAAAATTAATTAAACAGCGAACAGAAACAACTAGAGAACCAGACAGATTGATAATAGAAAAGTGGGGGCCATAAAGATAAAACCTACAGAAATGAGGGTTTCACAACCACAACCATTGAGATGCTCTCTTAAGATCTGTTTCTTTATCTGGTGGTGATGGGCACTTCCAGGACAGGATCGTCTTCCTAACAGCCCAATAGCACCTTATTTCAGTGTGACTGGTTTGGGATGTGAGGATGTGACCATTCACTTCCCAGCTTATGGCTGCCCCTGCTGCTTAGCCAAAGGCCTTAGCCTAAGAACAAGGCCTCAGACTCTCCTAGTGAGACAAGGCCCAGACACAGGCAAACTGTGATTTTGATTCTTTGTTTTATACCCTTTGTTTTATAGCTAAGTGATAAAAATACATCTAAGATCTTCAAGTCTAGGCCTGTACAGGCAGCCTGAATATCTCTATTCTAACAGCCCTCAGTCCCTGGGGCAGGATTATCCATGTAGCTCACTGAGTGGGTGGTGGGCTGAGCTTCCCCCCGGCTTCAGCTTTTCAGGGATGAGATTTTGATGAATTGCAACAAGAAGAAAATCTCTCCTGTTCCTGTTTGTCACCTTTTCCCCTTCTTGTGCCCCCTCAGCCTCTGTTCTCCCTGATAGGGGAGATGCAGAGCCAAGCCCCAGTCTTCCTGAGTCATAGAGTCTGTATCCACCTTGGAAATATTGCCACTGGAGAGTATGGCTCCCACCTCTTCCATAGAGGGACTACAACAGCGGCTCCCCAGTTGGGTCTGGGGGCACCAGAGATCCAGGCTACAGAGTGCAGGTGATATAGGGCCTATAAGTCCCCTGCCTGAGGGGAGGCCAATGCATGAGGTGGGCCATAAGCACCACAGGTTTTAACCCTGTCTGCTTCCTTCCCCATGTCTCTCATTTAGATTATATTGAAGTACCCCTATGGCTGGGGATACAGATTTGTGGGCACAGCATTGTGCAGTGGGCTTCCAAGACAGCCTGTAATTCAGCAAGCGGTTTGCAACTGGGCCTTGGGCTGGAGGCGATTTTCTCTCCACACAGCAGATGGGGGATGCACTGGGACCAGCTCCTGGCTCTTTTTTTTTTGAGCTGGTTCCCCATGAGGACACACCAGACATCACTGCTATCTACCTAGGGGAGAACCACCTGGGAATGTGCTCCTGGCCCAGCTGATTTGGAAGTTAAACAGGATAGTGGACAACACAGCAATGTGGGGCTAGGTCCCTGAGAAAACAAAGGTGGGGGGGTAAGAGCAGAGACAAGAACTAGAGATAGGAGAGGAGAAAGGGTCTTGAGGGAGGGAGCAGCTGGAAAGAACCAAGGAGTGCAGTGGATAAGTCTGCCATGTGAATACTAGTGGTCACAGGTGCTCTAGAGAAAAGCCAGAGGCAGCTGGTCCTGTGGTGTAATGATCAGCCCTCAGGACTCTGAATCTCGCAATCCCAGTTCAGAGCTTGGTAGGATCTCCTGGAGCTGTGTCAGATTGCTACGAAACCCTGGAGGTCCTGCTGCTCAGCATCCCAATTGCACAAGAGTCTCTCTTTTCCCTCCTGCTTGGCTACTCATGCCCGCTTAAGGGAGATCTCTGTTCCAGATGGCCCCATGCTATTGAACTTGAGAGTCAGGCTAGAGATGCCTTCCATCCTTTGGGTTGACTTATAGCTGCATTCCTGGCTGCCTCAGCTGATGACTACAGGCTCTTCTGCACATAGGCGCCGACTTCCCCTCTTTCCCTTGGGTGCCCCCGGCCCCGCCCCCACTCCACCCCTTCCATGAGGCCCCGCCCCTGCCCCACCCCCATTCCCACCCCTTCCCCAAAGTCCCCACCCAACTCCGCCCCCTCCCTGCCCCTATTCCAACTCTTTCCCCAAATCCCCGCCCTGGCCCCACCTCTCCCCTGCCTCCTCCCCTGAGCGCGCCACGTTCCCACTCCTCAGCCTCCCTCCCGGAGCGGCCAAAAGGCTGTTTGGTGGTGGCTGGGTGGGAAGCGCTGGGAGATAGGTGGAGGAACCGGTATGCAGCGCGCTCAGGGGAAGGGGGGGTGGGAGTGAGGGGAGCTTGACTGCCAATGGGTGCAGAGCACCCACTAATTTTTCCCCATGGGTGCTCCAGCCCCGGAGCACCCACAGAGTCGGCGCCTATGCTTCTGCACCCCGGCCCCTAACCCAGGGCAGGTGGAGGGTTTGGAGCTCCCCATAGTGGCTTGGGCTCCCTAGGTGGGTTTTACCATGACCTGGCTTCAGCTTCTGTCCTGGCTGGGGGCAGGGCCTCCAGGGGAAGAGGAGAGGTGGGGCCTTGGAGATGGCCAGGGCCTCGTGGCTCCCCCACTTCTACTGAGGTTCCGGGGCTTTTGCTCAGGAGCAGAGGCTGCATCATTGTTTAAATCTAAACCAACCCCAGATGAGGATGGAGACATTCCCCAGGGATCTCAGTCCTAACCTGCCTCCTGTCCTGCTGCCAATGCAGCTCAGGCCAAGCCTGCAGCCCCCAGCTGTTGCTGATGCAGGGTGTGAAGCCCTTTCACTCGTGTTTCCGAGTGTCCCCAGCTCTGCGGCCTTTCTCTCTCCTCGTGCTGAGGGACCTTCCACTCCATTCCCAACCCACGTCCTAATGATCCAGAGGGTCTTCTCCCAGAAGAGGATCATTCGGGGCTGGATCCCTCTTTGCCTTTTCTCTGTGTCTAGCACAGTTCAAGGTGCCCAGGGTGGGGGGTATGACCCATGTAGAGCTGCCATTCAGCTTCCCTCATTTGGTCTCATCTTTCACTGAATCTGACCTTTTTTCAATCCCTCATCACCATCCTCCCAAGTACATTTCATTTGCCTCCACATCCCTTAACCAGGCCGTGTCCCTGTAGTGTGTGCTGTCTTCATAGGTCCTCTCTCCATCTTTCTCACCCTCTCGTCTTGAGTCTCCTGTGTCTGTGCTTTCTAAGCACAGACTAACTCTGCATTTCTGGCTGTTCAGAGGACGGGAGGGCCATGCGTATGTGTGGCCAGCAGACAGCCACAAAGACACCTGGCCAGCCTGCTCCCTGCCATGCCAAACACCCACTGATGGCCACCCGCAGACCAGCATGCGGGGCCAACATCAGAAAACGGTAGGAAAGCAGGGCCAGCACCCTTGGTGGGGCCTCTGACTGTTCCCACTCAAGGTGCTCACTTTGGCAGTGCGGCAGGAGATTTTACCCCAAGAGGCTTTTCCCCAGCTGGCGAGAAGCAGAGAAACACCCAGGTTCCCAACACGCTATTTAGCAAGTCCCCTCACGCACAGGGACAGGCGCACATTTGGAAGAGGGAAACTGCTCCACACACTAGCCCGGGCAGCCACCCATTTTCTTTGGCAAGTCAGGAATGGCAAAGGCTAGACTGGAAGCACGTGGGGCTCATGCCCCAGCCTTTGTGATGCCCAACCCTCAACTCCTTCCTGGGGCTCTAGGTGAAGCCAGAACATTGGCCTGAGTGGCCAAGAAGAGGTTCCAGTGCTGAAGGGAGCAGGACTATCAGCACAATGGTAAAATGACACAAGCACAACCACAAAGATACTCAAACCCTCAATCTCTTGATCCAAAGTCAGATACCTTATCCATTAGGCCACATGGTCATACAGGACAAACCTCTCCAAGTACTTCTTTAGAGAAGACGGACACTGTGTTTCTCAGACTCAGATCACCCAATGAGGGGGGCCAAGACTCTCTGTGCACAAGAGACATGTGAGACTTAATTCTATGGAGCCAGGTGCAGGAGGGTTAGGCATGGGGGATTGGGGTGCAGCGGACGGACCGGCTGTCTAGGTGTGGAGATTTAGTCGCACTGAGGCACAGGAGGAAGGAGGAGGAGGAATCCTGCTGATAGGCAGTGGCTGTGGAGAAAAAGAGGTGGTGATTCCCCCATCCTAAATGGCCTGACTGTCCTGACCCTTCTCCCCTCTACGGAGCATGGCAGGGGGTGCAGCTCACCCCTGTGGGGCAGGAGGGCACAGGTGCAGGGCGCTGGGTTCCGATGCACCTGGAGGGCAGTTCCAGTGGGGCGGGGCAGGACCTGTGGTTTCCGTTCTGCATTGCCTGGTGCTGGGCCGTTGCACAATCCCCAGCCACACCACACAGTGCGCCCCGGGAATGAGTGGGGGGCCAAGCAGATGCTCCAGCACGAGGGGGGAGAGGATATGTGGTTGGAGGGAGCAAAGGCCTTGGACTGCAGTGGGGGAGTGCAGAGCAGGGGTGACACCCCAAAAACTGCAACTAAGGGATGGACAGGTGGGGGGGAGGGGTGGATAGAAGAGGCAGTGAGCCTAAAAGGGGAGTGGGGTCTAGTGGTCAGAGTGGGTGGGGGCCAGACCCCTGGGTTCTATCCTTGGCTCTGGGAGCTGAGGGGGGTCTAGAGGTGAGAGCAGGGGGGCTGGGAGCCAGGACTCCTGGGTTCCATAGTGGTGGCTGTTTTTTTCCTGTGTCTCCCTCCCTAGAGATCCCAGCCCAGCCCCCTAGCGGAATCTGAGTGGGGGTGGGGGGTTGCCCTTCCACTTCAGACTCGTGATTTGAACCCCTCCCCCCACAGACTGTGACATCATGGATTCTCCCCCCAAGTCACAAAGTAGGAGCCCCTCCCTGCATGCGGAGGAAGCTGGTGGGTTTCTTGTGGGTCTCTGGCAGAGGTGACAGCACCCACTAGACACCCCTTCATGGCTGCAATGAGACCCCCCTACACCCTCCTGGTCAGCCCCCTGCTACGAGGGGCCTGGGGCACCCAGCCAGGGTCAGGAGGTGAGATAGGGCCACAGTGGTAGGAAGGGGGCAGAGCTGGGAGCTGGTGTTGGATTGGGTGCTGGCTACACAGGAAAAAACCACACTGCTCTGTTACATATTTCCCAAGGTTATGGCTGAATACAGGGTTTGGAATGACTTCAGAGAAATATTTTGTTTCCAAACAGACTCCAGATACCAAACGAGGGTGCTAATATGCTCCCCCTGTGCCCCTCCCCCATTACCCCAGTATCTGAACATCTTCCTAATCTGCAGGGTAGTTCTCCTCCCAGACTCGTGCGAGGGTGGGAAGCGCCACCAGCCCCATTTCTCGGAGGGGAGAACTGAGGCCCAGAGAGGCTGAGTGATGTGCCCAAGGGCACCCGGGAAGTATGTGGCAGAGCAGGGGGCTGGGACCAGAGGCTTTTTCTTAAGCATGTTTCTGCGTCCCGGATCTGCCCTGCTCCTGGGTTGCTGAATGGTGCTGGGTGGAGCCTCGGGGGAAGGGGCAGTGTGAGGGCGGGGACTTCGAGAAAGGGGCGGTGTGAGGGCAGGGATTAGAGGGAAGGGGCAGTGCGGGGGCTGGGATTATGGGAAAGGGGCGGTGTGAGGGCGGGGATTGGGGGTAGGGGTGGTGCAGGGGCAGGGTATCGGAGAGAAAGGGAAGCTCAAGGGTGGGGCCTGGGGGGAGGGGCAGTGTAGGGCCAGGGTCTCGGGAGGCTGGGAATGCGGAGAAAGGGGCAATGCGAGGGCAGTGCCTTGGAGGAAGGGGCGAGGCAGGGGTGGGACTTCGGGGAAAGGGGCAGGGATTAGGGGGAACAGGTGGTGCAAGTGCGGGACCTCTGGGGAAAGGTTGAGGCTGGGGCGGGGCCTCAGGGAAAGGAGAGGTGCAGGGGTGGGTATTAGAGGGAAGGGACAGTGCAAAGGTGGGGCCTCGGGGAAAGGGGCGGGGACATGGGGAAAGGAGCGGGGACTAGCGGGAAGGGGCGGTGTGAGTTCAATGAGGAAAGGCCTCTGGGGAAGGGGCGACGTGGGGATGGAGATTGGGCAAAAGGGTGGGGCAGGGTCAGGGCCTTGGGAGAAGGAACAGTGCGAGGGTGGGGAAAGTCCTGGCGCTGGCAGTACCGGGTTTACCATGGCGCCAGGCCCAGAGTCAGGAAAGCTGCCCCCACCCCTGCTCCAACCCACCCTGCCTCTTCCCGCCCCTGCTCACCGGGTACCACCCCGCACCTCTTGAGCTGGTGGCCATGGCCTCCACCTGTGGGAGTTCAGGCTCCACTCCTGCTACAGCAGCCATCAGGTGACCCAAGGGAGCCTGGCTAGATCTGGTGGGTGCAGTGGCAGTTTAGGGGGAGGAGAAGCCCCGACCCCAGCAGGAGATGCAGCAGTGAAGTCCCCAGCTGCCCTAGTGGCAGAAGCTGCAGTGCTGAAGCCCTGACCCCCCTCTTTGTGGAGCTGGCCTGAGCCCCTCTCTCTCCTGTCCCCCCTGTGCGGAGCTGGCCTGAGCCCCTCTCTCTCCCATGCCCCCTGTGTGGAGCTGGCTCATTCTCAGGCTGTGGAGAAATTCAGCCCCAATCTACCAACCTTGGTATGTTCATTTCCCCATCATCACGCAGCCATGAATGGATTTCGCCTAGGAGGCAGGGACAGTATTAGCCCCAGGTGGGATCTAAGGCAGACAGAGGTGAAGTGACTTTCCCAAGGCTAAGCAGGGAGTCTGTGGCAGAGCAGAGAACCAAACCCAGCACACCTGGCCTCAGGCCTGTGCCTTAACCACTAGGCAACCCTTCCTACCCCAAGAAGGGGGAGACTCCTCTGCGCTTTGAGTGCATGGGTGGGCCAGGCACTAGACCGAGCCAGCAGGAGGGGGGATGGGAAAAGGGACATGGGTGGGAAGCAAGAAGGGGAAACATCAGGAAGGGGAGCAAGGACTTGGAGAAGAAACAAGAGAGGGGGCAAGGGGCAGGGAGAGGGGAAAGACCCCACTGCTTGTCCCTCCCAGCTGCCACCTTCCCACAGCCATCACTGGCCCCCAGCTCCCAAAGAGGCCCCAAGCAGGTGTGCAGCAGAGTGAACGTCATGTCTACACTGGGCTGTTAATGAAGACCGCTTGGAGCTGAGTGCAATGATTTTGATACACTGTAACTCTCAGCCAGCCAGTGAAACGGAAGGTTTATTAGATGACAGGAACATGGTCTACAACAGAGCTTGTAGGTACCCCTCAGTCAGGTCCATCTTGGGGGTAGGGAGCCCAGACGACAGTTCTGGGCATCCCTCCATTTCCCCAGCCAGCTCCAAACTGAAAACCCCTCCAGCCCCTCCTGTGGCCTTTGTCTCTTTCCCGGGCCAGGAGGTCACCTGATCTCTTTGTTCTCCAACACCTTCACTTGGCACCTTGGCAGGGGAGGGGCCCAGGTCCCCTGTCCCCCCCTGCCCTCTAGGGCTCTGCAACAATCACACCCCCTTATCCCACCACCGAGATCCTTAAGAAATGCATAGGGGAAACTGAGGCACCCACACAGTAGTCAGAGAAAACATTATCAACATTCCCACTTCATCACATGTAGTTTATTACTATTTTAATGAAGACATTAAGATCCCAATGATAGACACACATTCAATAAGTAGAATATGAAAAGTGCATAAATATGCTGAAAATTGCCAGTTGGGGGGAGCTGGGTCCCCCCCCCCATATACACACCGTGCCCTTAAGGCAGGAGGGGGCAGAAAGGAGTGAGTGGGAGGCCCTCACAGGAGGGGATTTAGGGGGAGGGGGCAAAACAGGGGCAGGAAGGGGTGGGGTGGGGGCGGGGCTGGGACCTTGGGGGAGAGGGCAGAGTCGGGATGGGGCACCCACTGGCAAAACCAAAAGGAAGAACCTATGCTAGGCCTGAAGTAGGGTTACCAAGTTTCTGCACAAAACCGAACACCCAAGCCCTGCCCCTTCCCCGAGGCCCCGCCCCCGGTTCACTACTGTCAAGGCTGCTTCCCCACTTTGAACTTTAGGGTACAAATGTGGGGGCCTGCATGAAAACTTCTAAGCTTAACTACCAGCTTAGATCTGGTCCGCTGCCACCATCCCAAAGCTAATTCCCTTCCCTGGGTAGCCTTGAGAGACCTTCACCAATTCCCTGGTGAATACAGATCCAAACCCCTTGGATCTTAAAACAAGGAGAAATTAACCATCCCCCCTCCTTCCTCCCACCAACTCCTGGTGAATACAGATCCAACCCCCTTGGATCTAAAAACAAGGAAAAATCAATCAGGTTCTTAAAAAGAAGGCTTTTAATTAAAGAAAAAGGTAAAAATCATCTCTGTAAAATCAGGATGGAAAATAACTTTACAGGGTAATCAAACTTAAAGGCTCAGAGGACCCCCCTCTAGCCTCAGGTTCAAACTACAGCAAACAGAGATAAACACTCTAGTAAAAGGTACATTTACAAGTTGAGAAAACAAAGGTAAACTAACACGCCTTGCCTGGCTGTCTACTTACAAGTTTGAAATATGAGAGACTTGTTCAGAAAGATGTGGAGAACCTGGATTGATGTCTGGTCCCTCTCAGTCCCAAGAGCGAACAACCCCCAAAACAAAGAGCACAAACAAAAGCCTCCCCCCCCACCCAGATTTGAAAGTATCTTGTCTCCTTATTGGTCCTTTGGGTCAGGTGTCAGCCAGGTTACCTGAGCTTCTTAACCCTTTCCAGGTAAAAGGATTTTGGAGTCTCTGGCCAGGAGGGATTTTATAGTACTGTACACAGGAGAGCTGTTACCCTTCCCTTTATAGTTATGACACGCCCCCCAAATCACAGATAGTGTTGGACGTCCGGTTCCACACTGGCTGTGATTTCTTCCTGGAGCTCTAGGAGAAAACAGAGTTAATAAGACACATGTACCTTTAGACATACTACTGATTATATAAAAACTAACAATATGTTCCATTCCAAGAACAATTTTTAACCAGTTGACTCTGGGAAACTTTCCCGGGAGAGTGCATCAGCCACTTTGTTAGAAGCTCCAGAAATGTGTTGTATTTCAAAATCAAAATCTTGGAGAGCTAAACTCCACCGAAGAAGTTTTTTGTTATTCCCCTTGGCGGTATGAAGCCACTGTAGCGCAGCATGGTCTGTTTGTAGTTGGAAACGCCGTCCCCAAACATATGGGCGTAGCTTTTCCAGCGCGTACACAATGGCGTAGCATTCCTTTTCGCTGATTGACCAGTGGCTTTCCCTCTCAGACAGTTTCTTGCGGAGAAACATGACAGAATGGAATTCTTGATCCGGTCCTTCCTGCATTAAAACTGCTCCCACGCCCTGCTCGGACGCATCTGTGGTTACTAGGAACGGTTTGTTAAAGTCTGGGGCCCTTAGCACAGGGTCAGACATGAGTGTCGCCTTAAGCTGGTTAAAGGCCTTTTGACACTCATCAGTCCACTGAACTGCATTTGGCTGTTTCTTTCTGGTTAGGTCTGTCAGCAGGGCAGCGATTTGGCTGTAGTGTGGTACAAATCGCCTATAATATCCGGCCAAGCCTAAGAAGGATTGGACCTGTTTCTTTGACTTTGGAACCGGCCACTTTTGGATAGCATCCACTTTGGCCAGTAGGGGATTTATAGTTCCTGGTGCCCCAGGTAAGTCACTCTGTTTTGGCCTATTTGACACTTTTTAGCCTTAACAGTTAGTCCTGCCTGCTGGATGCGCTCGAAGACTTTTTCCAGGTGCTCCAGGTGTTCTGTCCATGAATCAGAAAAAATGGCCACATCATCGAGGTAGGCAACTGCAGATTCTCCCAATCCCGCTAGGAGACCATCTACAAGTCTTTGGAAGGTGGCGGGTGCATTTCGCAACCCGAAAGGGAGTACATTGAATTCATACACCCCTGCCTGGGTGACGAAGGCTGACCTTTCTTTAGCGGGTTCATCTAGTGGTACTTGCCAGTACCCTTTGGTTAACTCTAAAGTAGAGATGAATTGGGCATGTCCCAATTTCTCCAATAGCTCATCTGTGCGTGGCATTGGATAGTTGTCAGGACGAGTTACAGCATTTAGCTTACGGTAGTCCACGCAAAAGCGTATTTCCCCATCTGGTTTGGGAACTAGAACCACTGGAGATGCCCATGCACTGTTAGAGGGGCAGATTATACCCATCTGTAGCATGTCCTGGATCTCCCTTTGGATAGGAGTTTGGGCATGAGGTGACTCCCGGTAGGGTGGGGTTCTAATTGGGTGAGCATTACCTGTGTCAATGGAGTGGTATACCCGTTCGGTCCGTCCTGGAGTGGCTGAGAAAATTGGTGCAAAGCTTGTGCACAGCTCCTTGATCTGCTGTCGCTGCAGATGTCCAAGGGTCGTGGAGAGGTTCACCTCTTCCACGCCACCCTCCTTTTTTCCTTCGTAGTAGACACCTTCAGGCCACTCCGCGTCATCTGTTTCCTGGGCTGTAAACTGGCAAACGTTTAATTCTCTGGAATAAAAGGGCTTAAGAGAATTAACATGGTATACCTTAGGCTTTATGTTGGAGGTGGGGGAGGCTATGAGATAGTTAACAGCTCCTAGGCGCTCCTGGACCGTGAATGGTCCTTCCCACAACGCTTCCATTTTATGGGCCTGGAGCGCCTTTAAGACCATGACTTGGTCTCCTACTTTGAAGGACCGTTCTCTGGAATGTTTATCATACCAGGCCTTTTGCTCTTCCTGAGCATCCTTTAGGTTTTCTTTAGCAAGGGCTAAAGAGTGTCGGAGGGTGCTTTGTAGGTTGCTTACAAAGTCTAGAATATTAGTTCCTGGAGAAGGCGTAAACCCCTCCCATTGCTGCTTCACCAACTGTAATGGCCCCTTAACCTCGCGGCCATACACAAGTTCAAATGGTGAAAACCCTAAACTGGGATGTGGTACAGCCCTGTAGGCAAAAAGCAACTGCTGCAACACTAGGTCCCAATCACTGGAGTGTTCATTGACGAATTTACGTATCATGGCCCCAAAGTTCCATTAAACCTCTCCACCAGGCCATTGGTTTGATGGTGATGAGGGGTGGCAACCAAGTGATTCACCCCATGAGCTTCCCACAGGTTTTTTATGTTCTCTGCTAGGAAGTTAGTTCCCAAATTTGTAAGGATGTCGGAGGGCCAACCTACCCTGGCAAAAATGTCTGCTAATGCCTGGCACACACTTTTAGCCCTGGTGTTGCTTAAGGGTACAGCTTCCGGCCATCGGGTAGCAAAATCCATGAAAGTCAGTATGTACTGCTTTCCTCTGGGTGTCTTCTTTGGGAAAGGACCCAGAATATCCACAGCTACTCGCTGAAATGGGACCTCAATTATGGGTAGTGGCTGGAGAGGGGCTTTAACCTGGTCTTGGGGCTTTCCCACTCGTTGGCACACCTCACAAGACCAGACATAATTAGCAACGTCCTTGCCCATTCCCTCCCAGTGGAAGGACTTCCCCAACCGGTCTTTGGTTCTGTTCACCCCAGAATGGCCACTAGGATGATCATGGGCTAAGCTCAAGAGCTTTACCCGATACTTAGTGGGAACTACCAACTGTCTTTGAGGATGCCAGTCTTCCTGGTGCCCACCAGAAAGAGTCTCCTTGTATAAAAGTCCTTGTTTTACAACAAACCGGGATCGGTTAGAAGAGCTGAGAGGCGGTGGGGTGCTCCGTGCCGCCGCCCAAGCTTTCTGAAGGCTGTCATCTGCTTCCTGCTCGGCCTGGAACTGTTCCCTTGATGCTGGAGACATCAGTTCCTCCTTGGACTGTGGACCTGGGTTTGGTACCCCTGGAAGTGATGCAGGTGCTGGGGCTGTTTCCATTGACTGTGAACCGCTGTCCGCTGGTGCCAGTCCGCTGGTGGTATTTCAGGCTCTGGCTGAGCCTCTTGGGTAGGGTTATCTGCTGCTTCCGCCAGTTCAGGCTCGCTGGTGCCCTCTGGCACTGGAGTTGTAGACGGGTTTGCAAGCGCTGGACTCAGTGCTGGCAATGGTTCTGGTGCTGGTTGCATTGCCAGTTCCGGTTCTGGGACTGGCTTTGGCTGGGTCTCTGGGATTGGATCCACTACGGCTGTTGTAGTCGTTGGCAGGGGATCCGGTTCCACCACCGTTGTTTGGGTCTCTGGGTACACAGACGGGGCCCTGGTGGACGGCTCAGGAACAGGGATGGGGGTGAAAGCTTGCTTAGCCTGGCTGCGGGTGACTATTCCCACCCTCTTGGCTAGCTTCACATGGTTGGCCAAGTCTTCCCCCAGCAGCATGGGGATGGGATAATTGTCATAGACTGCAAAAGTCCACATTCCTGACCAGCCCTTGTACTGGACATGCAACTTGGCTGTAGGCAAGGTTACAGACTGTGACACGAAGGGTTGAATTGTCACTGGAGCCTCCGGGTTGATGAGTTTGGGGTCCACTAGGGATTGGTGAATAGTTGACACTTGTGCCCCAGTGTCCCTCCAAGCGATAACCTTCTTTCCGCCCACTCTCAAGGTTTCCCTTCGCTCCGAAGGTATGAGAGAGGCATCTGGGTCTGGGGATCTTTGGTGTGATTGTGGTGTAATGAACTGTAATCGGTTGGGGTTCTTGGGGCAGTGAGCCTTTATATGTCCCAGTTCATTACATTTAAAACATCGCCCTGCTAAGGTATCACCAGGGTGATGTTGGTTGGTGGAGACTGGTGTGGTGGGGTGAGAAGGCGTCTGGGGTTTCCCTTGGGATGTGGGTGGGGCCTTGGGTTGTCTCCGGTGGTAAGGTTTTGTTTCGGCTTGCCCCTTCTGATATTCGCTCCAACTGCTACTAGTTTTTTTCTTTTCTGCCACCTCCACCCATTTGGCTCCAATCTCCCCCGCCTCGGTTACAGTTTTGGGTTTCCCATCTAGGATGTACCTTTCTATTTCCTCAGGAACACCCTCTAAAAACTGTTCCATTTTTACTTGGGAAACCAGATCTTCCAGAGATTTAACATTTGCTCCTGATACCCAGGCATCACAATTTTTGTCAATGTGGTAGGCATGCCGGGTAAATGACACGTCTGGTTTCCACCTTAGGGCTCTGAACCGTCAACGGGCATGCTCGGGTGTTAGCCCCATTCTGAGTCTGGCCTTGTTTTTAAAAAGTTCATAACTGTTCATGTGTTCCTTAGGCATTTCAGCCGCCACCTCTGCTAAGGGTCCACTGAGCTGTGGCCTCAGCTCTACCATGTACTGGTCTGTAGTGATGCTGTATCCAAGGCAGGCTCTTTCAAAATTTTCTAAGAAGGCCTCAGTATCATCGCCTGCCTTGTAGGTGGGGAATTTTCTGGGATGGGAAGTGGTACCTGGAGAGGGGTTGCTAGGATTGGCTGGTGTACCCGGCCTAGCCCGTGCTAATTCCAGTTCATTTTCCAGCTCCATTTCTTTTTCTCTCCGTTCCATAACTCTCTTGTGGGCCTCCTCTTTGGCTTTCTCTTCTCTTTCATCAGCTTCTTTCTCGAGTTTTTTTAATTGAAGTAGTCTCTGATGTTTTTTTTTTCATTTCCTTCTGCTTCTAGTCTGGCCAGTTCTAGTTTGTTAGCTACTTCTTTGGTAGTCATTTTCCTGTTTTCTTGTGCTGGGTCACACCCCTCTGCAGTTGACTGAAACTGGGATGCACTCAGCTCAGGTTGCTGCTGAGGTAACAGAGACTTTCTACTTAGCTATCCCGGAGAGGTAGAAAGAAAAAAAACAATTCAGCTTGTAAATTCCTTTTACCAGTTGTTTGCTCATAGATTGAACCCTTCTCTTAACAAAGACCCTTGTTAAAAACAAACTTAACACCTCTGCCTTCAGGCAAGGAGAGATAAGATATGCATCTACCTTCAGCTCTGCTTTCCAAGCAGCTAGAAGGAAAAAAAATCTTACTGGCTTTTGGGTTTAAAATGATTCCCACCGCTCTGCCACCATGTCAAGGCTGCTTTCCCACTTTGAACTTTAGGGTACAAATGTGGGGGCCTGCATGAAAACTTCTAAGCTTAACTACCAGCTTAGATCTGGTCCGCTGCCACCATCCCAAAGCTAATTCCCTTCCCTGGGTAGCCTTGAGAGACCTTCACCAATTCCCTGGTGAATACAGATCCAAACCCCTTGGATCTTAAAACAAGGAGAAATTAACCATCCCCTCTCCTTCCTCCCACCAACTCCTGGTGAATACAGATCCAACCCCCTTGGATCTAAAAACAAGGAAAAATCAATCAGGTTCTTAAAAAGAAGGCTTTTAATTAAAGAAAAAGGTAAAAATCTTCTCTGTAAAATCAGGATGGAAAATAACTTTACAGGGTAATCAAACTTAAAGAGCTCAGAGGACCCCCCTCTAGCCTCAGGTTCAAAGTACAGCAAACAGAGATAAACACTCTAGTAAAAGGTACATTTACAAGTTGAGAAAACAAAGGTAAACTAACACGCCTTGCCTGGCTGTCTACTTACAAGTTTGAAATATGAGAGACTTGTTCAGAAAGATGTGGAGAACCTGGATTGATATCTGGTCCCTCTCAGTCCCAAGAGCGAACAACCCCCAAAACAAAGAGCACAAACAAAAGCCTTCCCTCCCCCAGATTTGAAAGTATCTTGTCTCCTTATTGGTCCTTTGGGTCAGGTGTCAGCCAGGTTACCTGAGCTTCTTAACCCTTTACAGGTCAAAGGATATTGGAGTCTCTGGCCAGGAGGGATTTTATAGTACTGTACACAGGAGAGCTGTTACCCTTCCCTTTATAGTTATGACAACTACATTCCCCTTTCTCCATGGCTCGGTCTCCCCCACCCTCACTCAGTGTCACTGGGCTGGGGCAGGGGGGTGAGTTGCGGGAGGGGATGAGGGCCAGGAATGAGGGGTTCAGTGTGTGGGAGGGGGCTCCGGGCTGGGCAGGGGGGTGGGGTGCAGGAGGAGGTGAGGGCTCTGGCTGTGTGTGTGTGATTTTTAGGCCAGTCAAGACAATTAAATAATCCAGTCTAATCCCCATACACGTGACAGGCCACAAAGTCACCCCTGCACTGAGCCCAACTACCAGGATTAGACCAAAATATTCCAGCCCTTAGGAGAATATCCCGTTGTGTGCCTCAGGCGGAGCACAGGAGAGACCCTGAGCATGTGAGCAAGGCACCAGCCAAGCACCGGAGAGAAAGCCCAGCATGTTTTCTATCTCACCTGAGAACAATTGCTTCAGCACCTCCTGCCCCCTCCTGCCACCTCCATGTGGGGTGGAGAATCCATCATTGCCCTGGGTACTTTGTTCCAATGTTTAATCACCTGATTTCAAATGTGTCCCTTATTTCTCATTTTAGTTTCTCTGCCATTAACTTCCAGCCGCTGGTTCTTGTTCTGCCTTTCGCTGCTAGGTTAAAGAGCCCTTCAGTACCCAGGAGTTTCTCTTTGGGAGAGGATTTACGCCCTGTCATCAAGTGACCTCTGGGTCTTCTCTGTGATAAACTGAACAGACTGAGCTCTTGTCTCGCGCTGGAAGGCAACTTTTCAGCTTTTTTTTTTTTTTTGTAGCTCTTCTCTACCCCTGTCCAATTTTTCATTCTTCGTCTTAAAATGTGGCCAACACGACTGTGTGCAAGCTTCCAGTGTTGATCTGACCCATGTTGTACACAGAGATAACACTAGTGCCCTATTTCTAGTCACTGTTCTCCTGTTTATACAGCCAAGGATGGCCGCAGCATTGCACTGGGATTTCATGCTGAGTTGTTTGCCCGTTATCACACCTAAATCCTTCTCCGAGTCACAGAAGTCTGGCCTTGCACTTTAGTAAAGCTCAGAGTGTTTGAATGGCCACAGCTTCCCAAGTGCTCCGTAACATACACAAGGGAACCCCCTCCTCAACCACCTTCCGCTGCTGCTGGGCTCTTTTCTCTTCCTTCTTCTCCAGGATCTGGATGTGTCATTGTGGGGGGAGTTCTCCTCCTCTCTGCCTGTGAGCGATGTGACCCCCCCCCCAATGGACTCACCGAACCCAGGATTCCTTCAGCCTGAAATCGGAGGGGAGCCGTCACCCGCTCCCTCCTTAACACTCCAGTCCCAGGCCCTGAATTCCCTCCCAAAGCACAAAAATCCACACTGGGCCCAACTCCTCTTTCTGGTGATTTCCTTTCTCCCACAAATCTGTCTTGAGGACACGACCCTGGGATCAGGTGAGCACAGCCCCTGAGATTTCCCCTCGCAGTCGCCAAGGGGCAGTTCGCCCAATTACACAGCTCGGGAATGTCGGCTTTTTCTTTTCTCCTTTCAGAAGTAAATGGTTGTATTTCTAGTCTCTTTCTCTGACCCCCCGATTTGCTGCTTCCAGTTCTCTGCTGTACACACCAGCACTGGATTGGGTGAGGAGCCTGGAGCCATCCTGCACTGGGTACATGGGGGGCTTGCAGGATCAGACCCTAAAATAGCTTTGGAGGGAAATTCTAACCCCCGCAACCCCGACCTGTTCCTGGGAGGTGCCGGTACTGACCCAGGCCGCCGAGCACCATGGAGCGAAGAGACCAATTTTATCAGTAAGTCAGACCCCCCCGGCCACCCGCTGCCTGGGTCACCTCCCCCCAGGTGATGTGAGTCGCCCTCCAGAGCCATTGCTGGGCCCGGGGGCAGCCACACGAGCCAGGGAGACGGGCAGCTCCCAGCCCTGAGCTCCCCAGTCACCGCTCTGCCGGTGCCCCTCACTCCCAACCCGCAGACCTTCCACGCTCTATCTGTGACTTCTGCTATCAAACCACCAATGCGCTAACTCCTCTTGGGAGACATTTTTCTGCACAATACTGCTGCTATTCCAGTTATTGACTCCAGGAAACATTTTCCTTAGCCTAGTTCCGTGTGTCACTGGTTTGTCTAGCAAAGGTCAGTCCCTGGCCCTGTGGTCCCACCATCCTCATTCACATCAAGCTTCAAGTTCAGAGTCATTTCCCATTCCCGCTCTGTGGGAGGGGAGAGTTTTAAAAGCGCTCTCTGTGCGACTGCACATGGCTAAGCAAAGAGAACAAACCCCAAATCCCTCCTGTGATTTGGGAGCCAGGTTTGCTGTGTGAATTCTGTATTTCAGATGACTTCAAGCCTGGGCATTGTGATTATTTACTAGTTTCTCTGGCATTGGGCAACTGATGTGCTCACAGCTGTGATGGCTAGATGGTTAAGGGGTTGGAGTTAAAATCCAATAGGGTTCCCCTGTGAAGGTTCGAATCCTGCTTACAGCGAGATCTGTGTTTTAGCCAGTCTCTAACCCGGGCAATACCTCTGTACAAACCTTGAGACACTCTCAATTCTCTCCCCACCCCAAATAAATCCTGTTCTGCTCCTTTCATAGAGATGCCTGGGACACCACCTCACACTGTGTCCCCAAGGTGTCAGGCAAACTCTCAGCACCTGAAGCCTCTGCCACTCACCTAGCGCCCCGTGCCCCATAGATCACCCATAGCCCTGGCTGCTGCTTCTCTCTCTAGAGTGTGAAAGGACCCGAGTCAGTGCAGCCAGAGGCGCCGACTCCATAGATGCTATGGGGCTGCAGAACCAACAGAAAGAAAAATAGGTGCCCAGCACCCACTGGCAGCCACCTCCACCCCTGCACCTCCCACCTGCTAGCAGGCCTGGCTGACAACTCCTCCTCTTCTCCTTCAGCGCCTCCCGCCTGTCAGTAATCCAGTATGTTGGAGGAGTGGGGAGAGCAAGAGAATGGACAGGGGTGAGGGTTTGGGGGCAGGGCTTGAGGTGGAGCAGGGGTCAAGCAACCCCCGGGAACTCTCAAAGTCAGCACCTCTGAGTACAGAAGCCTTCCCTGAGTCTGAGCTACCAGGATCTCTGCCGCAGAGCAGGTGCCACAAGTCTCAGCCTCCCTGTCCCACACATGGCTCTGGGCACCACCAGGAATCATTTGGCTACTGGGACACAAGGCAACTTAAAAGCTGAGTTCCTGGACAGCAGCTCAAACCCTGGCCCCGCCCATTAAGAGCCTGATGCTCTACGGACTGAGCTAGCCTGGCTTGCTAAGAGCCTCTACCCCTCCTCTTTTTATCCATGGCCACTGCCAATTCCTCCTCCTCTTCCTCCCTCCTGCACCTCAGGGTCACTAAATCTCCGCATCTAGACAGCCGGCCTGCCCGCTGCACCTCAATCCCCTGTGCCTGAGCCTCACTGCCAAAGTCCTGCACCTGGCTCCAGAGAATTAAGTCTCACATCTCGCTGGGAACTCGACTTCTTGTGCCCAGAGAGTCTCGGCCTCCCTCAGTAGATGATCCAAGAAACACAAAGGTGGTTTGAGCAAAGACTGAGAGGGAGTCAGGGGGTGAAGAATGACAATATGGGCAGTGCTCTGGGCTCAGCTTGACCCCTCCTGACACGGTGCTGGTGGAGAGCAGAGTCTGGTAGATTTGTGGAATCTGCCCTACTCTCCGTAAAGCAAGGGGACCTTGGTGTCTTCTGCGCTGGAATTGTATTTTCTGCAGGGCAAAATGATTGGCAGAAGCCATTTGCTTAATGAAAACTAGTGCTCCAGGTGAGGTTTGAACTCACAACCTCAGCATCACTCCACACAACACTGTTCTATAAGTACTGTGCACTAACCCATTGCGCTACTGGAGCCTACATTTAAGGGCTTCTCTCCTTGTTTCATGGCTGGATTAGGGGGTGTGGGGGGTGCATTAGCTAAAACAAATCCATATTAAAGGCTGCAGGATGGCAGCAACAGAGGTGGGGAGCCTCCTTCCATGTGATAGAGCTGGGTCCCCCCTTCCGCTGCTGAGGGGAAGGTTGGTGCTTTGAGCCCACCCGGTGCTGGAACGTCTCATGGGTGAGATTAACGAGACTCTAGAGAAGGGAAGGGAAGGGAAGAGAAGTCTTTTCTATTCCTGCCGAGCTCCCTTGGTCTCCTGTGGCCCTTTCGGCTCTCTGCTCCCCTGCTGGGGGGGTGCAGAGACAAGCCCTCATCTGGGTGAGTCACCGAGAGGCTGTAGCCCATGGAGTGTGTGTGGGAGAGGGGTAGGGTTGGATTGGGCTCAAGGGGAAAAGATTCTGTGTGATAGGGGGTGGGGAGGGTGTGTTTCTTAGGGATAGAAATGATGGAAAACACAGGGGTAGTGACAGTGAAGCCCCGTGTAGAACATAGAGCTCCTCTGAGTGTCAGCCCTGTCCCTGTGTAGCTCCCCAGCAGTGAGTGTGGCCTATAATGCAGAGGCCACATTTTTATAGTTCGAACATTTGTGGTTCTCTATTGTCTCTCATACGGCAGACCTGGTTGTTAGGATATTCAGGCCTGTCTGCAAAGGCCTAGACTTTAAGAACTTAGGTGTATTCTTATCACTTAGCTAGTTATAGAGGTACAAAACAAGAACCAAAATCACAGTCTGCCTGTTTATAGGCCGTGTCGCACTATGACAGTCTAAGGCCTTGTTCTTAGGCTAAGGCCTTTGGCTAAACAGCAGGGGCACCCATAAGCTGGGAAGGTGGTGGTGGGATATAATTGGTTAGATAATCAGTTACAATATGTTAGGATTGGTTAGTTAAATTTCAGTAAAATGATTGGTTAAGATATAGCTAAGCAGAACTCAAGTTTTACTATATAGTCTGCAGTCAGTCAGGAAGTGGCGGGGGGAATAGGCATCATGTTTTGCTAAGGGGGGGAATGGGAACAGGGATACAGGCAAGGCTCTGTGGCATCCACCTGGGAAGGGGGATACTGAGGAAGGAAATTGGGATCATGCTTGCTGGAAGTTCAACCCAATAAACATCTAATTGTTTCCACCTTCAGACTTTGGGTATTGTTGCTCTCTGTTCATGCTAGAAGGACCAGGGAATGGAAGGGTGAAGGGATAAGCCCTCTAACACACATTTGAACCTCTTCTTTTCACACCATTGCTCATTCTCAGGGTCTGCTTTGTCTCCAGACAGATCCATTCCCTTTCAGGACGGCCTTGCTCTTTCTGTTTCGCTCACTGAGGTGTCGGAGTAAACACTCCCCTTCACTCTATTCTCAGACAAACACGAGTATTAACTGTTTGCTACTGATGAGTTTAGAAAGCATTTGTCAAGTGGAAGATGCCATTTTTGGGGGATTGTTCCCAAGATGCAGTACTTTGTGTTCCAACATCTCCCAGCTTCCTTGGTGAAAATAAGACTAAGATTTCCTTGCAATACACAGGAAGAAAGTAGTTTTTCACCCCAGATGGGACTTAAACCCATAATCTTAGGTTTACAAAGCCAATGCCTTATCCATTAGGCCACTGGGGCCCTGAAGGCCAATTTAAGAAGGTATGGAAATTTCCTTTCATAATTGCACATTCCTCACATTAACTTGGAAGCCAAATACCCACTTTATGCACCTTACAGAAATGTCTGTATCCCCTGGCAGCGAGGCAACTGGGCAGGTCGCTGACAGAGCTAAGCACCACCTTTCTGCCAGCCATCTTTAGAGAAGAACCCCATCCTAGAATCACATCTCCCTCCTTCAGCGCTGGAAGGCAGGTAAGGTCAGCCTGTAAGGATTAAAACTGTCCTCTACTAGGGATGTGTTTGTTTCATTTTGCTCTGGGCCTTCAAGTGAGGCTATGTGAGGGATGTGCACTTATGAGAGGGAATTTCTGTCCTTTTTTTTCAGTTGCACATCAGTGGCCTAATGGATAAGGCAGTAGCCTCCTAAGCCAGAGATGGTGGGTTCAAATCCCACCTGGGGTAAAAAAAACTGCTTCTGGCCTGTGTGTTTCACAGAAACCTTGGCCTTATTTTCACCAAGGAAACACCACTAGTGTTTGTCTGAGAATAGAGTAAAGGGGAGTGTTTACTCCGGGATGTCGATGAGCGAAACAGACAAAAAGAGCAAGGCCATTCTGAAAGGGAATGGATGTGTCTGGAGACAAAGGAGACCCTGAGAATGAGCAACAGTGTGAAAAGAAGAGGTTCAAATGTGTGTTAGGTGTTAGTTAGGTTGGTCTGCCAAATTTAAAGAAAATACCAATGGCCTTAGCATGATGCGGACACTGGCTATTTCTGATCCTTTACTGAGAGTTCATTGAGAAATATTCTCCTTAATTATGTTATGGAACATAGGGTGGGCTATGAAGGCACCATTCTTCCTGCTTTTGCCCTTTGAGACAAGATGGCTACATGGCCTGGGTCCAATGCACACCTTCCATTCAACTGCTAGAGAAGACAACAGCAACACAGACAGGGATGGCAACAGGGCAGACTGAAGCTCCAGGAAAATGGTGGGACCAGGTCTCATCAACCCCACCATGCACAAGGCTGAGCCAGCAAGTGTGGTGTGCGCTGCAGCATGCCCCTACTCACTTTTGCAACTGTGTTGCCCTGAGGACACTGATATGTCTGGGTGGTATCAGATCCCTGGATGGGCTCACAGAGCAGCTCAGCCTCGCTTGGCAGAGACTGGCCAGACCCCCCGGAAGGGGAGGGCATGCGCTCAGGCCCTGTAATCACTGATGCCAGGGTGGCACCAGGGTGGCACCTCCTGCTGTTTGTCTCCGGGATTAGCTCACTCAGTGCTTACAGACCCACCTCAGTCCAAGTACTGCAGCATCCTCTTTATGACTCGGCCATCTGGCTGTGCCATGATCTGTGCTCCTCCCTTCCAGGGTGACGTGGGGGCGGGGGGGCAGCGAAGTGTCTCCCAATCCAGCCATTTCCCCAGTGGTGAGTGGCTGGGATCCAGGCCCACACTACTCTGGGTCCCAGCCCAGGGATCCTGTAGATAACAGTTTCTGCTTCCTCTCCTTAACTTCGTGCCCCAATGCTGCTTCAATTCCCGGGGCCACTTCCCCACAGCCCCAGCACGTTCTTCGCCCCCTTCTCAGGGTCTCCAGTCTGCAAGTCCCAGCAACCAGCCAGGAGCTCTCTCTAGCTTCCCCTGGTCCCTGCTAGCCGCTGCCCTGCCAGAGGTGCTGTGACCCTACACCCATATTCTTCATAGAGATATTGTTATGATATGCATATGGCATAACTAAGATGTGTTCTATGCAAGATGGGTCATGTGAGATATCACTGCAAAGGTTGGACTGTCCTTGAACTCAAGATTTAGGCACACTAAGACCAGAGTCAACATGGCTGTCCTTGGGTTCAGGATTGCGTGGCCTAATGACCAGAGTCAATATGGCCACCCTCTGGTTCAGGGCTGCAAGGCCGATTTGAAAGGGGGGTAGCGGCTGGAGCAAGGGGAGCTGGGCCCACCTGACTCCACCAGGTCCCAGCCCAAGGCCCTCTCATGTTGAGTGCATTCGCCACCCAGCCAGCCTGGATCCTACCGCAACATGACCTGCTGGGCATCAAGGGGAAATGTTGGAAGACACAAGACAGCTGAGGGTATTCACATCTGCAGACCTAGTTACAGCCAGCACTTTACCGTTCCCCGTCCCAACCAGGGAAAGATTCCTCTGTGTGGAAAACCTCACAACCCCTACGGTGGCAGCTAGCAAAATGATTCATGGGATGGTTTGAATTCAGTGGATGTTGACAGCAGAATCAATGCTCATTAACACTTTCTGTGAACCTGTATCTCTAAAGCTTTACAAAATCACCATGACTTTCTAGCAAAATATTGTCCTTGTCCTTTGTGATGAGCAGGGCCAGCTCCAGGTGTTCTGCCGCCCCAAGCAGAAAAAAAAAAAAAAAAGGCCGCGGCAGTGCAATCGCGCCGCTCCACTCTTCGGCGGCAATTCGGCGGCAGGTCCTTCGCTCTGAGAGGGACTGAGGGATCCGCTGCCGAATTGCCGTCGAAGACCCCGGATGTGCCGCCCCAATAGCGGCCGGAATGCCGCCCCTTGGTACTGGCCGCCCCAAGCACCTGCTTCTTTAGCTGGTCCCTGGAGCCGGCCCTGGTGATGAGCATGTCACTGGCAGAGGACATCCTGGAGATCTTCTGAAATCAAACCCGTTAGAGGAGCTGGCGCGCTCAGTACTCAGTCCCAAGCACTCAGGCATGTGGAGTGGGACACCGGCGCGTGCTCTGGCAGGTGCACTAGGCAGTACTGCTCCAGGCACAGGTGCCATGTTTACAATTTCCGTAGGTTCCACTTTCAGACAATGCTCTGTTCTATCAACGTCTCCTGCCTCTTTAAAGAACATAAAGGTTTTATACTGAGAGTCCCTGGCAAAACTAGTGCTGTCCTCATGAGCACTGACTCCTCCTGCGAAATGATCCACACACCCACTGCACTCGGGCAATGGCATAGGAAGAGCGTCTCTGAACATGGAAGTGCCTGCAAACGCCATATCTCTGGCACACCTTGGGCTGCCTGCAGCCTGCTCACAGGAGTTAACAGGTATCAAATGGCATTTTCTCTTATGGCTGCTAAATACACTCAAACACCAGACTGCTGTGCTTAACGTGTTGATGAGCTAGGCTGAGATTTTCAAAGACTTCTAAGGCAATTTGGCTTAATGGATCCAAAGTCCCACTGGAGCTGCAGAGCGACTCCCGGAGGCTCCTGCAGATTTCCTTACACCAGCACTCACTCAGTTTTGTTCTATTAACATCACCCATTCCCATGTGTTCCTGGGAGCCCTGGCAACCAGAATGGGACATCAGTGCATGGTTCTATTTCTAAACCAGTTGTGATACCAACTCTCTAATACAGGCCTACTCCAAAGTGGGCCAGTGAGATTCCCCTGGCTATCCCTTGGCTCGGACTGGGCAGGTCAGCCATGCTTGACTGTTTGGGATTCCCTCCGTACATTACTGGAGGAAAGCCAGCATTCTATGGCACATGTGAGCAATAACAGCTTTTATACCTGTCTCCTGTAGAAGCCAAGTTCCACGGTAATTAGAGATATGCCAGGTGGTGGCAAAGATTTTTCTCCTCCTTTACAACACCTGGCAACATGAAATATTTCTAGTTATCTCCATCAGATCTTGTTTCCCATTTAGCCAGCTACAGGGGTGTGCCTAAGACCCCAGGGCGAATGGTGAGTTTATTTCCCTGTGTTGGGATGGAATGATAATGACGAGATACAGAACCTCTAACCAGAGCTGAAAAGAGCAGTTCTGAGCAGGATGCAGTGCAGCAAGTAACACAGAGGCCGACTGATTCCACTGCAGAATTTGGCAAACCACACCCGAGTGCAGAAGCAGCTACAGAGCCAACAGTCTCAACAAGATGGAGTTTAGGATCACCAAAAGCTCCCTGTGTCCCCTCTCTGCTGGGATCTCTGGGTCCTGCCATCAGCTGGGGCACCAAGTCCCAGGGCCTCTGGCTCTTCACCAGACCTGAACTTGGAGGGCCCCCCGCAGGGGTGAAAGGGACATTCAGTCCTTGGCCTGACACTGCTAAAACGTGTCCATCAGTGTAGGCACCTTTCTTATTTTAGAAGTGTATAAAACAAATTGAAAAGGGGTGCTGATGCCTTGGACACCTGCTCTCAGCTCAGGCTGAGTAGAAGCTATTCAGGCCGGTTGTAATGAGCATCTATGGATGGCACCTTCCAGGAAGCATATGCGTTATGATATAGTCTTTAGTTGCACAATCACACACTTTCCCACAGGATCCCAGCCTCATTCAGTGCACAGAATGGATAGTGCTCTGGGGACAAATCAAGCTGTGGACTGAAGGAGGCTGTTGTCTGTAGGACCCCAGCCTCGTGCTGCAGAAGTTGGAAAGTGTGCAGTGAATAAGGCAGAGAATTTCCGGAGGAGAAAGGATGGTCCCATGATTTAGACAGATGAAAACTGGATTTTCTCCCTGCCTCTGCCACAGAGTTCTTGTGTTACGTTTGGCAAGTCATGTAACCCAAAACTTTCACAGGTGGCCACTGGGTTCATTTTCTGGATACCCAATTTACTCACTTAGAAGGAGATCTGCAGATGGAGGGAAAGCAGGACAAAGTGCAGCAGCTCTATGGGCATCTGTCAAGGCTGCTTCCCCACTCTGAACTTTAGGGTACAAATGTGGGGGCCTGCATGAAAACTTCTAAGCTTAACTACCAGCTTAGATCTGGTCCGCTGCCACCACTCCCAAAGCTAATTCCCTTCCCTGGGTAGCCTTGAGAGACTCTTCACCAATTCCCTGGTGAATACAGATCCAAACCCCTTGGATCTTAAAACAAGGAGAAATTAACCATCCCCCCTCCTTCCTCCCACCTACTCCTGGTGGATCAAGATCCAACCCCCTTGGATCTAAAAACAAGGAAAAATCAATCAGGTTCTTAAAAAGAAGGCTTTTAATTAAAGAAAAAGGTAAAAATCATCTCTGTAAAATCAGGATGGAAAATAACTTTACAGGGTAATCAAACTTAAAGAGCTCAGAGGACCCCCCTCTAGCCTTAGGTTCAAAGTACAGCAAACAGAGATAAACACTCTAGTAAAAGGTACATTTACAAGTTGAGAAAACAAAGATAAACTAACACGCCTTGCCTGGCTGTTTACTTACAAGTTTGAAATATGAGAGACTTATTCAGAAAGATTTGGAGAACCTGGATTGATGTCTGGTCCCTCTCAGTCCCAAGAGCGAACAACCCCCAAAACAAAGAGCACAAACAAAAGCCTTCCCCCCCCCCCCACAAGATTTGAAAGTATCTTGTCCCCTTATTGGTTCTTTGGGTCAGGTGTCAGCTAGGTTACCTGAGCTTCTTAACCCTTTACAGGTAAAAGGATTTTGGAGTCTCTGGCCAGGAGGGATTTTATAGTACTGTACACAGGAGAGCTGTTACCCTTCCCTTTATAGTTATGACAGCATCTATATGGGTAGACATATTGGGGGAAAAGCATTAACTGTTTGATCATGTAATGTTATTGTGTTAATATTTAGTTACCTCAGAACTAAAGTGTCTCGCAAAGTATTCACCATTTCCAAGCTGAAGTGGGGAAGGCTTCACAGCCCTCAAATGGCATCGCCCTAGTTATACAAATGAGAGAAAGACATTGAAGCTGTATCTTAAAATGCCTGGAGCATGAAAGAAATGGTGCCTCTGCACCCAGAGATCAACTGAGAATGAGATGTGAGCAAACCAAACCTCACTCAGATAGACAGACAGATAGAAAGAACATGAATCAATCAATCTATCTAATCTGTTTGTTTTATGGCCATGTGCATATATTTGTCTGTTTTAGGGCTGGTCTACACTTACAATTCAGATTGACCTAACTATGTCTCTTGTGGGGGTGTTGAAAAATTCACCCTCCGAGCACTGTAGCTAAGCCGACCTAGCCCCTGGTGTGGACATGGCTGGGGATGAGTCCTACACGTACAGTAGCAGTGCTCTTAGCCCCTTTTGCTGAGAGTCCCCTAAGTTACGCCGTGTGCTGCTGCAGCCATTCTAGTGACCCCAATGGACTATTCAGTTTTACATACAGGTGTGTGCAGCCATGAGCTGCCTGAACTCTCCAGCAGCCTGGGAGGTGTGTGCTACCTGCCCAGACCTGGCAGAATTGCAGCAGAGGAATTGTTGTGCCCAGGCACTGAGAAGATGGTACTTTGTTCCCAACACGAGCACTGCACCGCAGGGACTGACAGCAGCATGCTGGGCATGCCAAGGAGGTGTGGGGCGAGTGCTGTTAAGTTGGGTCGTTATATAGACAGTTGCACACGCTAAATAAATTCTCTCCAGGGCAGCGCAAGGAGCAGACCCGACCTAGGAGGCTGCCAAAGGCTGCCGGGGAATGAGCGGCTGGAGAATTTCTCTCTCCTAGAGACTTTGCCTCTCTTGTTCCATTCCTGCTCCAGGGCAGCACCACGTTGGATTTTGCACTAAGGCGGCTCTATGCCATGGGCTGGAACAGTCCCAGAGCCGCCACCTGCCCACTTTGCATTGCTATAAAGAGAGGGGACTCAAAACTGGGGCCCAAACAGCCTGTCCCCTTTGTGCTGAGCCTGGAACGAGGTCACTTGGGAGCGACTGCGCTTGCTGGGCCACCTCTGTCCCTGCCGTGTGGAGCGGGTCAGACACGGGCGTGTTTCCAGGGAGAACGGTGACTTTTTGTTCTCACACTGAACATTTTCATTACAAACCCAAATGGTTTGGGTTGGAAAGTTTTCAGTTTGAGGCTTTCCATTTTTTTCTGTGAAAACCTAAATTTGGTGTGGAAACCATTGAACTGAAAGTGAAATTTTCCATCAAAAATAGTTTCCACAGAAAAATGTTGATGGCTCCTATTGACCTGGACTCAATCTGCTTCCACTGCCCCAGTGGATGGTGCCGCATGTGTACGGCCAGACCTGTCCCTCCAGCAGAGTTCATATGGGGAGGGGGAGGAATTGGGAGCTCCCCACCAGCTCAGCAATTGCTGTATCTCTGGCTGAGGCCTCTGGGGATCCCGGCTTGTCAGGCTTCCAGCTGAACCCAAACAGGCAGCTGCTCGGCTGCTAGGCAGGCTCCCGTTCTTGGTGCACGTCCAACTGCTCTAAGGACTGGAAAGCCGGAAGCAGGGTGTCATAACTATAAAGGGAAGGGTAACAGCTCTCCTGTGTACAGTACTAAAATCCCTCCTGGCCAGAGACTCCAAAATCCTTTTACCTGTAAAGCGTTAAGAAGCTCGGGTAACCTGGCTGACACCTGACCCAAAGGACCAATAAGGGGACAAGATACTTTCAAATCTTGTGGGGGGGGGGGGAAAGGCTTTTGTGTGTGCTCTTTGTTTTAAGGGGTTGTTCGCTCTTGGGACTGAGAGGGACCAGCCATCAATCCAGGTTCTCCCCATCTTTCTAAACAAGTCTCTCATATTTTAAACTTGTAAGTAAAAAAGCCAGGCAAGGCGTCTTAGTTTTACTTTGTTTTCTTTGTAAATGTACCTTTTACTAGAGTGTTTATCTTTGTTTGCTGTACTTTGAACCTAAGACAGAGGGGGGTCCTCTGAGCTCTTTAAGTTTGATTACCCTGTAAAGTTATTTTCCATACTGATTTTACAGAAATGATTTTTACCTTTTTCTTTAATTAAAAGCCTTCTTTTTAAGAACCTGATTGATTTCTCCTTGTTTTAAGATCCAAGGGGGTTTGGATCTGTATTCACCAGGAGTTGGTGAAAGGAAGGAGGGGGGAAGGGTCAAATTCTCCTTGTTTTAAGATCCAAGGGGGTTTGGATCTGTATTCACCAGGGAATTGGTGAGAGGTTTCTAAAAGCTTCTCAGGGTAGGGAATGGTGGCAGCGGACCAGAACTAAGCTGGTAGTTAAGCTTAGAAGTCCTCATGCAGGCCCCTACATTTGTACCCTAAAGTTCAAAGTGGGGATACAGCCTTGACATGGTGGCACAGTGGTGGAGATCGTTTTAAACCCAAAAGCCAGTAAGATTTTTTTTTCCTTCTAGCTACTTGGAAAGCAGAGCTGAAGGTAGATAGATGCATATCTTATCTCTCCTTGCCTGAAGGCAGAGGTGTTACGTTTTTTTTAACAAGGTCCTTTGTTAAGAGAAGGGTTCAAAGTGAGCAAACTTTGACTGGTAAAGGCAATTTACAAGCTGAATTGTTTTTTTTTCTTTTTACATCCTCGTGAATAGCTAATTAGAAAGTCTCTGTTAACTCAGCAGCAGCCAGAGCTGAGTACATCCCAGTTTCAGTCAACTGCAGAGGGGTGTGACCCAGCACAAGAAAACAGGAAAATGACTACCAAAGAAGAAAAAGCCAAAGAGGGGGCCCACAAGAGAGAGATGGAGCTGAAAGAAAAAGAGATAGAGCTGAGAGACAAAGAAGAGAAAGCCAAAGAGGGGGCCCACAAGAGAGCTATGGAGCTGAAAGAAAGAGAGATGGAGCTGAAAGAAAAAAAGATAGAGCTGGAAAAAGCCAAAGAGGAGGCGAGAGAAAAAGAAAGGAAGCATGAACTGGAAGTAGCAAGGGCTAGGCAGGATGCACCAGCCCATCCTAGCAACTCCTCTCCAGGTACTACTTCCCATCCCAGAAAATTCCCCACCTACAAGGCAGGCGATGATACTGAGGCCTTCTTAGAAAATTTTGAAAGGGCCTGCCTTGGATACAGCATCGCTGCAGACCAGTACATGGTAGAGCTGAGGCCGCAGCTCAGTGGACCCTTAGCAGAGGTGGCGGCTGAAATGCCTAAGGAACACATGAACAGTTATGAACTTTTTAAAAACAAGGCCAGACTCAGAATGGGGCTAACACCCGAGCATGCCCGTCGGCGGTTCAGAGCCCTAAGGTGGAAACCAGATGTGTCATTTACCCGGCATGCCTACCACATTGACAAAAATTGTGATGCCTGGGTATCAGGAGCAAATGTTAAATCTCTGGAAGATCTGCTTTCCCTAGTAAAAATGGAGCAGTTTTTAGAGGGTGTTCCTGAGGAAATAGAAAGGTACGTCCTAGATGGGAAGCCCAAAACTGTAACCGAGGTGGGGGAGATTGGAGCCAAATGGGTGGAGGTGACAGAAAAGAAAAAAGCTAGTAGCAGTTGGAGCGAATATCAGAAGGGGGAAGCCAAAACAAAACCTTATCACCGGGGACAACCCAAGGCCCCACCCACATCCCAAGGGAAACCCCAGCCGCCTTCTTACCCCACCCCACCAGTCTCCACCAACCAACATCGCCCCGGTGATACCTTAGCAGGGCGATGTTTTAAATGTAATGAACTGGGGCATATAAAGGCTCACTGCCCCAAGAACCCCAACCGATTACAGTTCATTACCCCCCAATCACACCAAAGATCCCCAGACCCAGATGCCTCTCTCATACCCTCGGAGCGAAGGGAAACCTTGAGAGTGGGCGGAAAAAAGGTTATCGCTTGGAGGGACACTGGGGCACAAGTGTCAACTATCCACCAATCCCTAGTGGACCCCAAACTCATCAACCCAGAGGCTACAGTGACAATTCAACCCTTCGTGTCACAGTCTGTAACCTTGCCTACAGCCAAGTTGCATGTCCAGTACAAGGGCTGGTCAGGAATGTGGACTTTTGCAGTCTATGACAATTATCCCATCCCCATGCTGCTGGGGGAAGACTTGGCCAACCATGTGAAGCTAGCCAAGAGGGTGGGAATAGTCACCCGCAGCCAGGCTAAGCAAGCTTTCAACCCCATCTCTGTTCCTGAGCCGTCCACCAGGGCCCCGTCTGTGTACCCAGAGACCCAAACAAAGGTGGTGGAACCGGATCCCCTGCCAACGACTGCAACAGCCGTAGTGGATCCAATCCCAGAGACCCAGCCAAAGCCAGTCCCAGAACCGGAACTGGCAACGCAACCAGCACCAGAACCATTGCCAGCACTGAGTCCAGCGCTTGCAAACCCGTCTACAACTCCAATGCCAGAGGGCACCAGCGAGCCTGAACTGGCGGAAGCGGCAGATAACCCTACCCAAGAGGCTCAGCCAGAGCCTGAAATACCACATAGTGCACCAGCAGACAGCGGTTCACAGTCAATGGAAACAGCCCCAGCACCTGCATCGCTTCCAGAGGGACCAAGCCCCAGCCCACAGTCCAAGGAGGAACTGATGTCTCCAGCATCAAGGGAATAGTTCCAGGCCGAGCAGGAAGCAGATGACAGCCTTCAGAAAGCTTGGGTGGCGGCACAGAGCACCCCACCGCCTCTCAGCTCTTCTAACCGATCCCGGTTTGTTGTAGAACAAGGACTTTTATATAAGGAGACTCTTTCTGGTGGGCACCAGGAAGACTGGCATCCTCAAAGACAGTTGGTAGTTCCCACTAAGTATCGGGTAAAGCTCTTGAGCTTAGCCCATGATCATCCCAGTGGCCATTCTGGGGTGAACAGAACCAAAGACCGGTTGGGGAAGTCCTTCCACTGGGAGGGAATGGGCAAGGACGTTGCTAATTATGTCTGGTCTTGTGAGGTGTGCCAACGAGTGGGAAAGCCCCAAGACCAGGTTAAAGCCCCTCTCCAGCCACTACCCATAATTGAGGTCCCATTTCAGCGAGTAGCTGTGGATATTCTGGGTCCTTTCCCAGAGGAAAGCAGTACGTACTGACTTTCATGGATTTTGCTACCCGATGGCCGGAAGCTGTACCCTTAAGCAACACCAGGGCTAAAAGTGTGTGCCAGGCATTAGCAGACATTTTTGCCAGGGTAGGGTGGCCCTCCGACATCCTTACAGATTCGGGAACTAATTTCCTGGCAGGGAACATGAAAAACCTGTGGGAAGCTCATGGGGTGAATCACTTGGTTGCCACCCCTCATCACCATCAAACCAATGGTCTGGTGGAGAGGTTTAATGGAACTTTGGGGGCCATGATACGTAAATTCGTAAATGAACACTCCAATGATTGGGACCTAGTGTTGCAGCAGTTGCTTTTTGCCTACAGGGCTGTACCACATCCCAGTTTAGGGTTTTCACCATTTGAACTTGTGTATGGCCGCGAGGTTAAGGGGCCATTACAGTTGGTGAAGCAGCAATGGGAGGGGTTTACGCCTTCTCCGGGAACTAACATTCTAGACTTTGTAAGCAACCTACAAAGCACCCTCCGACACTCTTTAGCCCTTGCTAAAGAAAACCTAAAGGATGCTCAGGAAGAGCAAAAGGCCTGGTATGATAAACATTCCAGAGAACGGTCCTTCAAAGTAGGAGACCAAGTCATGGTCTTAAAGGCGCTCCAGGCCCATAAAATGGAAGCGTCGTGGGAAGGACCATTCACGGTCCAGGAGCGCCTAGGAGCTGTTAACTATCTCATAGCCTCCCCCACCTCCAACATAAAGCCTAAGGTATACCATGTTAATTCTCTTAAGCCCTTTTATTCCAGAGAATTAAACGTTTGCCAGTTTACAGCCCAGGAAACAGATGACGCAGAGTGGCCTGAAGGTGTCTACTACGAAGGAAAAAGGAATGGTGGCGTGGAAGAGGTGAACCTCTCCACGACCCTGGGACGTCTGCAGCGACAGCAGATCAAGGAGCTGTGCACAAGCTTTGCACCGATTTTCTCAGCCACTCCAGGACGGACCAAACGGGCATACCACTCCATTGACACAGGTAATGCTCACCCAATTAGAACCCCACCCTACCGGGAGTCACCTCATGCCCAAGCTGCTATACAAAGGGAGATCCAGGACATGCTACAGATGGGTATAATCCGCCCCTCTACCAGTGCATGGGCATCTCCAGTGGTTCTAGTTCCCAAACCAGATGGGGAAATATGCTTTTGCGTGGACTACCGTAAGCTAAATGCTGTAACTCATCCTGACAACTATCCAATGCCACGCACAGATGAGCTATTGGAAAAATTGAGACATGCCCAATTCATCTCTACTTTAGACTTAACCAAAGGGTACTGGCAAGTACCACTAGATGAACCCGCTAAGGAAAGGTCAGCCTTCGTCACCCAGGCAGGGGTGTATGAATTCAATGTACTCCCTTTCGGGTTGCGAAATGCACCCGCCACCTTCCAAAGACTTGTAGATGGTCTCTTAGCGGGATTGGGAGAATCTGCAGTTGCCTACCTCGATGATGTGGCCATTTTTTCTGATTCATGGACAGAACACCTGGAGCACCTGGAAAAAGTCTTCGAGCGCATCCGGCAGGCAGAACTAACTGTTAAGGCTAAAAAGTGTCAAATAGGCCAAAACAGAGTGACGTACCTGGGGCACCAGGTGGGTCAAGGAACTATAAATCCCCTACAGGCCAAAGTGGATGCTATCCAAAAGTGGCCAGTTCCAAAGTCAAAGAAACAGGTCCAATCCTTCTTAGGCTTGGCTGGATATTATAGGCGATTTGTACCACACTACAGCCAAATCGCCGCCCCGCTGACAGACCTAACCAAAAAGAAACAGCCAAATGCAGTTCAGTGGACTGATAAGTGTCAAAAGGCCTTTAACCAGCTTAAGGCAACACTCATGTCTGACCCTGTGCTAAGGGCCCCAGACTTTGACAAACCGTTCCTAGTAACCACGGATGCTTCCGAGTGAGGCGTGGGAGCAGTTTTAATGCAGGAAGGACCGGATCAAAAATTCCATCCTGTCGTGTTTCTCAGCAAGAAACTGTCTGAGAGGGAAAGCCACTGGTCAATCAGCGAAAAGGAATGCTACGCCATTGTGTACGCGCTGGAAAAGCTACGCCCATATGTTTGGGGACGGCGTTTCCAACTACAAACAGACCATGCTGCACTACAGTGGCTTCATACCGCCAAGGAAAATAACAAAAAACTTCTTCGGTGGAGTTTAGCTCTCCAAGATTTTGATTTTGAAATACAACACATTTCGGGAGCTTCTAACAAAGTGGCTGATGCACTCTCCCGGGAAAGTTTCCCAGAGTTAACTGGTTAACAATTGTTCTTGAAATAAAACATATTGTTAGTTTTTATATAATCAGTAGTATGTCTAAAGGTACATGTGTCTTATTAAATCTGTTTTCTCCTAGAGCTCCAGAAAGAAATCACAGCCAGTGTGGAACCGGACGTCCAACACTATCTGTGATTTGGGGGGCGTGTCATAACTATAAAGGGAAGGGTAACAGCTCTCCTGTGTACAGTACTAAAATCCCTCCTGGCCAGAGACTCCAAAATCCTTTTACCTGTAAAGGGTTAAGAACCTCGGGTAACCTGGCTGACACCTGACCCAAAGGACCAATAAGGGGACAAGATACTTTCAAATCTTGGGGGGGGGAAAGGCTTTTGTGTGTGCTCTTTGTTTTAAGGGGTTGTTCGCTCTTGGGACTGAGAGGGACCAGCCATCAATCCAGGTTCTCCCCATCTTTCTAAACAAGTCTCTCATATTTCAAACTTGTAAGTAAAAAAGCCAGGCAAGGCGTCTTAGTTTTACTTTGTTTTCTCAACTTGTAAATGTACCTTTTACTAGAGTGTTTATCTTTGTTTGCTGTACTTTGAACCTAAGACAGAGGGGGGTCCTCTGAGCTCTTTAAGTTTGATTACCCTGTAAAGTTATTTTCCATACTGATTTTACAGAAATGATTTTTACCTTTTTCTTTAATTAAAAGCCTTCTTTTTAAGAACCTGATTGATTTCTCCTTGTTTTAAGATCCAAGGGGGTTTGGATCTGTATTCACCAGGAGTTGGTGAAAGGAAGGAGGGGGGAAGGGTCAAATTCTCCTTGTTTTAAGATCCAAGGGGGTTTGGATCTGTATTCACCAGGGAATTGGTGAGAGGTTTCTAAAAGCTTCCCAGGGTAGGGAATGGTGGCAGCGGACCAGAACTAAGCTGGTAGTTAAGCTTAGAAGTCCTCATGCAGGCCCCTACATTTGTACCCTAAAGTTCAAAGTGGGAATACAGCCTTGACACAGGGGCTGCCCTGTGGGCTGCTGGCGGGTTTGGTACCGGTGAGCGAGACACAGTGTGTGCGTCGGCTTCACTTGCAGGGCCAGCACCAGCCATCGGCCCCATTTCCCAGCCTGGAGCCAAAGCCAGTTTCCCCAGCAAACCCCTGTTCAGAGCTGCAATGCTGCCGTGTGGAGCCTGGCCAGGCCGTCTCTCCCTGGGCTCCATCGGTTAGTTCTGCCGGGCCCATGTGAGCGCGGTGCCCCCCAGTGCGCATGCTGCACATCTGCCTGGGAGAGCTCAGGAGCTAGAGCTGCGGCTGCACCAGAGCTGGGCGCCCCCATCCTGTGGAGAGGCTGGATGTACGTGACTGGGGGAGGCAAGAGGGATCCTCGCTGTGCTGCTAACAGGACAATTCGACCTTTTCCTTCTCTCTTTAGGGGGCAGAATGCCTCTCTCTTCTCCAGCCAGCTGGGCTCCCACCTTCCACCTCTCCCATACGTTCATCAGAGAAACCAACGACTTCTGAGTGACGCCCAGTGCTTGGGGCCTAGACACTAGAAGTGATGCCGGATCCCACCCCGGGCCAGGAGGGTTTGTGTTAAAAGGCCCCATCGTTGCAGTGGACGCATGCCAAGGGTATTAGTTGGCTCAGACTGGTGACCTAATGGATGTGGCTACACCACACACCCCCATCCCAGGGCAGTCCCATCTGAGAGCCTGAGAACCAGGATCCATGGAGCGACATTCCCCACCCCACCCCCGCCCCGACAGATGGGCTCTGCAGATGCTGGTGGAGGCAGCGGGAGGGAAGGTTGCACTAGCGCTGCCTGGGCTGTATCTGCGCCAAGGATAAATGGAGGGGGTCACGCAGCCTGTGCCTGACACTCCACAGTGCTACATTCACGCTGAGCACAAGTCAAATGCTGCGCCAAGGGTGGTGAGTTCCCCTTGAATTCCCATGTGAGCGCACAGTGCCCCTGTCCTTCACACATACTGCACATACACACACACACAGTACCCCTGTCCTTCACACATACTGCACATACACACACACATACACAGTGCCCCTGTCCTTCACACACACTGCACATACACACACACAGTGCCACTGCCCCCCCCCACACACACACACAGTGCCCCTGTCCTCCACACACACTGCACGTACACACACACAGTGCCCCTGTCCTCCACACACACTGCACACACACACACAGGGCCACTGTCCAGCACACACACACACCCTGCTCATGCTGTGCACACATCGACTGCAACGAATAGGGTGACCAGATGTCCCGATTTTATAGGGACAGTCCCGATTTTGGGGTCTTTTTCTTATATAGGTTCCTATTACCCCCCCCCCCCCCCACCCCATCCCGATTTTTCACATTTACTGTCTGGTTACCCTAGCAACGAAAGAGACACAAACTGCACACTGCGGAGACGGCTGGTTTGTTTCCAGGTTGCTTTTATTTACAAAGGTGCTGACGTGTGATTTCTTCTTTTCCCCTGGGCAGAACCGCAATGGGTGAGAGTCTCACACCCCGGAGCTGCCAGGGACAGGGGCAGGAGACAAACCTTAAAAACACTCAGAAACAATGTAACCATAAGAAGTAATTAAATAAACACGAATCCAACCGACACATTCTGGCGCCAGTGGCAGCATCGGAAACCCAGCGCTGGGCGGGGCCCCTGAGCGAGGACTTTGCGTGACGCAATAATGGAGCGAGCGGGTGATATGGGGGCTCTAGGCGACAAGTGCCAGGGAACGGCAGAGGCTCGCTGGGAAGACGGAGGAATCCCATGATGCACCGGGGCTGGCAGGAGCCGCGCGCAACGCCCCACCCCTCCGTGTGGTGCCTCTGACCTTCTCCTAATGGCGTCCTGAGCGCTGCACCCACTTCCGCTTCCGGCCTCGCCCTGGGTTTAAGCGTTTGAGGGCTGGGGCACTGGGGAGGCAAGAGGGGGGTGACAGGGGGCGGGGCAGAGGGACCGGGGCGGGAAGGGGGGAGCTGGGCAGTCACGTGGCAGCCTGGAACAAGGCTGGGGGGTCAGAGCCGAGCCGGGGGCTCCCTCTGCCCGTGTCCCCTGGGCCCGGCCCCGCTGGGCAGCGCGTGTGTCAGACGCTGCGTGGGGGCGGGGCCGGGTCAGTCTCCGCCCCCCCCCAGAGCGAGTTTCCAGCCCCGGCTCCGGGCCCCGCCAGCCCCAGCTCCTGCCCGCCCTCCAGCGTTGGGCGCCTCCCCCGGCAGCAGCTGGGCTCGGGCGGCTCTGGCCGGTCCGTTCTCAGCCCGGGGTCGGGCTCCGCGGCATTTCCTGCCCCGGCTAATGAAGCGCCGCCGCCCCCGGGACGGGGGAACTCGGCCCGCCCGACCCCGGGGAAACTGCAGCCCAGAGCGGCGCCGTGACCTGCCCGAGCTGCGCCGTGGGGCCGGGTTCACTTTCTGTGGGGCCCCCGGGAATGAAGGGGCCGGGGCAAGAGCCCAGCGGGCCGGGGGCATCGGAGTTACATCCTGATTTAAATCACTAGCCAGGAAGACTCGATTCAATCCGGGTTTCTACATAAAAGTGAATTCTTGTTATAACCGTAATACACGTTCATCACAACTCAGATGTGGACGTAGGGTTCATCTTTAGAAGATACACACGATATATTTTTAAACAGTGATTTATTTTGAAAACTTTTCAGATGAGTTTTACAGCTGTATCAGAAAATGAAGGATTGTTTGGTTATTTCATTTACCAAAGATAATTGAAGCAGATATTTATGAAGTCATTCGGAGGTGAACTATCTCCAGTGCAACCGGTCAGTCATTAATATTTGGAGGATTTTCTTGCCAGGCTGTATTAGGAGGAGAACATCACCAGACAGACATTTCAGTTGTTTTATTTAACTAAAACAACAACATTAAGTATTCTGGATTGTTTTCTTCAACAGCAAACATAATATTTTTACAAAAAAGCATACATCCCTCACGTCTCACATTTACCTCCAGATCTATTCCACCCCCAACAATTTTCTATTCATTGAACTTTTTGAAACTTTTCACTTTTAAAGAGAGGTAAGGGATTGACTCTGTGTTAGGGTGACCAGACAGCAAGTGTGAAAAATCAGGACAGGGGTGGGGGGGTAATAGGAGCCTATATATGAAAAAGACCCAAAAATCAGGACTGTCCCTATAAAATCGGGACATCTGGTCACCCTACTCTGTGTACACACATTTGCAGAGAGACAATAGAGTTGAGGTCTGTTATTTCTCACCTCTATATATTATTTATTTATTTAAAACATTGTTGCTGTTAACAAGCATGTTACCTCTGGAGACACAAATCCACAGTTTGAGAACTACAAAACTAAGCATCTCTGATGGTATCTTCTAGACTCAGCACTGAGTCCCATTGGGTAGATAGAAAGATTAACCTAAATAATCTATTCAGAAGCCCCTGGAACCCCATAAGATTGGGTCCCTACTCCATGAACTATTAGAACTCATTTACAAAACTTTTCTTAAACATTACATGAATATATTGTCTCGTACTATAGAATTAGAATTTATAATCCCTATTCCATGAGGAGATATCATGTATCTTAATTAAAACTATCTTTAGATTTGTCCTCAAAAATCCGATTTTTTTCTAAAGAAGTGCTTGGAGGGGCTTTTCTCCTGTGACTGCCTGGCCTAATGAATAAGGCGTCTGACTTTGACTCAGGTGATTGAGGGCTCAAGTCCCTTCGCAGTTGTGCTTGTGCAGTTTTCCCGTTGTGCTGAAAGTCCTGCTCCCTTCAGGGCTGGAACCTCTTCTTGGCTGCTCAGGCCAATCCTCTGGCTTCAGCTAGAGCCCCGGGAAGGAGTTGTGGTTTGGGCATCACAAAGGCTGGGGCATGAGCCCCAGGTGCTTCCAGTCTAGCCTTTGCCATTCCTGACTTGCCAAAGAAAATGGGCGGCTGTCCAGGCTAGCGTGTAGAGCAGTTTCCCTCTTCCAAATGTGCACCTGTCCCTGTGCTTGAGGGGGTTTGTTAAATAGCACCTTTGGAGCCTGGGTGTTTCTTTGCTTCTCGCCAGCTGGGGAAAAGCCTCTTGGGGAATATCTCCTGCCCCACTGCCAAAGTGAGCACCGTGAGTGGGAATGGTCAGAGGCCCCACCAGGGGGGCTGGCCCTGCTTTCCTACCGTCTTCTGATGTTGGCCACAGAGCATCAGCAGCCTCACTGCATGCTGGTCTGTGGGTGGACTTCAGTGGGTGTTTGGCATGCCAGGGAGCAGCCTGGCTGGGTATCTTGTTTCCTGTCTGCTGGCCACAGCTGGCCACACATAGGCATGGTCTTCCCCTCGTCCTGCCCCTCCCTCAGTTGCTCTGTGGCTTATAAACCTTCCCTTGGAGGTGTCCGCACCAGCCACCTCTGCTGTAGGTGCCCAGAGGAGGAAAGGTGTGCTGGACTCCAGCCTGGGACTCTTCCTCCCTCCTGCCTCTCCCTGACTATCAAGCCTGGCCCTGGCACTCCTTCCTTGAAATACCATGTGGGCAAGAGGAAAAGCGTGGTAGAAAGTGCAATGGCCAAACTTGTGAGCATTAGGTGAAGCAGCTAGAATCCCAACCACCAGTAGCCACTTCTAGACCCGCATCCCAACCAAAGACCTGGTTTTAGTCAGCATGAGTCACCCAGCAGGAGGGAAACAACTTGGTCCTGCACAGCTGGAGACAGGAAAGTTGAGCACTTTGAGCTCCAGGGTTTTATCACAGGGTCCCACTGAGATTTGAACTCAGATTGCAGGATTCAGAGTCCTGAGTGCTGACCATTACACCATAGGAGCAGCTTGTGATGCCTTTTCTGGACATTGGTGAGCCTCATGGGGCTGGCTTGTGTAAGGGGACTGTTGGCCCTAACTTAGTGGGGTTTTTTGGTTGGCTAGTTCCAGTACCAATACAGGGGGAAGGGTCAATGGGAAATCAGGACCCTGAGACTGACAGTCCCCAGGGGCAATGGTCACCAACTGGTAGGGAACAAGTGAGGCTCGTTTTGTGTATGGGGTGTTTAGATGGGCTTGTTACTGGGCTGTGGACCTTTTTTCTTCTAGAAGCAGCAGTGACTAGCAATTGCTTCCCCTGCCCTTAATCTGGAGTTGGCATCCTTGTTACCTAAATAGAGAGCAGAAGGGTGGGGGAGGGGAATTGAGTTTCTTGCCCTGGTGGTTGCTGGCAGGAGTGACACCAGCTACCTAGTGCAGGCTGTTGGTGCGGGGCTCTCTGGGTGCTTGAGAAGAGGGGCAGTTCTTCTTGGTGGGCTGGTGTCGGACTGCCTAGTGTTTTCTGACAGCTGATCGTCCATTGGCCTTAGTGAGGGGTGAGTCTCTGAAAGCTAGTCTCCCATGGTGCCCTCAGTTGGGGGAGGGATAGCTCAGTGGTTTGAGTTTTGGCTGGCTAAACACCAGGTTGTGAGCTCAATTCTTGAGGGGGCCACTTAGGGATCTGGGACAAAATCAGTATTTGGTCCTGCTAGTGAAGGCAGGGGGCTGGACTCGATGACCTTTCAAGGTCCCTTCCAGTTCTAGGAGATAGGATATCTCCATTAAAAAAAAAAAAAAAGTGAGAATTTGTTGATGGAGAAAAATTCCTGGTGAAAATTGGCAAAGCTGTGGATATTTTGAAAATTTACACATGAAGTTACAAACAGAGAGACAAACACACAGAGAAAAGAGAAAATCACACACTGCACAGACCCACACAGACATAAACAAAAACCACACACACAAACCCACACAGAGCCATATACACATAAGGGAAAGCCACACAAAACATAGAAAGAACAAATCCACACCAAAAATACAGCAAAAGCACACAACAAGAAAGCACAAAAACCACATACCAAAAGAATACTAAGCAAAAAACAATATTCATGCAAAAATCATACACACACGCACACAAAATTATGCAAGGAATCCACAAAAATCACACAGGACCCACATGCACATCAACACGACAGACGAAAAACACACCAACATACAGAAAGCCAGGCAGGGTTTGAGTCTCACAGCAAAGAGGGTGGCACAAAGGTGGTTTGGACAGCAAAGATTGAGAGGGAGTCGGGGGTGAAGAATGACAGGATGGGCCGTGCTCTGGGCTCTGCTTGACCCCTCCTGACACAGGCGGCTGGTGGAGAGCAGAGCCTGGTAGATCTGTGGAATCTGCCCTGCTCTCTGTAACGCAAGGGGACCTCGGTGTCTTCTGAGCTGGAATTGTATTTTCTGCAGGACAAAATGATTGGCAGAAGCCATTTGCTTAAAGAAAACTAATACTCCAGAAGAGGTTTGAACTCACAACCTCAGCATCACTTCAGTGCTTTATAAGTACTGTGCACTAACCCATTGCACCACTGGAGCCCACATTCAAGAGTTTATCTACTTGTTTCATGGCTGGATTAGGGGTGTGTGTGTGGGGGGGTGCATTAGCTAAAACAAACCCATATTAAAGGCTGCAGGATGGCAGCAGCAGAGGTGGGGAGCCTCCTTCCATGTGATCGAGCTGGTTCCCTCTTCCGCTGCTGAGGGGAAGGTTGGTGCTTTGAGCCCACCCGGTACTGGAATGTCTCATGGGTGAGATTAACGAGACTCTAGAGAAGGGAAGGGAAGTCTTTTCTATTCCTGCTGAGCTCCATTGGTCTCCTGTGGCCCTTTCGGCTCTCTGCTCCCCTTCTGGGGAGATGCAGAGACAAGCCCCCATCTGGGTGAGTCACTGAGAGGCTGTAGCCCATGGAGTATGTGTGGGAGAGGGGGAAGGTTGGATTGGGCTCAAGGGGAAAAGGTTGTGTGTGACTGTATGGGGGAGGGTGTGTTTCTTAGGATAGAAATGATGGAAAACACAGGGGTAGTGACAGTGAAGCCCCGTGTCTGAGTGTTATGACCCTGTATGGTGCTGCCGTTCACCTTCCCCTCCTATGGTCTCATCTTTCATTGAATCCAGCATTTTTTCACCTGTCATCACCACAGAGGTGTCCCACATGCCTCAGATACAGAGTGTCCCTCTTAGGCTATGTCTTCACTACCCGCCTGAATCGGCGGGTAGAAATCGATCTCTTGGGGATCGAATTATCGCGTCTCGTTGGGACGTGACACTTGATTCCCGAATCGACGCTTGTACTCCACCAGCGCAGGTAGGAGTAAGCGCCGTCGACGGGGGAGCCGTGGAGGTCGATTCGCCGCCGTCCTCACAGCGGGGTAAGTCGGCTCGGATACGTCGAATTCAGCTATGCTATTCGCGTAGCTGAATTTGCATATCTTAAATCGATACACACACCCCGTAGTGAACACGTAGCCTTAGAGACGCTGAGGACTGGGACTGATTTCAGCTGCTGGACAGCTCTGCTAGGTTTTTATACATTTGCATAGGAAAATGCCTAGTGTTTAAATTCATTTCAAGCCCCCCCTTCAGCAAACTCCTGAACATACTGGAGATGGGTCTGGAAATCGATTTTCATTCGAAAAAGTTTTTAAAGGGAATCATTTGTATTGGAACTAGGAACTCATTACCCTACAGGGAAATATTCAATCAGTGAGCTATTCTTTCAACAAAGGGTGTCAGGTATAGCCCAGAGCAGGAACAATTTTTACCCTGGGGGTTAGTAAACTTTATCTCTATACAAACAACACAGCTTACAAACTCCCCACCCCCGCTCTGTGTCACCAGAGCACAACAACAACTCTCCTTGGAGCACACACGGCTCCCCAGCTCCGTGCCCATCAGCCTCTCCAGCACTGCTCCAATCCCTTAAAGGGACAGGACACCGGTAACTAGAACCCCTTCATCCCCATAGAATTAATGCCCAAATAATTCCATTTCGACCAGAAACGCAGAGCTCCTCTGAGCGTCAGCCCTATCCCTGTGTAGCTCCCCAGCAGTGAGTGTGGCCTATAATGCAGAGCTGACATTTTTATAGTTTGAACATTTGTGGTTCTCCAGTACAATTATTGTCTCTCATATGGCAGACCTGGTTTTCATTCATGGCCAGTGAAGAGCTGAGTATTATTGTCCAATGTAGAAGTTACAGAATTTAAACTAGGAAGAAGTGTCAATTTTCCCATCATTTCACCCCTTTACATCCGAACATGATGACTTTCTGAATGACCCGTCCTCGTTCAACCAGAAGATGTTGCGGGGGATGTAGGGGTCACTGGGGAAATTCTCTGGGCTCTGTTACGAATCGGGTCAGAGCGAATGTACATAGTGATCTAGTCTGGCTGTAAAATCTATGAACCAACACCAAATATGGTGTTAAATTAATCCTGAATACGGCTGTTCCCCATCCAGACCCCAGCAAAGGGCTCTCCAAGGAAGGGGGCTGGTCAGGAAGGAAAGAAGGAAGATGTCCTCCTCTCCCTGGAGGAATTGGGCTCTGCGCTTTGCACAGAAAGAAGGGGAAGGAAATGGCCACATGATGGCGCCAGAAGCTAAGAAATGAAACAAAACGGGCTGCTTCTGAAGCCAAAACGCCGTTTCTTTCTACGGGCTTGTCTTCACTACCCGCCGATCCGGCGGGTAGCAATCGGTCTATCGGGGATCGACTTACCGCGTCTAGTGAAGACGCGATAAAATCGATCCCTGATTGCTCTGCCGTCGACTCCGGAAATCCACCACGGCAAGAGGCGGCAGCGGAGTCGGCGGCAGCGCGGCAGCGGTCGACTTTCCCCCGTCCTCACAGCCAGGTAAGCCGACCTAAAATACGCAACTTCAGCTACGGTATTCACGTAGCTGAAGTTGCGTATCTTAGGTCGGACCCCCGCTGTAGTGTAGACCTAGCCTACGGCAGGGAAGACCAGGAGAAAAGAGTTCCAATAATTGCTGCCCAGTTACTTGTGAATTCTTTCATATTATAAAGAAAATTGTAAGAAAATTCGTCTGAACTTGAGCTGCCTGTTATTAAAACCTGGTTCCCCAGTTCAGTTCCAACGGCTCTCCTAGAAACACCCCCAGGTCCCTGCTCACCCCAGCAGGAGCAAAAGAGAAACCCCCAGTGAGTGCTGCCCTTAGCCCCAGGCTGCTGTCACGGGGGTGGGGGTGGGGACTGATTGTTCGGTGCTGAGGAGGGAGCCAGTATAGGCCTCTGGTGTCTGCTCCTAGCATCTGCCCAGCCCAGTCTGTCCTCTGGCCTCAGCTGCTGCCCCCTCCATGCTCTAGAGTCAAACCTGCAGGGCCCCCAGGGGGACAGAGGCTGGGGCAGGGCAGCAGCCTGGGTTGGGCTGGGAAGATGCTGGGAGGTCTCGTTCCCCCAGAACTGGCCTGGCTCCCTTCTCAACAGCAAACCAATCAATTCCACCCCCCTCCCCGGAAACATCAGCCTGGAGCTAAGGGCAGCACGGGACGATTCCCTTTAGTTCCCACCGAGGCATGAGGGAACCCAGGGTGTTTGTGACCTGGGAAACCAGCCGTTAATAACAGGCAGCTCAAGTTGAAGCTAAGGGTATGTCTACACCCAGCCGCTAGTTCGGCGGCTGGCAATCGAAGTTCTGGGTTCGACTTATCGCGTCTTGTCTGGACGCGATAAGTCGAACCAGGAAGTGCTCGCCGTCAACTGCGGTACTCCAGCTAGACGAGAGGAGTACCGCGGAGTCGACGGGGGAGCCTGCCTGCCGCGTGTGGACCGAGGTAAGATCGAACTAAGGTACTTCGAACTTCAGCTACGTTATTCACGTAGCTGAAGTTGCGTACCTTAGTTCGATTTGGGGGGTGAGTGTAGACCAAGCCTAAGGGCTGGTCCACACTACCCGCCTGATTCGGCGGGTAGAGATCGATCTTCTGGGATCGATTTATCGCGTCTCATCTGGACGCGATAGATCGATCCCAGAAGCGCTCCCCCGTCGACTGCGGAACTCCTGCTCGCCGAGAGGAGGAAGCGCTGTCGATGGGGGAGCCTGCCTGCGCCGCGTGGACCCGAAGTAAGTAAATTTAGTTCGATCTAGGAAACGTCGACTTCAGCTACGCTATTCTCGTAGCTGAAGTTGCGTTTCCTAGATCGATCCCCCGCCCCAGTGTGGACCTGCCCTAAGTGTTTTTAACATTATTTACAACACTAAATAACCCTTGAATCCTAGTGTCACCATCCATTAAATTGCTTCAGCCTTGTAGTTTCCCGAGTGCAAAACTAAATGTCTCTTCAAATACAAGGGAGTGGAGATCAGTCAATGTTCAGAGTCATCCCACATAAAAGAACCATGTTGTGGTTCATGCTGGCCCCATCCTGTGCCCATCGCCTTTCCCTCCTCTCCCTTACAAGTTTTGGTATTTTGCATAGAAACTTTCTTCCCTCAGGAGAGACCTGGGAACCAGGGCTGCCAGCCAGACAAACACCTTTAAGAGGCAGCGTCCCTCTCCCTGTCAAAAAATGATCTTCCTCCTTCAGTTCAGTGACAGCCTGAATTGTTCCTTATACCGGCAGAGCCGGAGGATTGAAAACAGCAACATCAAACCCCTGTGTAGCTCGCAGGAATGAACACAAACACTCCCTGGTATCTGAGGAGATGTTTAGTTTTACCCTTGGGCAACTACAAGGCCAAAGGGAAAGGAGGTGGTGCCAGATATAAAGAGTGAAACACGACACATCATAGTTATGCCCATAGTGACTGCAAAATCTTCTTATATACTTCTTATTATAAGCAGTGTATTGTTTTTCCTGGAGTCTAGACCTTGACCAAGAAATTTCGATCTTGATCAAATAATCGACTACCTGGTGAAGGCAATGAACTTGACACCCACTGGGGTGTCCCTACACAGGTACAAGTACTAACAACAATGGCTGCCTTTTATCCATAGTTTTTAATCAGGGCAATAAATTGATACAAACCCCTGTTAAATCATTTCTCAGCCCGAGTCCTTCACCCACATTCCTTAGGGCATTGGGCCACCATGTGGATGTTTCATTTCCCACCTCAATTTCACACAGAGACACAATTTCCTTTGCACAGATCCGTGAACAGCAAAACCTCCCTATGTCTCTAGTCTGAGCCAGGGAGTTCGATACCAGTGAACCCTTCTCTCCTGCAATGGCGATGGTCAGACAGAGGGGACGTGGTACCTGCATCCCTGACAGGGAGATATTGGCTCGTCTCTTTCTTTCTGCTGCTGTTGTTAGTCCATGAAACATCAAGGGTGGCATGCAAGGCTGAGTTCACGCACCAACCCCCTGAAATATTTCAGTGCCCCAGAGAAATTGTCAACGTGGGGAATGAAGAACAATCTACAGCAATGTCTTTAACACAAACACACTCTCATCCTGCTCCAGCCGGAAGGGAAATGGGCAGGAATTCTCGCTGTTCAGCCAAGGACACACTTATACTGATGTGCAGCCGTGAGTGTGCTGGGGAAGCTGGTCTGAGCAAACAATTTGAAGTGATAATTCAATGAGAACAGAATCATCATGTAGTAAAACAACCATACATCAAGTAGTTGTGGCCAAGTGGTTAAGGTGATGGATTAGAAATCCATTGGGGTTGCCCCGTGCAGGTTCAAATCCTGCCAGCTATGGAAGCACTAGACTGTAATTATTACTGTAGTCTTAGTGTCTGAGCATCCACAGTGTGAACTAAAGTCAGATCTGGTTTCACTCTGTCTACACTTAAAATGCTGCTGTGGCACTGCTATAGCACTTTGGAGTAGACAGTCGCTACAGTGATTGGAGGGGGTTTTCTGTCACTGTAGTAGCCAGGTTGACAGAAGAATTCTTCCATTCACCCAGCACTGTCTACGCCAGGGCTTAGGTCAGCTGAATTACATTGTTTAGGAGGGTGCATTTTTCACACCCGGAGAGACGTCGCTATGCCAGTTAAGTGTCCAGAGTACATCAGCCCTTAGATCTCTCTTAGTATTTCAGTGCAATGAACTGTGAGTGGAAAACATCAATTCACAAACACAGAGACTGAATTCCGAACATTTAATCTCTCCGCATTTTCCAGAAAGTCACAAAATTCAGTTCGTTCTTGCTAGGAAAGAGAAACATTAAGTGACACAAATTTTTAGGCTTGAGTAAATAAAGTTATGGGTTTAATTAATATAGTAAAAGTTAGGGCTGTCAATTAATCGCAGTTAACTCAAATCTACTATCATAAATTCAAATCTATGACCATAAGCAAAAACCCCACCCCAGAGTATGCTGGGCAGTGTCCTTCACCTCAGTTTCTCACCTTGCGATGTGACAGTCCAATCCAATGTTCCTTTAACAGACCCCTCCGCTCTCCTTCCCCCAACCCCCACTCCCCTTGGGCAGCAAAGCCCCCGGGGTGGGGGAGGGAGGGGAAAACATCGAGCGATACCTCAGCTTCTGCTGCCGCCACTCCCTCAACTGGCTCTCGGTTTGCCCTGTTCACTCTGCGTCGCTGCCACTCCACGGCATTGTCCTTCACCCTGCTGCTGAGAGCTCCTGTGTCGCCACTTCCCCTGCTGCCACCTGCCTGTCTCCTGCAGCCTCTGCACGGCCACGTAGTGGGGGAACCTCGCTACAAGTGCAGACTGGGCAGCCTCTTTCATTGCAACACCATGGGCGGGGCGCGAACCGCCAGCTGGGGGAGACTAATCCCCTGCTCCGCCCCTTCTGCCCGAGGCCCCACCCCTTCCACAAACCCCGCTGGAGCCCAGAGCCCCCCCACCGCAGCACCCAGCTCCCGCCCCAGGGTAGTGCCCCAGCCCCATCGTGCCCCCAGCCTCCCTCCCAGCCCCAGAGTGGGCGGCGCAGCCCCAGCTTTCCCAGCCCGGAGCCCCAGGAGGGCGGGTTACGCGGCCCTGACTCGACCTACCATTGACTCGCGTGGCTCTGCGCTCCGTCAGCCGGGGTGGGGGCCAGGCTGCGGACATCACTCAGGCTTGGGCAGCATGGCCACACTTCCCTGACAAGGCATGAGGCAGGCCAAGAGCTCTGCGCAGCCTACAGGGAAGTGGGAAGGAGGCGTCTTCAAGCCGGCGTGTCTCAGCCGTTTCTCCCTTGCCCCTTGGGAGGAGGCAGGAAGGGAGCGAAACGAGCCCAGCTGAAGGTTTTGCACTCGGCCTTGAGAATTAAGCCCGAGCCCCCTGCATGGCTGCTGGGAGATGGGTTTCTGAGTTGCATCCAGCTCACTCTTCGGGCCACCAACTGAAACCACTGAGGCCAAGAGGGACATTCTTGAGGTGGCAAAAGGGGGCCTTTGAGGCTCCCAGCAGGTCGTGAGGAGCAAGGAAGTAACACAGGGTTACCACTGTCCATGGGCTCAAACCACCATCCTTTCAGTTAACAGCCAAACGTGCTGACCCATTGCACCACAGAGACACAACACCGGTGTTGCCAAGGCTGCTGTGAGGCAGCCTGCACATCTGGTGCAGAGGATTGCGGTGTGGGAGGGAGTGAGGGGTGCAGGCTCTGGGAGGGAGTTTGGTGCAGGGGGGCTCTGGGCTGGTGCTGAGGATTGGGGTGCAGTGGGGGTGAGGGTTGTAGGCTCTGGTGGGGATTTGGGTGCAGGAGGGGGCTCCGGGCTAGGGCAGAGTGTTGGGGTGCAGGAGGGAGTGTGGGTGCAGGAGGGGGCTTGGGGCTGGGGCACAGTGTTGGGGTGCGGGAGGGGCTGTGGGGTCTGGGAGGGAGCTCTGGGCTGGAGGTTGGGGTGCAGACTCCGGCTGGGAGGCGCTTACCACAGGCAGCTCCCGGTCAGTGGCTGGCTGCTGGCACATCTGTGCGTGCGGCCCCTGGGAGGGAGGGGGGCAGCTGGTCTCCGTGCGCTGCCTGCACCTGCAAGCGCCGCCCCCACAGCTCCCATTGGCCAGTTCCCAGCCAATGGGAGCTGCGGGAACAGTTCTGGAGCAGGGCAGTGCGTGGAGCTGCCTCACCCCCCACCCCCTTTCCCCAGGGGCCGCATAGATGTGCCAGCAGCCAGGCGCTTCTGGAGTGGCCTGGGGCCACAGCAGGCAGGCAGCCTCTGAGCCCCGCTACGGCGCCGGACTTTTAGCGACTCAGAGATTGCGAGAAAGGAAATGAAAAATATTTTGGACTTCCGGGGGCCCGATCCTGTCGGCGGCGGGGAGCTGCCCCTTGCTGCGGCCGGGGACGGTGAGCCCCAGGTGGCTTGCCTGATGGCCAGGTCCCTTGTCTCGGCTGGCCCAATCCTTTCCCCCCACAATGATTCCTGCGGCTGCCCCGCCTAGTGCGGACCCTGTATGTCAGGCCAAGTCTGGTCTGTCTGGGGAAACGTTCCCAGTCCCCACTCGGCCCCCAGCTCAACCCCATTGAAGGGAATGGGTTGACCTGATGGCCGGTTGTCTCGCGGATGTCCAGAAGGGGTCGTCCCAAGCCACCTCAGGCGACCGAGAGAACCAGGAAGTCGGACACGATTCCAGGTTTGTCCCGGTGACAGGGCAGGTGGCTTTTTGACTCTGTCCTTTCAGAAACGTGCGCGGAGATTTGTGGGACAGGGTTTTCAGGACCTCTGAGAACCAGAGCTGAGCCTAGGGGACCGATCCGAGTATTGTACTGACCTCTTCGGAGGGGGCAAAGCGCACGTTGGAAGGCGGGGGGCACCCGGCCCTCCAAGTCAGCCTCTTTCCCAGCTCTGAGCCTCTGGGGACCCCGGCGTCTCCCCTGCACCCCCGGCGCAGGCCCAGTGGCTCATGCGGCAGGACGGGGGTGTTTCCAGGGGATTGGGTGACCCGATGTCCCAATTTTATAGGGACAGTCCCGATTTTGGGGGCTTTTTCTTACATAGGCACCTATTACCCCCCACCCCCGTCCCGATTTTTTACACTTGCTTATCTGGTCACCCTACCAGGGGATGTTGTGTTGGGGTCGGGGAACTGGGTAGGCTGTGCCGGATGCCCAGGGGAGACAGGTCTGCCCCCCGTGGCTGTCTGTGTCTACACGGCTGCCCGCGGGGTTCTGGTCCCTTCCCCAGGTTACGACGATGCCCGGGACCGGGGCACGGTCGGGATGGGAGGGCGTCCACTGGTTCATATTGACAGTTGCTGTGCCCTAGCTGTACGCTTTGGCTTTCCTGGACTCTTAGCTGTGGGAAGACTATGTCATTTGTATTGTGCATTTCTTCCTCCTTTGTTCCTAGATACAGAATAACCAGAGCAACATCCTCAAATTCCTGTGCCAGGCCTGGAAAGCTCCTTTCATGAGTGCATCATTGCCTGACTTCTGCCCCATTCCCACATGCTGTTCCAGGGCGGGACACTCTATATCTGAGCTCTGAAATCTCCCTCCCTATAATGAAGTTACTACAGAGTAACGACAACCCCACCTTAGGGCTCAATGTCTGACGTCCCACACCCACTCCATAGAGCCTGACATTCACATAGCTTCTTCCATGTGATTCCCTCCATCATCAGAGCCATGTGGAGAGAGGAGAAATTCTCCCAGACTCCCTTTAGCCATTGCTAGCCCCCAGGGTAGCAGAGGTTGGGGGTATTTGGGTGCACTCAGGGAAGTTGCACCATCCCCTGGAGTGGGACACCCACAGGGACACACGTCTTGAAGAAGAAGAATTGTTCTTCTTAGCCTCTGAGGACAGGACAAGAAGCAATGGGCTTAAATTAACATAAGAACATAAGAACATAAGAAAGGCCGTACTGGGTCAGACCAAAGGTCCATCTAGCCCAGTATCTGTCTACCGACAGTGGCCAATGCCAGGTGCCCCAGAGGGAGTGAACCTAACAGGCAATGATCAAGTGATCTCTCTCCTGCCATCCATCTCCATCCTCTGACGAACAGAGGCTAGGGACACCATTCTTACCCATCCTGGCTAATAGCCATTTATGGACTTAGCCACCATGAATTTATCCAGTCCCCTTTTAAACATTGTTATAGTCCTAGCCTTCACAACCTCCTCAGGTAAGGAGTTCCACAAGTTGACTGTGCGCTGCGTGAAGAAGAACTTCCTTTTATTTGTTTTAAACCTGCTGCCTATTAATTTCTTTTGGTGACCCCTAGTTCTTGTATTATGGGAATAAGTAAATAACTTTTCCTTATCCACTTTCTCAACATCACTCATGATTTTATATACCTCTATCATGTCCCCCCTTAGTCTTCTCTTTTCCAAACTGAAGAGTCCTAGCCTCTTTAATCTTTCCTCATATGGGACCCTCTCTAAACCCTTAATCATTTTAGTTGCTCTTTTCTGAACCTTTTCTAGTGCTAGAATATCTTTTTTGAGGTGAGGAGACCACATCTGTACACAGTATTCGAGATGTGGGCGAACCATGGATTTATATAAGGGCAATAATATATTCTCAGTCTTATTCTCTATCCCCTTTTTAATGATTCCTAACATCCTGTTTGCTTTTTTGACCGCCTCTGCACACTGCGTGGACATCTTTAGAGAACTATCCACGATGACGCCAAGATCTTTTTCCTGACTCGTTGTAGCTAAATTAGCCCCCATCATGTTGTATGTATAGTTGGGGTTATTTTTTCCAATGTGCATTACTTTACATTTATCCACATTAAATTTCATTTGCCATTTTGTTGCCCAATCACTTAGTTTTGTGAGATCTTTTTGAAGTTCTTCACAATCTGCTTTGGTCTTAACTATCTTGAGTAGTTTAGTATCATCTGCAAACTTTGCCACCTCACTGTTTACCCCTTTCTCCAGATCATTTATGAATAAATTGAATAGGATAGGTCCTAGGACTGACCCTTGGGGAACACCACTAGTTACCCCTCTCCATTCTGAGAATTTACCATTAATTCCTACCCTTTGTTCCCTGTCCTTTAACCAGTTCTCAATCCATGAAAGGACCTTCCCTTTTATCCCATGACAGCTTAATTTACGTAAGAGCCTTTGGTGAGGGACCTTGTCAAAGGCTTTCTGGAAATCTAAGTACACTATGTCCACCGGATCCCCCTTGTCCACATGTTTGTTGACCCCTTCAAAGAACTCTAATAGATTAGTAAGACACGATTTCCCTTTACAGAAACCATGTTGACTATTGCTCAAGAGTTTATGTTTTTCTATGTGTCTGACAATTTTGTTCTTTACTATTGTTTCAACTAATTTGCCCGGTACCGACGTTAGACTTACCGGTCTGTAATTGCCGGGATCACCCCTAGAGCCCTTTTTAAATATTGGCGTTACATTAGCTAACTTCCAGTCATTGGGTACCGAAGCCGATTTAAAGGACAGGTTACAAACCTTAGTTAATAGTTCCGCAACTTCACATTTGAGTTCTTTCAGAACTCTTGGGTGAATGCCATCTGGTCCCGGTGACTTGTTAATGTTGAGTTTATCAATTAATTCCAAAACCTCCTCTAGTGATACTTCAATCTGTGACAGTTCCTCAGATTTGTCACCTACAAAAGCCAGCTCAGGTTTGGGAATCTCCCTAACATCCTCAGCCGTGAAGACTGAAGCAAAGAATCCATTTAGTTTCTCCGCAATGACTTTATCATCTTTAAGCGCTCCTTTTGTATTTTCATCGTCAAGGGGCCCCACTGGTTGTTTAGCAGGCTTCCTGCTTCTGATGTACTTAAAAAACATTTTGTTATTACTTTTGGAGTTTTTGGCTAGCCGTTCTTCAAACTCCTCTTTGGCTTTTCTTATTACACTCTTGCACTTAAGTTGGCAGTGTTTGTGCTCCTTTCTATTTGCCTCACTAGGATTTGACTTCCACTTTTTAAAGGAAGTCTTTTTATCTCTCACTGCTTCTTTTACATGGTTGTTAAGCCACGGTGGCTCTTTTTTAGTTCTTTTACTGTTTTTCTTAATTTGGGGTATACATTGAAGTTGAGCCTCTATTATGGTGTCTTTAAAAAGGGCCCACGCAACTTGCAGGGATTTCACTTTAGTCACTGAACCTTTTAACTTTTGTCTAACTAACCCCCTCATTTTTGTATAGTTCCCCCTTTTGAAATTAAAGGCCACAGTGTTGGGCAGTTGAGGTGTTCTTCCCACCACAGGGATGTTGAATGCTATTGTATTATGGTCACTATTTCCAAGCGGTCCCGCTATAGTTACCTCTTGGACCAGCTCCTGCGCTCCACTCAGGATTAAATCTAGAGTCGCCTCTCCCCTTGTGGGTTCCCGTACTAGCTGCTCCATGAAGCAGTCATTTAAAGTATCGAGAAATTTTATCTCTGCATTTCGTCCTGAAGTGAAATGTTCCCAGTCAATATGGGGATAATTGAAATCCCCCACTATTATTGGGTTCTTAATTTTGATAGCCTCTCTAATTTCCCTTAGCATTTCATCATCACTATTACTGTCCTGGTCAGGTGGTCGATAATAGATCCCTAATGTTATATTTTTACTAGAGCATGAAATTTCTATCCATAGAGACTCTATGGAACCTGTGGATTCGCTTAAGATTTTTACTTCATTTGAATCTACACTTTCTTTAACATATAGTGCCACTCCTCCCCCTGCACGGCCTGTTCTGTCCTTCCGATATATTTTGTACCCCGGAATGATTGTGTCCCATTGATTGCTCTCAGTCCACCAGGTTTCTGTGATGCCTATTATATCTATATCCTCCTTTATCACAAGGCACTCTAGTTCACCCATCTTATTATTTAGACTTCTGGCATTTGTGTACAAGCACTTTAAAAACTTGTCCCTGTTTATTAGCCTGTCTTTTTCTGATGTGCCAGATTCTTTTTTATGTGGCTGTTTATCATCTGATCCGGCCCTTACATTATACTTTTCAGTCCTCTGCTCCTGACTATAACCTGGAGATTCTCTATCATCAGACTCTCCCCTAAGGGAAGTCTGTGTCCGATCCACACGCTCCTCTGCAGCAGTCGGCTTTCCCCCATCTCCTAGTTTAAAAACTGCTCTACAACCTTTTTAATGTTTAATTGCACCAAGGGGGGGGTTGGTTGGACATTAGGAAAAACTTCCTGTCAGGGCGGTTAAGCACTGGAATAAGTTGCCTCAGGAGGTTGTGGAATCTCCATCCTTGGGGAGTTTGAAGAGCAGGTTGGACAAACACCTGTCAGGGATGGTCCAGATAATACTTAGTCCTGCCATGAGTGCAGGGGACTGGACTAGATGACCTTGCGAGGTCCCTTCCAGTCCTACGATTCTCTGATTAGCAAAGTGGGGTGATGTGCCGTGGAAAACTGTCCTGCTCCAGATTTTCAGCCTTGAAGGTTTTGTTCTAATTTGTTTTCCTGCCATTTCTCCCTCTGACAGACTCTAGAGGTGAACAGGAGCCGATTGAGCCCCCCACTGATCACACCTCTCCTGAGACGGCAAAGCAGCTGTTGCATGGGAAGGAGGAGACAGAAGGGGCAGAGCAGTATGTGCCGGGCTGTACCAGCCACGCATTGGATCGGGGGAGTTAACCCCATAGTCTAGGCAGAGGAAGCCAAGCCCCTCCCCCGCCCTGCTGGACATGCTACAACTGCAGCACCATGGGAAAGGGAGCAGCTCAGCTCAGTCTAGGCAGACGTGGAAAATGGAAGATGCCCGTTGCAGGCTCCAGCCAAGAAGCTGCTGAAGCCCCTGACTGCAGAGCCGCGAGGTGCCGAGACCCAGGCGCATCCCCAGGCACATTCCCAGGCGCCTGCAGACGTGCAAGGGAGATCGGAGTCTCTGGGAGTTACCCAGGCCGGGAGCCCGGAGATCCCCAGTCCAGGGCCTCCAAACATCTCGTAGGAAGTAGCCCGGCGGGATTAGCCATTGTCCTGAGTGACGTCAGCATGTTTTGGTTGGATCCCTGCTGACTCAGTGGCAAACACACTCACCATTGACAAGGCCCTGGGCTAGGACCCAGGACCCCTGCCCTGGCTGCCATCCATCCCTGGGTGCTGGCCCAGCTCCCCAATGTGCCACTAGGCTGCACAGCCCCAAGAGGAGGGGCAACCACGTTAACTCTGAACGCTGGGCCACACAGCCCTGCAAGGAAGGGCAGCCATTTTCACTCTGGCCATTAGGCCAAACCACCCTGAGGCTAAGTGCCCGAAGGTCTAGGCCAGAAGCCGCCGATCTCTGGAGCTCAATGTTTGCTGCCCGGCAGCATCGCCCTGGGAGTCCCAACACAGCACTGTGCGGAAGAGGCGTTTCGTTCCAAGGGTGTGTTTTGCAGAAACCGTGGCCTGGACCTTCGGGCTACACCTGTTCTGATTGGTGCACGTATCCCTTCTGAGATGGCCTGGGGGGGGGAGTGAAACCCTCGCCCATTGGTAGAGGGCAGTGTGGGGACTGCTTAGAGGGATCAGGGGATCGTCTTGCGGGCAGGTCACCCCACCACGGCATTTCCCCTATTTGGTCAAAGCCCCTCTCGGGGTGGTCCTACAGGGCTGACGCCCACTTCGATTGGTAGAGGACAGTGGGAGGAGTTCTCAGAGGGGACGTACAACCCACTTTCGGATGGGTCACCCTGGCCCCATAACTTCCCCCGATTGGTCAAATCCGCTCTCGGGGTGACCCTAGGGGGCTGACACCCACTGTGATTAGTAACCTGTCCTGTTCACCACCATGTTTGTGTCCCTGTGTGTCACAGGGAAGTAGCCCGGGGTAATTATGAATCTTCTGATTTAAAATGGGCACTTGTAGTTTACAGACAAAGGACTTTTCAAATCCGCTCTATTACACTGTGCACAGAGATGGTCTGTACACTTCACTTAGTGACTAAAAGGCTGTAAGCTTCAGTCTGCTGATTAAACAAAGACATTCTGGCAATAACATTGTATGTAAAAATTGTCACTGTAAATGAATCATCTGCACGTCGCTATCAATAGAACTAAAAATGTCACTGCTGGAGAACCTGCTTTGTTCTTGACGGGTTCATTATAAAACTAGGATTTAGGTTGAAAAGGAGGTTTTGTGCACTCACATTTTCCATCCTGCATGGAATGAAATATGTGAATGTAGAAAACTGGTTTCTTTCTCCCCAGCTAGACAAACTCTTGCAAACGGGTTTGGTAGAGGTGTCTCTCAGCATAGCTTATTTGTAACACTGAGCAGAGGTTCCGGCACGAGGTTTTGGATGGTCCATGGAGATAATGTATTTTGTAGGAATTGTCTGGTCATTTTAACTCTTTCACTGCCTTTAACCTGACAGTAAATTCAGTCATCCTCAGGGCCTTATATTTATTAGGAAGGAGTGAGAGTAGAATCCTGTTATATAAACCCAGCATACCCGTTCTCTACCGCACTACGCTGAAGGCATTTTTCCTAAGATGAGCCAAGAATGTTTACACCATGTAGAAATATGGCCAAAATGGGTGAAGTCGGATAGAAATAGTCTGTAGAATTTTTACTTGTAACTTATTCCTCCTCTTGCCAGTAATAATTTACAAACATGGTTCAGTGTCTCTTAATCAGCTAATTGAACTGAGAGAATTCAAGGGTCCAGGGCTGGGATGAGGAGCTTGTGGGTGTGGCACTCTATGTAATTAATGAGTGACTAGTCCGAGTGCTCCTGTACTGAGCAGGGAGTGATTGCACACGCTAAAGGCTGTGTGACCAGGCCAGGCCTGGATGTCCTGACAGCAGAGCAGTGTCAAAGGCGCGCCAGGCTAGAGAACTAAGGGGACATGGCAGTTTAACAGCCCAGACCCGACTGTACCCTGGGGATGTCCTGGTGGTGCAGCCATTAGCAGGGTGTACACACAGCTTGTTCTTTGGAGTGAAGTTTGCAGTTTAAGTGCTGGTGGAGTGATTTCAAGAGATGCTCAAGTGTGGTGGCTGAAAACAGTCCGAGAGTTTACAGCTTTATTCTTTTCTGTTTGCTTCTTTTGGGAGAGGGAAATAGAAACAGAAAAACAGAACAATGAGCGATGTTTTGCAGAAACCATGGCCTGAGAGCAGAATCCTGGGCAGGCCGGGCTGGCTAGGCCCAGGGGGATCTGGGACAAGCCGGGCGGGCCGAGCCCATGGGTATCCCATTTATCTTGCAGTGTCCACTGGTGCTCACGGGCTCGGGGCTTTGACACCCCCACAGTCCTGGGACAGGCCCAGATCTGGCCCTAACGGGACTGCTCACAACCCCGTCAGCCTGGACCAGCCCCACCCCATCCCAGGCAGGGCCCAAGGCCCTGTCCCGCGCTGCCGAGCCCCGCTGGCTCACCGGGTGTTTGGCTGGTGGTTGGGCCGTTGCTGGATCCCTCCCTGTGGTCTGGGGCAGGCTGCTCTCCCCGGGACGGGTGGGGGGACCCTGCACACCCAGAGGCAGTTTTACAACCCCAGGGCCCGTGGGCTGAGGCTGGAGAAACTAGCGGAGGGATGGGGCTGGGGGTGTCTGACTATAGGTGGTAAAATTTTCCACCCAAGGTGCATTAGAGCTGAGGGTGACGATGGGAAATGTCCTGGCAGAATGCACCCAGGTGCAGAGCTATGTGTCCTGGCAAGATGAGGGCACCCACCAGGGGCTCCTCACATGTCCCTGTTCTCCCCCAAGCTCCGTGGGAGCCCCAGCCCCCTCTACTTCAGGTCCCCTGCATCTCCCCCAATCTCTTCCCTGCCAGGGTCTCCATGTGCCTCCCACTGCCCTCTCCCCAGACCAGGGTGTCCCCAACTTGCCCTCATGCCAGGGGCTGTGTGCACCTCTGTTCCCACTTTGCCCCACGCCAGAGGGTGACACCTCCCCAGGGTGCCCAGGGCCATGAGCCACCACCTGCCCGTAGCAGGAGGGTCTGCGCCAGCCGGGAGCAGCTCCCCGGCTCCGCCAGGCACAGGCGACACAAACCCTCCCCTCTCGGCCACACGGACGCCGCTGTCCCTCTGCGGGTGGGCAGAAGCCAGGCCTGGTCAGCAGGGGACAGATCACTCGATAATTGCCCTGGTCTGTCCATTCCCCCCGGCCATCTGGCACCGGCCGCTGTCAGAGACAGGCCACTGGTCCGTGGGTCTGACCCGGCCTGGCCCTTCTTCTGAACAACCGGCACACGCCAACCGCTGAGCGTCCCCCTGCGGTGCCCGGCCCCGGCTCCATGGACACGCTGCATTCACAGACCTGCTGCTGGCAGAGGGACGGGGCCTCCAGCTCCCCCGGTCCCTCTCCGTTCACGCCCCCCGGATGCACCGCTCCGGCGTGGGTTAAGCTGAAATCCAGGGGCAGTTTATTTAACAGCAATTTGGGACATCCCAAGGAAAAGTCCTGGAAGCCAAGGGCTCCCTGGGAACTAAACCCAGAGCCCACCTGGGAGAGCCGAGAGCCAGCGACGAGGACACGTTCCTGGCTAAGGACGTTTTCCACTCACAGCCTTTGCAGCGATGTCCAGCCAGGCTGGCTGGGAGCCTCCTTCCAAAGAGAGGCCAAGCTGAGGTTTGTCTCCTCGGGGAAGGACCAGGGTGTGTCTCAGTCCCCTCGTGACACCCCCTGGCCCCATTGTCCGTCCCCTAATCAGGACACCCCAACCACCCCCTGCGGGTTTTGTTTCTTCCTGGAGCTTTTCCATGTGACTTGACACCCCCGGCTCAGCGTCAGGCTCAGCAAGGCAAATAGGCCCCATTGAGAGTCCGAAAATGCCCCCAACCCCCAAACACAGCGACTCGTTCTGCATTGGCAGGAAAGTGTTTTATTGCAGGAAGCAGCAAGAAAACAAACCTCAGTGACAGCTTCCAGACCCCCCCCCATGACAATCTTCTCCCCACAACCTGCCCCCGATACCCCATGGATGTGGGGGGGGGGGGTGGCTGTACTGTATGATGGGCACCCAGCGAGGCGGGCACTGGGCTCAGGCTGAGGGTCTCAGTGCCAGCTGGGGGGGCTGGTGTCATAACTATAAAGGGAAGGGTGACAGCTCTCCTGTGTACAGTACTATAAAATCCCTCCTGGCCAGAGACTCCAAAATCCTTTTACCTGTAAAGGGTTAAGAAGCTCAGGTAACCTGGCTGACACCTGACCCAAAGGACCAATAAGGGGACAAGATACTTTCAAATCTTGGGGGGGGGGAAGGCTTTTGTTTGTGCTCTTTGTTTAAGGGGTCGTTCGCTCTTGGGACTGAGAGGGACCAGACATCAATCCAGGTTCTCCCCATCTTTCTAAACAAGTCTCTCATATTTCAAACTTGTAAGTAAAAAGCCAGACAAGGCGTCTTAGTTTTACTTTGTTTTCTCAACTTGTAAATGTACCTTTTACTAGAGTGTTTATCTTTGTTTGCTGTACTTTGAACCTGAGACTAGAGGGGGGTCCTCTGAGCTCTTTAAGTTTGATTACCCTGTAAAGTTATTTTCCATGGGAGTGGTGGCAGCGGACCAGATCTAAGCTGGTAGTTAAGCTTAGAAGTCCTCATGCAGGCCCCCACACTTGTACCCTAAAGTTCAAAGTGGGGATACAGCCTTGACAGCTGGGCACCCGGATTTTCACTCATGTGGATGGGAACTGGGGGCCCAGGGTGGGAAATCCCCCCCAGGCCCCAAGCTGCCGGCCTGTGGGATAAGGGGAGATGCTGAATGTCCCTGTGGAGATGCTTGGTGGGCGCTGCCCAGCAGGGGCAGGGATGGGGCAGGAGAGCCCCCAGCGACAGGGGGCTGCCCAGGAGCCAAAGGGGGGAGTAGGGGACCCCCTGCTCCCAGACTATGGCCAGCACCTGGGCTCTACAGGGCTGTGTCGAAGCGCACGGGCCTTCCCTGGCCTCAGGTCACGCGGATCTGGCTGCTCTGGGCTCTGCCTCGGTGCGTGGGTGTGGATGAGGGTGTGTGGGGGGGGTTGCAGAAAGGGCCAGTCAGGTTCTGGCACCGCAGCAGGAGGTTGCCGTAGCGATGGTCATTGGTGGCGCTGGTCTTGGGGAAATCAACATGTTCTCTCACGAACCGCTCATAGGTCTCACGTGGTCTGAAATGGGCCAGGCCGGCGGCCAGCAGGACAGGGGTCAGGAAGAGCCAGGGACAGGGTCCCCTCGGAGCCATGGCTGTGTCTGTCATTGGATCGACCTGCAGTGGGGAGAGGGGGGAGATGGGTGGAGACAGCGCGGGGTGGGGAGCTGCCTCCTCCATGGATCCTCCTGAGCTCAAACGCCTCCCCCTGCCAGCCCATTCTACCCCTAAAGCCTCATTACCCCGACTGAGATCAGGGCCCCATTGGGCCGGATGGTGCCTAGACCCCGACCGAGATAAGGGCCCCGTTGTGCCAGGGAAACTGAGCAGAAAAAAGTTACAGTTGGGGTCTCCATCTCCCTCGGGGGTGCCTGTTGGGTCTGTTCTCAGCTCACCCAACGCCTCGGGCTCCCCTCAGAGATGGATCCAGCTGCTGGCAGAGCTGAGAATCCCTGAGTCTCCTTCGCCTTCGGGTGTCATTATGTGAAGCCCAGCCAGGCAGTTTGGGTGCGGGGGGTGAGGGGGTGGAGGATTTGGGGTGGGGCAGCTCCTCCCACCGAGGGCCCCAGGGATGCTGGGGGGGTTGCGTGGGCACAGGGCAGGGTCCTGAGAACCCCACAGCCCCAGTGCCTGGTGCACCTGCCCCTGTGAGTCTCAAACCGGTGTTTCCCCACGGATGGGAATGGAACCCAGGAGTCCTGACTCCCCACTCCCTCTAACCGCACAGGCCTGGTGCCCCAGTGAATCTACCCCCTTACTGGTGCCCTGGATACTCCAGAACCACAACCCCCTGTCTCAGTCAGTCCCTGCCCAGGTTCTCTGCCCTGGTTCCTGGGCATCGCAAGGGGCAGCGACCCAGCCAGGGAAGGGGCAGGCCTGGCTGCTGGAGACGCCCAGGCCCAGCAGAGCCAGAGGGAGCCGGGGCCTGCCCCCCACCCCGCCCAGTGCCACCTGAGCCCCAGGGCCTGGGGGAAGGGCGAGGGCTCGAGGGGAGTTTGGGAGTAGTGTGTATCTGGGCAGTGTCTGACCAATGTGTATAAGTGTGTGTGCGGTTGTGTATTTGTTTGAGCAGTGTGTATGGGTGTGCAAGAATGTGTGTCTGTAGTGTGTGTGTGCAGTGTGTGACAGCAGCATGCATCAATGTGAGCAGTGTGTCGAAGTGTATCTGAGCAGTGCATGTGTGCATGTATGTTTGAGCAGTGTGTAGGAGTGCGTTTGTCTGACAAATGTGTGTGTTGGGTGTGTATCTGTGAGCAGTGTGTCTGTGTGTTTGTGTGTCTGTGACGGGTGCATATGTATGTGTGCGTGCATGTTTGCAAAGTGCATGTGTATGTGAATGCACCTGTGTGCGGAGTTTGTTCATGTGCGTTGTGCTCTGTCAGCGTGTTTGTGTCACTCTGGGCCCGGGGTGCATTTGTCCCTGTGTCTGGCTGATCTGGGGCTTTCTCACCAGCTGAGCTTGTTGCCATCTGATCTCCTGATCTGTCCTGTTGGAGTAGGGCAGCCGGGCTGGCTGGGCTTAGGGGGATCTGGGGCAGGCCAGGCTGGCTGGGCCCAGGGGGGATCTAGGGTTGCAGGTGTCGGGTTTTTGACCAGAAAGAGACCCTGGCGGCTCCGATCAGCACTGCTGCCCGGGACGTTAAAAGTCCGGTTAGCGGTGCAGCGGGGCTAAGGCAGGTTCCCCCCTCCTCTCCTCCAACTGCCCCCACCTGCACCAGGTCAAACCCCTCCCGGAGACAGCGCCCCAGAACCCCTCATCCCTGCCCCCACCCTGGAACCTGTCCCCCCAGCCAGAGCCCCCCCCGCACCCCAACCCCCTCCCAGAGCCAGCACCCCAAACCCCTCCTGCATCCAACCCCCCTGCCGGAGCCAGTGACCCACAACCCCTCATCCCTGCCCCCACCCTGGAACCTGCACCCCCAGCCGGAGCCCTCCCCCCTCCGCACCCCAATCCCCTGCCCCCACCCTGGAACCTGCACCCCCAGCCGGAGCCCCCCTCCCCAACGCAGAGGGGGAATGCAGGTCCAGGGCGGGGATTTGGGGAAGAGGTTGGAATGGGGGCAGGGGAAAGGGTGGAGTTGGGGCGGGGCCGAGGGGGGACACACGAAGGACCCACCGGCGCCAGGGAAAGTTTCAACCCCCTGCCCCAGCCCGGAGCCCCCCCTCCTGCGCCCCACCCCCCGCCCCAGTGCCAGCGAGGAGGACCGGGGGAGAGGGGGTGGAGTGAGCGGGGCTCGGGGAAGGGGCGGGGGCTCGGAGAGCCCCCCCCCCACTGCGGGGCTCAGACACCAGCTGCGGCAGGGGTGTAACGGCACGAAACACAACCCTCCCGTTTTGCAACTGGGTGCGGTTTCTGCCACGCAACGTGACAGTTTGGTAAACAGTTTGTTAACTTGCTACCGCCTGTCCATGGGGTTGTGAATCAGGAGGGATGGGGTATGTGGTCAAAAACAATCCCGATCTGCTTCCTGACCAGAGTGGCCCCTTTCATTGAATTTGTGAAAAGGGAGGTAGGGTTTGGGGGAACGGAGCATGCCCCTGAGCCTAAGGTGAGACCAGAGTGGCCCCTTTCATTTTTTCCACTGGCTTCCTCCTTGCTTATTTCCAATGACTTGGCTGCTCATGCACCTGTCACTGGTCCAGGGATGGTTGCAAAACGGGAGGGATGGGGTTTGTGGTCGAAAACACTCACGGTCTGCTTCCTCTGGGGGATGGTTGCAAAACGGGAGGGATGGGGGTTGTGGTCGAAAACACTCACGGTCTGCTTCCTCTGGGGATGGTTGCAAAACGGGAGGGATGGGGTTTGTGGTCGAAAACACTCACGGTCTGCTTCCTCTGGGGATGGTTGCAAAATGGGAGGGATGGGGTTTTGTTCAAGCGGGGTGTGTGTGTGTGTGTGTGTGTGTGTGTCTTGCAGACTGGATACTGTGCCGTGATTCCCCAAGAAGACCGTTATTATCTGTGACTGCAGAGATCTTAACACAGCATTGAGCATAAAATGAGCTTTAACAATATGTTGTGACTACTTACATTAAAGAAATCCAGTCCACCTTGGTTTAGGAGAGAGACCACTGATTGACCAATAAGAATCGGTTGTTGCATATCCCCATAGTGCAATTTTTTTTTCTTTTCCATTGTCAGTGCAGCTTTTATTTTGGTGAGTTTTGCACACAGATGCAGAAATGTGGACTTGCGCATCCAAAAGTTCTGCAGCCACTGGTTATGAGCCCAAGCCTTCATTGTTTCAGAAGATTTTTTGCCCTTGGGAAGGATGTAAGATGACACCACATAATACACTACACTGAATATTTGTGAATCAGCTTCTACACACAAGTCCAGCACACAGGCCTTGCTGTCTTTTCACTGCAGTCCTTGATCTTGGTGACAAATCTGTAGAGAATTACTGGAACCATAAACTCCCTGAACATTAAATCTCACCAAATGAGGGTCAATCCATCCTCATCATTATATCTACTCATTATACTCCACACCCGTACATAGCCAGTATATGAACTTCATACCCTCATATCTCAATGCCTGTACTTTGACCCATCAACCTTTTACCCCCAATCGGGGATATTGCAGATTATGTATTCCTTATGCCACCTGATTTTAAACCAAACTTTGCACCATCGATAAAAATCTGTACAGTATTCCCTGATAACCAGAAACTTCTATGCTCAAACTCTGTTCACTTTTTTTTTTTTTTTTAACATCATCTTAATGAAAATTTTAAATCTGTTGAAACTGGTCTAGGTCTAGGTGAGAGAATGTCTCAGGGCCGCCCAGAGAGGGGGTGGGGGGAAGTGGTGCAATTTGCCCCAGGCCCTGAGGGCCCCGCAGGGGCCGCCATGAATATGTCGGAGGCTCCCCCTGCATCCGTCTTCCCCCATCCCCCGGCGTCTCAGTGCGCCGTGTCTGGGAGCGGCCCTGGCGCGCTGCAGCTAAGCAGCTGGTATACATCCCATTAAAGCATTTAATGTTTTTAAATAATGTATTTAGTGTATTTTCAAATTATTACAAAGCAAAGCAATTTTGGGGGCCCCTTCCATAAAAAAAAGTTGCAATACTATAGTAACATGTATTTGGAAATGTAAAAAATAACCAGTGAAATACATTCAAAAATTAATTTGTAATAATTTGAAAATACACTAAATCCAGTATTTGAAAACATTAAATGCTTTAATGGGATGTAGACATTTGCAGTTACATAGTGGGCTGTCGCTGGGTGATGGTGATGGTTGGTGCCAATGGGCTGTCGCTGCCTGGGGGTGGTGCTGCTGTTGCCCAGGGCTGCGGGGGGAGCTGGGCTCTGGGTTGGGGGGTGCCCGGCTCACAGGGGCTGGGCTCAGGGATGTGGGGAGATGGGGTCAGGGGGTGTCCGGCTCAGAGGGGCTGGGCTCGGAGCTGGGGGTCATGGCTGTGGGGGGATGGGGTCAGGGGGTTGTCCGGCCCCTCCCTTACCATGCCGCTTACCCCCTCTACCGGAGCCTCAGCGTGCCGCATCCAGGACGCCAGGGGATGGGATGGGGGAAGACAGAAGTGGGGGGAGTCTCCAACATACTCCGGGCCTGGGGCAAATTGCCCCACTTGCCCCCCCTCTGGGCGGCCCTGCTGAATAGTGGTGACTGGGAATGGGCAGGGGGAGTGTAGCAGATGACAATTTGAGGTGAATATTCTCTTGGCCAGATTCTACTGGGTTTATGGTGCTTTGTGCTATGGACTGGAGCAAAGTGGCTGGTGAATAACCAAGAATCTGGTTAATAATTATTCTCTAAATTCAGCTTTCTTCTTTCTCTCTCTGTGAATTATCACTAATTCAAAATAGTAGTGTGCAAGTTGACTGGATAATGATAATAGCATAATCTCTTGTTATAACATTGTAAACCCTACTACCTGATTTTTATATAATACACTCACTATACATAATACAAGAAATCCCTGATGTTAGAACCTGGCTATGCCACTGCTGTAGGGGGCTCATCACCCAGCAGCTGGGGGCCACCATGTGGGCTCGGCAGGGCTGCTGGCCACAGGGCCAATGGGTGTGGGTGGGATCTCAGGAGTCATGTCCCAGGGATATGCCCCACTCCCCAGCACTGCTCCAGCTCTGAGCTGTCTCCACTGCCACTGCCTGGGACCTGTGGGGCCCCACCTGCCTCCCCAGGGAAAGAGCCACCTGGGATTGGTGCAGAGGCTGGGCCAGTCTCAGCCAGTCACAGGGGATGGCTGGGGGAGGGGGAGAGTGTGGGAGGCTCAGCTGGGTCCTGCCAGGCATGTGGGTCCTGAGGGAGCCTGGCCTGGGTAGGCTCTGCTCCTGCTCCAGCCTGGCTGATTGCACCCCCAAGGGGCCGGAATTATCCTGCCCCAGGACAAGCTCTGGCTGCGCTGCCGGCTGAGCCTGGCAGACACAGTCACCTCCCATCAGGGCCGGGTATTGTGGCTGGGGGTTAGGGTGTGGGAGAGTAGGTCTCTAGTGGGTCTGGGGGGGTGCTGTGCAGTGGGGGGTGGGGAGATCTGTGTGTGTTGGGGCGCTGGGAAGTGTGCAGGGGTCTGGGTGGGGCACTGTGCAGTTGTGGCAGTGGGGCGGTGGGGGGCACTGGGCAGTGAGGGAATCTGTGGGGGGGCTCTGGGCGGGGAGGGGCAGGGCACTGTGCAGTTGTGGGAGGGCTGTGGGGGGTCTACAGCTAGGGGGCACTGGGCAGTGAGAGGATCTGGGGGGGGTTCGGAGTGGTCTGTGGGAGGGCACTGGGCATGGGGGTTTGTGGGGGTCTTTTCACGTATTCACACACAAAAACGTGAAACAGCGTGCCTCAATTGTCCAATAGATCAATTTGGCACATTAGCCAGGAGGAAGCAGACCGTGAGTGTTTTTGATCACAAACCCCATCCCTCCTGATTCGCAACCCCATGGACCAGTGACAGGTGCATGAGCAGCCAAGTCATTGGAAATAAGGAAGGAGGAAGCCAGTGGAAAAAATGAAAGGGGCCACTCTGGTATGACCTTGGGCTCAGGGGCATGCTAGCCAGGAGGAAGCAGATCGATGAAAGGGGCCACTCTGGTCTCACCTTGGGCTCAGGGGCATGCTCCATACCCCCAAAGCTTACCTCCCTTTTCACGGACTCACACACAAATACGTGAAACAGCGCGCCCCAATCGTACAATAGATCAATTTGTCACATTAGCCAGGAGGAAGCAGATCGACCAAAGGGGCCACTCTGGTATCACCTTGGGGTCATGGGCCCGCCCCGATGGGGAAGAACCATGATGGGAGTGCAGGGCCGGGCTGGCCAGTGTGCGTCTGGCAGCTCCCGGTTTGTAAACAGTGCCATTGTACTGGGCTGGGTGGAGCAGGATTGTCCCTGTCGTGCCATGACCCATCTCCCATTGTCCCCGGCCAGCCCGTCGCTCTGAGGACTCTGCCCCCCCTGCCCCATGTCCCCATTTTCCCCCTTGGGGACCACAAATATGTTTAGCACCAGGCCCACAAAAAGTTAATCCAGCCCTTTTTGGGGTGCAGGCTCTGGGATGGAGTTGGGGTGCAGGAGGGTTGCAGGCTATGGGGAGTTTGAGTGAGGGGTGCAGGCTCTGACCTGGGGCATGGGATTGGGGTACAGGAGGGGGTGCAGACATGTGGGCTCTGGGAGGGAGTTAGCAACTCAGCATGTTATATAAGAGAAATGAGCTGCAGTGATTTCATATAGGCATAGAAATTGATAGAAGACACTTTTACATATTCAAAATGTGAGAGGCAGAGTTGGAGGGAGTGTCTGTACAATATTTCACCACATTCAGTCTCCTGGCTGGAGCAGTAACGTAGCCGTGTACAGGGCCGCCCAGAGGATTCAGGGGGCCTGGGGCAAAGCAATTTTGGGGGCCCCTTCCATAAAAAAAGTTGCAATACTATAGTAACATGTATTTGGAAATGTAAAAAATAACCAGTGACATACATTCAAAAATTAATTTGTAATAATTTGAAAATACACTAAATACATTATTTAAAAACATTAAATGCTTTAATGGTATGTATACATTTGCAATTATATAATGGGCTGTTGCTGGGTGATGGTGATGGTTAGGATGGGGTCAGGGGGGTGCCCCACCCCTTACCATGCCGCTTACCCCCTCTCCTGGAGCCTCAGCGTGCTGCGACCAGGAGCGGCCCCGGACAGCGTTGGAGCCACCGCGCTGCAGTGCGCCAGGGCCGCTCCCGGATGCGGCACGCTGAGACACCGGGGGAAGACGGAGGCGGGGGCAGCCTCCGACATATTCGTGGGGGCCCCTGCGGAAAATTGCCCCACTTGGCCCCCCCTCTGGATGGCCCTGGCCCTGCAACACTTGTATAGGATAGAGAGGAGCTGCGGTGATTAAGCTTTGACAGGCTAGGAATTGGAGGCCTGTGCCTTTAAGACCCCAGTCCCAGGAACCCGCCCCCTGCTCCGAGGCTGACATGCAGCGTCCTGTGAGCAGAACGAAAACAGCCTCTGCCCCCCCCACACCCCTAGATTAGCGAGCACAGTGGGTGGCTCATCTCACGGGGTCACTGTCGTCCCCCCCCTAAACGGGGGTTTTGTACCCGCACGGGGTCTGGCAGTGTCTCCCCCCCCCCCGGCTTAACCCCGGCTCTCACCCCCCACCACCGATTTTTCCCCTTCAGCCCCTCTTCTGCCGCTAGCTACAGTAGCTTGAACCCCCCAGGCCAGTAAAATTCTGCCCCCTGCTCAGACCCTGACAGCCCCCCGCTGCGATTTGCCCCCCTTAATCCTTCCCCCCCCCCCCCAAAGAGGAGGCAGCAAATCGTAAGCAGAAGTAAGGGCAGAGAGAGGGCAGTGGCTACAACGAAGGTTACTGGGCATGCTCAGTTCGAGTGAGCATGCTCAGTACACCCAAAGTAGCAAAACGGGAGCGAGAGCTGTGGGCTGAGGCAGAGGCAGCAGCAGCTGTTGCAGGTCAGGAGGGGGGAGGGGAGGAGAAGGCACATGTGCTTTGCAGCCTTCCCCTCCCCTCCCCCCAGCACTCACCTGGAGGAGACACCGAGGGGGCTTCCTGTCAGGTGGGAGACAGGAATCTCTGCACTGTGGACCTCACTCACCTGAGCAGCTGCTGGGGCTTCAGTCCGTGAGTGTTTGACCCTGTGATTCCCCATAGGTTTGTAATATTGGGTTGGTTTTGTGGTTTTCGGTGGTGTTGCTGTTTGAGGGTGAGTTTGTGCCTGCCTGCGTCTGTTTCAAAACTAAACTAGGGATCACGTAACCCAGGAAGAAAGCCCGGAGCCGGTACTCAGTGCTGTGAATTCCAGGTGAGAGAGAGAGGGAGGTTTGGAGGAGGAAATCAAATACATCCAGAGGGGAGAATGTGAAAGGTCTGCAACACGTCAGGCTGAGACTTTTATCTCTTCCCCCCTCCCCCGAGAGAGGGGAAACTGAGGCACGGAGTGATCTGATTCCCCTCCCCAAATTATTTTGCAAAGGAGGGGGACGGGGGCTCCTATCCAAACCAGTTCCCTTCCCATCAACTCTGCTTCCCCTGCTGCAAGACCACTGTAGGGGCTGAATATTTCCATTAAACTCTGGCTCCTTCATTTGCCCTGCAACAATAAAATAGACCGGTTTTGGGGAGGAGGAATATTTCCCCCCCCAAGCTGTGTGGACATTAAGTTTTTTTTGGGGGGGGCACGATAATATTCCGGATCGATCAAACACCCCGCTCAGCTTTCTAGCTATCCAGCAGCTCTAGGGCAGAGAAGGAAGGTGCTCTTGGTGCAGAGTGGTTGCAAAACAGGGGTGAATTTAGTGAGGGGGGGTCCGATTGAAATCCCACCCAATGCAGGCACACAGAATTGCTGGTGGCGCTAGGGGAGGCCAGGAGTGGAAGCAGGTGGCCCGGGGGTGGGAGGACATTTGCCCTCAGTCCTGGGCTCTGGGATGGACTAGGCTGGGTGGGTGGTGGGTTCAGTCTAGTCTTCCAGCCTGTTGCTCTCGCTGGGGTTTGTGGTTTTCATCTGGCTCCACCGAAAAGATCAAACAAGCCCAGTAGAAAAGGGGGGTGAGAGAGACGGGAAGGGGTTTGTAAGGGGTTAAAGTGACCCATCAATGAAAGAGTAAAACCAGAGTTTGACTGGGTTTCCCCTCAGCCACCACTCCTGCAAACACTGGGCAAGGGGCAGCCCCATCCCCCACCGAGGCTATGGTGAGGGGCAGCAGGGGAGGAAGGAAGCCACATGTGATGGCAGTCCCCTCCCCCCCAGCACCCCCCACCCCCTCTCCGGCCCCCAAACTCTGTCCCAGAGCCTGCACCCACCCCTCCGCACTCCCTCCCAGAGCCTGCACCCCTCCACCCATCCTGCACCCCACACCATGCCCCAGCCCGGAGCCTGCACCCAAACTCTGTCCCACTCAGCCCTGGGCAAAGCTCTCCTTGGCTGGCTCCCAGCCCCTCTCCAAGGGTTGCAGCTGTCTGGAAGTGCCTGCCTTCCACACCTTCCTCATTCACACCTCATTCATTCAACAGGTCAATTGATTACAAAGTGGGGGGAAGATCTTATTCTACTTCTAGCAAAAAGACAGTTTTCTTTTACCTTAATTATACTACCTTAGGGGCCAGCTATAACATTACCAAGGTTCAATACAAAGTCATATAAAAGTTATACAAAAATGCATCATGCAGCGATTTATCTACAACTGCACTGATTGACTGCTGTGTGCAGTAATATAGTGACCCCTGGGTCTTTGAATGAGGCTTTATACTTTGGGGGGGGGCGAGCGGCGAGTGGGTGGGCAAGCGGCGGGTGGGTAAAGAGGCAAGCAGTGAGCCAGCAGGGGTTCTAGGGGCGGGCATGGGGGTTTCTGGCAGGGGAGGGAGAAGGTGAAAGGAGGCAAGTGGTGGGTGGGGGACTGACTAGGAGGGACGCAGCAAGCCAGCGGGGGGCTAGGGGGTGAAGAGGGGTGTGATGGTGGGGCCGAGCGGGGAGGGGTCAGGTCCTATTTTACTGCTGTGATCGGGTCACCCTATGTGTGCCGTTTCTCCCCCCCCCCCCCCCGCCAAACTTCCTTTTCGGCCCACAGCTGTTTCGGCGGGGCGGCGCTGCGGAAGCAGGGTTTGTTTCCGCGGGCCGGGAGGCGCTGGGGGGTGGGGGGGAGGAGGGCACAATTTTATATTAATAAGGAAATATTTTATAAATTTTAATAAAATAAACATTATTGAAGAAAATCAGTTGTACAACTATCAAAATATAAATTATTTTCCTAATATGAAAGTGAAAATCAGCTAATTAATATATGACGCAATGTATGTAATATATAATTTTGTTATTATTTATATAGTCATGGAAAATAAATAATACATGGAAGAAATGAAGGGTTCTTTTTAAGTGGCTTTTTTTTTAGTCATCCCTGCTGGGGCCCCGTCGAAACTGTTCGAATTGGGCCCCGCACTTCCTAAAGCTGGCCCTGCGCGGTGCCCCCCAGTGCTCATGCTGCACGTCTGCCTGGGAGAGCTCAGGAGCTAAAACTGCAGCTGCACCAGAGCTGGGCACCCCCATCCTGTGGAGAGGCTGGATGTACGTGACTGGGGGATGCAAGAGGGATCCTCGCTGTGCTGCTACCAGGACAATTAGACCTTTTCCTTCTCTCCTTAGGGAGCAGAATGAATCCCTCTTCTCCCGCCAGCTGGGCTCCCACCTTCCCCTCCCTCCCATACGTTCATCAGAAAAACCAACAACTTCTGAGTGAGGTCCAGTGCTTGGGGCCTAGACACCAGAAGTGATGCCGGATCCCACCCCGGGCCAGGACGGTTTGCGTTAAAAGGCCCCGGCTGTTATACCAATAGATTTTTGTTAAAAATATTATGAGCTCTTTATTTTCCTGCTACCCACACGGGGGCCAGCAGTTTTGGTTAACCAAGAATAGAACCGTGCTCTGTAGAGCCGGTTGTGTGCACACAAATTGGTTTACAATAAGTGAGGCAAAAATACCAATAATCCCCCTTTCGCTATTCTCCACCAAAATGTTATACCAATAGAATAAAAACCAGCAGGATCTTATTAAGAGGGATAAGGCAAAGATGCCACATTTATTGTAAATATAATAATACTATAAAAGATAACAGTAAACAACGTTGTTTGGCTACTTATTTCTATTACTACTTATTTCTTATACACACACATTATACCTAATACACACACACACACACACACACACACACACACACACACACACACACACACACACACACACACACACACACACACATATATATATATATATCCATCAGATGTTCTGCAGCTGCTGCATAGTTACCAGTCCTGCTTGAGTTTGTAGCTTGAGTTTGCAGCTTGGGTTCGTAGCTTGTGGCGGCTAACTGGCCAGGAGAGCCGGGCACAAGGACGAGCTGGGTCTCTGTTGGGAATGCACCGATGCCCTTCCATGTTGGCAGCAGAATGTTACCCTTCTCCCAAAGTTTTCCATCTCACCCATCCTTTTTGTAGGCTTTAGTTTGAATCCAGAGTCTATAGGTCTTGCTGTGTCACGCTGCCTCTGGGTTTGGTGATTGATCACCCGTCAATTGCAGACATGACTTTCAGCCTCGGACCGGGCTTTGATCTTCCTTCTATTGTACCTTTTCTTTTTAGGGTGGATTCTTCTTACTTTGTTAGGGCTCTTGTCTGCATCTTCAGCCGTTGATGTTTTAACTCTATTTAATCAGGACAGGCTGGGGCTGGAGGTTGATTCCATCATTCATACATACCTCATTCACACATTTAAACTAAACTAATAAGATTACACCAGGGTTTGCAAAAATGAAGGTTGCAGCAAGCCCTTACAAAATGGAGTAAGCATTTTAAAATGGGGTTTGAATTACAATATGGCAAATAGTGAACAGAAGTTACAATATAGACAAGTATAATGGATGGCAAACAGTGAACAGAAGTTACACTGTAGGCAAGTGTAATAAATGGTGAACAGAAATTACAATACTGAAACAGTGCAAGTCTCAGTGATTTAAGCAGGAATTGGATTGATAGTGAAACTCACAAAGGCAGCTGACTGAACAGCTATGGCTCTTAACAGGCATCTTAATTGTTATTTAGCCAGTTATTGGGGTAACCGGTTTTATGAATGAATATTATTTCATTCATAAAACTTTACTTATGAAGTTGCATTAATAAAGTGAACAATTAAAAACAATTTCATTCATCAGTCCTACACGGCGTTGCAGTGGACGCATGCCAAGGATATTAGTTGGCTCAGTCTGGTGACCTAATGGATGCGGCCACACCACACCCCCATCCCAGGGCAGTCCCATCTGAGAGCCTGAGAACCAGGATCCATGGAGTGACATTCCCCCCCTGCTCCGACAGGTGGGCTCTGCAGATGCTGGTGGAGGCAGCAGGAGGGAAGGTTGCACTAGCGCTGCCTGGGCTGTATCTGCTCCAAGGATAAATGGAGGGGGTCACGCAGCCTCTGCCTGACACTCCACAGTGCTACATTCACGCTGAGCACAAGTCAAATGCTGCGCCAAGGGTGGTGAGTTCCCCGAGAATTTCCATGTGAGCACATAGTGCCACTGTCCTCCACACACACCGCGCGCACACACACACACACACAGAGTGGCCCTGTCCTCCACACACACTGCACATGCGCACACACACACACATACAGCGTGCCCCTGTCCTCCGCGCGCGCACACACACAGTGCCCTTGTCCTCCACACACACTGCGCACACACACACACACAGTGCCACTGTCCTCCACACACACTGCACATACACACACATCCAGACACAGTGTCACTGTCCTCCACACACACACACACACAGTGCCCGTCCTCCACACACACTGCACATACACACACACACACACTCACAGTGCCACTGTCCTCCACACACAGGGCACATACACACACAGTACCACTGTCCTACACACACACACACCGTGCATCCTGCGCACACATCGACTGCAATGAAAGAGACACAAACTGCACACTGAGGTGACGGCTGGTTTGTTTCCAGGTTGCTTTTATTTACAAAGGTCCTGACGTGTGATTTCTTCTTTTTCCGTGGGCAGAAACGCAATGGACGAAAATCTCACATGAGCTGAGCTGCCAGGTGACAGTGGCAGGAGACAAACGCAGCGCAATGACATTTAAAATCACTCATAAACAATGTAACCATAAGAAGTAATTAAATAAACACGAATCCAAACGACACATTCTGGCGCCAGTAGCAACAGCGGAAACCTGGCGCTGGGCGGGGCCCCTGAGCGAGGATTTTGCGTGACGCAATAATGGAACAAGCGGGTGATAGGGGGGTCTAGGCGACATGTGCCGGTGAACGGCAGAGGCTCGCTGGGAGGACGGAGGAATCCCACGATGCACCGGGGCTGGCAGGAGCCGCGCGCAACGCCCCCACCCCAGCGTGCGGTGCCTCTGACCTTCTTCTAATGGCGTCCTGAGCGCTGCACCCACTTCCGCTTCCGGCCGCGTCCTGGGCATAAACGTTTCAGGGCTGGGGCACTGCGGAGTTACACGGGGCGGGGCAGAGGGATCGGGGCGGGTTTGAAGCCAGACCCCCGGGGGAGCCAGGAGCCAGTCCGGATTGGGGTGCGCGGGCCGGGCCGGGCAGTCACGTGGCAGCCTGGCAGAAGGCAGGGGCAGGGCTACAGGCCAGGGGTCTCGAACTGGTCACGTCCCGCCCCCCCCCCCGGGAGCCACTGTCGGGGGCTGCGCCTGGAGCGGGGTCGCGGCTCCTGGCGTCGGGGCGCTGTCGGGGGAAGGGCCAAGGCGGGGCAGGAGCCGAGCGGGGCTGGGGGCTCCCCCTGCCCGTGTCCCCTGGGCCCGGGCCCGCCCCCCGGGGCGTCCCACAGGCTCTGGACAGCGCGTGTGTCAGATGCTGCGCGGGGGGCGGGGCCGGGTCAGTCTCCGCCCCCCTGAGAGCGAGATTCCAGCCCTGGCTCCTGCCCCCGCCCGGGCGTTGGGCGCCTCCCCCGGCAGGAGCTGGGCCCGGGGCGGCTCTGGCCGGTCCGTTCTCAGCCTGGTGTCGGGGGCTCCGCGGTATTCCCGCCCCGGCTAATGAAGCGCCGCCGCCCCCAGGAGGGGGGAACTCGGCCCGTTTGACCCCCAGAAGCACCGTGACCTGCCCGAGCTGCGCCGGGGGGCCGGGCTCAGGCCGGATTCACTTTCTGTGGGGCCCCCGGGAATGAAGGGGCCGGGGCAAGAGCTCAGCGGGCCGGGGGCATCTGAGTTAAATCCGGATTTAAATCACTAGCCAGGAAGTCTCGATTTAATCAGGGTTTTCTACATAAAAGTGAATTCTTGTTGGTTGTTGTAACGGTAATACACATTCTGCACAACTCAGAGATGGGTGTAGGTTTCATCTTTAGAAGATACACACTATATATTTTTAAACAGTGATTTATTTAGGGTTACCATATTTCAGCAAGCAAAAAAGAGGATGGGAGGAGCCCCGCCCCTGCCCCTCCCACTTCCCGCCCCCCTCAGAACCCCCAACCCTCCCCCTCGTTCCTTGTCCCCTGACTGCCCCCTCCTGGGACCCCTGCCCCTAACTGCCCCCCAGGACTCCACCCCCTACCTAAGCCTCCCTGCCTCTTGTCCCCTGACTGCCCCCTCCTGAGACCCTCCCCCCATCCTAACTGGCCCCCTAGGACCCTACCCCCTACCTGTACCCTGATTGCCCCAACCCTTATCCACACCCCCAGACAGACCCCTGGGACTCCCACGCCCCATCCAACCACTCCCCACCCCCTGACAGCCCCCCCCCAGAACTCCCGACCCATCTAAACCCCTCTGCTCCCTGTCCCCTGACTGCTCCGATCCCTCTCCCCACCCCTGCCCCCTGACAGCCCCGCCCCCAGAACTCCCAACCCCCCCCCCCGCTCCTTGTCCCCTGACTGCCCCCTCCTGGGACCCCTGCTCCTAACTGCCCTCCAGAACCCCACCCCCTACCTAAGCCTCCCTGTTCCTTGTCCCCTAACTGCCCCCTCCTAAGACCCCCCACCCTAACTGCCCCCCAGGACCCTACCCCCTACCTGTACCCTGACTGCCCAAAACCTTCTCCACCCCCCCAACCCCCTCCCCCAAACTCCCGACTCCCCCCCCCCCGTCTCTTGACTGCCCCCTCCAAAATCTCCCTGCCCCTTCTCCTGCCCCCTGGCCCCCTTACCCTGCCGCTCAGAACATGGTGTTGGGCTCTGTGCGGAGCCGGACACGTGGCTGCGCTCCCCAGCGCAACACACAACCCGGTCCCACCCCACCCAGTGCTGCCGGAGCGGGGCGCTGGGCAGCAGGGGAGGAGGAGCTGCCGAGGCCCGATGCAAACGGCCCAGCAGGCCGGCCGGCTCAGAATGCAGGGGGGAGGGGGAGGAGCTCTACAGCTGCTCCGGAGTCCAGCCTGGCAAGCTGCGGGGGAAGGACTCTGGCTGCCAGAGCCCCATGCAAGCGGCTGAATTTCCTGCAGCCCTCCCAGCCGCGCCTCGCTCTGCATGGGGAGGAAATCCCGGACATTTTTAGTGATTTACAAATTCCCCCCCGGACGCTATTTTTAACACAAAAAGCAGGACATGTCCGGGTAAATCCGGACGAATGGTAACCCTAATTTATTTTGAAAACTTTTTAGATAGTTTTCCCTCTCAAAAATCCAATTTTTTTCTAAAGAAATGCTTGGAGGGGATTTTCTCCTGTGACTGTGTGGCCTAATGGATAAGGCATCTGACTTCAGATTAGGCGATTGAAGGTTCGAGTCCCTTCGTGGTTGTGCTTGTGCAGTTTTCCCTTTGTGCTGAAAGGCCTGCTCCCTTCAGGGCTGGAACCTCTTCTTGGCCGCTCAGGCCAATGCTCTGGCTTCAGCTAGAGCCCCGGGAAGGAGTTGGGGGTTGGGTGTCACAAAGGCTGGGGCATGAGCCCCAGGTGCTTCCAGTCTAGCCTTTGCCATTCCTGACTTGCTGAAGAAAATGGGCGGATGCCCAGGCTAGCGTGTAGAGCAGTTTCCCTCTTCCAAGTGTGCGCCTGTCCCTGTGCTTGAGGGGGCTTGCTAAATAGCGCCTTTGGAGCCTGGGTGCTTCTCCCCAGCTGGGGAAAAGCCTCTTGAGATAAAATCTTCTGCCCCACTGCCAGTGAGCACCTTCAGTGGGAATGGTAAGAGGCCCCACCAGGGGGGCTGGCCCTGCTTTCCTACCATTTTCTGATGTTGGCCACAGAGCATCATCAGCTGCCCCACATGCTTGTGTGCGGGTGACCTTCAGTGGGTGTTTGGCATGCCAGGGAGCAGCCTGGCCGGGTGTCTTGTTGCCTGTCTGCTGGCCACACATAGGCATGGTCCTCCCCTTGTCTTGCCTCTCCCTCAGTTGCTCTGTGGCTTATAAACCTTCCCTTGGATCTGTCAGCATCAGCTGCCTCTGCTCTAGGTGTCTAGAGGAGGAAAGGTGTGCTGGGCTCCAGCCTGGGACTCTTCCTCCCTCCCACCTAGCCCTGAGTATTAAGCCTGGCCCTGGCACTCCTTTCTTCAAGCACCATGTGGGCAAGAGGAAAAGTGTGGTAGAAAGCACAAGGGCCAAACTTGTGGGCATCAGGTGAAGCAGCGAGAATCCCAACCACCAGGTCTAAACTGCAGGCAGCAGTAGCCACTTCTATACCGCATCCCAACCAAAGACCTGGCTCCAGTGGGCGTGAGTCACCCAACAGAAGGGAAACAACTTGCTTTTGTGCAGCTGGAGACAGGGAAAAGGAGCACTTTGAGCTCCAGGGATTTACCACAAGGTCCCACTGACATTTGAACTCAGATTGCAGGATTCAGAGTCCTGAGTGCTGACCGTTACACTATGGGACCAACTTGCGATGCCTTTTCTGGACATCGGTGACCCTCACGGGGCTGGCTTGTGTAAGGGACTGTTGGCCCTTTACTAAAACTTAGTGGGGTTTTTTGGTTGGCTAGTTCCCAGTACCAATAGAAGGGGGAAGGGCCAATGGGAAATCAGGACCTTGAGACTCAAACACACAGAGAGAAAGAAAATCACACACTGCACAGGCCCACATAGACATAAACAAAAACCACACACACACACACATACAAACCCACACAGAGTCATATACATATAAGGGAAAGCCACACAAACCATAGAAAGAACAAATCCACACCAAAAATACAGCAAAAGCACACAACAAGAAAGCACAAAAACCACATACCAAAAGAATACTAAGGAGTGCCACCAGACTCCTTGTTGTTTTTAAGCAAAAAATGATATTCATGCAAAAATCATACACACACGCACATAAAACTATGCAAGGCATCCACAAAACCCACACAGGACCCACATGCACATCAACATGACAGACAAAAAACACACCAACATAGAGAAAGCCAGGCAGGGTTTGAGTTTCACAGCGAAGAGGGTGTGCACAAAGGTGGTTTGGGGAGCAAAGATTGAGGGGGCGTTGGAGGGTGAAGAATCACAGGATGGGCAGTGCTCTGGGCTCTGCTTGACCCCTCCCGACACAGGGTGCTGGTGGAGAGCAGAGTCTGGTAGATTTGTGGAATCTGCCCTGCTCTCTGTAAAGGAAGGGGACCTCGGTGTCTTCTGAGCTGGAATTGTATTTTCTGCAGGACAAAATGATTGGCAGAAACCATTTGCTTAAAGAAAAGTAGTGCTTCAGGTGAGGTTTGAACTCACAACCTCAGCATCACTCTACATAGCACTATTCGATAAGTACTGTGCACTAACCTGTTGCACCACTGGAGCCCACATCCAGGGACTTGTCTCCTTGTTTCATGGATGAATTAGGGGGGCTAGGGGGTTGCATTAGCTAAAACAAATCCATATTAAAGGCTGCAGGATGGCAGCAGCAGAGGTGGGGAGCCTCCTTCCATGTGATAGAGCTGGTTCCCCCTTCCGTTGCTGAGGGGAAGGTTGGTGCTTTGAGCCCACCCGGTGCTGGAACGTCTCATGGGTGAGATTAACGAGACTCTTGAGAAGCGAAGGGAAGTCTTTTTTATTCCTGCCGAGCTCCATTGGTCTCCTGTGGCCCTTTCAGCTCTCTGCTTCCCTGTTGGGGAGATGCAGAGACAAGCCCCCATCTGGGTGAGTCACCGAGAGGCTGTAGCCCGTGAAGTGTGTGTGGGAGAGGGGTAGGGGTAAGGTTGGATTGGGCTCAAGGGGAGAAGGTTGTGTGTGACAGTGTGTGGGGGAGGGGAGGGTGTGTTCCTTAGGAAAGAAATGATGGAAAAGAGACGCCGCGGACTGGAACTGATTTCAGCTGCTGGACAGCTCTGCTAGGCTTTTATACATTTGCATAGGAAAATGCTGAGTGTTTAAATTCATTTCAAGCCCCCCCTTCAGCGAACTCCTGAACATACTGGAGATGGGTCTGGAAATTGATTTTCATTTGAAAAAGTTTTTAAAGTGAATCATTTGGATTTGAACTAGGAGTCCATTACCGTGCAGGATGCAGCAGATGCATGCAGGCGGCTGCCCCCGTGCACCCCCCGGCTCCCTCCTTTCCACGCTCAGGCTCTGCGGCTCCCGGGCATGTGAGCCGCCGCTGCCCCTCCTGGAGCAGGCTCAGGGCCCCGTGCCCTGGCGGGTGGGGTGGGGAGGGCTCACGGGCAGGCTGCGCACCCTCCAGGAGAGTTCAGGGGGCAGGGAGGGGGGGAACCTAGGCTGGGGAGCAGCCCCTGGGCACAACTGGCCCCTGGGGTCTATAAAGGCTTGTTGGAAAGGAGGGGAAGGAAATGGCCACACGATGGCACCAGAACCAGAACGATAGCACTAAGAAATGAAACGCAACAGCCTGCTTCTGTGCATATTGATTCTGGACAGTGAAGGACCCTGACTCCTGTATCAGGAAAAGCCAAAATACCGTTTCTTTCTACGGCAGGGAAGACCAGGAGAAAAGAGTTCCCATAACTGCTGCTAGGTTACTTGTGAATCTTTCATATTATAAAGAAAATTGTAACAAAATTCAACTGAACTTGAACTGCCTGTTATTAAACCTGGTTCCCCAGTTCAGTTCCAACGGCTCTGCTAGAAACACCCCCAGGTCCCTGCTCACACCAGTAGGAGCAAAAAGAGAAACCCCCAATGGGCGCTGCCCATAGCCCCAGGCTGCTGTCGCGGGGGTGGGGGAGGGGACTGATTGTTTGGTGCTGAGGAGGGAGCCAGTACAGGCCTCTCGTGCTCTGCTCCGAGCATCTGCTGAGCCCAGTCTGTCCTCTCGCCTCAGCTGCTGCCCCCTCCACGCTCTAGAGTCAAACCTGCAGGGCCCCCAGGGGACAGAGGCTGGGGCAGAGTAGCAGCCTGGGTTGGGCTGGGAAGATGCTGGGAGGTCTCGTTCCCCCAGAACTGGCCTGGCTCCCTTCTCAACAGCAAACCAATCAATTCCACCCCCCTGCCCGGAAAAATCAGCCTGGAGTTAAGGGCAGCATGGGACGATTCCCTTTAGTTCCCACCAAGGCATGAGGGAACCCAGGGCGTTTCTGACTTGGGGAAACCAGCCGTTAATAACAGGCAGCTCAAGTTGAAGCTAAGTGTTTTTAACATTTTTTACAACACTAAATAACCCTTGAATCCTAGTGTCACCATCCATTAAATTGCTTTAGCCTTGTAGTTTCCCGAGTGCAAAACTAAACTTCTCTTCAAATACAAGGGAGTGGAGATCAGTCAATGTTCAGAGTCATCCCACATAAAAGAACCATGTTGTGGTTCTCGGTCGTCCCATCATGTGGCCATCACCTTTCCCTGCTCTCCATTAAAAGTTTTGGTATTTTGCATAGAAACTTTCTTCCCTCAGGAGAGACCTGGGAACCAGGGCTGCCAGCCAGACAAACACCTTTAAGAGGAGGTGTCCCTCTCCCTGTCAAAAAATGATCACCCTCCTTCAGTTCAGTGACAGCCTGAATTGTTCCTTATCCCAGCAGAGCCAGAGGATTCAAAGCAGCAACATCAAACCCCTGTGTAGCTCGCAGGAATGAACACAAACACTCCCTGGTATCTGAGGAGATGTTTAGCTTTACTCTTGGTCACCTACAAGGCCAAAGGGAAAGGCGGTGGCACAAGATATAGAGTGAAACACGACACATCATAGTTATGCCCATAGTGGCTGCAAAATCTTTGTATATACTTCTTCTTATCATAAGTGTATTATTTTCTCTGGAGGTCTAGACCTTGACTATCCCTTGGCCAAGAAATTTGGACCATGATAAAAATAATCGACTGCCCCTGGTGAAGGCCATGGACTTGACACCCACTGGGGTGTCCCTACACAGGTACAAGTACTAACAACAATGGCTGCCTTTTAGCCATAGTTTTTAATCAGGCCAATAAATTGATACAAACTCCTGTTAAACCATTTCTCAGCCCGAGTCCTTCACCCACATTCCTTAGAGCATTGGGCCACCACGTGGACGTTGCATTTCCCTCAATTTCACACAGAGACACAATTTCCTTTGCACAGATCCATGAACAGCAAAACCTCCCTGTGTCTCTGGTCTGAGCCAGGGCGTTCGATTCCAGTGAACCCTTCTCTCCTGCAATGGCGATGGTCAGACAGAGGGGACGTGGCACCTGCATCCCTGACAGGGACATATTGGCTCGGCTCTTTCTTTCTGCTGCTTTGTTAGTCCATGAAACATCAAGGATGAAATGCAAGGCTGAGTTCACGCACCAACCCCCTGAAAAATGTCCATGCCCCAGAGAAATCCTGCCCCCTGCTATTGGAATGATGTGCTGGAGATTTGAATGGGAAAGGGACTGTCTGAATTCTCAGAGCAGGGAATGAACAACAATCTATAGCAATGTCGTTAACACAAACACACTCTCATCCTGCTCCAGCCGGAAGGGAAATGGGCAGGAATTCTCGCTGTTCAGCCAAGGACACACTTATACTGATGTGCAGCCGTGAGTGTGCTGGGGAAGCTGGTCTGAGCAAACAATTTGAAGTGATAATTCAATGAGAACAGAATCATCATGTAGTAAAACAACCATACATCAAGTAGTTGTGGCCAAGTGGTTAAGGTGATGGATTAGAAATCCATTGGGGTTGCCCCGTGCAGGTTCAAATCCTGCCAGCTATGGAAGCACTAGACTGTAATTATTACTGTAGTCTTAGTGTCTGAGCATCCACAGTGTGAACTAAAGTCAGATCTGGTTTCACTCTGTCTACACTTAAAATGCTGCTGTGGCACTGCTATAGCACTTTGGAGTAGACAGTCACTATGGAGGGGTTTTCCCATCCCTGTAATAGCTGCATTGACAGAACAATTCTTCCTTTTATTTAGCACTATCTAACCAGGGCTTAGGTCAGCTTCACTATATTGGTTTGGGGGTGTGGATTTTTCACACCCTGAGAGATGTCGCTCTGCCAGTTAAGTGCACAGCGTTCACCAGCCCTTAGATCCCTCTTGGTATTTCAATGCAGGCACTGAACTGTGAGAGGAAAACATCAGCTCACAAACACAGTGACTGAATTCCCCACATTTAATCTCTCTGCACTTTCCAGAACATCACAAAATTCAATTCATTCTTGCTAGGACAGAGAAAAAGTAAGTGACACTAAGTTTTTGGCTTGATTAACTAAAATTAAGGGTTTGATTACTATAGTAAAACTATGTCCTGATTCCTCTAAATAACACCACAACATGAAATAAGAACAGAGACAAATCTTGTGAGTGACGACTAATTTCGCAAATGATCTTCCCGTTATTAATTTCCGCACCAACCCCATTGGAGGTCTGGGCACCTCCAGTGTCACTGCTCTGCATTCACCTTCCCCTTAGAATCGTTCTCGGACATTCCCAAATGTGGAACATTGGGCAGTTCAGAATGTGACTAGTGACCCCGTCTCCTTCCTGCACCTGCTCTACATTGCTCCACAGCAGCTTCTCCACCTGCAGAGTCACCCCAGCACTGCAGTGCAGCCGCCCAGGGTTCAGCAGGGGCCCCCGGCAAGGACAGTGGGTGCAGCTAACAGTCCGGTGTGCCTGGCGCTGAGGTAGGGGCAGCCTGAGGCTGGAAGCTCTGAGTCAGCTGTAAAGAAGCAACCCCCACCCCCACGCACACACACAAGTACAGAGATTGAATTCCCCAACTTTAACATCACGACACCCTGTAGAAAGCCACACATCAGTTGTTTTGTCACAGGGAGATGCAAAAATCAGGTGACGTTATCTGATTAAAATATGACCATACAGATCATTATTGCATCCACTGTTATATATTTGCAACAAATCTTGTACAAAATGTGGCATGTAAGATGTCTATGAAAAGATTATGATTTGCTGAATATGATTATGCTATTTGTATGCATGTATCATTTTTGTATTTGAAGTTATGAGCATTGGCTCCATACCTGTATTTCAAATATGTTTGCTCCTGGGGTAACGCCCACAAGTTACTTAGCCAGTGAGTGGCTCATCGAAAGGACACAACTCACAATGGACCATGGGAGATGCCCATCTACACTGAACAGACTTTTCTGTGAACGTTCCATCTGAAGTATCCGGCAAAGTATCCATCCTGCAATGACTGAGAAAAATCGGGCATGGACGGGGACTTGCCCATGTGACTCCAAGCTCCCATCTTTCACCTGTGATTTTCCACTAGCTGTGCTGAGGACTTTGAAACAATGGGTTTCCCTCCACATGACAGAAGCTATAAGAGGCCCCGGAAACATCTCAACTGTGCCTCTATCCTGCTCCAGCCTCTTTCCTGCTCAGACCTCTGGACTATGGACTTATACTAATGGGAGCACCTAACCAAGGGACTGAGGACCTTCCAGTGATTTGGAAGCACCCAGAGACTTATCAAGCCAGCAGTTTATTCCATCACTGTTATAAGCCTGAACCAAGAACTTTGCAATTATTGTATTTGATTCCTTTAACCAATTTTAATTCTCACCTTTCTTTCTTTTTATAAATAAGCCTTTAGAATTTAGATACTAAAGGATTGGCATCAACATGATTTTTGGGAAATATCTAAGTTATATATTGACCTGGGTGGGTGACTGGTCCTTTGGGATCAAAAGAACCTCTTATTTGAAGAGATTGGTTTTAAAAAACCACCCATTTCTAAGTCTAGTGTTTTTGGTGTAATACAAGGACTGGAATGCCCAAGGAAACTGCTTTTATGACTTCTTGTTAGCCGGTGTGGTGAAGCGGAAGTTTACTTTTGTTGCTGGTCTAGTATATCCTATGGGGGATTAGGCACCACTCTTGGGGTGTATCTGCCCTATTTCTCAGCAGTTTGTCCTGAATTTGGCTCTCTCAGCTGTGGCCCACTGAGGCATGGTTACAGGCACTCAGCTCTCTTCCCTGTGCAGTGATCTGAGAAGATTGCCAGTGGAAGGACAGATGGTGGTGGACACACAGACACATGGCTAGGGCACCTGGTGAGGGAGAACTTCCTTATCTCGATCTGAGGCAGGTTGAAGGGGAAAGGACGGACATTACTCATCTAATCGTAACCACAATGAGACGCTGAAGGGAGTAGAGCGAGGGGTTGTTACTAGCAGGAATCCAGCCCAATGGGGAGGAGTTAAATGTAAATATAAGGGTCATGTGGAGAACACGGTTTGCTCTCAGGGCCTTGGAGAGAAAAGAAATCTGCCACTTTCTCCCTGTGAACTCAATTTGTTTTTCTTGTTCCTTTCCCTTATAGTAAAGATACAGAGAATGGAAGTGGTTAAAACTTCTCCCAAGGGAATGAATCACTTGGCTTGGTTTCCTCTCACCATTGCCAGTGCAGACAGGAGGGACATGAGTTGTTTTAAATGAGTCACAGACAGTGGATATTTTCATTGTTTTCTTTCTAAGCATTTAGCTCGGGGCTCAGCCTCACAGCCCAGTTAGTACTGAGGGAGCAGTATTAATTAAAGGGCAAAACACTTCCTTAATGCAGAGTTAAGATTGTCTAGTGCAATATCAGCCCCTGGCAGAACCTCTACAGCTGCAAAACTCAAACTTCTGAAAAGCAGGAGATGCAGTTACAGTTGCCAGCACCACCTTCATCCTGTCCTCTTTCAGCAACGTCCCGTTAACACACACACACATTTACTCTACCTGCTGGCTGAAATCTACAAGCTGTTCACTCCCTTTTACAGCCCTTCCAACCAGACCTCCAACCCCGTCTTGGCCTGACGAGGCCCAACCCCTGGGCAAACCAGACTGGGGTAAGGATTGGGCATGGCCATGACAGTGACTGCAGACCAAGTCCCCTGACCCCTACTCAGATCAGCCCCATCTTACTGATCTCTTCTCACTCGGACACACTGCACCCCCTCTTCGAATTCCTGAGAGCCTGGGTAGGGAAGCTTATTTTCCCTTGTGATGGTCTGAGTGTGACGAACTGGGACTGTTCTTAAAGTGGTCTGTGAATGCTGACAGGGGAGTGTGGCTAGGATGGTCTGCATTGGGGGATGGGAGAATGACTGAAGGGAAATACCTGAGCCTGTAACATGAGAACCCAGGAGGGGGCTGGGGCGAGGTGACACCTTTGCCCGGGAAACTGAACAAAGGCGGTGGGAGGGGTCGCTGAAGGCAGAGTCTGGGAAGCTGGCTGGCGAGGTGGCTGGCAGGCAGGGAGGGCTCTGACCTCTGGAGGGGGGTTGGGGTGCCCAAGGACCCCAAGATGGACCTAACTGAGGGGTATCCTGTTGTCTGTGCCTGCAAGACCTGTCTCGGACTGTATTCCCGTCGTCTAAATAAACCTTCTGCTTTACTGGCTGGCTGAGAGTCATGGTGAATCGCAGGAAGCCGGGGGTGCAGGGCCCTGAGTCCCCCCTTACTCCGTGACAACTGGTGGCAGTGGTGGGATCTACTGCACCCCGTGGACGGCGCTTCCTGCAGTAAGTGACTGGGGAGAAGTAAAACAAAGGGGGATTGACGGGGACCAGGCGTGCTGAGGAGTCAGAGAGAGACGGTTATCACCCCTGGGAGTGTGTGACCAGCGAGAAGGACTTTTGCAGTAACAGGGTACCCCGGGGGATCGCAGCGAGTGGTCCCAGGGGCGGAGGAGTCTGCAGCTCGACCCTGGCAGAGAGGTGGTGACCTCGAGAAGGGCTGGCACACTAGGGGTCTCCCTGGAGACTGTGGGGAGCGGTGAGCACACAGGCCTGGGAGTGGCCAGCAGGAAGATGTATGCCAAGCGGCTTAAGAGCGACCTGGTGGAGCTGTGCAAGCAGAGGGGGGTGCGCATCGGGAAGCTCACCAAAGAACAGCTCATTGCCCAGCTGGAGAAGGGAGATCGCGCGAATGAACTGATCCCTGTCTCTGAGGGAAGCAGCCTGGCAGATGCAGCGCAGGCCCCAGTGTCTGTCCCAGCTGGGAGTGGTCAGCCGGCTGCTGAGGGCTTCCCGAGACCCCTCCTTCCTATGCCTAGGGGAAGGGTGGGGAGAAGCCCAGCAAATACCGAGGGCGCAGTGACCCCCCCGGCCAGCAGGGGATCCTCCCGGCAACGCTCGCCAGCCAGCAGGGGATCCTCCCGGCCACGCGCAGCATCCGTGGAGTGGAATGGGCTGGAATGGGAGAAAGAGCTAAGACTGAGAGAGCTGGAGGATCGTGAACACCAGAGGCAGCATGAACGGGAGGAGAATGAGAGACAAAGACAGCATGAAGAGAGACAAAGGCAGCATGAACGGGAGGAGAAAGAGAAACTGAGGCAGCATGAACGGGAGGAGAAAGAGAAACTGAGGCAGCATGAAGAGAGAGAGAGGCATCGTGAATGGGAGGAGAATGAGAGACAGCGTCAGCAGGAACTGGAACTGGCGAGGCTGAAGGGCCGCGAGACCCCGGCTGCGGTGAGTGAGGGGGGACCCAGGACTGCACGGAACTTTGATAAGTGCATCCTGGCCCCACGCAAGGAGGGGGAGGACATGGATGACTTCCTGGATGCCTTTGAGACGGCCTGCGAGCTGCACCAGGTTCATCCTGCAGACAGACTCCGGGTTCTCACCCCCTTACTGGACCCCAAAGCCGTGGCCTTGTACCGCCAACTGGAAGAGGCGGAAAAAGGGGACTATGAACTATTCAAAAAGGCCCTGCTATGTGAGTTTGGGCTGACTTCTGAGATGTACCGGGAAAGGTTCCGGAGTCAGGATAAAACCCCGGAGATCTCATATCTGCAACTAGCCGTCCGCATGGAAGGATACGCCAGCAAGTGGGCTGCTGGGGCCCAGACAAAGGAGGACCTGGTTAAACTGCTGGTACTGGAGCAACTGTATGAGCGGTGCCCATCCGACCTGAGGCTGTGGTTGAGGGACAAAAAAACAGAGAACCCGCGACATGCAGGCCGGCTGGCCGATGAGTTTGTAAAGAGCCGGTCAGGGGCTGGCAGGGAGGAGTCCCAAAGGAACAGTCCCACCACAACGCAGAGCGAGAGTCACCATGGGCCATCCCAGCGGGAAAATACGGAGAAACCCCACCAAAGGGGAAGATCCAGCGTCAGGTCCATCCAACCCACTCGAGGGGACCCCTGGGACATGGTCTGCTATCACTGTGACCAAAGAGGTCACATACGGGCCCAGTGCCCCAGGCTCAGGGACAGACTGAGCAGACCAAACCCACAGAGGGTTGACTGGGTAGAGACCCAGCCGGGCGAGAGGCAGCACTCCCAGGGAAGGGGGGCTGGCAGAGTACCACCTGCTAAGGAGGGAGGAGAGCTCCAGGCCTGCTCCTCTGAGGGGCGGGATGCTCCAGACTCAGGGTTTTTGGTTTATACGGTGGGCGCGGGGCGGTCCCTCCGGAAAGAGTACCTCGTTCCCCTGGAGGTGGATGGGAGGAAGGTCAATGGATACTGGGATACGGGCGCAGAGGTGACGCTGGCCCGGCCCGAGGTGGTGGCCGCAGATCAGGTGGTGCCCAACACCTACCTGACTCTGACGGGGGTGGGTGGGACCCCATTCAAGGTACCTGTGGCGAGGGTACGCCTGAAGTGGGGGCCCAAGGAGGGCCCCAAGGACGTGGGGGTACACCCGTATTTGCCCACTGAGGTGTTGATGGGGGGGGACCTGGAGGACTGGCCAAGCAACCCCCAGAATGCACTGGTTGTGACCCGCAGTCAGAGCCGGCGAGGAGCACTGCGCCCTGACCTTGGGGAGGGTGCCTTGCCCGAGGCGCAGGACCCTAACCTGGTGGGGAGGGAACACCCAGGGACACGGCTCAGGGAGGCTGCGGCTTCAGACCCAGCCGGCGAGAGAGAACAGGTGGCCATCCCTGTCCCAGCTGCTGAGTTCCAGGCCGAGGTGCAAAAAGATCCCTCCTTACGGAAGATAAGGGACCTGGCCGACCTCTGTGCGGTACAGACCATGGGGAGAGGCGGCCGGAAAAGGTTCCTGTGGGAGAAGGGGTTCCTGTACCGAGAATGGGCTCCCCCAGGGAAGATGGGGTCAGGGGGGATCAGGAGGCAGCTGGTGGTACCCCAGAAGTATCGCCGGCAGCTGCTGTACCGGGCCCATGACACCCCCCTCTCAGGGCACCAGGGAACCTGGCGTACCCAGCAGAGGCTGCTACGGAGCTTTTACTGGCCTGGGGTCTTTGTTACTGTCCGGCAGTACTGCCGATCCTGTGACCCCTGTCAGAGGGGGAGGAAGGCCCTGGACAAGGGGAAAACGGCTTTAGGACCCTTGCCCAGCATAGAGGAGCCTTTCCGGAGGGTGGCCAAGGTTAAAAGGGGGGCTCTGAACCAAGAGAGCCCGAAGCACAGACCTCCAGACGGGAGCGCTGGGAGAAGACCACAGCCCAGTTGGAACCCCAGGGGTATTGGGGTGGGAAAAGGGCACAGGCCGCATAACCCTCCCCACATGCGAACTGCGAATGCCCTCGAGCACCCCCGACCTAAGGGGGGGCGTGAAACTGGAGGGGCCTGGTGTAATTCTCACCAAGGAATGGGAGGGATGCGGGGGCATCCATGGGAACGGGGGTAGGTTCGAACTTCCCCGGGTCACTGGCTAAAGTGACCCCGCTCAGTTCGGTCTCGAAGGGGGGAGATGTGACGAACTGGGACTGTTCTTAAAGTGGTCTGTGAATGCTGACAGGGGAGTGTGGCTAGGATGGTCTGCATTGGGGGATGGGAGAATGACTGAAGGGAAATACCTGAGCCTGTAACATGAGAACCCAGGAGGGGGCTGGGGCGAGGTGACACCTTTGCCCGGGAAACTGAACAAAGGCGGTGGGAGGGGTCGCTGAAGGCAGAGTCTGGGAAGCTGGCTGGCGAGGTGGCTGGCAGGCAGGGAGGGCTCTGACCTCTGGAGGGGGGTTGGGGTGCCCAAGGACCCCAAGATGGACCTAACTGAGGGGTATCCTGTTGTCTGTGCCTGCAAGACCTGTCTCGGACTGTATTCCCGTCGTCTAAATAAACCTTCTGCTTTACTGGCTGGCTGAGAGTCATGGTGAATCGCAGGAAGCCGGGGGTGCAGGGCCCTGAGTCCCCCCTTACTCCGTGACACTGAGCTCTCCCTCCCCACCCGGACACAGCTGGAGCTAAGATAGATGCCGCCTCCATTGCACCCCTTTAGGAAATAAAGTGTTAATTTAGAGGAATCTGAGAAGGCTCAGATGGGGAGTGGCTGATTTTCGCTCACATTCTCCACAGTTCCAGCCCCTGTTGCTTATTGAAAGAAATGACTCAATATCCCAGTTACATGTTTTATTAACATGAACAAATAAAACCAAGAACACACATCACTAAGGCTAAATGACTATCAATACTACTCAGCTAATGAAGGGTTAAACAATACAATGATAAAGTTCAGGTCAAATCAGTAAATCAATGAGTTAACAAGGATATTGCGTTGGAATCAAGTCATCAATTTAGTCAAACCATCAGATGAATACAGGAGAAAATCAAACCCTTATAAATCCTAAAACAGCAACCCAAGGAGGTAGGTGCATATTTAGTGATGCTGAAACGCCAATCAGAGATTTTCACCCAGGCAGCGCATCCCAGATTTAGCCAGCTGAATATTTCAATACCGATACCAAATTATTGCTTACATTTAGCCCATGACCTCAAAGCAAATTAGTTTTCTCCTTAGATTTCACTATTGCGTCGCTAATACTTCTCCTTGCCCTCTCGCCCCAAAACACATACAGACCTTACAGAGACAGCAGTAAAAGAAGCTCAAACAGCTCTCGCTGAACAATATACATCTGACAGCTCAATTCCTTGGAATGCTTCCATAGGGAAAGGAGCATACCTGCGGTCATTTCATAGAGCAGAGTTTTAAGGCTATTAAGATTTGGGGAACTATTCTTAGCATCTTCCCTGTGTAGATTTCAGAGGTGTTCACACACTCACACCCACTGAGCCACACTGTCACACCCCAATCGAACAGAAAGGCTGGAAGGCTCCATGTCCATAAAAAAAACAATAGACAAAAATAGAAAAAGGAAAATAAATGTCAAAGATTACAAGGGTTTGGATCTCTGCAGCTCTTCAGCTTTGGAGTCACATGGAGTAGGAACTGTAGCTGCAGTTGAGGAATCAGGTAATGGCACAGATGGCCCAGCACTTCAGGTTAGCAGGCTTTTCAGGTACAGGGAGACTAGTGAAGGCTGCATAGCCTGTCGCCGTTGTGCTTCATTTCCCAGAGGGGATCAGTCCTGGGATCCTGGCAGTCAGTCTCTCTTAGATGACTTACATAAGAACGCAAGACGGTCATACTAGATCAAACCAATGGACCATCTAGCCCAGTATGCTGCTGAGAGTGACCAGTGCCAGATGCTCCAGAGGGAATGAACAGAACAGGCTTGTTGATCTGAAAGCTGAAGGACTTCCACCCTTACCTTTTACTTTATTGTTGTAGATTCCAGCTTACCCCACCTTACCACACCTCCCATGAGGTCTCTGGGCAAATCAGGTGTGAACTGATCCTTCGATACAGACATGTCCCACTCTAGATGAAGTGAGGCAGAGTTTGGGCCAACGTCAGTTTGGAATAGCACTGCTTAACCCAGCAGTTTTTTCGAAGTATCTGCTGCCGTAAACCACATGTAGTGTGGACATGCGAACCCCAAAGGTATCAAACATGAAAGAAACATAAGGCCAGTTATGGGGAGGTTTCCATGGCCAGGCCTGAGGGTTAAACAGCTGGGCTCTAACAGCTGGCCTCCTCAAAAGGAAAAGGGGCCTCAGACCTATAAAAATAACTGGTTGCAAAAATTAATCATCATGCATCCATCACCATTTTAAATTCTGACATCTCCTGCCCGATGTGTCTTTGTTTAGCAAACAAGTGGATTGGGGAACTCTGTGGCTGTTACCCTCTAACTCAGTAAAAGGTTACACATCTTGTGTCAAGCAATTTTCCTCTTAACAGAAAATTTATTTTAAACTTTATCAAAATAAATTCCATTTGAAATAGAAATAATTATAGTCTACACTGGGTCTCTATTTTCATACATGCTATTTCTCTCACATGTTCCCCCACTCGAATTCCTTTGGAGTGAGGTTTTACTTTTCAGGATTAGCCACCATTTCCAATATAGTAGGAGAGGGCGGGGAGAGAACTAGAAGAAAACCTGAATTATATTGGAACACTGAAAGTTATCACATAATCAGCCTCTTACTTTACACTAATTAACTTCATGTTTAATTTCATTGTTGCTGGTAATAACTTATTCAAAGATTACAAAATATAAACCTATAGGGCAGTTTTCTCTTAATTCCCATTTCCATCCAGTGAGCTTTGTGTGAAGTCACACTCTACAATAACCTAGGAGCCTTCCATTTCTGTCAGTTCATTTCTCCCTGGGTCTTCTCCCATAAGTGTGGGTGGAAGGGGGTCTCACACTACGTGGGAAAGTTGCATTATGAGAAAAGCACCTGTGCTCTATTTTCACACTTTCTAATCTTTCAAAGTAGCAGCAGGTGGAGAAGTGATATAAATGCATGACTTAATAGCAAAGCTAAGAGACCAAACCACAGACTCTGGACTCAACATTCATGTATCCTGCAGTCTGAACTTGGAATCTGATACATCCCCTCATTGGCTACCATCATTTGCCCAGCATGGAAGTGCTTCTTGTCCAGCAAGTCAGCCAGATTGGGACCCATATTCATGGAATGGCTCTGAAGGAATCAGCTGTTTCTCTCTGTGCTTCATGAAAGTTTGGATCCAAATGGTAAAAAACAGTTGTTCCCAATTTAATCATGGCATCCTTTAGGACCATGATCAATACCACTTAACTAGGGAGCAGCGTTCTAAAAATAGTTTACCTGGGCCACAGGTCACCATAGCTTCCATCTCTAGGGTGAAAATCAACTACTCGTACCTGCAGTTTCTACCTGAGTTCTTGTCCAATCTTTGACCTTTCTTGGAGTAATTTTACACTTCTCTGTCATAGAATTCTTCACCAACCACACAATATATCAGTAGTGAAAGTGAGGAATAACTCCCCCAAATATACCCTTTGATTTCCTTTATCTGGTGGCACAGATTCAAATTAGGGACTAAATTCAGGAGTGGCTTAGAATCCCTGTAAAACACCAAATGTCAGGTATCTATTGAAAATAGGTATCTTTCTGCAGCTATATCACATTCAACACGGATTTCATTTCCTACATATTTGCAGCATCTCCCAGGGGTGACTGAACAGAAACGTCACTTCCATTTTCCCCATCGTTACCTAGATAGGGATTGCATTTCCCAAATAATAGGCAACACGCATCTGATTAGGAAGGAGATCACTTCAGGAGCGACCTCCTGCAGGGCCTGGGCCACAACTGCTTTGGGAGCCCAATGCATGGATATTTTGCCTAGTTCCAAGTCATTTACTAGGGAATCCTCTTCCCAGCCCTTTAGAAAACATATTGACCTAACCAATTGAACAACAGGGGGATTGGGATGGTGATGGGGAATAAGGGAATCCCTCTGACTTACCCTATCTTCTTCTGTTGTTACAGAGGGTGAAATGACATTTTTCCCTATCCCTGCCCTGTTCCTGCTCTTTGTTATAGTTCAATATATTTTAAGTGAGAAAAGTGGTAGTAAAAATATCTGCTGTCCAGCACAACCTGAAGCAACATCAGAGCAACTGGGAACGAAACAATTTGTTGATGACTAACAATTGCTTTGAAATGGGGGGACAGTATAACCGTGATGCTCAGGGTTTGTTTAGACTAGGAAAAGTGATGGAATTTAGGTCAGGTCACGGGGAAAGCTAATGCCAACCACTGCATCTGGGCTACATCTGCACTACAACTATAATTGTCTTTTTACACCAAGATCACTAACTTGAGCAGCCAACACCATGTGCAGTCCTAGTCGATGTAAGGCCCAGGTAGTTTTTGCCTCAGTGTAGCTTGTTGGGATCAAACCTCTCTCCCCGACCTGGAGCTGATGAACATTCCTGGCTGGAGGGGCACACAGTCCCATGACTCAAAAGGAAGAGTTGATAGAAAAAAATCACAGGACTGACCCCAAAGAACGGGGAGCTGCAAAAGGCAGAAGCAGGCAACTCATCTAGGGGAGCTGAGAGACCACGGTGCAGATGGTGCAAAGGTCGCTATGTGGGAATTCAGAATTGTGATTTTTTTAAAAAACAATCTTTGGCCAGCCGGAATCAAGGCATTTATTACAGTTCTCTCATGTGTGGATTGTCTGATGTCTAATAAGGCTTGAGCTCTGATTGAAGCTTTTCCCACACTCAGAGCACGTGTAGGGCGTCTCCTATGTGGATTGTCTGATGTCTGATAAGGTGTGATCTCTGATTGAAGCTTTTCCCACACTCAGAGCACATATAGGGTCTCTCTCCTGTGTGGATTCTCTGATGTGTGATGAGGGCTGAACTATCCATGAAGCGTTTCCCACACTCAGAGCATCCATAGGGTTTGTCACCTGTGTGAATTCTCTGATGTGTGCTAAGGGCTGATCTATAACTGAAGCATTTCCCGCACTCCGAGCATGTGTAGGGTGTCCATCCCATATGGATTTTCTGATGTCTAATAAGGCTTGAGCTCTGATTGAAGCTTTTCCCACACACAGAACACATGTAGGGTGTCTCTCCTGTGTGGATTCTCTGATGTGAGATGAGGACTGAGTTATAACTGAAGCATGTCCCACACTCAGAGCACGAGTAGGGTTTTTCTCCTGTGTGGATTCTCTGATGTCTAATAAAGCTTGAGCTCCGATTGAAGCTTTTCCGGCACTCAGAGCATGTGTAGGGCGTCTCTCCTGTGTGGATGCTCCTATGTCTGATAAGGTGTGCGCTCCGATTGAAGCTTTTCCCACACTCAGAGCACGTGTAGGGTTTCTCTCCCCTGTGGATTCTCTGATGTGTGAGAAGGTCAGAGTTCCCATTGAAGCTCTTCCCACACTCATGGCATATGTAGCATGTCTCTTCCAAGTTGATGCTCTTGCGTGTAATAAGGTCTGAGTGGCTACTGAAGTTTTCCTCTGGCCTTTGCGGAGTCTCACAGGCTTTTGCTTTTTCTGGGAGTGCGCAACTCCCAGAAACATTCCCTTTGGATCTTCCTGATAACGTCCCATGTGGTTCTACTTGCTCAGCATCTTCCTGCTGGGGTGACTCCTCGTTCTCACTCACCATCCCATCACCTGATGGGAGACAGAGAGAATCCAGACATAGGTCACTCCCTGCAGCCAGAGAGAAAGGAAATCTCAGAGAGAGGAATGGAAAAAGAATGAACAAACCAAAATATGTGTGGGAGAGATCAAACCTATCAGGAGCTGATTTTCCCCAAACCCTTCCCCAGAGGACAGAGAGGAAGGTATCAGTTCTGGGTGTGCATCTCACCAGAACTCTCAGGGGAAAGTGAGATTGGGGAGGGACCTGCTGCCAACTGTCAGTCAGGATAGGTGGGAAGCCATGAATGACATCTGCCTAATGATTCCACATCTGCAGGGAACAATCCTGAACTTGGAGAGCTTACAACTTGGAGTCTTTGTAGGGCATCCCAAATGTTTCCTGTATTCATAGACAGTTTTTGAGATGGTTTATCCAATTCCTCACCTGTGCAGACAGCTCTCGGGAGCACTTTTTTCAGAGCCATAGAGGTCTGAGACCCACGGCTGTTCCCCTCATTCCAGCTGCGAGATCACATCAGGTTTGGAAATTGGAAACCCTGGGAAGGCAAAGAAAACAAGGAAGGTCCATGGAATTTGTGGGATACTTGTCACAAGGAATAGTCCATGGTTTTAACCCCAGCTCATTTTTAAGCAGTAACATCCCAAGGTCGGCTTCCTTGGCTCTAAGTGGCAGGAGAGTTCTTATTATTATAAATCATATTCATTACCTTAGTGCCTAAGAGACAACTAACAGTGGGTCTCCGTTGTGCTAGGCACAGTACAAACCCAGAATAGTAGATGGCCCATGCCCTGAAGAATTTACAATCGAAACAGACAAGACAGACACAGAATGGGGGAAGAGGTAGAACCCACCAGCAGAGTGAACTATGTGAAGGCAGAGGGACAGATCTGATGAACACAGGTCTATATCTTGAGACTATTGTATTTAATGTTATGACTAGGGCCAGTGTTTTCCGGAAATTGCTATTACTGTATTTTTCCCTGAAATTACTCTTAATTTCAGGAATCACCCTTCATATCCAGAATAGCTGTGGGGATGGAGGGTCTCAAACCCCAGATTTCTGCCTAGAGACACCTGACTCCTCCCCAGGGCACAGGGCAAAGGCTGGGGGCTGGCTGCTTTTGAGACTTGCTGCCAATTTCTTCCCTCCTCATACAAGTCTGGGCTCAGAAAAAACACTGTGGAGCTTCCCCTTGGGAGGCGGGGCACTTGGCAGTGGGACGCCGGGCTCCCTCATCATACTACAGAGCGGACAGTGCTTGCACCTGCTCTCGACTGCATCAACAGCACCTCTCCCCTGCTCATCGCCCCTGCACACAGCTGGTTCATGTCCCGTCTCCCCAGCACACAGCCAGATCTAGGCTCTCAATGCCCAGTGTCTGGGCCCCACCTCCCCCACACAGCTGGCTCCTGTTCCCTCCCCCACAATGCACTTTCAGGCTGTAAAGGATTATATATTGCTCATGTTTGTCAATTACTCTGTTTTCGTTGCCAGCAAACACTGGCCCTACTTATGACTGTTATCTGTATCTCTGAGCCAGCCCTTGACAGCATCAACAAGGAGTCTGGTGGCACCTTAAAGACTAACAGATTTATTTGGGCATAAGCTTTCGTGGGTAAAAACCTCACTTCTTCAGATGCATAGAGTGAAAGTTACAGATGCAGGCATTATATACTGACACATGGAGAGCAGAAGTAACTCCCTGCTCTCCATGTGTCAGTATATAATGCCTGCATCTGTAACTTTCACTCTATGCATCTGAAGAAGTGAGGTTTTTACCCACGAAAGCTTATGCCCAAATAAATCTGTTAGTCTTTAAGGTGCCACCAGACTCCATGTTGTTTTTGTAGATACAGACTAACACGGCTACCCCCTGATACTTGACCCTTGACAGCATGAACACTTCACAGACCATGATGCTGAGATGGGCCAGATGATACCGGGGAGGGCTGAGGGATGGGTTCCTGTGCAATCTGGTATCATTAAGGCTGGATCTCAAGGCTGGTTATACAGAACTCCATCTTTTGAAGCTTTGCCCCATAAAGAAAGGGGCAGTGACTGATTTTACCTCTTTCAGGAGACTGAAGACGACAGACAGACTTTTTGGGGAGAAATAGCTGAGTTTGAGCTGACTGAGGGGGGTCTTTTGGGGCTACAAACTGACATGACCTGATAACCAAGAGGTAAGCTTTAAAAGAAGGTTTTTAGACACTTTGGAAATGATCGGGGATTCCCAGGAGGACTGATGGTAAATATGCATTTTGATGCTTTTCTTGCTTTATATCTTTTCCCCATAAGGCCCACTGACACTGTCATGGATCCATAGGATCTGTGCAATGCCCTGGCTTTTAAACAGTCCTTCGGAGGTGCCCCTTGAGTGCGCTAAACCCCCAAGGGGTCCCACTCTTCCACAAGGATAGGCCATGTAGCTTCAACACCTACGACTGAGCCTCTGGCTTCAACACTCCTATTTCAACCTGTGAGCTCTGCCAACAGGTCCAGCTGAATGACATTCCTGTTCAGAGACTGTTCCTCATTCAATGCACAGAGCAAGTTTGTGCTTTGGCACTGGGCAGACTTTTAAAACATAGCAGGGTTTATTAGTCAACCGAAACACAGCATTGAAAGTCTTTAGATTAGGACAGAGAAGCAAAGAAGACAATATAGTCCATACTGGCCAATGCCCTTGAGCCATGCTGCTGTAGAAAACAGTTTGGTTTCCATTCACTGTACCTGTCCATTTGTCTTCGCACCAGTAGAGCTCCCTGCATCTGCGAGCCCAGTTCTTCCTGCTCCCAAAAACATGACGAGCCCATGTATGCTTCACTCAGCCAAGCGGAGATCCTCCCATGGACAGGTGACAATTATTCCCTTGTCTCTGTTGGGTATTCCATTGATGTAGGTTGGTCCCAGCCAGTCCTTAATGACCCATTCATATCACCCCATGACAGCTACATGACAAAACACCTCATGTCTCCTGCTCTTTATAATCATAGCAATACCAATCACAGAGGGAAACTGAGGTGTGTATTGGCATCATACAAGTATCACCAAAATTCCCACCTCTATCGCACACACAGACTGCTCACAGCCCTTGGAGAGAAAGCAAAGCACAGCAACTGGATGTTAATTCAGTGAACACAGTGGAGGACAAGCTGCAATCCTCAAACCTGGTCAAAAAGGAGAGGCATGTGGGTCCCTACCCATAGAGAGGGGCTGGCTAGAGGCCTGATACCCGACAGGCCATTCCTTGAGCAGACCATGGAGGCAGGTCAGAGGCTTAGCTGTCCCAGAACTGTGATATCGCAAAAGCACATTCTGGGGAATTAGGAAACCTAGTGACTCAGGTGCAATGGGAGGAAGAATTAAACTCCCCCAGTGTCTGGAGACGGCTGGGGAATTAAACACTGAAATCCAGGAGCAACTGCCTCTAATTCTTCCGGAAAAGGAGAACGTAAGAAACAAGAACTGGGCCACGCAACCTCAGGAGGGACAGGCTCAAAGATCCAAGGAGCCTGGAGGGAAGACAGCTGGGGCTGCTGCAGATGGGGAGAGTGGGGCCAAGAGTCTCTCCAAACTCTCACTCCTGTTGACCCGACCTGATTTTATGATCTAGGACCTAGTCTCATGTCTTGTGGGCAATTTTATACTCGCTCGAGATAAAATGTCATTATCAGAAAATTGCTTATTAGCTTGGAACATTCATGGAGGGTCAAGGAGGTGAACATAAATAAATGGGCTATTAAGGGCAGGTCTACACTACAGCCAGGATCGACGCTCTGAGATCAATCCACTGGTGGTCGATTTAGTGAGTCTAGTTAAGACCTGCCAAATCAACTGCAGATTGACTGCAGATGGCTCTCCAGTCAACCCCTGTACTCTACCTGACTCTACCCCAATGCTCTCCCGTCGACACCCCGCAGTGTACACCCTGCAGTAACTCAACCTAAGTTATGTTCACTCCAGCTACATTATTCACGTAGCTGGAGTTGCGTAGCATAGGTCAACTGACCGCGGTAGTGTAAACATCGCCTAAGCTTGCTACAGTTCAGGGCCTTATATTAGGTTGAGGCTTTGTGGGAGTGATTATGATGAAGTCTGGGCTTTACCTGAATAGGCCTCAGGATAAGGAGAGAATCCCAGGTGAGATATTTTGACCCCACATTTTGAAAAACTAACGAGTAATCACCAACAGGTGCAATACACCACAGGATTCTGAAAGAAGGGGTGGGCTTTAGCAGTTAGTTAGTTTGCTATGCAGTATCTCAACAGTTGGGCCGCATTCATATATTGGAATTATTAATAAATAAGTGATGTAAATCATGAGTATTAATGCTTGATGCTTAATTATGGACTTCCCAAAGGCCACTTATGGGGTGGGGTAGCTATTGGCATTACTGTAATCAGAGTAAAGAAGCAGATATAGTTCACCTCTACCCCGATATAACGCGACCTGATATAACACAAATTCAGATATAACGCGCGGGGGAAGCGGGGCTGCGCACTCCGGCGGATCAAAGCAAGATCGATATAACGCGGTTTCACCTATAATGCGGTAAGATTTTTTGGCTCCCAAGGACAGCGTTATATCGGGGTAGAGGTGTATATAGCCATCCTATTACCATAAGAAAGTGGATCAAATACCTCTCCTAGTTACCATTTTTTCATTTTTTCAGGTCCTCAAGACAGTGTAAACTGAAGCAGGGCCTCCCTTCTGATGGGCTCCCTTGCCCCTTGATCTTTATTTCCAATGGTGTCCATAACTTGTAAGTATGCACAGTGCAAGACCCTCTTTACTATATTTATCTTAGTCTATCGTTATGTGTATTGATCCTTGCCTATGATTTCAATTATAACTGTCTGTATTAAATCAAGTTTCTGTGTGTTTCACCAAATTTCATCTTCTCAATTAACTTTGAGCAGCCATGTACAAGGGCAGGCTGTACACCAATACGTAGGTGTAAAAATTGTACAGGCTACACTACCACCCTGACATCATCAACAAAGTACCCATTTGTGCCAGGATAGTGGCCCTGCTATGGGAGGGAGGAATGCAGCAAGGACTCAGGATCGGTGGCCGGGGTCGCTGTGAATAGAGATGGGGAGGTTATATGTGGAAGGGGGGTAATGAGGGGGAGAGGGAGGTCAAGAGTTAAAATAATAATGTTTGGGGGAAAATGTATAATGAAGTGAAACTGAACAGAAATAAAACTGGAGTGCAGGCTGTAAAGCAAAAAAGCCTGGGCAGGGATTTGGGGTTAAAGATCTGGGATCCCCCACAGCTCTAGATTCCCAAAACTCTCCTACCTCCCACTGATCCACCCAGCCCACCTCCTAGGTGCCCTTCCTCCACACTCCCCTCCCCTTCTTCCCATTACTCTCAGCTGGCACCACCTCCCGGCACCTTGGGAGCTTCTTGTGTTCCCTCCTCGTCTCTCACTACCTCATCCCTTCCTGCTGCTTCTTAGTTCTAATCATTTCCTGGCACCCCAGAATTATCTGCTCTCCCTCTTCTCCTCCCCTCCCACAGCTCTGTTCTCCCTTCACCCATGGGGTCCTGAATGGAAACATTATACACTCTCGTATCAAACACGGAGCTCATCTGACTGTCACACAAGCCATGCATGAGTCATACACCTATTTACTCAATTTAGAATTCTACAGGCAGCATATTTTCCTCTTAAAATGAGGAAAAGGCATGAAAGCTCTAGTTATTAATGTAGTTACTAATGTATCCAATAATGATAAATTAAATGCAATTTTAAAATGACTGACAGCACCAAAAAGGCACTTGTCCAAAAATTATTCTAGTGGGTCAGAGATAAGGCCAAAAAAGTGCGGGGGAGGGGGGTAAGGAAACTTGTCAAAACTTGCATGACGAATACAGGTATAAAGTTATTACTACTCAAGTTCTTTAGAGCCCCCACAGCTTCTTATAACCCCGGGGACAGGACTCCTTACCCAGCCAGACCACCGTCTCATAGTTCTCCTGCATAACATCCCTGTAGAGGCTCTCTGAGTGGGGTCTAGCAGAGCCCCCTCTTCCCTGGTGAAATCCACAGCCACCTCCTCGAAAGTCACCGGCCCCTGAAAGAGCAAGAGTCCAACACTCAGTACCTGCTGCCCCAGTCACAGCCCCACTATTCACGGAACAGCAGCACCAGGTAAATGGAAGCTCCGGGAGGCACATGTTAACCAAGTCCCACCCCACCTTGCTTAGAGCAGCAAGGAGGCATCAGAGGGTAGAAAAAGAGAACCTTTGTGTCTCCCAGCTGACAGACTGAGGCAGGGTTTTCACGTTTATCACATCCCTACTAGCCAGAGCCTGATATAGGAGATGAGGCTGTCTCTGGACCCTGCTGGTGGCTCCCTGGTAGGAATCCCAACACTCTCCAAATAAACTATATGGAAGAAAGGGGAAGTCAATAGTAAAGAATATAAGTTAGGAGGTCAGAATTGTAGAAAATTGGTAAGGGAAGCTCTCAGAAATCAATGATCAATCAATGAAAATAATATACGTTCAAAAACTTCCTTCTTAAGTACAAAATTAATCATAACAATGGTAGTGGTAAATTACTAGATGGAAATGGAAGAATTATAAAAAATAATGCAGAAGAGGTAAAAGCGTTCAATAAATATTCCTCTCCTAGATTTGGAGAAAAACAGATGATGTACTCGTATCATAAGATGTTGACCACGACACTCTTTCCATTCCAACAATAACTCACGAGGACATTAAACAGCAGCTATTAAAGTTAGACATGTTTAAATCAGCAGGTCCAGATAACTTGTATCCAAGAGTTTTAAAAGACCTGCTAGAGGAGCGTGGTGGACTGTTAATGTTGATTTTAATTAGGATTTGGAACACTGGGGAAATTCCAGAAGTTTGGAATAAAGCTAATGCTGTGCCAATATTTAAAAAGTATAAAAGAGATGACCCAGCTAATTACAAGAGTGTCAGTCAGGGACATCGATACTGGGCAAGATAATGGAGCAGCCGATACTGGATTTCATTAATAAAGAATTAAAGGAGGGTAATATAATTAGTACCCATGAACAAAGGTTTAGAGAAAATAGATCCTATCAAACTAACTGGATATCCTTATTGGATGAGATCAAAAGTTTGGTTGCAGCTAATAGTATTGATGTAATATACCTAGACTTCTGTAAGGCATATGACTTGGTTCAGCACAATATTTTGACTAAAAAACTAGAATGATACAAAACAAACATTAAATACATTAAATAGATTAAAAACTGTGATCGAAAATGGGGAACCATGGTCGAGTGGATTTATTTATAGCGGGTTCCCGCAAGGATTGGTTCTTGGCCCTGTGCTATTTAACATTCTTATCAATGACCTAGAAGAGAATATAAAATCATCACTGATAAAGTTTGCAGTTGGCACAAAGATTGAGGGTGGTGGTAACTAATGAAGTGTGAGTGGATTCAGGCCCCAGCACTGGGAGTCTGGGAAGTTTTCCCAGCCCTGGCTGGAGGGTTATTTCCTGTTCCACAAAGAGGGGAAGTTCCATTCCCAACTCCTGTGCCTTGAAATTAGGCTCTGTCTGACACTACACCCCATATTCAGCATAGTGGTATGATTATATGATTAGGACATAATTATGATGCATTTTGTGCAATATGCGTCATGTGTGGTGTCATTGGAAAAGTTATGATTTGTTGAATATGATTATCCTGTTTGTGTGCATGGATCATGTTTGTATCTGAAGTTATGAATATTGACTTATGTATCTGTATTTCTAATGTGCTTACTCTGGGTAACACCCACAACTAGCCTTTCAGGTAGAACAGTGAAGAAGCCAGACAGCGCTCATGGCTCATCAACAAAGACAATGGACTGTGGAAGAGTTTAGCCTTCCTGTGAATGTTTCAGCCAGCCTATGAGTAATGGCTGCTATGACTCAGCAAGGCATGCTAGGTCATGTGACCAGACCACATGACACTGAACTCCATTTTGGTACCTGTATTTTTCCACAAACTGGACTGGGAATTAAGTTTGGAACAAAGGGTTCCTGCCATATGGAAAAGCTACATAAGGTGGGGTGTGACATCATATCTTGGCCTCATTCCCCACACAAAGAGAACAGGAAACACCTGAGGAACAAAGACTGAACTGGGGGAAGTGCTGGTCCCAGGGTAAAGGGATTTATAGCTTGTGTATGGAAACTTGGTGGACTGCTTGTATCATCAGTCAGGGTGAGAAATTGCTAATTCAAATTCTATCCATCTAGTATGTTAGGCTTAGTTTGAGTTTTTGGTTATTTGCTAAGTAATCTGCTTTGATCTGTTTGCTATCACTTAAAATCTATCTTTCTGTAGTTAATCAACTTGTTTTATGCTTTATCTTAACCTGTGTATTTTGAGTGAAGTGTCCGGGGAAAATCTCAGCTTGGTTAGCACAAGCTTGTTGTGCATATCTTTCCCATATCGAGGGGAAGGTGAACTATATTAATGAGCTTACATTATACAGATCCCTATGCAGTATAAGATGGTATAATTCTGGATTTATACTACAGCAGGTGTGCAAGGTTGGGGAGCTGGGAAATTGGCTGTTGTCTTCTATCTGTCCTTGAGTGGCTAAGGTAAAGCACTCAGGTAGCTTAGTTGGGTGTGTGGCGCCACCTGCTGTCATGTTGGGAGATAACAGGGCCTGGAGAGGCTGGCTGAATATCCAACAAAGCAGTGTGAGACGGGCCAGCCCAGCTTGAGGGTTAGAGGGCACAGCGGTTCTCAGAAGCCCCCCCGACTGCACCCCCGGGGTGACAACCCATCACACAAGTCTCAGCAGGTTTCTCACATCCTGTCCCCTCCCTTTCTCCACCCTAGATATTTCCTGCCTCCCACCACCTCTAGCAGCTCCCACCCTCCTATGCATTTACTGCTCCTCTCCCTCCAAGCAGAACCCACCACCAGCTCCCTGGTAATCCCTTACCAGAGCCAGCTCCATTGCAGCCATTTCCTCCCCCCTGGGAGGATGGGATGATCTGGAGTGAAATGTGGACGTTATTCTGTAGCCTGCCAGGGTGAGAAGGGCAATGTGAGAGAATTCAGACAGGGCTTTTGTCAATTCCACAAGCCGATTCCCCCCAGATTTTTCCCTGCTAATGGACATTCTAGGTTCTGCCACACTGTGAAGCACACAGTGACCTTATTCCAGTACAGCCCTAGCCCTCTCCCACCAGGGTGTAACCCTCTGAGACATGGTGAAACCATCCCAGTAACAGAGTCTCTCTGTTACACTTATCAAGTTTGTGGACGATACCAAGCTGGGAGGGTTTGCAAGTGCTTTGGAGGATAGGATTAAAATTCAAAATGATCTGGACAAACTGGAGAAATGGTCTGAAGTAAATAGGATGAAATTCAATAAGGACAAATGCAAAGTACTCCACTTTGGAAGGAACAATCAATTGCACACATACAAAATGGAAAATGACTGCCTAGGAAGCAGTACTGCGGAAAGGGATCTGGGGGTCATAGTGGATCACAAACTCAATATGAGTCACCAGTGTAACACTGTTGCAAAAAAAGCAAACATCATTCTGGGCTGTATTAGCAGGAGTATTGTAAGCAAGACACAAGAAGTAATTCTTCTGCTCCACATTTCAGGAAAGATGTGGACAAATTGGTGAAAGTCCAGAGAAGAGCAACAAAATGATTAAAGGTCTAGAAAACGACCTATGAGGGAAGATTGAAAAAACTGGGTTTGTTTAATCTGGAGAAGAGAAGACTGAGAGGGGACATGATCACAGTTTTCAAGTACATAAAAGGTTGTTACAAGGAGGAGGGAGAGAAATTGTTCTTCTTGACCTCTGAGACTAGGACAAGAAGCAATGGGCTTAAATTGCAGCACGGGTGGTTTAGGTTGGACCTTAGGAAAAAATTCCTAACTGTCAGAGTGGTTAAGCACTGGAATAAATTGCCTAGGGAGGTTGTGGAATCTCCATCATTGGGGATTTTTAAGAGCAGGCTGGACAAACACCTGTCAGGCATGGTCTAGATAATACTTAGTCCTGCCTTGAGTGCAGGGGACTGGACTGGATGACCTCTCGAGGCCCCTTCCAGTTCTATGATTCTATGAACCAAAGGCCAGAGAAGAGCAGAATCAAAGGAGTCACTTTGGGGGATTCTCCCTGTCATTGTCCCCAAGGCAGCTGTCTCAGGTTTACAAAGTTGTTTGATGTTCCAGCCTTTATACAGTCTCTCCTGGGAGTGCCCCCTTTCATGGGCTGGGCCTAGTTTTAGCTTTTGGCAAGCATGACCCCAGGAGCTCTGGGTCTTCTTGCCTCAGCACCTTGTTTCTTTCTGTGGCTCCCCAGTGAGTCCAAATGAGTAGTTACTCCTGATAGAGACTGTGAACATAAGAACAGCCCAGACCAATGGTCCACCTAGTTCAGTGGCCAATGCCAGGCCCGTCCCCCCTCCCCCAGAGGGAATGAACAGAACAGGTTGTGACGGTGCACCCCATAAGGCTTTATGGAAATATGCTTATGAATGTATATATGACATAACTGGAATATGTTTTATGCTACATATGCCATGTAACATGTCTCTGCAAAGGTTATGATCTACTGAATATATTCATCCTATTTGTATGCATGTGTCATTATTGTATTCGAAGTTATGAATATTGGCTATGTACTTGCTTGATTTCTAAGTAGCCTTAGTAAAGCATTTGGTCAGCTTCTTTAGAAAGGAATTTGCAAGTTAAGTGCCCAATCAAGAAGCCCTTAACGGACAATGGATCTTGGAAGGCTCCAATCCACATAAGAAGTCTACATGAGGACGCTCAAGGTAGCATGTAAACAATGGCTGCTACCTGTAAGTTCTGAGTCATGCATGGACATGTGACTTGCCCATCTGACTCCAAAACTCCATCTTGTAGCTGGAATTCTACACAGGGGGAGGGAGGGGTATCCACCCACAAGACAGTCTATTTAAACCCCTGGGAGACCCCTCCATTTTGTCTTCAGCTGGCTCAAGAGATAGCAGCTCCACCCCAAAGGATACCTGAAAGAAACTGGGACAAAGGACAGTAACTACAGGGGGTGTGAGTGATTGCTGGAATCAGACTAGAAGGAGACTAGTCTGTAAAAGGAAGCTTACTGGAACATCTCTGGGGGTGAGGTTTTATCTGTATTCAGTTTTCTTACTGTATTAGGCATAGACTTGCGTGTTTTATTTTATTTTGCTTAGTAATTCACTTTGTTCTGTCTGCTATTACTTGGAACCACTTAAATCCTTTGGGAGTTGGGCATCTGAGTATTAAAGACATGAACACTTCTTAAGCTGCTTTCAGTTAAGCCTACAGCTGTTAGGGGACGTGGTTCAGATCTGGGTCTGTGTTTGTGGCCGGCAAGCTTGTCTGGCACAACCAGGCAAGGTTCTGGAATCCTAAGCTGGCAGGGAAAGCAGGAACAGTAGTAGTCTTGGCACAGCAGTTGGCAGCCCCAAGGTGGTTTCTATGATCCAACCCGTCACACAGGTAACCAAGTGATCCATCCAGTCACCAATCCCAGCTTCTGGCAAATAGAGGCTAGAGACACTATCCTTCCCCATCCTGCCTGTGACACTGGCAGATGAGGTGTTAGATCTTGCAAAAGCCCCCGTGTCTTAACTGAACATGGACAAACGCATGGCTGGAATCAGTCAGGCTCACCTGTGTTAGTATTGTTAAGACAGGTATTAGAATGATAAGAATGTGTTTAGTGTTTAGACTTTATTGAATGCTTGTGAGTTGCTGCCTGGGTTAACATCTGACTAGTTGCATTGTGAGCCTCTGTGGCTATGTAAATCACCAGACAGGAGAGAGACTTTACCTATGTGACGTGCTGATTGGTAACAGAATGCATTACACCCTGCCTGGCAGGAAAGGTCCATCAACACCAGATAGAGTATTATGGGATGTTAAAGAAGGGAAAAAACTGTTGTTTTGCTCTTGACTTCCCATTAGCTGAGTTTGCAGCTCAGAGCACATGGCAGGAAGGGGATAAAAAACCCCATACAGAAGATTATCTGTATGCTGCTTGGACGGAGGGTGGGACAAAGTTTCTAGGCATAAGCAAGAGATCCCCAGCTGCTTAGCCTGGGTTAGTCCTAAAGAATATGTAGAGCTTGCTTATTATAGAAGCTTCTATTACCTTTTGAAAATTAACACTAACTCGTCTGTAGCTATATGATTACCTGCTTTAACTTTGTAAAAAAAACTCTCGTTTCCTTTTAAATAAATCTTAATACAGGTTATTACAGGACTGGCTACAAGTGTTGTCTTTGTTGTGAGATCTAAGATTCAATTGACCTATGTAAGTGGCTGGTTCTTTGGGACTGGCAGTAACCTGAACATTGCTTTGATTCATGGTGTAAAGCAGTGGTTCTCAACCAGGGGCCTGGGGCCCTCTGGGGGGCCATGAGCAGGTTTCAGGGGGGCTGCCAAGCAAGGCCAACATTAGACCTACCGAGGCTCAGGGCAGAAAGCTGAAGTCCCAGCACATGAGGCTGAAGTCCGGGGCCCTGAGCCCCACCACCCAGGGCTGAAGCCAAAGCCTAAGCATTGTAGCTTTGTGGGGGCTCCTGTGGTATGGTGCCCCAGGCAGTTACCCTGCTTGCTACCCCCTAACACCAGCACTGGCTTTTATATGCAGAAAGCCAGTTATTGTGGCCCACGTGGGCCCTGGAGTTTTTATAGCATGTTGGGGGGGCCTCAGAAAGAAAAAAGGTTGAGAACCCCTGGTGTACGGGACCATCTGTCACAAACGTAGGCTCCACTGCGTGGTGAGATATATGGGATGACCCAAGGGGACTGTCTGTGATTCCATGTTAATGCTGTTACAGTGCCTGAAGCGTTTACACTGGATACTTGGTTGGTGAAATCTCCATATAGACCTCACAACCAATTTGGGGTTTGTTCCCTGCTTCTTACCAGTCTGCCTGATGCTGGTGCTTATGCTCTCGAGTCACTGAAGACAGCGTTACAGAGACTTACGGGTGCAACGCCACCAGCAGCAATTTGCAGGAATGCAGAGCAGGCTTTACAGTGACACATGTGTGGGCCAAATGGTCTATGGACTCAGTCAAGCCCCAGTTCTCCTCCAGTGCACGTCAGCATCCCGGCAACCTTCCAGGAGGGTCAAGGCTGCCACTCCTTCAATGATGATGGATCTCCAGCATAGCACCACCCGCGCCCCGGGACCCGCCTTGTCTCCGGAGACAGAGGTGAGTGACAGAGGGTGCACAATGGATCCTGGGGGGCGGGGTAAGGAAAGGGATAACAAAACTCACCTTCTGGGGATCACCCCTCAGGAAGTGAAGGTGACAGGCATTGTGGTGGCAGTAAAGGAGAAGGGGAGGGAGTGGGAGCGGGAGCAGGAGGGAGCAGCACCCTCAAAGGCAATGCTGCCAGTGGGTCGCCCCACCACATCAGGCATGGGGCTGACAGGGGGCCATTCCCTGGGTCTGGGTGCCTGTAAAGGGCTATATAAACCCCACGCTGGCATAGAAGGGGTTAAACTGCTGCTGAATCTGGACTGGCCCAGCCCCTCCACACCTGCAAACCATGCCAGGACTGGAGCAGGAGTTAACAGAAGAGACCTACTCTACTCAGAGGGGAGCAACCCTAGGAAGGGAACTGTCTGTGGAGCATCTCCAGCCCCAAAGAGAGGGCTGGCAGCATTCAGGGCTCTGGCCTTCACCGAGGGAGGGGATCCCCAGAGCTCAAAGGGGAGCAGGTTGAAACTTGCGCTGGAGACCCAGTAAACTCTGCAGGGGACTGAGATGCTCCCAGGGCCCCCAGAAGTAAGAGGGGTCTGTGACGTTATGGATATAATCTGGGACCATATAGATCATTGTTGCAACCAAGGTCCTGTAGTGGCACCCAAATCTTGTATAAAGGGGGTCAAATGCGGTGTCTTAGACAAGGTTATGGTTTACTGGTTATGATTATGCTGTCTATATGTGTGTATCAATTTTGTAGTTGAAGTTATGAATATTGGCTCTATACTGTCTGTATTTCAAACTTATGCTATGCTGCTGGGTGACATCCCAGACAAGCTGGTGTTAGCTCTGCCTAGCCTGCTTGAAGGCCCATTAAGGACCATCAGCTATACAATGGACCCATTGAGAGAAGGCAAATATGCCTTGAGACTCAGCAAAGTATGCAGGGACTGGCCCATGTGACTCCAGACTCCATTTTGCTGTAATTTTCCACAGTAAGGACAAAGAGGTGTTCTTCATAGAATCATAGAATATCAGGGTTGGAAGGGACCTCAGGAGGTTATCTAGTCCAACCCCCTGCTCAAAGCAGGACCAATTCCCAACTAAATCATCCCAGCCAGGGCTTTGTCAAGCTGGGCCTTAAAAACCTCCAAGGAAGGAGACTCCACCACCTCCCTAGGTAACGCATTCCAGTGCTTCACCACCCTCCTATTGAAATAGTGTTTCCTAATATCCAACCTAGACCTCCCCCACTGCAACTTGAGACCATTGCTCCTCGTTCTGTCATCTGCCACCATTGAGAACAGCCGAGTTCCATCCTCTTTGGAACCCCCCTTCAGGTAGTTGAAGGCTGCTATCAAATCCCCCCTCATTCTTCTCTTCTGGAGACTAAACAATCCCAGTTCCCTCAGCCTCTCCTCATAAGTCATGCGCTCCAGCCCCCTAATCATTTTTGTTGCCCTCCGCTGGACTCTTTCCAATTTTTCCACATCCTTCTTGTAGTGTGGGGCCCAAAACTGGACACAGTACTCCAGATGAGGCCTCACCAATGTCGAATAAAGGGGAACGATCACGTCCCTCGATCTGCTGGCAATGCCCCTACTTATACAGCCCAAAATGCCGTTAGCCTTCTTGGCAACAAGAGCACACTGTTGACTTATATCCAGCTTCTCGTCCACTGTGACCCCTAGGTCCTTTTCTGCAGAACTGCTACCTAGCCACTCGGTCCCTAGTCTGTAGCAGTGCATAGGATTCTTCCTTACACCTGGAAAAGACTATATAAGGCTGATGCCTCATCTCCATCTTGTCTTCAATCCTGCTTCTTACCTCTGGAGGGACGACTTTGCTACAAACTGAAGCTCTGAACAAAGGACTGAGGACCCATCTCAGCTGGGGATGTATTCCAGAGACTTGATTTGAACCTGCAGTTTATTCTATCGCTGCCGCAAGCCTGAACCAAGAACTTTGCCATTACTGTATGTAATTGATTCCATTTAACCAATTCTAACTCTCATCTCCGTATTTTTCCTTTTATGAATAAACCTTTAGATTTTAGATTCTAAAGGATTGGCAACAGCGTGATTTATGGGAAAGATCTGAGTTGTATATTGACCTGGGTCTGGGGCTTGGTCCTTTGGGATCGAGAGAACCTTTTTTGTGTATATTGGGATATTGGTTTTCATAACCATTTGTCCCCATAACGAGTGGCACTGGTGGTGATACTGGGAAACTGGAGTGTCTAAGAGAATTGTTTGTATGACTTGTGGTTAGCCAGTGGGGTGAAACCAAAGTCCTCTTTGTCTGGCTGGTTTGGTTTGCCTTAGAGGTGGAGAAACCCCAGCCTTGGGCTGTAACTGCCCTGTTTTAGCAATTTGTCCTGAATTGGCACTCTCAGTTGGGTCTCGCCAGAACCACATCGTCACAGGGTCCATATCCTGATGGGATCTGTCCACAGTTTCCCCCCCATTTCTTTTCATTCCTTTATTTACCCTTGTTTGCCGACAGTCGGCTCTTTTGCTGTTTCACCTGGTACCCTGCGAGAGGAAGAAAGTGCCCCGAGGCCTCAGCCAGAGGGTTGAGCCCTGACACACTAGAAGGACATGCCCCTGTAGCACCCCTGGGGCAGGGGGCAATTGGACTCACAGAGGTGCACCCCAGAATGCCTGAGGCCCAGCAGTTTGATGGGCTGGATGGCCTCTCACTGGGGGCTGCCAGCAGCCTGGCACATGGAGTAGATACGGGGTGGCCTCGGGAGCAGGAAGCGGGGCAGCGTCCCAGGCAGCATGCTGAGAAGGGAAATGGAGAGGGGACGAGGGGCACTGCAGTGAACTCAGCACCCATCCTGAAGGCCATTGGCAGAAAGTCGTCCTCTCCCCGGTCTACGGGGGTCAGACAGTGACACAGAGATCCCTTGGCAAAGGGTCACTTGGTCTTTGCCAGCAGCTCTCACCTGAGACCTGACAAACCCGTCACACCAAACACATCTCTTGGAGGATGATTGTGTGAGATGTCTACAGAAAGCTCATCACTGGTCAAGACTCATAATGACAGAGATCAACGTATGAGTTACATGTAAGGAACAAAGCATTTATATTGAAAATCTACTCTATGGACTTGGAATGGGAAATCAGTCACTGAGAGGTAACGGGCCCCGGAACTGGCCCATCCACCCAAGAGGGAGTCATCACTTCTCACTAGTCAGCTGCAAGGTAACGCAGGGCTCAAGTGACCAGCCTTGCTCCCTCCCAAACTATCCATGGAAAGCCATCGGGGCCCCACCAAATACCTGAAACTGGAGTGGGGGGGGGGGGAGCTGAAGGTAACACAAATTTAACCATCCCAAATCCAAAATATGAATAGTTTAAAGGCACGTTACACGTGTATCGTGTGGAGGGGCAGGCCAGAGTGTATAGGGGATGGGGCCTGTTTGGAGGAGGGGCAGACTGGGCAGAGCTAGGGCATGGCTGGACCAGGGGCAGGGGGGCCCAGCTCAATGTGTAGCTCAGGTTACATCACCAAGGTGGCATGCGCCAGATCATATGCTGCTGCTGCTGCTGCCGCCTGTAATACGTGTATGCAGCAGCCTAGGACAGGAGACAGCTACTGGCTCCTACAGTGCCCAGAGAGGGCTGGGAGGATGGACAAGAAGGGGAGGCTGAGCTGGAAATGGTGGCAGGAGGAGCAGATGGGGAAGGAGAGAGACATTTGTAGCATGACCATTATTCCCATTCCACCGTAACAGAAAGTACAGGAGAGGGGAGCAGCACTTCAGAATCACCCAGCAACTACGTGGAGAGAGCACTGGACGGGGACTATTTCTGGCTCTGCCACAGGCCTGCTGGATGACCTTGGGTAAGTCATTGCACTTCTCTGTGCCTCCGACTGCAAACTTGTGTGAGACCCACAACTGACTATAGGGCTGCTAACTCCTCCAGCCAACATCGCTCTGTGCAAAAAGCTAGGAAATTCACTTACAAAAAACATTATGAACGCAGGAATTAAGGTTGCCCGGAGCTGTCTGGTGCCCCTCCAGAACAGACATCAGCAAAACTCAAACTTGTAATAATCAGGAGATGCAGAGATAAGGTACACACCAATGTAATCCTAATTCTGACCCATGTGAGCAATGACCCTTTCTTTACTCCTACAACACACCTATGTGCACCTGGCCATTTGAGATAGTGCCTATCACTGAAAATGACAACCATGGCACAGAATCAAGCACTTTATCTTTGCTAAGATGGAATTTGGTTTTAGGTGAGCTGCGCTGTACAGGAGCTACTGACACCTGTTCTACACTGAGGGTATGTCTACACTACGGGATTAATCCGAATTTATATAATTCGAATTTGGGAAACAGATTGTATAAATTCAATTGTATGCGGCCACACTAAGCACATTAATTCGGCGGTGTGTGTCCATGTACCGGGGCTAGCGTCGATTTCTGGAGCATTGCACTGTGGGTAGCTATCCCATAGTTCCCGCAGTCTCCTCCGCCCATTGGAATTCTGGGTTGAGATCCCAATGCCTGATGGGGCCAAAAACATTGTCGCGGGTGGTTCTGGGTATATCCTCCCCCCTCTCCAGGAAGCAACGGCAGACAACCGTTTCGCGCCTTTTTCCTGGGTGAACAGTGCAGACGCCATACCACGGCAAGCATGGAGCCCGCTCAGCTCAAGACAGCAGTCATGAACATTGTAAATACCTCGCGCCTTATCGTGCAGTTTATGCTGAACAAGAACCTGGAAAACCAGGCGGCGAGGAGCAGGCTACAGCAGCGCAGTGACGAGAGTGATGAGGATATAGACATGGAATTCTATCGAACCGCGGGACCTGGTGCTTTGGAGATCATGCTGTTAATGGGGCAGGTTATAGGCATGGAACGCTGATTCTGGGCCCGGGAAACAAGCACAGACTGGTGGGACCGCATAGTGTTGCAGGTGTGGGATGATTCCCAGTGGCTGCGGAACTTTCGCATGCGTAAGGGCACTTTCATGGAACTTTGTGACTTGCTTTCCCCTGCCCTGAAGCACCAGAATACCAAGATGAGAGCAGCCCTCACAGTTGAGAAGCGAGTGGCAATAGCCCTGTGGAAGCTTGCAACGCCAGACAGCTACCGGTCAGTCGGGAATCAATTTGGAGTGGGCAAATCTACTGTGGGGGCTGCTGTGATGCAAGTAGCCAAAGCAATCACTGAGGTGCTGCTACAAAAGCTAGTGACTCTGGGAGATGTGCAGGTCATAGTGGATGGCTTTGCTGCAATGGGATTCCCTAACTGTGGTGGGGCGATAGATGGAACCCACATCCCTATCTTGGCACCGGAGCACCAGGGTACCCAGTACATAAACCGCAAGGGGTAATTTTCAATGGTGCTGCAAGCACTTGTGGATCACAAGGGACGTTTCACCAACATCAACGCGGGCTGGCCGGGAAGGGTTCATGATGCTCGCGTCTTCAGGAACACTACTCTGTTTAAAGGGCTGCAGCAAGGGACTTACTTCCTGGACCAGAAAATGACCGTTGGGGATGTTGAAATGCCAATAGTTATTCTTGGAGACCCAGCCTACCCCTTAATGCCATGGCTCATGAAGCCATACACAGGCAGCCTGGACAGGAGTCAGGAGCTGTTTAACTACAGGCTGAGCAAGTGCAGAATGGTGGTAGAATGTGCATTTGGCCGTTTAAAAGGTCGCTGGCGATCGCTACTGACTCGCTCTGACCTCAGCCAAAGAAATCTCCCCATTGTTATTTCTGCTTGCTGTGTGCTCCACAATCTCTGTGAAAGTAAGGGGGAGACCTTTATGGCAGGGTGGGAGGCTGAGGCAAATCGCCTGGCTGCTGATTACGCGCAGCCAGACACCAGGGCGATTAGAAGAGCACACCAGGAAGCGCTGTGCATCAGAGAAGCTTTGAAAACCAGTTTCATGACTGGCCAGGCTACAGTGTGAAATTTCTGTTTGTTTCTCCCTTCATGAAAACCAGCCCCCTTTATTGACTCACTCATTCTCTGTTAGCAACCCACCCTCCCCGTTCCCCCAGCTTTCTTTCAAAGGAAATAAAGTCACTATCGTTTAAAAATCATGTATTCTTTATTAAGTGATTATAAACATAGGGAGAGAACCAAGAAGGTAATCTGGGTGAGGTTTGGGAGGAGGATAGGAGGGAAGTAAAAGGCCACTGAACAAATTCAATATAATGACAGCCTTTTGGTTGGGCTGTCCACTGGGGTGGAGTGGGAGGGTGCACGGAGCCTCCCCCCCCCCCCGCGTTCTTACACGTCTGGGTGAGGGGGATATGGAACAGGGTGAGGGGGGAGGGAGGTTATACAGTGGCTGCAGCGGCACTCTGTCATCCTGCTGCCGTTCCTGAAGCTCCACCAGACGCCGGAGCATGTCCGTTTGCTCACGCAGCAGCCCCAGCGTTGCAGCCTGCCACCTCTCATCTCAAGCATCCCTCAAGACCTCACGTTCACTGGCATCTTTCCTAAATTTAGATACAGTGTCCTTCCACTCATTCAAATGAGCTCTTTCATTGCGGGTGGATTCCATTATTTCTGTGAACATGTCGTCTCGCGTCCTCTTTCTACGCCGCCTTATCTGAGATAGCCTTCGGGACGGAGGAGGGAGGCTTGAAAAATTTGCAGCTGCTGGAGGGAGGGTTGAAAAAAAGGAGAGAAGTTTTTAAAATGATACATTTTACAGAACAATGCTTATACTTTCATGGTGAAAAACACTATTCACATTACATAGCACATGTGATTTCAGTACAAGGTCGCATTTTCCATCTTAATATTGAGTGCCTGTGGCTTTGGTGTTAGAGATCACAGACGCAGGTCCGGGCAACAGAATTCAGCTTGCAGGCAGCCATGGTAAGCCACTGTCTTTTGGCTTCTGCGCCCTCCTTTCCCACATACCAAGCAAAGCCTGTTGACTGCTGCGGTTTTCCTGTTAACCTTCAGCAGCAGAAAACAAACTAACCCCCCCCATCCAATTCTCTGGGATGATCGCTTTATCCCTCCCCCCACCGTGTGGCAGGTATCAGGGAAGATCCCTGCAGAAACCAAACTAACCCCCCCGCCCCCCCCCTCCCGCCATGAATTCCCTGAGATGATCAATGTACCCCTCCCCCGACCGCGTGGCTGGTAACAGGGAAGATCCCTGCTAGCCAAACGCGAAAAGCTCAGGGCCAATTCGCCCCCCTGTGCTTGGCTAACTGCAGGGAAGGATTTCTTTTCAGCCACAGGCAAACAGCCCAGTAGGAACGGCCACCTCTGTCCCCTTAATTAAGTTCCCGTATTTCAACCAGGTTACCATGAGCGATATCACTCTCCTGAGGATTACACAGCAAGATAAAGAACGGATGTTGCTTGAATGCCAGCAAACACCGGGACCATACGCTGCCAGGCTTTGTCAGGCAATGATACCAGATTACTTGCTGCAAGCATGGCGTGGTCAAGTGTCCTACCATGGAGGACGGAATAAGGCTGCACTGCCCAGAAACCTTGTGGCAAGGCTTTTGGAGTACCTCCAGGAGAGCTTCATGGAGATGTCCCTGGAGGATTTCCGCTCCATCCCCAGACACGTTAACAGACTTTTCCAGTAGCTGTACTGGCCGCGAATGCATCCCAAGTCCTCAGGGCAAATTAATCATTAAAAAATGCTTGCTTTTAAACCATGTTTTATATTTTAAAAGGTAAACTCACCTGAGGTCCCTTCCATGGGGTCAGGGTCTTGGCTACTGGCTTGGGAGGCTTGGGAGGGTACTTCAGTCAGGCTGAGAAAAAGATCCTGGCTGTTGGGGAGAACGGAGTGCTGGGTGCTCTCTGCAAGCTCGTCCTCCTCCTCCTCTTCCCCATCCGCAGAATCCTCAGGTGTAGCTGATGAGACTATCCCTGACCCGGAATCCACGGTCACAGGTGGGGTAGTGGTGGCGGCCCCCCCTAGAATTGCATGCAGCTCGGCGTAGAAGCGGCATGTCCGCGGCTCTGACCCGGAGCGACCGTTTGCCTCCTTTGTTTTTTGATAGGCTTGTCTGAGCTCCTTGACTTTCACGCGGCACTGATCTGAGTCCCTATTGTAGCCTCTCTCCATCATGCCCTTGGAGATTTTTTCAAAAGTTTTGGCATTTCGTCTTTTCGAACGAAGTTCTGCTAGCACTGAATCCTCTCCCCATATAGCGATCAGATCCAGTACCTCCCGTACGGTCCATGCTGGTGCTCTTTTTCGATTATCAGCCTGCATGGTTACCTGTGCTGATGAGCTGAGCTATCTGTGGTCACCTGTGCTCTCCACGCTGGGCAAACAGGAAATGAAATTCAAATTTTCCTGGAGCTTTTCCTGTCTACCTGGCCAGTGCATGCGAGTTCAGATTGCTGTCCAGAGCGGTCACAATGGTGCACTCTGGGACAGCTCCCGGAGGCCAATACCATCGAATTGCGGCCACACTAACCCTAATTCGAAATGACAAAATCGATTTTGGCGCTACTCCGCTCGTCGGGGTGGAGTACAGAAATCGATTTTCAGAGCCCTTTATTTCGAAATAAATGGCTCCGTTGTGTGGACGGGTGCAGGGTTAATTCGATTTAACGCTGCTAAATCCGAATTAAAGTCATAGTGTAGACCAGGCCTCAGACACTGAGCCTGCTCCCCAGAAACAGCCGCACACTTGGTCAACTGAACACCTCTTCACCCCTTTTTACAACTCTTTCATCCTTACTTGCAGAATTTCCAGCTAACATTCTACATTTACTTACCCATCGTTAAGCACACAGACTTCTCTCAGATCCCATCTCACTGCTGACCATTCCCATGGCAAACAGTCCCGTTTCCTCCCGACAATATGCACAGCTCAGTGCAGAAACGATACAGACTGGAAGCTTAAGGTACACATGCATCTCTTTCCTTTCATCGCATACGTGGGGGACTCAGACCCAGATCGTCTCATATCACAATCACACCTCCACCAAGCTGTTCTAACGCCTCTACCTTTCAGTGCAGCTACACTTAACACAGGGAGTGCAGCTGGAGTACAGGCAGAGAATGCCCAGTGGCTGTTGCCAGCTCCAGGGGGTAGAGTTAAGGTTGCATTGGTGTGTACATTAGCTCTGTATTTCCTAGTTTTTGGAGGTTTGACTTTTGCTGAACTTGATTTTCTGGCAGGGCCCAACATACTGCTGGGCAACCTTAACTCTGCATTAATCAAGGTGTCAGTGACTAGATGAATATTCAGTAAATACACGAAAAGTGATGGCTCTCCATCCCTACCTGCCATTCACACAGGCAGCAAAGCCCTGGGCAAGGCAACTTTCAGAAGCAAAGAGAAGGGGCTAGAGCTTAGAGGTTCTCTGCCAGTCAGGAAAGGGTAGCAGCGAGGGAAGACCAGCAGCTGATAGTTGGAGGGGTGAAAAGGTTTGGGGTATGGTGGGGGGCAGAAGTGGCTGGGACTGGGCCCATTCCACATCCTCTTGCGAGCAGAGAATGACCACCCTGTCCCCATCCCCAGAGGCAGCTGTGTCTCAGGACTCTGCCAAGGTGCACCCACTAATTCTCTTCCAATTTGGGGTATAGCTCAGGGCAACAATTTCCCAGCTAGATGAACCCAGCTGGCTGTGGGTTGTTCTGATGCTACAGGGATCTCTGGTGGGTGAAAGGCAGAACTGCAGCACTTCTCAGGCAGAATGCATCTTCTTCAGGCAAAAAAAAAAAAAAAAAAGAATTCTGTGCTGGACGTGAATTCTGTGCGTATGCAGTGGTGCAAAATTCCCACGAGTAATTCACACCCTGCACAAACATAACCTGCTCACTCCCATCTCTTCTCCCTATGTCTCTGGGTCCCAGAGCTGCTGCTGTCATTAGTGCACACAGGCTTTCACTCCCGTCAGTGCTGGCATGACCCAATCCAGTTACAGGACTGATCCCTTATTTTCCCATCACATGGGACAGTCTCAGCTGAGGGGGAGGTGAGAGGGGTACAAACGGAAGAGAGTTGTTGTAGTCATGTTGGTCCCAGGATATCAAAGAGAGGGATTTTTAATTGGTTCTAAAAGAAATGACCTCACCCACCTTGTCTTACCAAGAGCTCTGAAAGTGGCAGGAGGAGACAAACAGGAAGACAGAGTTCAGGACTCTAAACCAAACATTTATAAGCCCCTGGAAGAAACTACATTTCCCTTCTGCGCCCGGGTATGTCTGTGTTCTATATGAGGCACCATCCCATTCCTCTCACAGCAGCAAGGGGAGACTGCAGCCAGCCCCAGATGGTCCTTCTCCATCCTGGGATGTGAGTTGTGAGGAAGTTTGTGTGTGGTGGGTGCATGGGCGACATCCCCAAACAGCTGGACCCATCTGCAGATTGGAAAGCCAGGGCAACCCCAGCACAGCATGGTGGCTCTGGGCAGGGGTAGCAGTTCTGGAGCTGGGCCTCTGCCCCCTCTAGGTCCCATGGCAGATGGCTCTGACAGCATTAAGTGGGTCCATCACTGCAGGGGAAGGTTGGGGTAGTGTCTGAGATCGGGGTGAGGATTGCGGGGGGGTGGGGTGGGGGGTCCATGCCCAGGAATGGGGGATGGAATTCACCTCCTCACCCCACTGCAGAGCCCAACAACTAGGGATTTATCCAGTGAAGTGAATTTCACTCTGGGTGACTTTGAGCCAGCCACAGAAAGATTAGGTTCTTTCACTGTGTTAGGTTCCACACTGGCCCCAGGAGTTTACTAGTACTCCCTCCCCCAGACTGCCGGGGCAGCCAGGGATAATTAGTGGGTTATGGGAATTAGAAGATGAAAATTCATTAAGAACGATGATATCTGTGCGTTTATTATTAAATCCCCAAACACTCACCAATCCCCATCATCCTTCCGATGAGCTATAAATATCTAAGGGACTCAGCTACTGACCCTACAATGAGTTCCTGCCCCTCCCCACTTTCTATAGCAGCACTTTTAAGAACAAGCCAGGGAAACATGTAAATACTTTGAACCAAATTCCAGAAGCTGCTGAGCATGGACAAGTTAAAATGAAACCAAGGTTCTGTCTCTCCAAGGACCTGGCCCCTAGTGCAAAATAATAGACGCTCCCCAGAAATCTGAAATGGCCACTTCATAGATTCATAGATTCTAGGACTGGAAGGGACCTCGAGAGGTCATCGAGTCCAGTCCCCTGCCCGCATGGCAGGACCAAATACTGTCTAGACCATCCCTGATAGACATTTATCTAACCTACTCTTAAATATCTCCAGAGATGGAGATTCCACAACCTCCCTAGGCAATTTATTCCAGTGTTTAACCACCCTGACAGTTAGGAACTTTTTCCTAATGTCCAACCTAGACCTCCCTTGCTGCAGTTTAAGCCCATTGCTTCTTGTTCTATCCTCAGAGGCTAAGGTGAACAAGTTTTCTCCCTCCTCCTTATGACACCCTTTTAGATACCTGAAAACTGCTATCATGTCCCCTCTCAGTCTTCTCTTTTCCAAACTAAACAAACCCAATTCTTTCAGCCTTCCTTCATAGGTCATGTTCTCAAGACCTTTAATCATTCTTGTTGCTCTTCTCTGGACCCTTTCCAATTTCTCCACATCTTTCTTGAAATGCGGTGCCCAGAACTGGACACAATACTCCAGCTGAGGCCTAACCACAGCAGAGTAGAGCGGAAGAATGACTTCTTGTGTCTTGCTCACAACACACCTGTTAATACATCCCAGAATCATGTTTGCTTTTTTTGCAACAGCATCACACTGTTGACTCATATTTAGCTTGTGGTCCACTATAACCCCTAGATCCCTTTCTGCCGTACTCCTTCCTAGACAGTCTCTTCCCATTCTGTATGTGTGAAACTGATTTTTTCTTCCTAAGTGGAGCACTTTGCATTTGTCTTTGTTAAACTTCATCCTGTTTAACTCAGACCATTTCTCCAATTTGTCCAGATCATTTTGAATTATGACCCTGTCCTCCAAAGCAGTTGCAATCCCTCCCAGTTTGGTATCATCCGCAAACTTAATAAGCGTACTTTCTATGCCAATATCTAAGTCGTTAATGAAGATATTGAACAGAGCCGGTCCCAAAACAGACCCCTGCGGAACCCCACTCGTTATGCCTTTCCAGCAGGATTGGGAACCATTAATAACAACTCTCTGAGTACGGTTATCCAGCCAGTTATGCACCCACCTTATAGTAGCCCCATCTAAATTGTATTTGCCTAGTTTGTCGATTAGAATATAATGCGAGACCGTATCAAATGCCTTACTAAAGTCTAGGTATACCACATCCACAGCTTCTCCCTTATCCACAAGACTCGTTATCCTATCAAAGAAAGCTATCAGATTGGTTTGACATGATTTGTTCTTTACAAATCCATGCTGGCTGTTCCCTATCACCTTACCACCTTCCAAGTGTTTGCAGATGATTTCCTTAATTACTTGCTCCATTATCTTCCCTGGCACAGAAGTTAAACTAACTGGTCTGTAGTTTCCTGGGTTGTTTTTATTTCCCTTTTTATAGATGGGCACTATATTTGCCCTTTTCCAGTCTTCTGGAATCTCTCCCGTCTCCCATGATTTTCCAAAGATAATAGCTAGAGGCTCAGATACCTCCTCTATTAGCTCCTTGAGTATTCTAGGATGCATTTCATCAGGCCCTGGTGACTTGCAGGCATCTAACTTTTCTAAGTGATTTTTAACTTGTTCTTTTTTTATTTTATCTGCTAAACCTACCCCCTTCCCATTAGCATTCACTATGTTAGGCATTCCTTCAGACTTCTCGGTGAAGACCGAAACAAAGAAGTCATTAAGCATCTCTGCCATTTCCAAGTTTCCTGTTACTGTTTCTCCCTCTTCAATAAGCAGTGGGCCTACCCTGTCTTTGGTCTTCCTCTTGCTTCTAATGTATTGATAAAAAGTCTTCTTGTTCCCCTTTATTCCCGTAGCTAGTTTGAGCTCATTTTGTGCCTTTGCCTTTCTAATCTTGCCCCTGCATTCCTGTGTTGTTTGCCTATATTCATCCTTTGTAATCTGTCCTAGTTTCCATTTTTTGTATGACTCCTTTTTATTTTTTAGATCATGCAAGATCTCGTGGTTAAGCCAAGGTGGTCTTTTGCCACACTTTCTATCTTTCCTAACCAGCGGAATAGCTTGCTTTTGGGCCCTTAATAGTGTCCCTTTGAAAAACTGCCAACTCTCCTCAGTTGTTTTTCCCCTCAGTCTTGATTCCCATGGGACCTTACCTATCAGCTCTCTGAGCTTACCAAAATCCGCCTTCCTGAAATCCATTGTCTCTATTTTGCTGTTCTCCCTTCTACCCTTCCTTAGAATTGCAAACTCTATGATTTCATGATCACTTTCACCCAAGCTGCCTTCTACTTTCAAATTCTCAACGAGTTCCTCCCTATTTGTTAAAATCAAGTCTAGAACAGCTTCCCCCCTAGTAGCTTTTTCAACCTTCTGAAATAAAAAGTTGTCTGCAATGCAGTCCAAGAATTTGTTGGATAGTCTGTGCCCCGCTGTGTTATTTTCCCAACATATATCCGGATAGTTGAAGTCCCCCATCACCACCAAATCTTGGGCTTTGGATGATTTTGTTAGTTGTTTAAAAAAAGCCTCAACCACCTCTTCCACCTGGTTAGGTGGCCTGTAGTAGACTCCTAGCATGACATCACCCTTGTTTTTTACCCCTTTTAGCCTAACCCAGAGACTCTCAACACTTCCATCTCCTATGTCCATCTCTACCTCAGTCCAAGTGTGTACATTTTTAATATATAAGGCAACACCTCCTCCCTTTTTCCCCTGTCTATCCTTCCTGAGCAAGCTGTATCCATCCACACCAACATTCCAATCATGTGTATTATCCCACCAAGTTTCAGTGATGCCAACAATGTCATAGTTGTATTTATTGATTAGCACTTCCAGTTCTTCCTGCTTATTACCCATACTTCTCGCATTTGTATATAGGCATCTAAGATACTGGTTTGATCTTTCCTCCCAGTTTTGTCCTGACCCTCCTTTCTCTCTGCCAATATAGCCCACACTCCCTCTCGTTTCCGACCCATCTCCCAGGTCTCCATGTTCCCCACTTACCTGCGGGCTTTGCTCACCTGTCCCCGTCGAACCTAGTTTAAAGCCCTCCTCACTAGGTTAGCCAGTCTGTGTCCATAACAGATAGAATGTTATTTATCTATTGACTTCTGGGAATTACCAATAAAAGAAACAACCCAGTGAAGGTGATACCCTGAGGGAGAGATCTCATGTATCTTTACAAATCGGTATAATCTAATCTGGGACTTTATACACTAAAATGCCTTATTTGTAGCCCTATGGCGATTGCCTGGTGTCACTACAGGGCAGAATTAAGGTTGGGTGCCTGAGCTGTGAACTTCCATCAATTCATTTTGTCTATTTCTTTTTTTAAATTTCAATAGATGATATATTTATTTTAAGCCCTTTTTTCAACGTTTACAATTTCAATGTTCAGAGCTGTGGGAAGTTATGGGGGTCATCAGACCACAATTATTTAATTACGGTAAATGAGATTCCCAAAGCCAAATTTTTATAACTGTTCAAACACAAATTGTCAATGTCACATGCAAAATATACAGTGTAAATATTCTTAAATCAAACTGGACTTTCTCCAGAAGCATTTCTGTATTTTACCAATATAAATATTTTTTCATCTGTGTGTGTGTACAGTGAAATCAACATTTACTGCAATTTATTAATAAAAATCCAATCCTTTCAAGCGTACTTTTAAGTAACTAAATACTTTAATTCTTTCACTTCCTGGACTGTAGTGCTTTCTTTGAGGATAATTACACCTTCCCTGTGATGTATTTTACTCTCAGTACCGTAACCCCATCGTGATGTAGCTCCTGTCTGGGAGCTCTGCTGAGGCCAGTGGCATTGTGATCAGAAGGTGACACTGACACATGAGCAGAGACCCATGGGGAAGGGTGGAGGATGAGGTAACATGGAGGTTACCAGGGTTGAACATAGCCCTACAGAGTGTGGGGAGCAAACTCCCTCTCAGCCTCTCCTCTCTCCCACCTCTGAGTCAGTAACTCTGATAAATAGTTCCCTGAAATCTAAATAGCCCCAGTATGTGAGACAGTGATTAACGCAGGTGCCTTAGGGGCTGCAGCACCAACCCCCTGCCTGGACGAGGGGGATGAAGAACTGCAGTAGAAATGGGTTAGGTTGGGAGAGGGCACAGCTGATGTGGGACTGGGAGCTGAGTTGAACAAGAGGCCAGAACTCAGGGGGGGTTGGGACAAGAAGTGAACAGGACTGGGTAGAGGCACTTCTGTGTAATTTCCCCTGGTTTACCATCCTGCTATGTATTTAATTTAGAAACTTTTCATTCACATTTGCAAACATCTGACGAGCCCTTTCATTCACAATTATAGAAAAACTTTAAAATATTAAACTTACGTTTGAAATCTGCTCTAGCAACTTACTGAGATAAAAGTGCATTATATTTTTAGTGGCAATTCGGATTTGTGCAAGCTGCTAAAATATAATCTGCTAATCTGAGGAGCTAAACTGTGTTGATGCATTTCCACTTAGTGGTACAGTTTTAATTAGGTGCTTAATCAGATGCTTATGCAACACAAAGCAGTCAATAATTGATGTGCTTTCATGAATTAACTTGACTGTGTGTTGTGCGTCGCTTTAAAAAAAAAGATGGCGTGAGAAAATGTCAAAGTTTCAGGCATTAAGAAATTGAAATTAGGTGTCAGTTCATTTCTCATGCATTTATCTCATAATTTTAATTTTAGTTTTGAATCAGTATTAACACTATGTTGTTTAAATATCATCAGAATCTATTTGTATAATTGTTTGCAAGATTTCATTGGATATTGTGAACCAGCAGTCTTAACCTTTTATTTTGAGATTACTAAATACAATCCACCGCACCACTCCTGAAAGACTGCAAGCCCTGGCTGGTGACATGCTCCCTAGAGAGCAAACACCTGAGGAGCCCTTTCGCCCTAAAATCACTTTTGGCTCTGACATAGCATTTTCTGGTGGGGTGGATAAAGCAATAGGTAACCAGGTAATTACAGCATATTGCAATTATTAGATCCCATTTAAAAACTGGAATTGAAATAACCAAAGCAAGTTAAGAAGAGAGTGACATCGGGCACAGGTGGGGGTAAAACAATAAAGGGAAAGAACTGACTGTGCAAAAAGCAACATCCCAAACTATCAGAGCCCCGGACCCTCAGTGCGACATGGCCGTGAAATAGGTTAATGCAGTCCTAGGATGCATCAGGCGAGGTATTTCCGGTAGACCCAGGGAAGGGTTAGTAATGTTATACAAAGCACTGATGAGAGCTCATCTGAAATACTGTGGGCCATTCTGGTCTCCCATGTTTAAGAAGGATGAATTCAAAGTGGAACAGGTGCAGAGAAGGGCTACTAGGATGATCCGAGGAATGGAAAATCTGCCTTATGAGAGGAGACTCAAAGAGCTTGGCTTGTTTAGCCTAACCAAAAGAATGTTGAGGGGAGATAGGATTGCTCTCTATAAATATATCAGAAGGATAAATACCAGGGAAGGAGAGGAATTATTTAGGTTAAGCACTAATGTTGGCACTAAAACAAATGGATATTGGCCATCAACAAGTTTTGGCTTGAAATTAGGCAAAGGTTTCTAACCATCAAAGTGAAGTTTTGGAACAGCCTTCCAAGGGAAGCAGTGGGGGCAAAAAACCTAACTGGCTTCAAGACTGAGCTTGATACCTTCATGGAGGGGATGGGACTTCCTAAAATGGCATGTAGCCGATCTGCAACTGCTAGCAGCAAATGTCTCCAAAGGCAGGTGATGGGACACTAGCTGGGGGAGGGCTCTGAGTTACTACAGAGAATTCTTTCCCAGGTGTCTGGCTGCTGGGTCTCGCCCACATGCTCAGGGTCTACTTGACTGCCATGTTTGGGGATTGGAAGGAATTTTGCCCAGACTCAGATTGGCAGAGATCCGGGGGGGGGGGGGGGGGGCGGCGGGGAGCTGCCTTCCTCTGCAGCATGGGGCATGGCATGGGTCATTTGCAGGTTTAAACTAGTGTAAATGGTGGATTTTTTTGTAACTTGAAGTCTTTAAATAATGATTTGAGGACTTCATTAACTCAGCCAGAGGTTAGGGGGCTATTACAGGAGTGGGCGAGTGAGGTTCTCTGTCTTGCGATGTGCAGGAGGTCAGACTAGATGGGAGTCTTTAAACTATGCCTTGCGTTGCACAGACACTGGTGGAGATCAGGGCCCCATTGTGCTGCGCATGGCAGAGAACCTGACTGAGATCAGCACCCCATTGTGCTGGGCACTGCAGACAGAGAGGGACAGTCCTTGCCCCAAAGAGATCACAATCCAAGTAGACAGTGGGTAGGAGGAAAACAGAGAGGGGCTGCGACTTCCCCAAGGTCACCAAGCAGGTCAGTGTCCGAGCCAGGAACAGACCCCGGTAACACCAGACCCCCATTACCCGCAGCTTGGAAAGGTCCCCAAACCCCATTGTATTAGGCTGCAGGAAGAGGTGGTTTGCCCATGGATGCACAGGCTGTCTTGGCAGGGAAGCTCAGCTGCCGTCCCTGCACACAGCTGGGGCGTTGGGGGGTGTTGTCCTGGGTCAGGAGAAGTCAGTGTCCAGTCCTGTGCTCCTGGCTCATACCTCCAGCACTCACTGCTGCCCCTCCATTACCAGCTGCACTGTTCAGCCAGCCCCAGGCCTCAGTGAAGTCACTGTCCCCCCACACCCCACCCTTCAAACTGGGACATGGTGCACCAGTGCCAGAGTGCACTAGTGTAAATTCTGTCTATACTAAGGGTTTGCACCAGTGCAGGGGTGGGCAAACTTTTTGGTCTGAGGGCCACATTGGGTTTCCGAAATTGTATGGAGGGCCGGTTAGGGGAGGCTGTGCCTCCCCAAACAGCCAGGCGTGGCCCAGCCCTGCCCCCTATCCAACCCCCACTGCTTCTCATCACCTGACGCCCCCCCCCCCCCGGGACCCCTGCCCCATCCATCCCCCCGCTTCCTGTCCCCTGACCGCCCCCGGACCCCCCACCCGACTGCCCCCTGTCACCCCATCAAATTCCTCCTCTCATTCCTGACTGCCCCCCTGGGACCCCTGCCCCATCCAACCACCCCTTCTCCCTGTCCGCCCCCGGAACTCCTGCTCCTGACTGCCCCCCACTGCCCCTTGCAACCCCCACCCCGCCCTCTGACTGCTCCGCCCCCTATCCACACCCCTGCCCCCTGACCACCCCCCGAACTCCCCTGCCCTCTATCCAACCCCCTCTGCTCCCTGCCCCCTTACCGTGCTGCCTGGAGCACTGGCGGCGCTGGAGCCAGCCACGCCACCACGCAGCACAGAGCACCGGGTCAGGCCGCAGCTCTGCAGCTGTGCTGCCCGGCAAGAGCTCACAGCCCCGCTTCCCAGAGCATTGCGCTGGTGGAGCAGTGAGCTGAGGCTGCAGGGGAGGGGGAGCAGCAGAGGAGGGGCAGGGGGCTAGCCTTCCGGGCCAGGAGCTCAGGGGCCAAGCAGGAGGGTCCCGCCCATAGTTTGCCCACCTCTGCACCAGTGCCTAAAACACCAGTGTGGCAGAGACCGTCAGTGCCCAAAACAGCAATACGGTGGTACTAGAACTGGAATCTATTTCTAGCTCTGCACGGACAGCCTGGGTGACCTTGGACACGTTAATGTTTCTCCTCCCAATGTTAGTCTATTTACCCAGCTGCCCACTCACTGGGGTCTCCTCTCTCTCCAGAGCTGCTCACCACTCAAATCTGTGTGGGTGTCCCCAGAGCTAAGGTAGTTACGCTCCAGAATAGTCTTACAAGGGTGGCTGTGGAGTCCCTTTCCCTGGAAGTTTTTAAGAACAGGCAGGACAAACCTCTGTCGGAGATAATCTACATATACTTGGTCCTGCCTTGGCAGGGAGAGCTGGACTTGATGACATCTTGAGGTCCTGTCCAGCCCTACATTTCTATGATGCTATGCAATATATATGTATAAAAACACAATGTACAGAAAAAAACCCACCACAACATAATGTCAGGCAATTCAGAAAAACAACAAAAAACAAAACTACACTCCACAGTATAAAATGACAATAGAAAGGAGAAGAAAGCAACACAATGCAAACTAACACACCCTAGGACAAAAGTACACAATGCAAAAGATCTCAACTCAAACCAACACAACACAGACACCAAACAAACTGAGGCAAAACAATGCACCATAAAACTATGCAGCACAGCATGGTGTGATCACAGTTCCAAATGGCACTATGCAAAACAGCTCAGCGTAGAACACAACACACAAAAGAGAATGATTTCGATGTAGGCATGGAAGGGATCTTGAGAGGGCGTCTACTCAAGCCTCCTGTGCTGAAGCAGGACCAAGTATCCCTAGACATTCCCAGACTGGTGTACCTCTAACCCGGTCTTAAAAACCTCCAATGAAGGAAATGCCACAGCCACCCTTGAAGCCAATGCAAGGCAAACACAGCCCAAAACAACGCTGTACACGCACACGCTGGTCTTGCGGTTAAGGGGAGAGGCAAGAATTCAAACAATCTAGGTTCAGTTCCCAGTTCTGCCCCAAATTCTCCATGCAAACTTGAGCAAATTACTTCAGCTCTCTGAGCTTCAGTTTCCCCATCTGTAAAATGGAGAGTCACCTCCCACCATTGGCCTATTTAGCCTTTGAGCTTTTTGTGGGAAGGACTGTCACTGTGGGCATGTCTACACTGCAGTTAGACACTGGCGGCTGGCCCGTGGCCGCTGACTTGGGCTCACATGGCTCAGGCTGCAGGGCTGTTTAATGGAGCCCAAGGTCTGGCACCCTCCCACCTCGCAGGGTCCTACAGCCTGGCTCCAGCCCGAGCCCAGACATCTACAGTGCAATTAAACAGCCCCTTCGCCTGAGCCCTGTGAGCCTGAGTCAGCTGCCATGGGCCAGCTGGGGAGTTTAATGGCAGTGTAGACATACCCTGAGTGTCTGTTCAGCACTTGTCACAATGGGGACCTGATCTTGGTCAGTGTCTGTGCAGAGCCCTGCACAACAGGGGGCCTGATCTCAGTTGGGGGCTCTGCAACTCCTGGCATTACAGGATCCCTGATTTTCTTTGGGGTCCCTGCAGCACCTGGCAAAATGTGGGGCCAGGATCTCTGTCAGGGTCTGTGCAGTGCCCAGTACAGTGGTGGGGTGTGATCTTGGTCGGGGTCAGTGCAGTGCCAGGCCCAACACAGATCTCAGTCGGGGTCTCTGAAGTGCCCAGCACAATGAAGGCAGCAATCTGGGCTGCAGTCATGCGCTGCCTGGCACAAGGGGGGCCGTGATCTCAGTCCAGGTCTCAGTTTTACCTGGCACAACAGGAGGCCCAGATCTCACTCGGGGTCTCTGCAGCTCCAGGAACAACAAGGTCCCTGATTTTGTTTGCTGTCTCTGCAGCACCTGGCACAATGGGAGCCTGATTTCACTTTGTGTTGATGCAGGGCCTGGCACAACAGGGGCCCGGAGCTCAGTCAGGGTCACTGTAGCACCCGACACAACAAGGTCCCTGCCCTCTGTAGGGGTCTGTGCAGTTCCTGGCACAAGTGCCCCAAACTCGGTCAGGGTTTGCGCAGTGCCCGGCACCCTGGGGGACCTGATCTCAGGCAAGGCCTGGGCCACGCTCAGTACGATAAGAGCCCTGATCTCAGTCAGACACCTGCAGAGAAAAGCAGGAAGATTTTCAAGAATTTGATATCAGAATTTCAGAACTGAGGAGAAAATGGGGCACACACTAAATATTTGCCAATATAAGAGAGAAGCACCAACATCGGGGGAGATTTTATGTCACCATTCAACAGTTCAAGAGAAAAGAGGAGACATTTGAGGGGATTACACAGCGATATTCAAACAACAACAGAATGGGATGGATTCTTCTTGCCGCACATTCACATGGCCGGCAGGGAGCCCTGGGTGATGTGGCTTTCACAGGGGAAAGGAGTGGGGCTGGAGTCAGATGGTCACTAGTTATGGGGGAAAAGAACAGGAGTACTTGTGGCACCGTAGAGACTAACAAATTTATTTGAGCATAAGCTTTCGTGGGCTACAGCCCACTTCATCGGACACATAGATACAGACTACCAGGGCTGCTACTCTGAAACCTAGCTATGGGGAGGGGCTGGCAATGGGGTCTGTGAATGTGAGTGGCAGGAAGGAGGGTGGGGGGCTGCTGGGTTGGGCAAGGTGCGTGGGCGGGGGGGGGGGAAGTAGCTGGGACTGGAAAACCTGGAGCTGGGCTGTCTCCATGGGGGACGCTTGCTCCTCCCTTCACTTCCTGGGCCTTTCCATGCCCTGTTGCCAGCAGAGAGAGGCCACCGGCCCAGCCCAGAGGTGTTCTTGTCTCAGGGCTCTCCCAGCCTCTGCCCGTTTCAGAAATCACTCAGGGGAATGATTTCCCTCCTAAACAAGGACAAACCACTGCAAGGAAAAATGGGAGGGGAAACGACACACCCCAAACCTGAGATTTGAACTGGTTATTGGGGAAGTGGAGGGGAAATGGGGTACGATCGGGGAGGAGAACAGAGAACTTCTCAAGAATGTGAGAGAAATGGGGGGGGGGTCAACATGGATGTGGATCGTTGCTCAGAGAGAAATGGGGCAGAACGGGAGAGGGTGGGGTCCCCAGGGCAGAGAGCAGCGGTAAATCTGAGGGGGTCTCAGCCTCCCCCCCCTTTCTCTCCCTGCTCCTGGGGGGTCACCGGCTCGTCTCCCCCCCCCCGGCCATGTCCGGGCTGCACAGACATTTTCCATCTGCCCCTTTGCCCAGGTCTCCCCCCGGAACCCCCCAGCCCAGTCTCACTTCCCGCCCCCCCCCACGCAGGGACCCAGTGGGGGCTGGTCCCGTCCCCCCCGGACCCTCCCGTGGGGCCCCAGAGCAGAGCCTGGCCGGGCCCCTCCCCCTGGACCCCCCCCCGTGGGGCCCCAGGGCAGAGCCTGGCCGGGCCGGGGGCGTTGGGCTCCTGCCAGGACAGCAGCTCCGAGCCCCCCCTTGGGCGCGGCCCCAGGGAGCAGATCCCGGCGCTACGAGATGCCGGGTCCCTCCCGGACACTGGGGCAGAGTCCCCGCCCCACCCCGGGCTCGCTCCGGTACCTGGAGGCTGCAACTCCGCAGCGGGGGGGCGGATCCGGGGCGGCTCCAGCGGGAGCGGGGCCAGGGCCGGGCACAGGGGGGTTAATGGGTCCCCCCGGCACAGACCCCGCTGCTCAGCCCCGGGGATCCGGGGCGGGAGAACAGGGGGAGCGGGCTGTGAGCAGCGATCTGCGCATGCCCAGCAGCTGCTCACAGCCCGCTCCTCCTGTTCTCCCGCCCCCGGCCATGGGCGGGCTGCTGGAGCCCAACACCTGCGGGGACACGTGCCAGGTACTCTGGGAAACGCCGCTCTGCAATCTCTACCTCTGCGCATGCGGGACTCTCCTTTCTCCCCCACCCCGTGATCTGCGCATGCCCAGACCTAAGAGACACAAAACCAGGCACGAGCCCGGCAGAGCCGCAACGCCCCGCAGCCCGCCTCGTCCTTCCCCGTCCAACGACACTTCCGCTCCCGGGAGAATCACGAACTACATCTCCCAGCCTGCCCCGGTGGTGTTTCCGCCCTCTCTAGCCCCGGGATGAGCCTGACCCCTCATCCCCTCCGGCCCCGCGCCCCTCCCCCCGCCGGCGCCTCTCAGACCTGTCCCCCTGCACCTGCCTCCCAGCCCAGCTCTGCCAACACACGAAGGGCTCCGGGGGCCTCCACCAGCTGTTACTGCGCATGCTCCGTGCGAGCCCAGCGAGCGCTGCCCCCGGGCGGGGTTTGCAGCCGGAGAACGAAGCCCAGAGATCGAGGGCGGGGCAGCTCCTGGGGGCGGGGCTCTGGCACAGACCAGACGCTGCTGCCGCCTCCATGTGACCCGGGAGCCCGGGCTGAGCAGCTACTGCTCCCCGAGGTCTTTGTTGGGGGGAAGCCTATCATTAATCCCTCCGTGCCCGGCCGGGGGGGGCTTTCTCCAGCTGGGACCAGCCCCCGGGTCGGAGCCCGCAGGTAATTAATCAAGGCTCAGGGGAGGCTCTGGGCGCGGGGAAGGCAGGGAAGCGGCTCTGCACAAGGGGGCCCCGATCCCCCCGCCCCTGGGACCTGACCCCTGGTTGTTACCGCACCTGGGGCAGGCTCCGAGCTGCCGTCACACCAGTGACCCTGCTGCCCCCCCCCTCGCCTCCAGCTCCAGCCAGGGGCTGCCCGGGGGGGTTGAGATTGGGCAAGAGACCGGGCCCCCTTCGTGTGTCTGGGGGTGGAGGGGTCGGGAAGGGCGGGATGGAAAATGAGCCAAAGCTGGGGGAGGGGACAGACCGTGTGAACGGGGGGAGATGGGTCTGGCTCTGGGCAGGCAGGAGATCGCAGGGGGAGAAGGGGGGGGGTAATGATATTCTCTCTGGTTTTGTCACTTCAGTCTCAGAGACTGATTAAGTTCTCCTGAATTCTTCCCCCTTTTCTCGAATGATCAACTATGGGTATAAAATCCATGTAGTCTTCCCCCCCTTTCTCTCCAATGATTGTCCATGTCTCTAGTCTCCTCCTTGGGTTTTGCCCCATTTTCTAATTTTCAAAGGTCAGTTTAAAATCTCTTCAGCTTTGAGATATTTCCCTGCCTGTTTTATCTGCAGCAAATTGTCCTTGTTTAGGTGGGAAATTGTTGCCCTGAGTCATTCCCCCAACTTAGTGGGTGCAGCTTAAGGGGATCCTGGAGACACGGCTGGCTCTGGGGTGCGGTGCGGTGGCCATTCTCTGCCAGTAACAGGGCCTGGGAGGGACCCAGGAAGGGAAGGGAGAAGTGAGTGTTCTCAGTGGAGGAACCAGGCCCAGTTGCTGCCCTGCTCCCTCCCCGCCCCACCCCAGCTCCCCAGTGCAGCTCCCCACAGCCACCAGTTGCCTGTCCCCTGCCCATCCCATGCTGCCCCTCCCCGCTGTCAGGGAGCGTTCCTGCTCCAGAGCCCCTCTCTTACCTTCTTAAAACACCTTCAAAAAGGGCTCCCTGCTGCCCATGGGAATGGGGGTGGTGGAGGGGGAACTATTCCTGTCTGTGGGTCTATTGAACTTCCATAGACAAGCCCATCAAACTTACTTTCTCACTTATTAAGTATCAATATAAAATCCCTTCAGAGCTTGGTTGTTTTCTATCATATCAAATATTTCTTTTTTGACCTATTTCCTCATCAATTCTGAAAGATAGATATAAAATATCCCATGTGCAGTGCTGTAGTAGCCAGGGTGGTCCCAGGGTATTAGAGGCTGCCCCCTTGGTTTATATACAAATGTTTGATGTTATTCTCCATTCCATTCCTTATGAATCCTAACATGTTGTTAGCTTTTTTGCTGGCAGCTGTGAGAGTGGACTTTTTCATTGAGCTGTCTACAGCAACATTCAGGTCCTTTTCTTAAATTGTGTAGCCTGATCTTTAGATTATGTATTAATTATATTGATTACTTAAGAATTCCCAGTTATCACTTTGAGGGTTGACAGGTTCTTGTCCTGAGATCAGGCCCAGTAGTATTAAAATTACTCTTGTCAAGGCTGTATCCCCACTTTGAACTTTAGGGTACAAGTGTGGGGGCCTGCATGAGGACTTCTAAGCTTAACTACCAGCTTAGATCTGGTCCGCTGCCACCATTCCCACAAGCTAATTCCCTTCCCTGGGAAGCTTTGAGAAACCCTTCACCAATTCCCTGGTGAATGCAGATCCAAACCCCTTGGATCTTAAAACAAGGAGAAATTGACCCTTCCCCCGTCCTTCCTTTCACCAACTCCTGGTGAATACAGATCCAACTCCCTTGGATCTAAAAACAAGGAAAAATCAATCAGGTTCTTAAAAAGAAGGCTTTTAATTAAAGAAAAAGGTAAAAATCATCTCTGTAAAATCAGTATGGAAAATAACTTTACAGGGTAATCAAACTTAAAGAGCTCAGAGGACCCCCCTCTAGTCTCAGGTTCAAAGTACAGCAAACAAAGATAAACACTCTAGTAAAAGGTACATTTACAAGTTGAGAAAACAAAGTAAAACTAAGACGCCTTGCCTGGCCTTTTACTTACAAGTTTGAAATATGAGAGACTTGCTTAGAAAAATGGGGAGAACCTGGATTGATGTCTGGTCCCTCTCAGTCCCAAGAGCGAACAACCCCCAAAACAAAGAGCACAAACAAAAGCCTTTTCCCCCCCCCCAAGATTTGAAAGTATCTTGTCCCCTTATTGGTCCTTTGGGTCAGGTGTCAGCCAGGTTACCCGAGCTTCTTAACCCTTTACAGGTAAAAGGATTTTGGAGTCTCTGGCCAGGAGGGATTTTATAGTACTGTACACAGGAGAGCTGTTACCCTTCCCTTTATAGTTATGACACGCCCCCCAAATCACAGATAGTGTTGGACGTCCGGTTCCACACTGGCTGTGATTTCTTCCTGGAGCTCTAGGAGAAAACAGAGTTAATAAGACACATGTACCTTTAGACATACTACTGATTATATAAAAACTAACAATATGTTCCAGTCCAAGAACAATTGTTAACCAGTTAACTCTGGGAAACTTTCCCGGGAGAGTGCATCAGCCACTTTGTTAGAAGCTCCCAAAATGTGTTGTATTTCAAAATCAAAATCTTGGAGAGCTAAGCTCCACCGAAGAAGTTTTTCTCAGACTGGATACCTTCCAGGCCTGGGCACAATTCTTTCCCCTGGTACAGCTCTTGTTCCAGCTCAGGTGATAGCTAGGGGATTCTTCATGATGGCTCCTCTCTCTCTTCTGTTCCACCCCTTTATATATCTTTTGCATAAGGCGGGAACCCTTTGTCCCTCTGGGTTTCCACCCCCCCTCACTGGGAAAGCACCAGGTTAAAGATGGATTCCAGTTCAGGTGACATGATCACATGTCACTGCAAGACTTCATTACTCACTTGCCAGCACACACATATACAGGGAGACTCACAGGTAAACAGCCATCTGCAGACAATGGGAGTCATCAAGATTCCAAACCATCATTAATGGCCCACACTTTACATAATTACAATAGGCCCTCAGAGTTATATTTCATAATTCTAGTTTTAGATACAAGAGTGGTACATTTATACAAATAGGATGATCACACTCTGTAGATTATGAGCTTTGTAATGATACCTTATAAGAGACCTTTTGCACGAAGCATATCCCATTTGCATTATAGTCACTTATTATCAAATTTTTATAAAACCATATAGACTGCACAACGTCACACCCTCCTCCTGAACTTACTGCCAGAGACTTGGACACTGACCATGGTGGAGGCAGTATACCTAAAATTCGTTTTTGGGCTCCCCTATGGGGCAGACACTCCTGTGTCCCCCAAAAGGGAAAGAGACCCTGATCCAGCTGTAGGCTCACAGCTCCAAGCTATGAGAGACCTTTCGCTGGCCAGCAAAATCCCCCCCCTTTCATTCAGGTTGGGTTTGCTTCCAGCTAGAGTCCTTGGGGTTTGTTCCCACCGCAGCAGTCACCAGGACCCCAACTTCCAGCTCCAGGATACATGTCTCTGTGCACCTCTTCCACTCCATTACAGCCAGGTCATGCTTCTGGGTCTTACTTGCTTTGTCTCTTAAGTCCAGGCTGGTGGGCAGCCTTTTCCTTTCCCAGGTCTGCCTTTTCCCAGGCAAATTGTACATCAATTTCCATTTGTCTTCCCTTGAGACCATCACTTGATGAGCTGGGATGCCACAGAGAACACCCTCCTGCCAGAACAGGCACCCCTCCACTCCTGTCTTGCTAGGTTAGACACTCCAGTCAGCTTCAGCACAGACAGAGGTTGGGCCACACCCATCTGCAGTTCACTGAAACTGAGATGCACTCAGCTCAGGAGCTTCTTAGTTAACAGAGACATTCCCAGCACCCATTGTTCAGTCTTTCTGGGCAATTTGAAACTTGTGTAGTTTTAGCTTCTTTTCATCTTCATTCTTACTTATTTTGCTTCCTTTTCTGTCCCTACTTCCCTTTCCCGAAATAAGCAAACAGAAAATAACAAACCAGTAACCACTTTGTCTGTTCTCCAGCCACCACACTTAAAACTCACTTAAAATCACTACAAGTATTTCAAAGCAATCAGCTGTGCACAGATCCTGCTCGACTACGCCACTGTGACGGGTTGGATCACAGAAACCCCCTTGGGAGCTGCCACCCAATGTACCAAGACTACCTCTGCTTCTGTTTTCCCTGCCAGCTCAGGACTCCAGCACCCTGTCTTGCTGAGCGAGACACTCCAGTCCGCTCCAACACAGACCCAGGGTCTGAATCACTTGTCCCAAAGCTGCAAGTTTACCTGAAAACAGCTCATAGAAGTGTGCTTGCCTTTAGCACTCAGATGCCCAACTCCCAATGGGGTCTAAACCCAGATAAATCCGTTTTACCCTGCATAAAGCTTATGCAGGGCAAACTCATAAATTGTTCGCCCTCTATAACACTGATAGAGAGATATGCACAGTTGTTTGCTCCCCCAGGTATTAATACATACTCTGAGTAAATTACTAAATAAAAAGGTGATTTTATTAAATACAGACAGTAGGATTTAAGTGGTTCCAAGTAGTAACAGACAGAACAAAGTAAGTCACAAGCAAAATAAAATAAAATGCGCAAATCTATGTCTAATCAAACTGAATACAGATAATCTCACCCTCAGAGATGCTTCAGTAAGTTTTTCTCAGCTCCATCTCTTTTTCTTTCAGCTCCATAGCTCTCTTGTGGGCCTCCTCTTTGGCTTTTTCTTCTTTTGTAGTCATTTTCCTGTTTTCTTGTGCTGGGTCACACCCCTCTGCAGTTGACTGAAACTGGGATGTACTCAGCTCAGGTTGCTGCTGAGTTAACAGAGACTTTCTAACTAGCTACTCCCGAGGATGTAAAAAGGAAAAAAAAAACCAATTCAGCTTGTAAATTCCTTTTACCAGTCGTTTGCTCATTAATTGAACCCTTCTCTTAACAAAGGCTCTTGTTAAAAAAACTTAACACCTCTGCCTTCAGGCAAGGAGAGATAAGATATGCATCTACCTTCAGCTCTGCTTTCCAAGCAGCTAGAAGGAAAAAAAAATCTTACTGGCTTTTGGGTTTAAAACGATCTCCACCGCTCTACTACCATGTCAAGGCTGTATCCCCACTTTGAACTTTAGGGTACAAGTGTGGGGGCCTGCATGAGGACTTCTAAGCTTAACTACCAGCTTAGATCTGGTCCGCTGCCACCATTCCCACAAGCTAATTCCCTTCCCTGGGAAGCTTTGAGAAACCCTTCACCAATTCCCTGGTGAATACAGATCCAACTCCCTTGGATCTTAAAACAAGGAGAAATTGACCCTTCCCCCCTCCTTCCTTTCACCAACTCCTGGTGAATACAGATCCAACTCCCTTGGATCTAAAAACAAGGAAAAATCAATCAGGTTCTTAAAAAGAAGGCTTTTAATTAAAGAAAAAGGTAAAAATCATCTCTGTAAAATCAGTATGGAAAATAACTTTACAGGGTAATCAAACTTAAAGAGCTCAGAGGACCCCCCTCTAGTCTCAGGTTCAAAGTACAGCAAACAAAGATAAACACTCTAGTAAAAGGTACATTTACAAGTTGAGAAAACAAAGTAAAACTAAGACGCCTTGCCTGGCCTTTTACTTACAAGTTTGAAATATGAGAGACTTGCTTAGAAAGATGGGGAGAACCTGGATTGATGTCTGGTCCCTCTCAGTCCCAAGAGCGAACAACCCCCAAAACAAAGAGCACAAACAAAAGCCTTCCCCCCCCCCAAGATTTGAAAGTATCTTGTCCCCTTATTGGTCCTTTGGGTCAGGTGTCAGCCAGGTTACCCGAGCTTCTTAACCCTTTACAGGTAAAAGGATTTTGGAGTCTCTGGCCAGGAGGGATTTTATAGTACTGTACACAGGAGAGCTGTTACCCTTCCCTTTATAGTTATGACAACTCTCTAGCTGGGAACCCCGATGTGCACAGTTGCAACACTCACACTATAGGAACCCTTTACAATAGTGTAATAAGACATTTGGCAAAGTCACAAACACTATAACACAGTAAGCTAGACAGAGATAATACAGAATGTACATCTGCACATCCGTATACTCACGCCATCCCTTGCAGAACAACCTGAAATGTTCACCATTATCATCCTCATCCCCATCACCTTCCTCATCATCACTTGTAGCTATCATCTTGGCACCTTCCCAGGGCTACATCTCTCTCTTCTCCTGCACACAGGCTGGCAGACAGCTTTTATAATATGTTACATTCACGCCACTCAGTCTAATGCATATTCAACAGGGGTTTCTCCTCTGTTCCTTATTTGTATTTCCTCACCTACCAATGTTGGGGTGTTGTCCTCATATATGGGGTGGTGAGTTGTATGGGCCCATGGTGGCCATGCTCCAGGAATATTCAGGGCCCGGAGGCCCGGCTCCACTAATGTTCGGGGCCGGGTCTCTCCCCTGGCCCCACCTGCTGCCCCTTCACACCCCCGGAGCGTCCTCTGGCCCCTTGTGCCTCCCGTGGAGTGTCCCCCAGCCCTGCCTGCTGCCCCCTCACACCTCCCCTGGAGCATCCCCTGGCCTCACTTGCTGCCCCTTCACACCTCCCCTGGAGTGTCCCCCGGCCCCGCCTGCCGCCCCCTTGTGCCTGCCCCGGAGCATTCCATGGCCCCGCCTGCTGCCCCTGCGCGCCTCCGCCCCCAAGCGTCCCTGCCTGCCCTGGGCAGTGGGCGGCTGCCCCTGCAGCTCCGTGCTGCGCTCCCTCACCAGCCGCTGCCAGCTACAAGGGAGTGGAGCCGGGGACAGGCTGAGGCGGCTGCATGAGCTGATATTCTCTCTTTCTTTTTGGCCAACTGGGATTTTTCACACATTGTCAGGGCCGGCCTTTGACCAGGGCGATGCAGGCGCATTTGATGCATATTTGATGGATGCGCATTGGATATGTCCCAGGTGACCTTACCTGTGGCCAGCCAGCTGGGCTTAAGGAGGGGAAGCACTACTGCCTGTCCAGCCAGGGTCAGAGAGGGAGAGAAAAGCACACACATCGGAGCTGCAGCTTGAGGCACTCGCTCTCGGGTCACTCCTCTGGTGGGAGCAGCAGGGGCCGGTGCCTGTGGGGGCGGCTCCCCAGTCTCCCAGGACAGAGGCCCCTGGTAGAAACCGTGGGGAGTGGGTGGAGCAGGTTGGGCTGGGTCCCCACCTGATGGCTGGGCGGCTGAGGTTCGTGCGGCGGGGGGTGAAGGAGGAGTGTGTGCAGCTTGTCTCTGTCTGCTCCAGCTGACTGGGGGCTTGCAGCAGCCCTGCTGTCTGGTTGTGTGTTAGTGTAGAGCAGGTCTGGGTCCACCCCCCTTCTCTTCCCCTTCCCCACTAGGATCTCCACTTGTCCAGGGAAGGGCTTGCTCTTTCCCCTGGCACTGCCGGCAGGACTGGAGCGCACATGTAGCTCCGCACAGTGAGCACCAGGCTAACCAGGGGCGCTGCTGCAGCCTGCCTGCTCCCATCCCATCCCTGCAGAGAGGTGACCCGTTGGGGGGCATGCACTGGGTCACGATACCCCCCACCCCGCCCCAGTTCTCTGCCAGGCTTTCCCTGCCAAGCTCTCCCCCTCCTTCCCCTGCTTGCTGGAGGCAGCCTGGGCCCAGGTCGGGAGAGGTAAACAAACAGCACCTGCCCCAAACAGCTGGGAGCCTGCGAGCAGTAGGGGGACAGGCTGCTGCTTCAGCTCTGCAGGGAGAGGTTAGCTAGGGGAGGGTGGAGGGAACAGCTGCTTTCCCATAGGGGAACTGAGGGCAAGGGGGGCTGGGCTGCCTGGAGAGGGGGGTATGACACTCGAGCTGTTGGGGGCAAACCTTTAAATTGTGCCCCCCCCCCCAGCAGCTGAAGGTCCTGTCCTACCTGCTCCCCTGGCTCAGAAGCTTCACTCGCTTGGTCCCTGGGGGCTGCTGCCTCCCCAGAGTCAGGCAGGCGGGTGCATAGGAGATGAATGAATGTTACTGAGATCAACTCCCCCATGTGCCTCCTTCCCCCCCCCCCATCTGAACAGGAGGGGGAATGGGAGTCACAGTGGGTGGTGTCTTCCTGCCTGCCTGCTGTGACCTCCTTGAAACCCATTACCTTTCATTCAATCCCTGATTGCTTACGCACGCTCTCCGGCTCTCTTTTTTTAACTGTTCCTGTTTCCACTACAAGTTGTACTTAACAGTATACTGACATTCCTTGGGGCAGGGCCTTGTCTAAGCTGTTGGGCACAGCCTTGTGTACATTTCTATATCAGGGGGTAGCCTTGTTAGTCTGTATCCACAAAAACAACAAGGGGTGTGGTGGCACTTTAAAGGGGGGGAGGGATAGCTTAGTGGTTTGAGCATTGGCCTGCTAAACCCAAGGTTATGAGTTCAATCCTTGAGGGGACCATTTAGGGATCTGGGGCAAAAATCTGTCTGGGGATTGGTCCTGCTTTGAGCAGGGGGTTGGACTAGATGACCTTCTGAGGTCCCTTCCAACCCTGTTATTCTATGACTAACAGATTTATTTGGGCATAAGCTTTCGTGGGTAAAAAACCCACTTCTTCAGATGCATGGAGTGAAAATTACAGATGCAGGTATTATTATACATGAAGAGAAGGGAGTTACCTTACAAGTGGAGAACCAGTGTTGACAAGGCCAATTTAGTCAGGGTGGATGTGGTCCACTCCCAATAATTGGTGAGGAGGTGTCAATACCAAGAGAGGGAAAGTTGCTTTTGTAGTGAGCCAGTTACTCCCAGTCCCTATTCAAGCCCAAATTAATGGTGTTAAATTTGCAAATGAATTTTAGTTCTGCAGTTTCTCTTTGAAGTCTGTTTTTGAAGTTTCTTTTGTTGAAGGATGGCTACTTTAAAATCTGTTATAGAATGTCCAGGGAGATTGAAGTGTTCTCCTACTGGCTTTTGTATGTTACCATTCCTGATGTCTGATTTGTGTCCATTTATTCTTTTACATAGAGACAGTCTGGTTTGGCCAATGTACATGGCAGAGGGGCATTGCTGGCACATGATGGCATAGATCACATTAGTAGATGTGCAGGTGAATGAGTCCCTGATGGTGTGGCTCATGTGGTTGGGTCCTCTGATGGTGTCGCTAGAATAGATAGGGGACAGAGTAGACAATGAGGTTTGTTACAGGGATTGGTTCCTGAATTAGTGTTTCTGTGCTGTGATGTGTAGTTGCTGGTGAGTATTTGCTTCAGCTTGGGGGGCTGTCGTCTGTAAGCGAGGACTGGCCTGCCTCCGAAGGTCTGTTAGAGCGAGGGATCATTTTCCAGGATAGATTGTAGATCGTTGTTGATGTGCTGGAGAGGTTTTAGTTGGGGGCTGTATGTGATGGCCAGTGGTGTTCTGTTATTTTCCTTGTTGGGCCTGTCCTGTAGTTAGGTCACTTCTGGGTACCCGTCTCGCTCTGTCAATCTGTTTCCTCTCTTCCCCAGGTGGGTATTGTAGTTTTAGTTTAGAATGCTTGATAAAGATCTTGTAGGTGTTTGTCTCTGTCTGAGGGATTGGAGCAAATTCAGTTGTATTTTAGGGCTTGGCTGTAGACAGTGGATCGTGTGATGTGTCCTGGATATAAGCTGGAGGCATGTAGGTAAGTATAGCGGTCAGTAGGTTTTATGTGACCATCACTTATTTGCACTGTAGTGTCCAGGAAGTGGATCTCTTGTGTGGACTGGTCCAGGCTGAGGTTGATGGTGGGGTAGAAGTTGTTGAAATCCAGGTGGAATTCTTCAAGGGCCTCCTTCCCGTGGGTCCATATGATGAAGATGTCCTCAATGTAGCGCAAGTGGAGGAGGGACACTAGGGGACGGGAGCTGAGGAAGCGTTGTTCTAAGTCAGCCATAAAAATTTTGGCATACTGTGGGGCCATGCAGGTACCCATAGCAGTGCCACTGACTTGAAGGTATAACTTGTCCCCAAATCTGAAATGGTTGTGGGTGAGGACAAAGTCACAAAGCTCAGCCACCAGGTGTGCCATGGCCTCTTCAGGGATACTGTTCAGGACAGCTTGTAGTCCATCCTCGTATGGAATATTGGTGTAAAGAGCTTCTACGTCCATGGTGGCCAGGATGGTGTTTTCAGGAAGATCACCAATGCATTGTAGTTTCCTCAGGAAGTCGGTAGTGTCTCGAAGATAGCTAGGAGTGCTGGTAGCGTAGGGTCTGAGGAGAGAGTCCAAATAGATAATCCTGCTGTAAGAGTGCCAATGCCTGAGATGATGGGGCGTCCAGGGTTTCCAGGTTTATGGATCTTGGGTAGCAGATAGAATACCTCTAGTCGGGTCTTTAGGGGTGTGTCTGTGTAGATTTGTTCCTGTGATATAGGAAGGAGTTTCTTGAGCAGATGGTGTAGTTTCTTTTGAAACTCCTCAGTGGGATTGGAGGATAGTGGCCTGTAGAATGTGGTGTCAGAGAGTTGCCTGGCAGCCTTCTGTTCATAATCTGACCTGTTGATTATGACTACAGCACCTCCTTTGTCAGCCCCTTTGATTATAATGTCAGAGTTGATTCTGAGGCTGTGGATAGCATTGCGTTCTGTACGGCTGAGGTTATGGGGCAAGTGATGCTGTTTGTTCACTATTTCTGCCTATGCATGTCTGCCGAAGTGCTCTATGTAAAAGTCCAGTCTGTCATTTCGACCGTCAGGAGGAGTCCACGCACATTTCTTCTTCTTGCAGTGTTGGCAGGAGGGTTCCTGTGGGTCAGTGCACTGTTCAGTGGTGTGTTGAAAATATTCCTTGAGTGACAGTGAAAGTAGGCTTCCAGATCACCACAGAACTGTATCATATGCGTGGGGGTGGTGGGGCAGAAAGAGAGTCCCCGAGATAGGACAGACTCTTCCGTCGTGCTAAGTGTGTGGTTGGAGAGATTAACAGTGTTGTTGGGTGAGTTAAAGGTACCACTGTTGTAGCCCCCTATGGCAGGTAAAGAAGTGAAGTGTGCGTTGTAAATGGCTTGTCTCGTTTTTGTAAAGTCCAGCCGTGTGGAAGTTTGAGTGGAAGGTTGGTTTTGTATGAGAGTCTCCAGTTTTGAGAGCTCATTTCTATACTGCATCAAGATTAGGAATAAGGAAATGCCTTTCTTTACTCCCATCTTAATCCCATGTCCTGCAAACCTCATTCATCCTCTGGAAGTCTCTGGGGTTCCTGCTGTTAGTGTGAAGATGGAACTGAGGACAATGTGTGATCATTGTGATTTACAATTTCAATCAGGCCCTTAAACTGAGGCCTTGGCTACACTCGGGACTTCCCAGTGCTCTCTCGCAGCGCTGTATGTACTCCACCTCTCCGAGGAGAATAGCGTGCAGCGCTGCGAGCGAGCGTGCAGCGCTGCAGGCTCTGATTACACTGGCGCTTTACAGCGCTGTACTGGATGCGCTCGGGGGAGGGGGGGCGTTTTCACACCCCTGAGCACAGCAAGTTGCAGCGCTGTACAGCGCCAGTGTAGCCAAGGCCTGAGTGAGAACTCTGGTGGGGATATAGGCTCTGCCCTGTCTTCCCTCCCCCCACTTCATCTCTGCTGCTCTGGTTTATAAATAGGCCTGGTAGAATGCACTTTTTATTTCTTTATAACTTTGAGGTATAATATCAATTGTTTATTTTTAAGCTTTTTTGTCTTTTTATAATTTTTAATTTTCACAGTTGTGGGAAATGATGGGGGGAGGTCAGATAATATTTTAATGACAGTAGAAGTTGAGGTTCAAAGAGTTCAAGCTTTAAAGCTGTTAAGACACAAACAGAGAGACAAAGTGGGTGAGGTAAGAACTTTGTTCGGACCAGCTTTGGTTGGTGAAAGAGATGTTCCCTTTTGAGCTCCACAGCCCTGGAGAAGAGCTCTGTGGGGTTCGAAAGCTTATCTCTTTCACCAACCAAAGTCGGTCCAATTAAAGATATTACCTCACCCACACCTTGTGGTTCTCATATCCAGGTACCAACATGACCACAACAAAACAGCACAAACCACTAAGTGTCAATATCACATGTCAAGATATACAAAATAACGATCCTAAAACCAAAAAGGATTTGTTGATTTCACTATTCATTCACTGGTCCATTTGTAACAAGCCCAATTCAGAAGTTTATATCCCCGAATTTTGACTAACAAGTTCTCAAGCAGCATTTTTCTTGCTTTCCCAATGTGTAAATAATTTAATTATTACTGATGGAAATATTTGTGGATTTGTGTGTGTACAGTGAAATCAACAGCTAATTTCAAAATTATCCTCAAAAAAACCCTATAGTATTCTCAACAGCCCCTCCTCCCCCCACACACACACCCTGTAGTGAAAGTACTAATACTTAAACTCAAAGGACACCAAAATACAAATTCGCTCAGGGCACCATTTTCCTTAAGGCAGGCCCTGGCGGCTGCTGCGCTGGCGAGGGGAGGAGGTGCATGGCAGCCTACCCTCCCCACGGCAGGTGACTCCAGGGGGGGCTTATCCTGGCTGGACCTCCTGAACAGCAGCCGGGGGGCTGGGTGAGTGTCATGCCAGGGGGGACTGGGGTGGGGCCCCCTCCCCTGGAGCTTGCTGCTGTCAGCAGGGAGAGGGCTGGGGGGAGTCCTCCTCTCTGCCTGCTGCACCCCAAACTCCTCATCCCTGGCCCAGCCCCACACCCCCTCCCACACCCCAACCCTCTGTCCCAGCCTAGAGCCAGCACCCAAACTCACTCCCAGAGTCTGCACCCTTGCTGCACCCAAACTTCCTCCCGGAGCCTGCACCCCAAACCCCCTCCCAGAGCCTTAGGCAGGTGTGTGTGTGGAGGATGGTGCGTGGGACTTGGACCCGTTCTGGGCACCACCAAAAATTATACAAACCTGCCGCCCTGCTCCTATAGGTTAGTGAGATCATTAATACAACTCTACCGTATTTGTCTATTGGTTGCCTTGTTACTCCTGTGCTGAGGCATCTGCAGACGTTCTATCCAAAAGCTGGCATTAGCTCATGTTCCTGTGGTTGGCTGGTGTCGTCATGGACTGAATTCCCCCTTAGACACTCTATTTCCAGTTCCCCAAACCTTAGGGGTGACCCTTAGGCCATTTATCTGTGCCAGAGTTCATAGGCCTCAAGCGTTATGCTAACTGCTGAAGCCAGTATCTTACAGGATACAGGCCTGTAGGTTCCTTGAATTACTGCTGCATAAAATAAATGTTAAAATAAATGCTAAAGCTGGATCTATGGGCTACAGTTGATAGTTAATTTACCGCCCCCAGTGTATAAATCGCTGCAGTTTTTCTCTCCAATGTGCATAGCCTCAAGATGATACCTGGGGATTCTTAAGTAAATAAATAATTGATAATCCATGGTGGCTACAACTTATAAGTTATCACTTTACTATCCTCTAGGTGCTTATCCATTGATGGTTTAATACAATTTTCTTTCGGGGTATCTAAGTAAGGCTTGACTGGTCTTTATTCCCCAGGTCTTCATTGTTCCCCTTTTTGAAGACAGGTTTTATGTTTGCTCTTTGCCAGTCCTCTGGGACCTCACCATCCTTCCGGAGTTGTCAAAGATAATTGTTAACTGTTCCAACATTGCTTCAGCTAAATCCCGGAGTATGCTAGGATGAATTTCATTAGGCCCTGCTAATTGTAATACATGTAACTTATTCACTTATTTTAAATCTGTTATTTTCCCGTTGTGGTTTCTGTTCCTTCCCCCTCTTGGTTAAGAATAATTGTTATAAGTATCTGGTCACAATTAAACTTTTTCTAGTGAATGTAAAAAGGCATTAAACGCCTTAGTCTTCTTGATGTTCTCTGTTATGAGCTAACCTTCCCTGGTAAGTAGAGGAGCTACACTTTCCTTTACCCGTTTCTTGCTCTGTTTTGAAGCCCATTGTCCTTATTCTGTTACTCTCACGCCTTCCTTCTCATAGAATCTTGACATCTCTCATTTCATGATCACTTTTACCCCTATTGTTTTCCACCTTCAGTTTTATAACTAATTCCTTCTTGTTAGTCGAATCCAATCTAAAATGGCTGTCTTCCAGTTACTTCTTCCATCCTCCCAGGAAACAGACGTCCCCACTACATTCCAAGAGCTTATTGGACACTTTGTGTTTGGTTCAATACCTTTTATAACAGATGTCTGGGTAGACAAAGTCTCCCCCATTACTAACTGTGTTTTGAATTTTTCGGTTAGTTGCAGGACAGTCTAGAACATCCGTGTGCAGGGAAAGAGCCTGGGGGGAATTGTGCTGTGAAATTATTTCCTGTTTTGACATGTCCCCAATTGTCCCTTTTACCCTAACAGGCTGCAGCGTAACATCAATATTTTGTGCCAGATCTTTTCATCCTTCCAGGGATCAGGGAAATGGCTGCAGTGGAGCCAGTTGAGGTAGGGATTATCAGGGAGTTGCTGGTGGGTTCCCTTTGGAGGGAGAAGGGCAGTAAATACAGAGGAGGTGGGCACTTCTGTGGGGGTTGGTGCTGAGGTGGGAGGGGTCAGGAAATACACAGGGTGGGGAAAGGGAGGAGGACAGGGTGTGACAAACCTACTAGATTTGGTTACTATGAGGCCTAGATCCTAGTAACAGACCCCTGGGGTTTGTAGGTGGGAATTCCCTAGTTTGTAGAACAGGAAACAACCCCTGGACTTGGCTGGGAAAACTTACCAGACTCCAGTACTGCAGTCTGAACCTACAAACCACAGGCTGCTGTGAGATATAAAGGGGCCCCCATGAGTGAGGCCCAGGGAAGACACCCCATCCCCTCCCATCCGGTTGCTGGCAATGAGGAGGGTGTTGCGATTCACACCAGGGAGTTGTCCCTGGACCCTGCTGGGGCTCTATCTCCTGTATCAGCCTCTGGCTAGTAGGTGAGTGATGAATGTGAAGACTTCTGCCCCCTCTCTCTGCTGGGAGGAGTGGGGGTGCTCTTTGTCTCCCCTCCCCTTGATGCTTCCTGGCTGCTGTCATGTGATGGGGTGTGGGTGGAACTATGCCGCCTGCCTGCCTCCCACAACTTCCAAGTGATTGGCCCCTCCTCTGTGAACAGTGGGGTTGTCAGTGGGTAGCAGGTACTGAGTGAGGGGCTCTTGCTCTTTCAGGGGCCAATGGCCTTTGAGGAGGTGGCTGTGTATTTCACCGAGGAAGAGTGGGCTCTGCTGGACCCCGCTCAGAGATCCCTCTACAGAGACGTCATGCAGGAGAACTATGAGAATGTGACCTCGCTGGGTAAGGATTCCTGTCCCCTTGGTTATTAGAAGGGGAAAGAAGAGTTAAGGTTTACAACACCCCACAATGGAACCTCAACTCTGCCCTGTTTCTGTAACACTCCAATAGGCCAATGACACATATACTAGCACTTTGCCCTGCCCTGCTACACAACACTTTGGGAACAGAGTACAGGAGCAGTATAGCACAGAGTCCAACATCTTCTCTTTGCTGAGGCAAAGCTTGGGATTAGTCCCAGTGCAGGGAACAGAAGCGACTTACACTTGGCCTGCACTCAAACACTGAGCCTAATGCACACAATCCATCGCAGACTTTCCAAATGTTACCATTATCCTTGCACTGAGGAGTCCTTCTGAGTCGTTGCCTTCACTTACCCCTCGCTGAGCTCTGGAGACCACTGGCATGTGTGCCACCAGAGTGCTGACAACCCTCGTGGGAAGAACACACTCTTGTGCACCTTTATTGACACATCCTACATCACTCAGCACTGACATGAGGAAGTTTCACATGCACCTGTCTTCAAATCACAGTCACAGCTCTGCCCAGCTGCTCCAGCTATTCCCTCCACTGGTCATGTAAAGCTACAGCTGACACAGTGCGCATGGCTGCAGTGCATGGGGATAAATGCCGGTATTCAAACCTGTAGAACACACACAAACAATGGCATGTTCTCTTAGTCCTTCCTCCTATTGATTATTGATCAGTACATTTTAAGGCCGGGAGATATTACTAGGTCATCTAGTCTGACCTCCCATATAATACAGGCCATACAGTTTCATCCAGTTATCATTGTAGTGAGCTGAATACCATCTGTTTTGATGAAAACATCTTCCAGAAAAGCATCTGCTGTAGACTTGAAGACTTCAAGAAATGGAAAATTTTCCATTTCCCTGGTAGTTGGTTAACCTTTGCATCATTCTTACTGACCTATTCCCAGTGATATTTTCCAGCTCCAGGGTTAGGGGGAAGGAGCAGAATTCAGGTTGCATTGCCAGGGTGGTGTGTAGTTCAGTTCTTCATTTCCTGGTTTTTGGAGGTTTTCACTTTCATCACCATTCACATGCTCGAAGGGCATGAGGCAGCACTGGGCAACCTTAACTCTGCCTTAATGTAGTGTGTGGGCATTTAATTTCCTTGATTTCTTTTTAATGGCGTTTTTGTCACTGTACATGTGTCTACATTACAGCTTTTTTCAGTAAGCTATGTCAGGTAAGGATGTGATTTTTCACACCACTAGCCAGCAGAACAACGCTTGCAAAACTCTTATTAAGCTACCAGTTCAATATCTCCATGTCGATTTTAGAGCACTTCAAAACATTGTTCTTAACACAGACATTTGGGTATCAGGACAAAATTTACATTCTGAAGGAGTTTCACATGTTGTCTAAAAGTTGTCAGTGAAGGGCTCAGACTCAAATGCATGATGTAGCTCAGGTTCAATGGCCAGAGCATGTCCTCTTGAGCCAACCAATTACTGTGACAGCAGATTGCTGGAAACCCTCTAGCTGTTAAAAGACCTTCATTTTGCTGCACATGTGAATTTCAATCTCTTTGACTCGTCATTTGATAATGGTGTAGGGAGGAAGGTTTTGGATTTATTAGGAACTGGGGAACCTTTTGGGAAAGGAGGAGCCTGTACAAGAAGGGTGGGCTCCATGTAAACCAAAATGGAACCCAACTTCTGGCATGTAAAATTAAAATCTCCTCTATGATTTTTTTTTTTTTTTCCAACTAAGGCCTGGGGGAAAAGGCAAGAGTTGTGGAGGATCACACGGTTCGGATAGAGCCATCCCTTAGGGAAGGATCCCTTAATGGAGATTCTCTATATCCTAGTGAAGTGGAGAGGATAGAAGTTCATAAAGTACAGGTAGTAGCTGAAGAAGGAGTCCTATTCAATTGCATCACATGAAAGCAGATAACTAAATATTGACAAATTGTACAAGTTCTTGTATGCAAATGGAAGAAGGCTAAATGATAAGATCGATGAACTTGAGTGCCTAGTTTTAAATTAAGATATTGATATAGTAGGCATCACAGAAACTTGGTGAAATGATGATCAATGGGACACTGTCATACCAAGATACAAACTATATAGGAATGACAGAGTAGGTTGTGTTGGCGGGAGAGTGGCACTATATGTGAAAGGAAACAGAGGGTCAAATATAGTTTTAAAAAAATCAGTGAATCAAACTGCGCCATAGCATAGGCGCCAACTTCTCTTGGCGCCAGTGGGTACTGGACCCCCTCCCGCCCCCGGCCCTGCCCTGACTCCACCCCTGCCCCACCCCCATTCCAACCCCTTCCCCAAAGTCCCCGCCCCAACTCTGCCCCCTCCCTGCCCCTATTGGACTCCTTCCCCAACTCCCCGCCCCGACCCCGCCTCTTCCCTGAGTGCACCGCGTTCCCGCTCCTCCCCCTCCCTCCCACAGCTTGTTACGCCACAAAACAGCTGTTTTGCTGCAGCAAGCGCTGGGAGGAGAAACGGGGATGCAGCGCGCTCAGGGGTGGAGGCGAGGTGAGCTGGGGCAGGGCGGGGAGCTTGGCTGCCGGTGGGAACCCACCAATTTTTCCCTGTGGGTGCTCCAGTCCCGGAGCACCCACGGAGTCGGCGCCTATGCACCATAGAATCTCTACTGATAGAAATTCCATGCTTAACTAATAAGAGTATAGCAGTAGGAATATGCTACTCATCACCTGAGCAAGATGGTGATGGTGACTGTGAAATGCTCAGGCAGATTAGAGATGGTATAAAAATAGAAAACTCAATCATAATTGGGGATTTCTACTATCTCCATAGTTACTGGGAGCATGTCATCTCAGGACGGAATGCAGAGATAAAGCTTTTAGAAACTATCAGTGGCTGCTTATTGGATCAGCTAATCCTGGAACCCACAAGGGGAGAGGCAATTCTTGGTTTAGTTCTGAGTGATACACAGGATCTGTTCCAAGAGGTGAATGCAGCTGAACCACTTGGTAATAGAGATCATAATGTCATTAAATTTAACATCTTTGTGAGGGAGGAAATAGCAAGGAAGCCCACTACAGTGGCATTTAACTTCAGAAAGGGAACTACAAACAAGTAGGAAAGCTAGTCATATGGAATTAAAAGGAACACTCACAAAATTGAAATGCCTGCAAGCTGCATGGAAACTTGTTAAAAACACCATAATATAGGCTCAAAATAAATGAATAATCTGAATGGGAAAAAACCCAAAACAGTAAGAGGGCTAAGAATATACCACCATGGTTAAACAACCGAGCAAATGAGGCAGTGAGAGGCAAAAAGGCATCTTTTAAAAATTGGAAGGCAAATCCTACTGAGGAAAATAGAAAGGAGCATAAACTGTGGCAAGTACAATGTAAAAGTATAATTGGGCAGGCCAAAAAAAATGTGAAGAGCAACTAGCAAAAGTCACTGAAACAATCACCAATTTTTTTCTGGAAGTACATCAGAAGCAGGAAGCCTGCCAAAGAATCAGTGGGGCCGCTAGGGATTGACATGCTAAACGAGCACGGAAGGCAGTGAAGGCCATTGCAGAGCAGCTTAAATGAATCCTTTGCATCAGTCTTCCCTGCAGAGGATGTGAGGGACTTTCCTACACCTGAACCATTCTTTTTAGGTGGCAAATCTGAGGAAATGTCCCAGAGTGAGGTGTCGATAGAGGCGGTTTTGGAACAAATTGATAATTTAAACATTAATAAGTCAGCAGGATTCCATGGTATTCACCAAACAGTGCTGAAGGAACTCGTATATGAAAAGTGCAGAACTACTGACTGCAGTGTATAACCTACCACTAAAATCAGCCACTGTACAAGATGACTGGGGATAGCTAATGTAATACCAATTTTTTTTAAAAGGGCTCCGGAGGCAATTCTGGCAGTTAGAGGCTGGTAAGTCTAACTTCAGTACCAGGCACGTTAGTTGAAAACTATAGTGAAGAACAGAATGATGAGAGACACAGATGAAAACGATTTGTTGGGTAAGAGTCAATGTGGCTTTTGTAAAGAGAAATCATGCCTCACCAATCTATTAGAATTCTCTGAGCGGGTCAACACACGTGGACAAGGGTGATCCAGTGGATATAGTGTACTTGGAATTTCAGAAAGACTTTGACAAAGTCCCTCACCAAAGGCTGTTAAGCAAAGTAAGCAGTCCTAGCATAAGAGAGAAGGTCCTCTCGTAGGTCAGTAACTGGTTAAAAGAAAGGAAACAAAAGGTAGGAATAAATGGTCAGTTTTCACAATAGAGAGAGGTAAAGAGTGGGGTCCCCCAGAGATCTGTACTTGGGCGACTCTTGTTCAACATATTCATAAATGAACTGGAAACCGGGAGATGGCAAAGTTTGCAAATGATGTAAAATTAGTAAAGATAGTTAAGTCCAAAGCAGACTGTGAAGAGTTACAAAGGGTTCTCAAAAAATTGGGTGATTGAATTTCATCTGCCATTTTGTTGCCCAGTTTTGATAAATGCAAAGTAATGCGTATCAGAAAACAATCCCAACTATAGATACAAAATGATGGTGTCTAAATTAGCTGGTTTCAGAGTAGCAGCCGTGTTAGTCTGTATCCGCAAAAAGAACAGGAGTACTTGTGGCACCTTAGAGACTAACAAATTTATTAGAGCATAAGCTTTCGTGGGCTACAACCCACTTATTCGGATGCATATAGAGTGAAACATATATTGAGGAGATATTTTCACTCTATATGCATCCGAAGAAGTGGGTTGTAGCCCACGAAAGCTTATGCTCTAATAAATTTGTTAGTCTCTAAGGTGCCACAAGTACTCCTGTTCTTTCTAAATTAGCTGTTACCACTCAACAAAGAAATCTTGGTGTCATTGTCAATAGTTCTCTGAAAACATCCACTCAATCTGCAGTGACAGTCAAAAAAGCTAACCAAATGTTAGGAACCATTTGGGAAGTGGTAGGTAATAAGGCAGAAAATATCATAATACCACTATATAAATCCCTGGTATGCCCCACCTTAAATACTATGTGCAGTTCTGGTCACCCCATCTCAAAAAAGGATATATTAGAATTGGAAAAGGTGAAGAGAAGGACAACAAAAATGATGAGGGTTATGGAAAAGCTTCCCTATGAGGAGAGATGAAAAAGACTGGGAGGGTTCAGCTTGGAAAAGAGATGACTAAGAGGGTAGAGGTCTATAAAATTATGACTGGTGTGGAGAAAGTGGATAAGGAAGTGTTATTTACCCCTTCACATAACAGAAGAACCAGGGGCCACGTGATGAAATTAATAGGCAGCAGATTTATAACAAACAAAAGGAAGTATTTCTTCACACAATGCACAGTCATCCTGTGGAACTCGTTGTCAGGGATGTTGTGAAGGCTGTAATTATAACCGGGTTAAAAAAGAGTTAGATAAATTCATGGAGGATAGGTCCATCAACTGCTACTAGTCAAGATGGTCAGAGATGCAACCCCATGCTCTGGGTGGCCCTAAGCCTCTAACTGCCACGTGCTGTGAGTGGATGACAGGAGATGGATCACTCGATTAGCTCCTTCTGTTCATTCTAGGGTGACCAGATGTCCCGATTTTATAGGGACAGTCCCGATATTCAGGGCTTTTTCTTATATAGGGACCTATTGTCCCCCACCCCCGTCCTGATTTTTCACACTTGCTATCTGGTCACCCTAGTTCATTCCCTCTGAAGCATCTGGCATTGGCTCCTACCAAAAGACAGGATACTGTACTAGATGGACCATTGTTCTGACCCAATATGTTCAGATCAGCAAAAGCCAAACTGATGATAAGTTCCAAGCACTATAGTTATTAACTTGTTTGGTGCTGCTTTCCCAAACAGGCAGTGTGCACCGTACACCAGCTGAGATAGATGCCAAGTGACTAGCAGCCAGGGGATAATCAGAGCCACAGTTATCAGAATGTTATCAGAGCAAGGTGATTTTGGTCAAAAGCTTGTTTTTGGAGCGCTGTAGCTCAGGAACCTCTGGAGCAATTAACCCCATCTTTGGACCACTAACCCTGTCCTGCACCCACATGATGAGCAGTGTATTTCAGGACAGTGTGAGTAAGCATGTAAATTTTAGAGAAATGAGAATAGTTGGCCTTTAAACAGAAAGTAATGCTGAACCTTAAATCTAGTGCAGCTGGTGGTCTGCTATGATAACTTTGTAAATGCATGGAGAATGTGGCAATCAGGTGCACCCATCTGTGGATAGGAGACAGTGTGAGGGTCTCATTTAGGAGTCCTTGAGACAAGGGAGAGGAGGAGGAGGGGAGAAGATGATGGGGAGCTGGTGTTCATGGGGTGACACATAGGCAGGAGGGCTGAGAGCAGAGGGGACGAAGGGGAGGGGGGTGTGGAGGACTAGGATTAGAGGGAATCAGGGATGTTTGGGTACAATGGAAGGAGGAGGATGGAGGGCATCAGGGAGAGGAGCTCCCGTGAGCTGGTAATGGTGTGAGCTGGGCGAGTGGGAGACTGGGAATGGGGAAAAGGGGGTGGAGGGCCCAGCAGTGGTGCTGTTGTTGAGGGAGGGTTGGGTAGGTGATGTGGGTTAGCTGGACATGGGGAACACTGAGGTTAGAGGGACAGGGGGAGTGATGGGGTTGGAGAATGGTTGGTCTAGGAAGTAGGAGGGTCTGGTGGGGGAAGGAAGGGAAGGTTTCAGAGAGTCAGAGATTGTAGCACTTCACTGAGGCTGCTTTTGCTAAAGTCTCTAATGACCTGTCCCTAGGCAAAGTTCAGCGCCAGTACTTCCTCCTCCTCCTCCTCGACCTGTCAGCTGTCTGACACCACTGACCGTGGTTGTCTTCTGGAAATCTGATCTTTTTTCCTCCTACTTCTCTAATCTCTCCTTCAGTGTGTCCTTGGACAATCCTGCTCATCCCCACTCCAGCTTTCTACAGGCCTTACACAAGCTCTGTCCTTGGTCAGCTTCTCTTCTTCCTCTGTACCTTATCTCTGGTAATCTCAACCACAAACACAAATTCGGCTACTGTCTCTATGCTGGCAACTCACAGATCTAACACACTGCTCCAAACCTGTCTTTCTCCCCAAACTGAAATCTCAGCCTGTCTCTCTGACACTTCCTCAGAGATGTCTGACCATCAGCTCAAGTTCAAAAGCTAAAATGGCCAGAACACAGTTCTTAATATTCTCCCAAGCCACCCCCACCTCCTTTCTGTATCACTGCAGACACCACCACCATCCTTTCTGTCACTCACGTCTGTGCGCTATGCATAGGCTGCAACACAGGACTTTTTCAAGGGCCTCACATTCAGCTGATTTCTACATCTTGAATTTTCTTTCGGCAATCATGTCCCTAAGATGCAGCCTTTCCTGTCCATCCACAAAGCTAAGACTCCAGTCTGGGCTCTCATAGTCTCCTGTCTCAGTTACTGCAACATTCTCTTCTGTCCCTTGACAAATGCAATCATGCCCTGCTCATATCCATTGAGAATTCAACATCCACAAAGCTAACTCACGATCCTCAAATCTTAATCATGTAAGAAAGTTCTACCAATCCCAAAGGACCGGTCACCTTACCTCCCAGGTTAATGAATATTTCAGATCTTACCCAAATACACACTTACAGCCAATTCTTATGAAGTAAACTAAAATGTATTTAAAAAGAAAAGAGACTATTGGTTAAAAGATCAGTATACACAAAGACATGAGATCAGTTTCATAGTAGAGATGATGAGCTCTGTAGTTGCAAAGAGTTCTTTTAGAATTAGTCCATAGGTTATAATTCAATGTTCATATCCAGGGTGATCCAGGTAAGACTGGAGATCTCAGTCTTATGACTGAAGCTTCCCCTGCATAAAGCATCAAGCAGATCTGAGATGAAAGGATCAGGTCCCAAGAGTTTTTATACAGTTTTCTGGCAGTCTCTTGACCATACGGTCCTGGGTGAACAATAGGCTTTTGAAGTAACATTCTATTTCCGAAACATCACTGGTAACTAACTACATGGATTAACATAAGGTAGTTTATCAAACTTTAAAGAGACATGCAGATAATGACATTATTTCACTCAAGATTCATCTAAATGTTTGATCTCTGAATCTATAGCTATAGTAATAGAATGGCTGCTCTGCTCTGTCCAATGTTGATAACAGTCAGCTGCATGTGTGTGTTCCCTCTGTGTGCTGCCCTGGCTCTGCGCAGATAGCTGACACGGCAGACCCCGAGAGAACCCACAATGACCACAGATTCTGATAAGGTATGAAGGCACCCAGCCAGGTTTATTGCCAAACAAACCAGTCTCTAGCTCCCCAGATCAGATGTCTACAGTTCTGCTAGTACATATGTGCTCCCTGCCAATGGACTGGCTCAGTCGGGGCAGGATTTACCACTGCCCCCTAGGCCAGACCAAGACATCCATTCAGGGACGCATTCTTATACACAGGTACAAACAAGTTACACATCACTCCTGACGCATTGAAATACAACCCCTCTGCGTGTTAGGGTGCTGCCTCCCTCCTGGTACATGTGGGTTCGAACAAACAAGTCTGTCCATCACATTATCCTTTTGACCCTGTCTTTAGGATGGGTCAGCCTGTTCCTTATTATCTCTGTGGAATGGGTTCATCCCAGAATGTTCCGGTGCCATCCTGGCACATGTTTATATTACTACTGATTAGTACCTTTTAGGTATGTGTATACGTGCAATTAGCAGCCTCCTTCTTGCCAACTTCTATGAGCCGGGCCTGCCTCTGGCTCACAGCTTATCTTTGCTTGATGTTAGCAAAGTCTTGACCATTATTTAGTTCAGGCCTCTGATACAAGGGTTTGTTTCAGGGCCTCATCTTACTACAATAAGTAAACCCATACAATTAGTATCACCTCTAATTCTCTAACAATACAGGTTTGCATTTCAAAGTTCTAGCCTGTCTAACATGGAATGGCCCTAATGACTATTTACATACTTTTCTAACATGTCTGTAAAGGCTGAATCTGGGTCAGTTAGCCTGCGAGCTGCTTAACCCTTGCTGGCCATGTGTCACAATAGGCCTATCTCCATTTATATGGATACACGAATCAAGAACAGTCCACATGTGAATGAAGCAGACTGGATGATGGAAAGCTCCGACTGGGCATTAACAAGTAATGACTGGGATCCAAGGGAAGCAGAACATGGGAATACAACTGCACTGCACTTTGAGACACAGGAACTAGGGTACAAACCAACAGGGCTTTAAGTTTGCTGCTATCCAGGGCAAAAAGACTGAGACAAGGAGACAGAGAGAGAGAGATGAAATCAAGGAGGCTTTGGAAAAGCTGGGCAGAGGACTCTGCCAAAATGAATATAGAGTTCAGTTTTGCTTTACTGGACTAACCAAGAGATCTGTATGTCCTGTGTTCCAGTTGCCTAAGGGTATGTCTACACTACGAGAGTACTTCGATTTTAGTTAATTCGACTATGTGGAATCGATATTACAAAGTCGAACGTGTGTGTCCACACTAAGGACAGTAATTCGACTTTGTGAGACTTTGTGAGTCCACACTAACGGGGCAAGCGTCGACATTGGAAGCGGTGCACTGTGGGCAGCTATCCCACAGTTCCCGCAGTCCCCGCTGCCCATTGGAATTCTGGGTCGAGCCCCAAATGCCTTCTGGGTAAAAAAATGTGTCGAGGGTGCTTTTGGGCGCCTGTCGTCATCCGTCCGTCACTCCCGCCCTCCCTCCCTCCCTCCCTGAAAGCGCCGGCGGGAAATCAGTTCGCGCGCTTTTCTGATTACTGACAGCGCTGACGCCACAGCAGTGCGAGCATGGATCCCGCTGCGACCATCGCTGCAGTTGTGGCAGTTCTCAACGCCTCGCAGCTTCTCATCCACCTGTACCACAGGCAGCTGCAGATAAATCATGAGAGGAGGCTACGGCACCACCGTGACGGCATGAAGTCGGACACTAGCTCCGACCTCTCAGAGAACATGAGACCCAGTGCCCAGGACATCTCGCTGTCACTGGGTCTTGTGGATACTGTTGAACGGCGATTCTGGGCCCGTGAAACAAGCACGGACTGGTGGGACCGCATAGTGCTGCAGGTCTGGGATGAATCCCAGTGGCTGCGCAACTTTCGCATGCGGAAGGGGACTTTCCTCGAAATGTGTGAGTTGCTGTCCCCTGCCCTGAAGCGAAAGGACACCTGGATGCGGGCAGCCCTGACTGTCCAGAAGCGAGTGGCCATAGCCCTCTGGAAGCTCGCAACGCCAGACAGCTACCGGTCCGTCGCTAACCACTTTGGTGTGGGCAAGTCTACCGTGGGGGTTGCTGTCATGCAAGTAGCCAAGGCAATCGTCAAGCTACTGCTATCTAAGGTAGTGACCCTGGGAAACGTGGAGCTCATCATAGATGGCTTTGCCGAGATGGGATTCCCAAACTGCGGTGGGGCTATAGATGGGACTCACATCCCTATCCTGGGACCGGACCACCAGGCCAGCCAGTACATCAACCGAAAGGGATACTTTTCCATGGTGCTGCAAGCACTGGTGGACCATCGGGGACGTTTTACTAATATCAACGTGGGATGGCCTGGCAAGGTTCATGACGCTCGGGTTTTCAGGAACTCTGGTCTGTTTAGATGGCTGCAGGAAGGTCTTTACTTCCCGGACCACAAAGTAACTGTTGGGGATGTGGAGATGCCTACAGTCATCCTCGGGGACCCTGCATACCCGCTCATGCCCTGGCTCATGAAGCCCTACACTGGCGCACTGGACTCAGGGAAAGAACTATTCAACTACCGGCTGAGCAAGTGCAGAATGGTGGTGGAGTGTGCTTTTGGCCGTCTCAAGGGGAGATGGAGAAGCCTACTCACTCGCTGTGATCTCAGCGAGACCAATATCCCCATTGTGATAGCTGCTTGCTGTGTGCTCCACAATTTGTGTGAGAGCAAGGGGGAGACCTTTATGGCGGGGTGGGAGGTTGAGGCAAATAGCCTGGCTTCTGATTACGCCCAGCCAGACAGCCGGGCGATTAGAAGATCCCAGCGGGACGCGCTGTGCATCAGGGAGGCTTTGAAAGCCAGGTTCCTGACTGAGCAGGGTCTCCAGTGACTGTTTACTTTGTGGACACAGATGCTGAACCTGCCCCCGTTTCTTTACCCAGTTACTGTTCACTATCCTTCCAAGATACATACCCCCTTCACCACCTTCCCAACAAATAAAATCTGTTCCGTTTTGTTAATGAACAAGGTTCTCTTTCTTACTATTTTCGCGGGATTGTTTTAAACCGGGGACGCAGACTGTGGCGGGGGGCGGGTTTAGTGTTGTGATGCAAATGATGCTTCTAAACTCCGGGAATGACAGGCTCCGCAGTGCTGGATTGGTTGTTTCAACGCAGCCTGCCAGCAGTCCTGGGCGGGACTGCGTGTATGTGTCGGCCAAGTGACTTTCTGGCAGGGGGCGGAGGGTAACAGACCCCCTGCTGCGTGGCTCTGTGATCCAGGATAAGGAACGCGGCATAAGATCTCTAACTGCCCTCCCCCACCACAAAGTCACAGATCAACCCCCTCGCACCCCAGAACATGAAAACCGCCTCCCAGACTGACCAGGGTAACTGGTGACTGCACTGTGTATGTGTCCTGATGCTGGACCTGCCCCCGCCTCTGTAGCCTGCTACAGGTGACTGTCCTGTCCAAGTAACAAACCCCTTCCCCCCCTTCAGACAGAATCCCCTCTAAAAGACACTCTCGGAAACAGTACTTAACAGAAACAGATGTTTTATTATGAACCGCACATGAAAAGGGGGGGGGGGGACTTGGACGTGGGCTAGTGTGAGATGGGTAGGAAAGGACTTTTCAAACTTTGTGGAACGAGAGCCTTCCATTGCTGCAGCAGTGTGCAGGGGCCGACTGAAAGTTTTAACGGCCCTTGCCGCCCCTCCTTCTTTGGACTTTTGGTGAGGGGGGTGTGGGACTTGGTGGCGGGGGAGGGCGGTTAGAGATAGACAGCAGCAGGGCTCTGTCCTCCTGCCTCCGGTCTTGCAGAACATCCACTAGGCGCCGGAGCGTCTCCGTTTGCTCCCTCATTAGTCCAAGCAGGGTTTGAGTAGCCTGCTGGTCCTCCTGGCGCCACCTCTCCTCCCGTTCCATGACTGCTCTGTGCATTTGTGACAAGTTCTCCCTCCACTGTGTCGTCTGGGCTGCCTGCTCTCGTGAGCAGTCCATAAGTTCATAAAACATGTCCTCACGCGTCTTCTTCTTCTTTCTCCTAATCTGCGCTAGCCTCTGGGAGTGTGATGCCAGGCTGGGTTGGGAGACAGTCGCAGATGTGTCTGTGGGAATGGGAAAAAGGGAGTGAATTCCTGAGACAGATAAATGAAGTTGCTAACAAAGAACATAGTCTTTCTCTGTGAACAACACCATGCACTGGACCTTTCACATGCGCACTCAGGACAAGGTCGAATTTTCGGCCCTCGCCTTCAGTTGCGATCAGAGAAGCGTGGCAGGACACCTCTACTTCTGTTGCAGGAAAACATGGTAAGCCGTAGACTTGTGGCAGCTTAAAAATGTAATAGTAGCACTGGGCTCCTTTCGCACTGAATGCAAGGCCACTCTCTGCTGGCAGCAATCAGGGAAGCATGAGCTCTGCCCCTGTCCCACCACCTCGCGGCTGTCCCCGGGAAAGTTCCCTGTATGCTGCCCCTCTGCCGCCTCCACCGCGTGGCTGTAAAGCAGTCCCAATACTAACATTCCCCTCCCTAATTTAAAGCAGGGCGTCATGTGTGATATAACTCTGATGAGGATCTCGGAGACCGAGAGGGGAAGGATGCTTCGGGAGACCATGCAGAGGCCAGGGCCGTATGCCGCCATGCTGTGCCGTGCCATGATCCCGGATTACTTAATGGACTCATGGCGTGGGAACGTGTGTTACCACGGTGGACCGAACAAGATCGCCCTGCCGCGGAACCTGATGCGCATGCTTGAGCGGTACCTCCAGGAGAGCTATGCCGAGCTATCCCAGGAGGACTCTCTGTCCATTCCCGGGCACAGGGACTACAGAGTGGAGCGTCCTGTGGTGGACTAATCATGAATATCCAGACATTATTTGATTTTTTATACATAGTTAGGACTAAATAGTTGACTAAGCCAACTAAATCATGAACACCAAATTGCTAATATAGTTAATATTCCTGTTTTGTTATAAATAAAAGTTTCTATGTTTAAATGAGTGACTGAAAAGCCCATTCTTAACAATATAAATATTCCAGTTATGTTAAAATGAAATGTTTAGATGTTTAAAGCACTCACTGCTTGATCCTTCCCCTGATTCGGTGTCCGGGGTAACGGCTGTGGACGGTTGGTAGGGGATCTCGGTAAGGGTGATGAAGAGCTCCTGGCTGTCGGGGAAATCAGCGGTGCAAGCGCTGTCGACTGCCTCGTCCTCCTCATCTCCTTCCTCATCTTCCCCGTCAGCTAACATTTCCGACGAGGAACCGGCCGTGGACAATATCCCATCCTCGGAGTCCACGGTCACTGGTGGGGTAGTGGTGGCGGCCGCACCTAGGATGGAATGCAGTGCCTCGTAGAAACGTGATGTGTGGGGCTGCGATCCGGAGCGTCGGTTTGCCTCTTTGGTTTTTTGGTAGCCTTGTCTCAGCTCCTTGATTTTCACGCGGCACTGCGTTGCATCCCGGCTGTATCCTCTCTCTGCCATGGCTTTAGAGATCTTCTCGTAGATCTTTGCATTCCTTCTTTTGGAGCGCAGCTCGGAAAGCACGGACTCATCGCCCCACACAGCGATGAGATCCAAGACTTCCCGATCAGTCCATGCTGGGGCCCTCTTTCTATTAGATTGCACGGCCATCTCTGCTGGAGAGCTCTGCATCGTTGCCAGTGCTGCTGAGCTCTCCACGCTGTCCAAACAGAAAATGAGATTCAAACTGCCCAGACAGGAAAAGGAATTCAAATTTTCCCGGGGCTTTTCCTGTGTGGCTGGTCAGAGCATCCGAGCTCGAAGTGCTGTCCAGAGCGTCAACAGAGTGGTGCACTGTGGGATAGCTCCCGGAGCTATTACCGTCGATTTCCATCCACACCTAGCCTAATTCGATATTGCCATTTCGAATTTAGCGCTACTCCTCTCGTTTTCGAGGAGTACAGAAGTCGAATTTAAAAGAGCTCTATGTCGAACTAAATAGCTTCGTGGTGTGGACGGGTGCAGGGTTAATTCGATGTAACGGCGCTAAATTCGATATAAACTCCTAGTGTAGACCAGGCCTAAGAAATGCGGTCTTGTTCTGATAAGGCTGTCTTGGGTTGCTGCAAATACCTACTGGCTGCAACACCCCAGAATAGATGGTGTTTACAAGCAGTCTGAAATCATTTGGACTGACTGAAGTGCCATCATGATACAAAGGGGTGCTGCCTCCAGCAAGGCCTGTTTCAGAGTACAGATGCTCCCCAACTTACGCAAGCGTTCCGTTCCGGAACGCCTTACATAACTCGAATTTTGTGTAAGTTGGAAACGTATCTCCAACCATTATGTAAAAAACAAAACCCGTCCTATTTCTATCTTACAGAACTTTTTCTGTAAGTGCGGATTTGCGTAGGTCGAATCTTGCATAACCCGGGGAGCGTCTGTAGTGGAGCTGTGGGGATCACGCTACAAAAGGCAAAGCCTTGGAAGTAGCACATTATGGTTATGACTGTACTGCTGCTGGGAGACATCCTCTCAGCCTGAATCCACAGACTTGCGCAGGCAGCCGTGGTAGGGGGACCTGGGCCCATCCGACTCCACTGGGTCCCGACCCAGAGTCCTAACAGTGGCAGCATGGTCCACCACTGGGTTAGTGTGGAATCCAATCACAACATGCTGACCTTACATGGGTGGGAGATACCACTCACTCTACCTCCATGGGTCACTTCCTACTGGGTTTCCTGAAGCTGCAGTCCATTTGACATTGGGGTCTCTGGGCTCCTCAGCACAGGTAACTCCCTCGGACTTCTACTCCAGCCGGTCAGCTGTAGGCAGCACGTCTCCGGTCTGTGTCTCAGAATCTCTGGCTCCCGCAGACAAAGGGCTGTAACAGCTCCGGGGCTGGAGCCTCCACCAGGCATTGTCCTTCCTTGGCTGTCAGTGCAGACTGAGCTGGGCTGCTGTCCTTTATACAAGCACAGCAGTTGGAGTATGCCGAGCATAGTCTGAGAGGCAGGACTTCCTCTCCCATAATGTGGGATTAATCCTTTCCTGCCTAATGCATGGTATGCACACCCTGTCATAGGGGTCCAGTAGTCTGGAAAGCTTGAGAGCCACTGGTATAGAAGAGTCTAGCTTATTCAGGAAAGCAGAAGCAGGGTGAAAAGGGAGGAGGTGCTGCATTATATGTTAAAAATATATATGCTTGTTCTCAGGTCCAGAAAAGGGTGGGAAGGAGACCAGCTGAGGTTCTCTATAACAGGAATAAAAAATAGGGGTGACCTCATGGTTGGGGTCTACTATAAATCATGAAATCAGGAAGAGAAGGTGGATGAGGCATTTCTAGAGCAAGTAACAGAAATATCCAAAACACAAGACCTGGTAGTCATAACCAACTTAAACTACCCCAATATCTGTTGGAAAAATAATACAGCAAAACACAAACTTTCCAGTAAGTTCTTGGAGTTACTGGGGTCAACCTTTTTGTTCAAGAGAGTGGCAGAAGTAACCATGGGGACAGCTATTTCAGACTTCTATATGGTGAGAAGGGAGGAACTGGCAGGAAATCTGAAGGTGGAAGGCAATTTGGGTGAAAGTGAACATGAAATGATGGATTTTGTGATTCTAAGGAAAGAAAGGATTGAGAGCAGCAGAATAAGGACTTCTAAAGAACAGACTTCAACAAACTAAGAGAACTGGTAGGTACAGTCTTATGGGAAGAAACTCTAAGGGAAAAATGAGTTCAGGAGAGCTGGCACTTTGTCAAGGAGATAATATCAAAGGCATAACTGCAAACTAAGGTGTTGTGAAGGAAAGAAAGGAAGAATAGTAAGAGACCAAAATAGCACCACAGGAGCTCTTGAATGACCTGAAAATCAAATTTCGAATCCTAAAAAAAATGGAAACATCGACAAATTGCAGTGGAGGAGTATAGAAGGAGAGCACAAGCTTGTAGGGACAAAATCAGAAAGGCTAATTCAGTCCAGGAGCCTAAAGCACAACCGACTGTTGTATATATGTTAAGGGAATTCTTAAGAGTACAGTGGTCAATTGATCTTTGTCCACTGAAGTTAGTAGAATAAGTAATCATAGTAATTAGGTCTGTGAAGCAATTAAAAAAAATAATTGTGATTAAAAAAATTGCAATTAATCACATGATTAATCATGCTGTTAATAATAGAATACAGTACCATTTATTTAAATATTTTTGAATGTTTTCTACATTTTCAAATATATTGATTTCAATTACAACACAGAATACAAAGTGTAAAGTGCTCACTTTATATTTATTTTTATTACAAATATTTGCACTGTAAAAAACAAAGAAATAGTATTTTTCAATTCACCTAATGACTGTAGTGCAATTTCTTTATCATAAAAGTTGAACTCACAAATGTCTTTGTGTAACAGGTAATCAGCAGGCAATGGTTTTTCCTGAGAGTGCAGCTTTCGTAGGTTTGGTGTGGAGGAGAGAAGTTGCCTTCCCCTCCCCTCAAGGATTTCCTATGTATCCACCTTAACTTGTCTAGGACATTATTTCAAAGGGTCCTTTGAAGCTCATAATACTTCCTAGGGTTTATATTAGCCAGGTCTTCTGCCCGGAGATGTTACAGACCATCCTACAGTAATAAGTGCGCGCACACATTTTTAATGCAATGAACTCCTAAGATACTGAAATGTATTCAGTAAGATTTGACTTAATTTGGTAAGGATGGTCCAGGATATTGCAGGAAATTGTCATCCATGTCACACCCGTGTCTGTGTGTATCCATCTGTCCCTTGTTTTATTCCTAGATTGTCAGATCTTTGCGGCAGAGACAGTTTTTTGTTCTGTGTTTGTAGAATGTCCATCAGAATGGGATCCTGGTCCATGACTAGCGCTACTAGGCGCTACAGTAATAGAAATAACAATGGGGAGGTTCTGGGCAGTGGGAGGGAGGGTGTTAGAAAGCTGGGCATGGGAAGGTTTGGGGCAAAGCACTCCTGTGAGCTTGGAGGGCTGAGAGCAGTGGTAAGGGGCTGGGATGCCATGGAACAGCTGCTATATGGAGTTAGGATGCTGTGGAGGGCTGGAAGAACTGGAACTCGAGGATCTGGATGGGTTGGTGCTGGTTAGAGAAAAGGGAGCATGGGTGCTGGATAGCGGGTGCCCCAGGAAATAGGGATGCTAGCAATGGGAGGGAGGAAAGGGACACATTTCTGGCAGAAGCTCTTGGGAATCAGGACCAAGGAACAATTGAGACATTGGGCTGATGGGATGGAAGTGGTTGGGGAGCAGGAAATTTGGGGGAACTGGTAGCAAGGAGTGCAATGGGCAGTGAGAGGGGAGGAGAGAACACAAGTAGTGGTTTCTCCTCGGCTCCCAAGAGGTGTGGAAGGGTGAGAGCGGCTGGAGGAAGAGGTGTGGGGGTCATAGTGATTGGCAGGGCAAGCTGCCTCTCTCTGCCCTTCCTCGTCTCTCTGAGTGCCCCTCTCTCAGCTGTCAGGCCTCGTGCCTCTCCCCCTCCTGCACTGTCTGTGGGCCTCTGTCAGTAAGAAGCAGGTCCAGGGGCTTCCCCTCTGTCTAGAGTCTTCCCTTTCTGGGACATGGAGTTAGCTGCTCTGGGTTTTAGGAGTCCCTTTGATTGTGAATGTCTGGCTGTATGTTCCCAGTAGATATGGGATCAGTTACATCCCTCATTAGAAGAGTGTCCTGCACCTTTGAGCATCTGGGGAGCTGGCCCCAAGATTTTACTGATTTAAAATGGGCTGGGGTTGAAATAACAGAAGTTTTTTTGTGTGTGACAAATGTCCCATGAATTCATCTTATCTCACTTGTCTTCTTTCCCCTGGGCAGGGTTTCCAGTTTCCAAACCTGATATCTTCCAGCTGGAACCAGAGGAAGAGCGGTTGTCCCCAGATCTCCAGGGCTCAGAGGAAAGAGAGATCCTGAGAGACATCTGCACAGGTGAGGAGTTGTTAAACTGTTAGTGTCTGAAGGAATCTGCTGGGATTCCCAACAAAGACCTTATGAGCTCTCTGGATTCAGGATTGTCCCCAGCAGGTGTCCTATCCTCAGGGCAGATATTGCTCATGGCTTCCTACTTGGGCTTTCAAATGATTAAAAAAAATAATTGCAATTAATCATGGAGTTAAAAAAAAAGTTGTGATTAATTCAGTTTTAATCACACTGTTAATCAGTAATAAAATGCCAGTTTGAATTTACTATAAATATGTTGGATGTTTTTCTACATCTTCTTACATTTTGATTTCAATGATAACAGAATTCAAGGTGTACAGTTGCTCACTTAATATTATCTTTTATTAAAAAATATTTGCACAGTAAAAATGACAAAAAGTCAAAACCTGAAGGGGCATACAAATGTTTTGCATCTCTGTCACGTAAATATCTTGTGTGACACTGCACCCCATATTCATCAGAGTGATATAATTATGATGTGATTGTGACATAATTATGATGCCTCTGGTACAAGATGTGTTTTGTGAAGTGTCTATGAAAAAGTTATGATTTTCTGAATATGAATATCCTATTTGTATGCATGTACCAATTTTGTATCTGGAATTATGAATATTGACTATGTATCTTATTTCAAATGTGCTTACTCTGGGTAACATCCACAACTAGCCTTTCAGGTACAACAACGAAGAAGCTAGACAGTGCTGATGGCCCATCACCAAAGACTATGGACCATGGAATAGCTTAGGCTGGCTGAAACATTCACATGAAGGCTATGAGTAATGCTGCTATGGCTCAGCAAGGCATGCAAGGGCATGTGACCAGACCACATGACACTTGAACTTTTTTTGGTACCTGTATTTTTCCACAAACCGGGCTGGGAATTTAGCTTGAAACAAAGGGTTCCCGCCATATGAAGTGACTATATAAGGTAGGGAGTGACATCATGACTGGTCTTCACTCCCCCACAACTCAACACCTGAAACCCTGGCTGCACAGCAATTGCAGTCTGTGCCTTAAGAATCTGTAAGCCTACTTGTGTCATCAGTCAGGATGAGAAATTGCTAATTTGCATCCTATCTGGTACATTAGGCTTAGTTTGCGTTTTTGTTTAATCTGCTTTGATCTGTTTAGTCACTTAAAATCTATCTTTCTGTAGTAAATAAACTTGTTTTATGTCTTACCTTACCCAGTGTGTTTTAAGTGAAGTGTCTGGAAAAATCTCAGCTCTGTAAACAAAGGCTGTTGCATATCTTTCCCACATCGCAGGGAAAGTGACCTATATTGATGATCTTGCATTGTACTGATCCCTGTGCAGTGCAAGACAGTATAATACTGCGTTTATACTCCAGCAAGGGTGCAAGGCTGGGGAGCTGGGAAATGGGCTGTTGTCTTCTGTCTGTCCTTGAGTGGCTTAGGTAAAATACTCAGGTAGCTCAGTTGAGTGTGTGGCGCCACCTGCTGTCATGTTGGGTGATAACAGGGCCTGGAGAGGCTGGCTGAATCACCAGCAGAGCAGTGTGAGAGAGACCAGCCCAGCTTAATGCTTACGGGGGCAAAGCGATTCCCACAGCTACCAGACTGCACCCTAGGGGTGACAACCTGTCACACCTTGCAACGCCAGTTACAACACTGCCTGTGAATGCCTCTTCTCACTTTCAGGTGACATTGTAAATAAGCGGGCAACATTATTTCCTATATATGTGAACAAACTTGTTTATCTTAGGGATTGGTTGAAGAAGAAGTAGGACTGAGTGGATTTATAGGTTCTAAGGTTTTACATTATTTTGGTTTTGAGTGCAGTTAGGTAAAATAAACACACATAATTCTACATTTCTAAGGTGCACTTGTATGATAAAGAGCTTGTACTACAGTACTTGTATGAGGTGAATTGAAAAATACTATTTCTTTTTATCTTTATTTGTATTCTGTATTGTAATTGAAATCAATATATTTGAAAATGTAGAAAAACATCCCAAAATATTTATAATACATTTCAGTTGATATTCTATTATTGTTTAACTGTGGGATTAAAACTGCCATTAATCATGACTCTTTTTTTCAATCTAGTTACTTTGTTTTGCGTTAATCACTTGACTTAACTGCAGTGAATTGACAGCCCTACTTCCTATCCATTCTGACGAACTCCCTGCAGTAGCTCCCTCCCTGCACTCCCTTCTCCCTGAGTATTTGGGTGGGAACTGGCTGAAGAATTCATCCCTTCCTCTCTCCTCTTTGGGGAAGAGTTTGGGGAAATTCAGTCCCATCTCCAGGTGTTCTTCCAGTTTGTTCTCCCCTTTTCCATTCCTGTTTCTGATGTTTTTCTTTGTGTCCCAGCAGGTGCTGGGCTGGTGAGTGAGACCATGGAGCAGAATTCTCAACAGGAAGATGATGAAGAAGTGGAACCACGTGGCAAATTATTGCAAAGATGCAAAGGGAGTGTGTCCAGGAGTTGTGATCAGGGAAAAGCCTGTGAAAGTCAGCACATTCCAGAGAGGTGGCAGGAAAACCAGCCAATGCAGAAAGTTGGTCAATCTGTTTATTATCGGGGAATTCACAGACGTCTCAAGGAAACCACGGCCCAGCAGAGAATCCCCATGGGAGAGAGAAACAACATGTGTATTGAGGGTGGGAAAAAGTTCAGTAGGCGCTCACACCTTATTAGACATCAGAGAATCCACACAGGGGAGCGACCCTATGAATGCTGCCAGTGTGGGAAAACTTTCACTCGGGGCTCACACCTTATTAGACATCAGAGGATCCACACAGGGGAGAAACCCTATGGATGCTGTAAGTGTGGGAAAACCTTCACAGGGCGCTCAAACCTTCTTAGACATCAGAGGATCCACACAGGGGAGAGACCCCATGAATGCTGTGAGTGCGGGAAAACCTTCACTGAGCGCTCAAACCTTATTCAACATCAGAAGATCCACACAGAGGAGAAACCCTATGAATGTTGCGAGTGTGGGAAAACCTTTACTCGGCGCTCAACCCTTATTAGACATCAGAGAATCCACAAAGGGGATCGGCCCTATGAATGCTGCCAGTGTGGGAAAACTTTCACTCGGGGCTCACACCTTCTTAGACATCAGAGGATCCACACAAGAGAGAGACCCCATGAATGCTGTAAGTGCGGGAAAACTTTCACTCGGGGCTCACACCTTATTCGACATCAGAGCATCCACGCGGGGACGAAACCCTATGAATGCTCTGAGTGTGGGAAATTCTTCAGTCAGAGCTCAGCCCTTATTGTTCATCAGAGAAGCTGCAAGGGAGTTAAAGACCATAAAAACCTTGTCTAGATTTTGTTTTCCTTTTGCTAATTCCCACATACTGATCTTTAAGGCAGCATTTGTGTCACCGTGGTCTCTTGACTCCCTCACCTGAGTTGTCTGCTTTTCACTATTGCAGCTCACCTTTCCTTGAGATGAGTCCCACACTCTTTTTCATCAGCTCCTTTGTGCTATGTCATGGAGGTGTGTGTCCCTCCAACAGGAATCATAGAATATCAGTGTTGGAAGGGACCTCAGGAGGTCATCTAGTCCAATCCCCTGTTCAAAGCAGGACCAATTCCCACTAAATCATCCCAGCCAGGGCTATGTCAAGCCTGACCTTAAAAACCTCCAAGGAAGGAGATTCCACCACCTACTTAGGTAACCCATTCCAGTGCTTCACCACCCTCCTAGTGAAAAAGATTTTCCTAATATCCAACCTAAACCTCCCCCACTGCAATTGAGACCATTACTCCTTGTTCTGTCATCTGGTACCACTGAGAACAGTCTAGATCCATCCTCTTTGGAACCCCCCTTCAGGTAGTTGAAAGCAGCTATCAAACCCCCCCTCATTCTTCTCTTCTGCAGACTAAACAATCCCAGTTCCCTCAGCCTCTCCTCATAAGTCATGTGCTCCAGCACCCTAATCATTTTTGTTGCCCTCCGCTGGACTCTCTCCAATTTTTCCACATTGTTCTTGTAGTGTGGGGCCCAAAACTGGACACAGTACTACAGATGAGGCCTCACCAATGTCGAATAGAGGGGAATGGGGAATGTCCATCAGCCCCAGGTGGGGGAACCAGGAGTGACTTCAACTAGGTACATGGAGGTTAAATTTACCTGTACCTTGACTCCACTAGGATTTTCCATGGCGTTAGCTAGCTTGACTTCACTATCCTGATATAAAAACTAGGGCTGTTTAGCAATGAAATAAAATTAATCGTACTTAATCGTGAAATTTTAAAAAATCATGACTAATAGCATTTTTAATCACACTGTTAAACAATGGAATATTTATTTAAATATTTTGGATGTTCAGCCACCATTCCAGACAAGCCCTGCAACCCCAAATCAGCTGGCCTGGGCCAGCCACACATTTCAATTGCAATATATACATACCCTTAGTATCAAAATCGCAGCTTTCCCATCAGGGAATCATGCCCCAGTCCCCTGTGACAAGTGGGCATATCCTGATACTAATGTGGTAGGAATTTGCTGCTTCCCATGCACAGGGACCTAGGAAAACAGCCCAGGAAGCTCCTTGGCCTGATGTGGTTTCCAGGAGATCCAACTAGGTGGGAGTTGTTCTGGGCTCTGCAGGGGGAGGGTTTAGCTGGGAAAAGGGGCAGATTAAGAGAGTTTGTCTCTGATGTACAGGGGCATTTGTCAGTGGGGGGCATGATAGCTAGGGGTGACAGTGGGGTCTGAGCTGGGGAAGCAGCAGAAAGGGGGCAATATGGGGGACTTGTCACTTGGGAAAAATGAAATTGCAAAACCTCTCTCTGTGCTGCAGCAAAAGCCTCTCATTTATCCCCTAAATCCCCTTCATGTAAATCTCTGCCCTGGCACTCAGAAACCCATTCACTCCCGTGCAATTTTTTTATTGTTCTTACTTTTTTTTGGCTTTGTACAAACGTTTTCCCCATCAAAATGATCAAGGACATTTAAAATGAGAAAAACAAAACCAAAGAAACCCCCACCAATCTCCCCACCGCACACGGCTTGGGTCTGAATATTTTAAGGCAATAAAACTCAGACTTCTCTTGGCCAGAAAACAAACATCATTCTTCCATGCTGCACCTAAGGCCTTGCCTACAGAGGTGTACACACTGCAAAGCCACTTTCGGCGATGGAACTCCTCAGTTCCAGCAACATAATAAAACCACTTCGATGAGAGTTGTAAGGTTTTTATGCAAAAAAAGTTGTCACCAAAGTGCTAGTGTAGACGCTGTGCTTGATTTTAGTGCTGTGATTGGCCTCTGGAAGGCATCTCACAATGCCTATCCTGACCCCTCTGGTCAGCAGTTTCAACTCTGCTGCCCTGCAGCCAGGTAAACACCTTGCATCCCTCCCACTTTAAAGATCCAGGAATTTTTGAAATTCCCCTTCATGTTTGCTCGGCATGGAGTGCTTGCATCACATCCTCCCAGCTGACCATTGGGGCTCCACGCAGCAAACAGTATCCTGCTTGGAGCACTGCAGGGCTGCTGGATCTGATCAATATCCAGCAGTATCAGTCGCTCTGACCCCCCTGCACCCAGCTGCTGGCCTGCAGAACCACCCCAAATACTCCAGAGGCCACCCTGGCAAGGCCTGGCCTAGCAGGCCGGGCAGTGGGTGTCCAGCTCCCCCAGGCTTCCTTCACTGGGGACCCACAGCCCCAAGGTTTCAGGAAGCACCCCTGGCCCTGCTGTGGACACACCCGGAATCGCTAGGATCCCCTGCGCCCATCTGCCGGCCCGCAGAACCACCCCAAATCCTCCAGCAGCCCCCCAGGTGAGGCCTGGCCGGCCTGGATAGCAGGTGTGCAGCCTCCTCCATGGGGTACCCACAGCCCCCAAAACTGCAGGAGGCACTCCCAGCCCTGGGGCGGACTCGCCAGGTGTTGCTCGGCCCAACTCTGCCTCACCACCAGGAGCAGGTACCACCCCAGAATCAGACGTGGCCACTCACGCCAGGCCAGGCCTGCCTGGGTTCTGCCCTCCTGTGGACATCTGTGATAGAACTACGATACTACCAGCAATCAGGTCAACCTATTTGCTAGACTGGGGTTGACCTGGTGGCAGAATGGGGAATTAGAAAAATTTCCAGCCTTTTTCTACCCCAACCTAGACCAACCATCAAGGACGGCCACTCATGCCTTGTGAGCCTGACAGGTGCCGTGACCAGCATGAGTGGTCATGAATTATTATTATAATTACAAGATTCCCCTGGAAGGTGGGAGGTATATAGTTTGAATAAGAGATAGGTCAAGAGAAAGGAAAGTCTGCACATGAGGGACAGAACCTCATGGAACAGTGGTTTTATTTATTCTTTCCCATGCTAACAAAGGTATTAATAACATCTAAGGAATACAATAGAGCCCTTCGACTAAAAAGCCTGGCAGTTCTTCCTTGTTGGTATTCTGGCATGCCCAGGACTGAAAGGACTTTCTCATTGACCTTCAGCCATTTCCCTCTTGCTCCTAGAGGGAAGCCATAGTATTTGACTTCATTGGCCCCAGTCAGTTCTTTAATCTGATTTGTCAAAGTTTTATAATGCCTTACTTTCTCCACTGCAGCATCGTCGAAGACTTTTTCCTTATATTCAAACCAAACTGTGACATCTACCACCAGGGCTGTTCCATCTTTAACAAAGATGAGGTCTGGTTTCCTTAGCTCATTCTCAGCAGTGTGTAAGTGAGGTTCTTCATAAATCACCCATTTCAATTCACGGGCTTCCCGCTTCAATGTATCACAGTTTGTTATGTCTTCATATGTGGGCACCTCGGACTGCTGGACATTGTCCTAGAATGTGAGCTAACAATTCGTAAGAGGCAGGGCAGTGCCTGCAATTCACAGTTTGATTATTCTTGCCATGTCCTAGGTATTCTCTGGTGGGATACATCTTTGATCTGAGTTTGAGGACTGTCAGAAATTGATGTTCTTAGAACCCACAATGAAATTTCAACCAATCATTGCTAATTGAATCGCTATAAAAGCGTTCAACTCCACTGCCTTGGCATGGTAGATTTTTCCACTGGGATAATTCTGCATCTCTCCAGTTACATGGGATTGGGTATATTTTTTAGGAGCCAGTTTCTCCCACTCATTGAGAAGTTCCAAGACACGGTGTGGTAGTCTGTTGTCGACAAAGACTGGGTCTGTTATCATAGGTATCTCTTCCTCATTCCTCACCAGCAGCCACCCAGGGATTTTGAAATTCTTCCTCTATATTGCTTGCCAATGCAATGCACCGAATTATTTTATCTTCTGAATATGCAATTCTGTGTAACCGCCTTGCCTGAATAGAAGGGATGAAGCGAGCGAGTTTCATCACTCCCAGTCCACCATCTCTGGATCTGGCATAAATGAAGCTATTACAGGTGTCTGTTGGTAGATGGAGCCACTGCTCCACAGCATTCCTGATGTCATCCAGGGAAGATAGTAAGGTCTTTTTACAATCGGTGTGGTCAGCTAGATAAATGATCCTTGGTACTGTAAATGTGTTTAACATAATTTTGGGGAAGGTTTTAGTGGGGCTTTGTTGATTCTTTCAAACCAAGTGTCAAGCTTTTTCTGATAATGCCAGTTTGGAAAACCCGATCCATGGGTCAACCTTAAGTCCCAGGTATTTCTCAGACTCACCTGGTATGATCATATTCAGCCCATCCTTGTTGATTTTCTAGGCTTCACAGTTATTGACAGTAAATGAGTCATGAGTTGGGCTCAGGAAGAATCCGTAGCATTTCTTAGCTTGCACTTTGAGACCAGACAGGCTTCTAGTATTTCGATGTTCGCATCCAGACCTTCCCAAGTGTCACTTAGCATGACTAGATCATCTGCAAAGACAAGCGTTGTAATCTTTCGTGTCCCATATGAGAATCCCAGGCCAGCCTTCTCTAATGCTGAGATTAGAGGATCGAGCACTAAATTGAATAGCAGTGGTGACACAGGGTCTCCTTGTTTTATGCCAATTTTTATTTAAATGATTGGGCTGAGCTCCTTCCCTATTTCTATGCGGGTATGGATGTTCTTATAGGCGTCACGAATTATGTTGACAATGGCCTCTTTGATCCAGGCCCCTTTCCTGTAGTACCCACATGATGTGGTCGTGGGATACTGAGACAAATGTTTTGGCTATGTCTACAAACATGACTCCTAGTGGCTTTTTGTTCTTTTTGGCTTGCTTTGTTATGGTATGGAGAATTTTGAGATTCTCCAAGCAGCCTGGTGCAGCAATAAATCCTCTTTGGTGTGCATTTAATAGGCATGCTTTTGTCAGTCATTTCATTAGTATTCTTGAGAAAAGCTGTAGCACAATAGACCCACCCAATGGTAAGAGGCCTCCAATTTCCCAGATCTTTCAGAGCCTTGGGGTCTTTTGTTTTCGGGATCAATAGAGAACAGCATTATTTTATACCCACAGGTATTAAACCTATAATCAGCCATATGTTGAATAGTCCAGCCAGCGTGTGTCCTTAAGAACATAAGAACATAAGAACGGCCGTGTCAAGGCTGCTTCCCCACTCTGAACTTTAGGGTACAAATGTGGGGGCCTGCATGAAAACTTCTAAGCTTAACTACCAGCTTAGATCTGGTCCGCTGCCACCATTCCCAAAGCTAATTCCCTTCCCTGGGAAGCCTTGAGAAACTCTTCACCAATTCCCTGGTGAATATAGATCCAAACCCCTTGGATCTTAAAACAAGGAGAAATTAACCATCCCCCCTCCTTTCTCCCACCAACTCCTGGTGGATCAAGATCCAACCCCCTTGGATCTAAAAACAAGGAAAAATCAATCAGGTTCTTAAAAAGAAGGCTTTTAATTAAAGAAAAAGGTAAAAATCATCTCTGTAAAATCAGGATGGAAAATAACTTTACAGGGTAATCAAACTTAAAGAGCTCAGAGGACCCCCCTCTAGCCTTAGGTTTAAAGTACAGCAAACAGAGATAAACACTCTAGTAAAAGGTACATTTACAAGTTCAGAAAACAAAGGTAAACTAACACGCCTTGCCTGGCTGTTTACTTACAAGTTTGAAATATGAGAGACTTATTCAGAAAGATTTGGAGAACCTGGATTGATGTCTGGTCCCTCTCAGTCCCAAGAGCGAACAACCCCCAAAACAAGGAGCACAAACAAAAGCCTTCCCCCCCCCCCAAGATTTGAAAGTATCTTGTCCCCTTATTGGTCCTTTGGGTCAGGTGTCAACCAGGTTACCTGAGCTTCTTAACACTTTACAGGTAAAAGGATTTTGGAGTCTCTGGCCAGAAGGGATTTTATAGTACTGTAAACAGGAGAGCTGTTACCCTTCCCTTTATAGTTATGACATGCCCCCCAAATCACAGATAGTGTTGGACAGCCGGTTCCACACTGGCTGTGATTTCTTCCTGGAGCTCTAGGAGAAAACAGAGTTAATAAGACACATGCACCTTTAGACATACTACTGATTATATAAAAACTAACAATATGTTCCACATTCCAAGAACAATTTTTAACCAGTTGATTCTGGAAAACTTTCCCGGGAGAGTGCATCAGCCACTTTGTTAGAAGCCCCTGAAATGTGTTGTATTTCAAAATCAAAATCTTGGAGAGCTAAACTCCACCGAAGAAGTTTTTTGTTATTCCCCTTGGCGGTATGAAGCCACTGTAGCGCAGCATGGTCTGTTTGTAGTTGGAAACGCCGTCCCCAAACATATGGGCGTAGCTTTTCCAGCACGTACACAATGGCGTAGCATTGCTTTTTGCTGATTGACCGGTGGCTTTCCCTCTCAGACAGCTTCTTGCTGAGAAACACGACAGGATGGAATTCTTGATCCGGTCCTTCCTGCATTAAAACTGCTCCCACGCCCCGCTCGGACGCATCTGTGGTTACTAGGAACGGTTTGTCAAAGTCTGGGGCCCTTAGCACAGGGTCAGACATGAGTGTTGCCTTAAGCTGGTTAAAGGCCTTTTGACACTCGCCAGTCCACTGAACTGCATTTGGCTGTTTCTTTCTGCTTAGGTCTGTCAGCGGGGCGGTGATTTGGCTGTAGTGTGGTACAAATCGCCTATAATATCCGGCCAAGCCTAAGAAGGATTGGACCTGTTTCTTTGACTTTGGAACCGGCCACTTTTGGATAGCATCCACTTTGGCCTGTAGGGGATTTATAGTTCCTTGACCCACCTGGTGCCCCAGGTAAGTCACTCTGTTTTGGCCTATTTGACACTTTTTAGCCTTAACAGTTAGTCCTGCCTGCCAGATGCGCTCGAAGACTTTTTCCAGGTGCTCCAGGTGTTCTGTCCATGAATCAGAAAAAATGGCCACATCATCGAGGTAGGCAACTGCAGATTCTCCCAATCCCGCTAGGAGACCATCTACAAGTCTTTGGAAGGTGGCGGGTGCATTTCGCAACCCGAAAGGGAGTACATTGAATTCATACACCCCTGCCTGGGTGACGAAGGCTGACCTTTCTTTAGCGGGTTCATCTAGTGGTACTTGCCAGTACCCTTTGGTTAAGTCTAAAGTAGAGATGAATTGGGCATGTCCCAATTTCTCCAATAGCTCATCTGTGCGTGGCATTGGATAGTTGTCAGGACGAGTTACAGCATTTAGCTTACGGTAGTCCACGCAAAAGCGTATTTCCCCATCTGGTTTGGGAACTAGAACCACTGGAGATGCCCATGCACTGTTAGAGGGGCAGATTATACCCATCTGTAGCATGTCCTGGATCTCCCTTTGTATAGCAGTTTGGGCATGAGGTGACTCGCGGTAGGGTGGGGTTCTAATTGGGTGAGCATTACCTGTGTCAATGGAGTGGTATGCCCGTTCGGTCCATCCTGGAGTGGCTGAGAAAATTGGTGCAAAGCTTGTGCACAGCTCCTTGATCTGCTGTCGCTGCAGACGTCCAAGGGTCGCGGAGAGGTTCACCTCTTCCACGCCACCATCACTTTTTCCTTTGTAGTAGACACCTTCAGGACACTCCGCGTCATCTGTTTCCTGGGCTGTAAACTGGCAAACATTTAATTCTCTGGAATAAAAGGGCTTAAGAGAATTAACATGGTATACCTTAGGCTTTATATTGGAGGTGGGGGAGGCTATGAGATAGTTAACAGCTCCTAGGCGCTCCTGGACCGTGAATGGTCCTTCCCACGACGCTTCCATTTTATGGGCCTGGAGCGCCTTTAAGACCATGACTTGGTCTCCTACTTTGAAGGACCGTTCTCTGGAATGTTTATCATACCAGGTCTTTTGCTCTTCCTGAGCATCCTTTAGGTTTTCTTTAGCAAGGGCTAAAGTGTGTTGGAGGGTGCTTTGTAGGTTGCTTACAAAGTCTAGAATGTTAGTTCCTGGAGAAGGCGTAAACCCCTCCCATTGCTGCTTCACCAACTGTAATGGCCCCTTAACCTCGCGGCCATACACAAGTTCAAATGGTGAAAACCCTAAACTGGGATGTGGTACAGCCCTGTAGGCAAAAAGCAACTGCTGCAACACTAGGTCCCAATCATTGGAGTGTTCATTTACGAATTTACGTATCATGGCCCCCAACGTTCCATTAAACCTCTCCACCAGGCCATTGGTTTGATGGTGGCAACCAAGTGATTCACCCCATGAGCTTCCCACAGGTTTTTCATGGTCCCTGCCAGGAAATTAGTTCCCGAATCTGTAAGGATGTCGGAGGGCCAACCTACCCTGGCAAAAATGTCTGCTAATGCCTGGCACACACTTTTAGCCCTGGTGTTGCTTAAGGGTACTGCTTCCGGCCATCGGGTAGCAAAATCCATGAAAGTCAGTATGTACTGCTTTTCTCTGGGTGTCTTCTTTGGGAAAGGACCCAGAATATCCACAGCTACTCGCTGAAATGGGACCTCAATTATGGGTAGTGGCTGGAGAGGGGCTTTAACCTGGTCTTGGGGCTTTCCCACTCGTTGGCACACCTCACAAGACCAGACATAATTAGCAACGTCCTTGCCCATCCCCTCCCAGTGGAAGGGCTTCCCCAACTGGTCTTTGGTTCTGTTCACCCCAAAATGGCCACTGGGATGATCATGGGCTAAGCTCAAGAGCTTTACCCGATACTTAGTGGGAACTACCAACTGTCTTTGAGGATGCCAGTCTTCCTGGTGCCCACCAGAAAGAGTCTCCTTGTATAAAAGTCCTTGTTCTACAACAAACCGGGATCAGTTAGAAGAGCTGAGAGGCTGTGGGGTGCTCCGTGCCGCCGCCCAAGCTTTCTGAAGGCTGTCCTCTGCTTCCTGCTCGGCCTGGAACTGTTCCTTTGATGCTGGAGACATCAGTTCCTCCTTGGACTGTGGACTGGGGCTTGGTCCCGCTGGAAGCGATGCAGGTGCTGGGGCTGTTTCCATTGACTGTGAACCGCTGTCCGCTGGTGCACTATGTGGTATTTCAGGTTCTGGCTGAGCCTCTTGGGTAGGGTTATCTGCTGCTTCCGCCAGTTCAGGCTCGCTGGTGCCCTCTGGCGTTGGAGTGGTAGACGGGTTTGCAAGCGCTGGACTCAGTGCTGGCAGTGGTTCTGTTGCTGGTTGCGTTGCCAGTTCCGGTTCTGGGACTGGCTTTGGCTGGGTCTCTGTGATTGGATCCACTACGGCTGTTGCAGTCGTTGGCAGGGGATCTGGTTCCACCACCTTTGTTTGGGTCTCTGGTAACACAGACGGGGCCCTGGTGGACGGCTCAGGAACAGGGATGGGGGTGAAAGCTTGCTTAGCCTGGCTGCGGGTGACTATTCCCACCCTCTTGGCTAGCTTCACATGGTTGGCCAAGTCTTCCCCCAGCAGCATGGGGATGGGATAATTGTCATAGATTGCAAAAGTCCACATTCCTGACCAGCCCTTGTACTGAACATGCAACTTGGCTGTAGGCAAGGTTACAGACTGTGACAGGAAGGGTTGAATTGTCACTGGAACCTCCGGGTTGATGAGTTTGGGGTCCACTAGGGATTGGTGGATAGTTGACACTTGTGCCCCAGTGTCCCTCCAAGCGATAACCTTCTTTCCGCCCACTCTCAAGGTTTCCCTTCGCTCCGAGGGTATGAGAGAGGCATCTGGGTCTGGGGATCTTTGGTGTGATTGTGGTGTAATGAACTGTAATCGGTCGGGGTTCTTGGGGCAGTGAGCCTTTATATGTCCCAGTTCATTACATTTAAAACATCGCCCCGCTAAGTTATCACCGGGGCGGTGTTGGTTGGTGGAGACTGGTGTGGTGGGGTGAGAAGGTGTCCGGGGTTTCCTTTGGGATGTGGGTGGGGTCTTGGGTTGTCCCCGGTGGTAAGGTTTTGTTTCGGCTTGCCCCTTCTGATATTCGCTCCAACTGCTACTAGTTTTTTTCTTTTCTGCCACCTCCACCCATTTGGCTCCAATCTCCCCCGCCTCGGTTACAGTTTTGGCCTTCCTATCTAGGATGTACCTTTCTATTTCCTCAGGAACACCCTCTAAAAACTGTTCCATTTTTACTAGGGAAACCAGATCTTCCAGAGATTTAACATTTGTTCCTGATACCCAGGCATCACAATTTTTGTCAATGTGGTAGGCATGCCGGGTAAATGACACGTCTGGTTTCCACCTTAGGGCTCTGAACCGCCGACGGGCATGCTCGGGTGTTAGCCCCATTCTGAGTCTGGCCTTGTTTTTAAAAAGTTCATAACTGTTCATGTGTTCCTTAGGCATTTCAGCCACCACCTCTGCTAAGGGTCCACTGAGCTGCGGCCTCAGCTCTACCATGTACTGGTCTGTAGTGATGCTGTATCCAAGGCAGGCCCTTTCAAAATTTTCTAAGAAGGCCTCAGTATCATCGCCTGCCTTGTAGGTGGGGAATTTTCTGGGATGGGAAGGGGTACCTGGAGAGGGGTTGCTAGGATTGGCTGGTGTATCCGGCCTAGCCCGTGCTAATTCCAGTTCATGCTTCATCTCTGTTTCTTTCAGCTCCATTTCTTTTTCTTTTTGCTCCATAGCTCTCTTGTGGGCCTCCTCTTTGGCTTTTTCTTCTCTTTCATGGGCCTCCTCTTTGGCTTTCTCTTCTCTTTCTCTCTGCTCCATAGCTCTCTCATCAGCTTCTTGAGTTTTTTTAATTGAAGCAGTCTCTGATGTTTCCTTTCATTTTCTTCTGCTTCTAGTTTGGCCAGTTCTAGTTTGTTAGCTACATCACTGGTACTCATTTTCCTGTTTTCTTGTCCTGGGTCACACCCCTCTGCAGTTGACTGAAACTGGGATGCACTCAGCTCAGGCTGCTGCCTAGGTAACAGAGACTTTCTAACTGGCTATCCCCGAGTAGAAAGAAAAAAAACAATTCAGCTTGTAAATTCCTTTTACCAGCTGTTTGCTCATTGATTGAACCATTCTCTTAACAAAGACCCTTGTTAAAAAAAAACTTAACACCTCTGCCTTCAGGCAAGGAGAGATAAGATATGCATCTACCTTCAGCTCTGCTTTCCAAGCAGCTAGAAAGGAGAAAAAAAAATCTTACTGGCTTTTGGTTTAAAATGATCCCACCGCTCTGCCACCATGTCAAGGCTGCTTCCCCACTCTGAACTTTAGGGTACAAATGTGGGGGCCTGCATGAAAACTTCTAAGCTTAACTACCAGCTTAGATCTGGTCCGCTGCCACCATTTCCAAAGGTAATTCCCTTCCCTGGGAAGCCTTGAGAAACTCTTCACCAATTCCCTGGTGAATACAGATCCAAACCCCTTGGATCTTAAAACAAGGAGAAATTAACCATCCCCCCTCCTTCCTCCCACCAACTCCTGGTGGATCAAGATCCAACCCCCTTGGATCTAAAAACAAGGAAAAATCAATCAGGTTCTTAAAAAGAAGGCTTTTAATTAAAGAAAAAGGTAAAAATCATCTCTGTAAAATCAGGATGGAAAATAACTTTACAGGGTAATCAAACTTAAAGAGCTCAGAGGACCCCCCTCTAGCCTTAGGTTTAAAGTACAGCAAACAGAGATAAACACTCTAGTAAAAGGTACATTTACAAGTTGAGAAAACAAAGGTAAACTAACACGCCTTGCCTGGCTGTTTACTTACAAGTTTGAAATATGAGAGACTTATTCAGAAAGATTTGGAGAACCTGGATTGATGTCTGGTCCCTCTCAGTCCCAAGAGCGAACAACCCCCAAAACAAAGAGCACAAACAAAAGCCTCCCCCCCCCCCCCCCAAGATTTGAAAGTATCTTGTCCCCTTATTGGTCCTTTGGGTCAGGTGTCAGCCCGGTTACCTGAGCTTCTTAACCCTTTACAGGTAAAAGGATTTTGGAGTCTCTGGCCAGGAGGGATTTTATAGTACTGTACACAGGAGAGCTGTTACCCTTCCCTTTATAGTTATGACAGGCCGTACCGGGTCAGACCAAAGGTCCATCTAGCCCAGTATCCTGTCTACCAACAGTGGCCAATGCCAGGTGCCCCAGAGGGAGTGAACCTAACAGGCAATGATCAAGTGATCTCTCTCCTGCCATCCATCTCCACCCTCTGACAAACAGAGGCTAGGGACACCATTCCTTACCCATTCTGGCTAATAGCCATTAATGGACTTAACCACCATGAATTTATCCAGTTCTCTTTTAAACGCTGTTATAGTCCTAGCCTTCACAACCTCCTCTGGTAAGGAGTTCCACAAGTTGACTGTGCGCTGCGTGAAGAAGAACTTCTTTTTATTTGTTTTAAACCTGCTGCCTATTAATTTCATTTGGTGAACCCTAGTTCTTGTATTATGGGAATAAGTAAATAACTTTTCCTTATCCACTTTCTCCACATCACTCATGATTTTATATACCTCTATCATATCCCCCCTTAGTCTCCTCTTTTCCAAGCTGAAGAGTCCTAGCCTCTTTAATCTTTCCTCATATGGGACCTGTTCCAAACCCCTAATCATTTTAGTTGCCCTTTTCTGAACCTTTTCTAGTGCCAGTATATCTTTTTTTAGATGAGGAGACCACATCTGTACGCAGTGTTCGAGATGTGGGCGTACCATCGATTTATATAAGGGCAATAATATATTCTCAGTCTTATTGTCTATCCCCTTTTTAATGATTCCTAACATCCTGTTTGCTTTTTTGACTGCCTCTGCACACTGCGTGGACATCTTCAGAGAACTATCCACGATGACTCCAAGATCTTTTTCCTGACTTGTAGCTAAATTAGCCCCCATCATATTGTATGTATAGTTCTGGTTATTTTTTCCAATGTGCATTACTTTACATTTATCCACATTAAATTTCATTTGCCATTTTGTTGCCCAATCACTTAGTTTTGTCAGTTCTTTTTGAAGTTCTTCACAGTCTGCTTTGGTCTTAACTATTTTGAGCAGTTTAGTAACATCTGCAAACTTTGCCACCTCACTGTTTACCCCTTTCTCCAGATCATTTATGAATAAGTTGAATAGGATTGGTCCGAGGACTGACCCTTGGAGAACACCACTAGTTACCCCTCTCCATTCTGAGAATTTACCATTAATTCCTACCCTTTGTTCCCTGTCTTTTAACCAGTTCTCAATCCATGAAAGTACCTTCCCTTTTATCCCATGACAGCTTAATTTATGTAAGGTGAGGGACCTTGTCAAAGGCTTTCTGGAAATCTAAGTACACTATGTCCACTGGATCCCCTTGATCACATGTTTGTTGACCCCTTCAAAGAACTCTAATAGATTAGTAAGACATGATTTCCCTTTACAGAAACTATGTTGACTATTGCTCAACAGTTTGTTTTTCTATGTGTCTGACAATTTTATTCTTAACTATTGTTTCGACTAATTTGCCCGGTACCAACTTTAGACTTACCGGTCTGTAATTGCCAGTCACTGGGTACAGAAGCCGATTTAAAGGACAGGTTACAAACCTTAGTTAATAGTTCCGCAACTTCACATTTGAGTTCTTTCAGAACTCTTGGGTGAATGCCATCTGGTCCCGGTGACTTGTTAATGTTAAGTTTATCAATTAATTCCAAAACCTCCTCTAGTGACACTTCAATCTGTGACAGTTCCTCAGATTTGTCACCTACAAAAGCCGGCTCAGGTTTGGGAATCTCCCTAACATCCTCAGCCGTGAAGACTGAAGCAAAGAATCCATTTAGTTTCTCCGCAATTACTTTATCGTCTTTAAGCGCTCCTTTTGTATCTCGATCATCAAGGGGCCCCGCTGGTTGTTTAGCAGGCTTCCTGCTTCTGATGTACTTAAAAAATATTTTGTTGTTAACTTTGGAGTTTTTGGCTAGCCGTTCTTCAAACTCCTTTTTGGCTTTTCTTATTACATTTTTACACTTGATTTGGCAGTGTTTATGCTCCTTTCTATTTGCCTCACTAGGATTTGACTTCCACTTTTTAAAGGAAGTCTTTTTATTCTCACTGCTTCTTTTACATGGTTGTTAAGCCACGGTGGCTCTTTTTTAGTTCTTGTACTGTGTTTCTTAATTTGGGGTATACATTGAAGTTGGGCCTCTATTATGGTGTCTTTAAAAAGTGCCCATGCAGCTTTCAGGGATTTCACTTTAGTCACTGTATCTTTTAACTTCTGTTTAACTAACCCCCTCATTTTTGCATAGTTCCCCCTTTTGAAATTAAATGCCACAGTGTTGGGCTGTTGAGATGTTCTTCCCACCACAGGGATGTTGAATGCTATTGTATTATGGTCACTATTTCCAAGCGGTCCGGTTATAGTTACCTCTTGGACCAGCTCCTGCGCTCCACTCAGGACTAAATCTAGAGTTGACTCTCCCCTTGTGGGTTCCCGTACCAGCTGCTCCATGAAGCAGTCATTTAAAGTATCGAGAAATTTTATCTCTGCATTTCGTCCTGAAGTGAAATGTTCCCAGTCAATATGGGGATAATTGAAATCCCCCACTATTATTGAGTTCTTAATTTTGATAGCCTCTCTAATTTCCCTTAGCATTTCATCATCACTATCACCGTCCTGGTCAGGTGGTCGATAATAGATCCCTAATGTTATATTCTTATTAGAGCATGAAATTTCTATCCATAGAGATTCTATGGAACATGTGGATTCACTTAAGATTTTTACTTCATTTGATTCTAAATTTTCTTTCACATATAGTGCCACTCCCCACCCCCTGCACAACCTGTTCTGTCCTTCCGATATATTTTGTACCCCGGAATGATTGTGTCCCATTGATTGCTCTCAGTCCACCAGGTTTCTGTGATGCCTATTATATCAATATCCTCCTTTATCACAAGGCACTCTAGTTCACCCATCTTATTGTTTAGAGTTCTAGCATTTGTGTACAAGCACTTTAAAAACTTGTCACTGTTTATTTGTCTGCCCTTTTCTGATGTGTCAGATTCTTTTTTATTTGAATGTTTATCATCTGATCTGGCCCTTACATTATCCTCTTCCATCCTCTGCTCCTGACTATAACCTGGAGATTCTGTATCATTAGACTCTCCCCTAAGAGAAGTCTCCGTCCGATCCACATGCTCCTCTGCAGCAGTCGGCTTTCCCCTTCAAGGTCTACTCAGAATAAGTCCCTCAAACTGACCTTGTCAGGTCCTGGAGCCGAGTTCCTGTTCATCTCTCTTATGTTCGTAATGATTTCTTTAGCCGAAATTAAGATGTTGAAAGCAGAGTTGTTGGCAGTAGCATGAGATCTGAACTGGCCTAGTCCTTCAAAGGGTGTTTGGGTCTCCCATTTGTCCTTGTATACCTGGGGGACTTCTGCAAGTGGGATTTGGCACTGAAGGCGTTCAGTGCCATCAAGGATGATAGAGGCGAACTTGCATCTGTCATTTTCAAATAGATATTGATATCTTTTGTAGGTTCCTTTTCGTGCTGCTCTTTTTTTTTCATCCAAGCCTTTTTCTTTCCGCTCTTTTTGTTTGTGGCCATTTTGTTCCATCTATTCTTCAGCTCAGGTGCTTTTGTTAGGAAGGAAGAGAGGATGTCAATGGAGATGGATTCAACAAGGGATCTGAAATTGAAGTTTCCAGCCACCCATGCATTTATAACTTCCATATCAAACCTTATTTGACCTTGGAGTTTCTGGTCTGTGCCTTGGTTTATTAGACTTTCATTTATTTTACGCATGTAGGTGTCCTTGAGCCCAGTGATGATATTGGGGTTGTTAGCCATATAGCATGTTTTTGCTCCAGGTCTTGGGTCAGCTGTCCTCAGTTTGGCTTTTTCATGGAGGCCCAGTAATCGCCGTTTTTCACTTATTTATTTAGTGGTTTTGGTTTTAATGTGCTTGCAATCAGAATATTTATGCATCTTTTGCCCCAAAATATGTTAGTCAATGAGGAGTTGCTCTTCAGCTGTCCAACAACTCTTGCGTTTTCTGCACTGTGAGTTCTGTTTAGGTTGACTGGCTTGGATACGCTCTTCATTTCATATTGCCGGATGAGTTATTCTCTTATGTTGAGAGACACCAATTTTGGTGTCAAATCACTTGGCACATACTTCACAAGTCCAGTCACCTGCTGCTCTTCTGCTGTTCTCCCTTTACATTTAGCAATGTGACATATGATGCTGTATACCTTTTGGGTCACTTTTTTTACACAAGGAGCATTGGAATTCCACTTCTTTCCCACCTTGATTACGCTTAAGGTGGATGCTCAGAGCACTCAGTTTGCCAACATGATCTCCACCGAAAGGACATGCTGGATTATCATTAGGCAGCTGTATTAGAATCTTTCCCTGTACTCCATTTACACCTATTCCTTCTGTCACCTTGTAGTGGGGCGGACTGCCCCACTCCATGAGAATTTAGGCTGCAGCAGGCCAGTGGGCCTGTGCAGATGGGTAGCCAATCAGAGGAGGGCTTATTGGGAGCCAATTGGGGCCCAGATTGGAGACAGCCAATCAGGGCCTGGCTCAGCCCTATAAAAGGGAAGCTCAGGAAGGGAGCAGTCAATCTGTCCCAGACCTTCAGGGAGGAAGGTCTGTCTCCTGAGCAGGAGACCAGCACCCAGGACAGCGCAGTGCTGGGCAGGCTCAGGGAAGCAGAGTGGAGCTTCAGCCTGATACCTGCCAGACTGTTGGCCCTGAGTAGAAGGGCCTAGAGAGTGCAATGGGGTCAGAGGGGAAGTGACCCAGGGAAGGCTGAAGGCAAGGGGAGAGAGGAGGGCCGAGAGGCTGCCATTAGAGGGTCCCTGGGTCGGGACCCAGAGTAGAGGGTGGGCCTGGGTCCCCCCATTTCCCCCTTGTGCTGCACTGGGCCGTGGAGCAGTGGCCGAGTCAGGCTTCAACCTGCACCCTGACGTAAGAGGGGCTAGACTTGGGGGTTGTGGCAGGCTGCTGAGGCCGGTGCAAAGACTCCTGTTAACCCCCCCTCCCCCCGGAAGGGGGTGTGGATGGACTAAGGGGCACTGCCAGAGGGCAGTAGTCTGGAAGAGGGCGCCGCAAGCCAGAGAGCGACGCGGGCTCAGACGCCAACCAAGGGCGAGACAACGGGCGGGACACCACCAGCAGAGGGTGCTCCCCATGGACTGAGCTAATTCCCAGAACAACCAGTGGGAGGCGCTGCGGTGGTGAGTCCCAATCGTGTCACACACCTCAGCAGTGGAAGTGTTGTGGTTGATATGATCGTTGAGGTTATCTTTAATTCCGTTTGTCCCTGCTTTGGAGCCTTCAGCACCAACTTCCTCTTCATAAGCGGTGTTCGTAGAGAGGCCAAAGTCTGACAGTCTGTTAGGTTTTAAAGTCTCCTTGAATGCTGTGTTTATGACTTCTGTAGTGAGAATTGGGCAGATCCTCTGTGTCTTTCCTTTTTTCATGCCACAGTTTGGCACTTAGTAGCATTGTCCTTGGTATTATCTTGCCAGGAACCTGATGTGGGATGTACTTCATTTATGGCCTTGATTCTCTGTGAGGCACATCACTGGGGTATCCACTTTCCTGGGCACACACTTGGGGTAGTGGCAAGCTATATTGTGGAATTGAAAGGATTTACCACACTTTTTCAAGACCACTCTAATGGCCTTACTTTTGTGTACCACGTTAATATGCTTAGCCTACTTTCCAAACGTAGCTAAAATCTGTGGAAAATGGGAAAACTAAAACAATCAATGGGCTATTCTAAATAAAAAAACTCCGTCTTTCCATGAACTACTATTTAGTAATGCATTTAAATACTTAAAACCAGGATTAAAATTGTCCACATCTAAATTATTAAAAGTGTCATTGGTAAAAACCACAGGTAAAAATGATAAATCATTTTCAGCCTGGTCCTCATCTATTGATTCAATTTCATCGACTCCCATTACGTCTTCGACAGGGAGGTCACCTCTCTCAAGCTTGTGATAAATCCATTCACTAAAAAATATTTTGTCCATAGGTCCAGCGACCCGAATCACTCCCCCAATATATTTTACACTGCCAGCTGGGGCATCAAACCCAGCAGTGGGGGCGTTGTTTACCCGGTCCAGCACCAATCTGGTATATAAATTAAAATTTATTTTCTCCATAACTAAAAGATAGCCTCCCCTGTGAAGGGTTATATCACTTACCGGGGGAAACTAACCCTTACCAGGGCGAAACTACCTTTACCAGGGGAGCAGATTTTCTTGGGGCTGTCCACCCCAATCCACCACCCCAATAGGGGTGGGGATTTGCCCTCTGCAATCCACCCAGCTATCCAAGCCAGTTACCGACTCTCACCACGAGGAGGTGGCGGTAGGACTTACCATCCAGAGGCTTTCCTCACTGAGGGGTCCCAGCCAGCATAACGCTAAGCCCTAACGGGAGTGTGGAAGAGGGCTCAGATCTTGGCAGAAATTGCCCCATCGGCTCCTTCTGCACTTCACCGGATACCCAATCCACCACAATCCTCAGCTATTCATAACCATCTGGGCTCAACATCTGGGAGGGTCCAGAGATGCATGGAAGGTCTTTTTATGTACAGGCGTGACTACCTGCCCTTTCCCGGTTACTATACGTGGCCAGTCCTCATCCATGTCCAGTAAAAAGAATAATTTAAAATAGGATATCAATCCAAATTTATAAGTATTAATGACTTAAAACCACTATCTGAAAAGACAGATGGATATAGCAGATGGATATAAAAGGTATTGATAACCAATAATCCACAAATTTAAAATATGGAAAAATAGCTTAAATTTAAATTTAAGTAATAGTAGGATACACGGAATGGAGCTCCAGGATCACTACTTGTCACTGAACATAGCCATCATATCTGCAGTGGCATATAAAACGAGTCTACGAAGATTTTCCTTAACATTTTTACCTCTCTCAATTCCTAAAAATTTTAAAAGATCATAATTTCCTTCACTCCATTTGCCACGAGCCCCAACTACGAGACCGAAGAAGTGGACATTTGTACCTCCCGTTAGTTTTTTAATATCGTCCTCCAATTCGAGGTAATAGGCGACCTTCTCTTTGTAGGCTTTCTCCAGACTATCGGTGTTATCCTCCCAGCGAATTGTAACATCCACCACCACCGCAGTGTCTCCTTTTATAAAAATAATATCCGGCTTTCTCAAATTTCCTTCCTTAGTTCTCAAGTGAGGTTCTACTATTGATTTCCACCCCAATTTGCACACCTTATCTACTGCCGCAGATACTACCCTATTATGTCCTCTTATCCTAGCGTCTTTAGTTTTAAAACATTGTCCAGATATATGTGATATTGTCTCCCTAGCCTTACCACACCATCTAAAGGTGGCATTTAATCCTTTCTCCCTCTTGCCAATGTTTCCCTTGTAGGGTAAACATTAGCCCTAAGCTGTAATGCAGCAACCAACAAGAAGGATTTAACACTACAAGATCTTTTCAAATTGAATTGCTAATTACATCATTTTTAAAATATTTAATATCTGCCCACTGGCACCTCAACCCACACCATCTAAAAAAATTCTTCCTCCCTCCATTTTGTAGAATTTGGTGTTGCTGGACTTAGAATCAATATTTTATCAACTAAATTTTCTCCAGCATACATATAGGATAAATCTATCCAATTATCTTAAGACACAATATGCCTTCTCCATTTGCAGATAAGCATGTTGGGTACTCATACATTAAATTTGGTTAATGCAAGTCCTCCATCTCTTCCCTTTCCATAAAATAATCCATCAATGGTACTTTGTGGGAGATGTAAAATCTGTTTAGCTATTTTTCCAACTAAAACATCCAACTCATGTAAAAGATAAAAAGGGGGGCTCAATTAAAAGTAAATTATAAAATAACCTCAGTAAAATATACGTTTGTAAGATCATCAATTTGGGGGCAGCTTTAAGAAGAGCCTTACTTAAACTCTTACTCCATTCAGTCAATTTGTCCTTGAGACATTCCTCCAATCCCTATCCAAAGATTTATCCTCGCCCCCAAGTACCTTTCGAATTCTCCTGGCATTCACTGTTGTTTTATCTGGGCCAGGGGCACTATCTTTACGAATATCTCTCAGGGCCTCCCTAATTTCAGTCACTGAAATAGGACTCACTAATAAATCATTATCCACTTTTTTCCAGTGTATTTACATAATATGACTCAATATCCTTGAGGGGAATATTACATTTAGCCCTATCTGGTTCTCCCATTATTATGCATGCTAATCTTTTTTTTTAACCTTAACAAATAATTGTTGGTAAAATTTGTATCTAGCCTTCTTAGTGGCATATCTCTGAATAGAGTTAACTGTCTCTTTCTATCACCCACCCTTCCATTCCCTTTTCTAGTATTATTATTATTCATCTCCTGTTGCTCCTCACATCTACTCGTATCTATCTCTGTCAATGAATTACACAACTTTTCCACCATTGCCCACCCAACCGATTTCATCTGATTTTCCTTTAATAAAATTTCAATTTCCTCTAGGCTATTCAATATTTGTCCAGCTTTCCTACTTTGTCTCCCTTGCCTACATATCTTCCCCACCTTGTCCACATATGGATGCTCCTTTAGTGGTAAGATTTTCTCTCTAGAGGCGGAACTTCCAATATATTCTCTTCATTCTTATCTACCTCTCCCACTTCATCAATATCTCTATCTTTCATAATCTTTCTCTTAGCTAATTCATGCCTTATCTGAAATTTGTTTTAGTCTTTGTTTTTAATTCACTTTCAATACACTTATTTATATTCCTTTTACCTAAATATTTGGTCTGCAACTGAATAAGCAACTCAATCTCATAATCAGTCCAAATTTGAGATCGAGAGTAAGTTGACTCTCTAGCCTTACTCCTAGCCGCTATATTTTCTTTTTTCTGTTCATTTCTAATAGCAGGATGCCTGTATCTACAATGCTGGCTTAGGCCCAATTTAGTATGGAGAACCAGTCCACAACTTGAGCAGGGATAGCCCTTCACTGGGGTATCCACTTCCTTGGGCACGCATTTGGGGTAGTGGCATGCTATATTGTGGAATTGAGAGGATTTTCCACACTTTTTGCAGACCACTCTAATGGCCTTATTTTGGTGTACTACATTAAACTCTGTCTTTCCATGAGCTACTATTTAATAAATTTGGTAAATTCGTTAAATTATCTGTATCTATATTGTTAAAAACAGTAGTTAAGTTAGTTAAATTAGTATTAAAATGTTCAGATTCTTTAAAATACAGATCTTCAAGTACATTTAAATACTCAAAACCAGGGTTAAAATAGTCCTCATCTAAATTATTAAGTGTCATTAGTAAAAACTATAGGTAAAAATGATAAAACATCCTCAATCTGGTCCTCACCTATCAATTCAATTTCCTCAACCCCCATTTCATTTTCAATAGGGAGGTCTCTTTTCTGAGACTCGTGAGAAATCCACTCATTAAAAAATGTCTTGTACATAGGTCCAGCGACCCAAATTACTCCCCTAATATATTTAACACTGCCAGCTGGGGCATCAAAGCCGGCAGTGGAGGCGTTGTTTACCCAGTCCAGCACCAATCCGGTATGTAAATAAAAAAATTTCCCCCCCCATAGTTCAAAGATATAACCCTTGCCAGGGGGGAACTAACCATTACAAGGGGGATTCAACCCGGAGGCCTCCCACTTATGCTACACCTCTCATGTCTCTTCACAGTGCCAGACTAGAGTCAAGCTCAACAGTGTCTTCTTTCCCCACTGATTCTACCAAGCCCGTTCCCTTGGCTGTGGTTTTGCTAGATAGTAGGTAGGGACAGTGGGAATCTCGTTCATCCATTCATGCGCATCACTAATTAGATGATGAGGCATTTGGCTATTTTGAACACCCTCACAGGTTTCTTTTTCAAGTTATTCGGAGTGCATGTACACCCCTGGTGGCCGGTCCAACCAAGTTTTTCCGTGTCCAGTGGGCGGTCATGAATTATATTAATCATTACGAGATTCCCATGAAAAAGGGAGGTATATAGCTTGGATAAGGAGTAGGTTTCGAGAAAGGAAGTTCTGCACATGAGGGATAGGGCCTCATGGATTAGTGGTTTTATTGTTTTTCCCAATGCTCTCAAAGGCGTTAATAACGTCTAGGGAGTATAATAAAGTCCTTCTGCTAAAGAGCTTTCACAGTTCTTTTTTGCTGGTAGTCCAGCATGTCAAGGGCTGTCAGGACTTTCTCGCTGATTAGCGGCCATTTCCCCCTTGCACCTAAGGGGAACCCATAGTACTCTACTTCTTTGGCTCCAGTTAGTTGTTTAATCTGGTTTGTCAGATCCTTATGATGTCTCACCTTTTCTGCTGCAGCCTCTTCAAAGACTTTCTCCTTGTATTCGAAACGGACCGTGACGTCCACCACCAGGGCTTTTTCTTCCTGAACGAAGATAAGGTCGGGTTTTCTGAGCTCGTTTCCAGCAGTCTGTAGGTGTGGTTCTTCGTAAATTACCCACTTTAATGCCCGGGCTTCCCACTTCAACAAGCTGCATAGTTTGTTGTGTCTTCTTATTCAGGCTCCTTGGACTGCTGGGCATTGCCCTAAGATGTGAGATAGAGATTCGTAGGAAGCAGAGCAGTGTCTGCAATTCACGGTCTTATTTTTCCTTCCATGCCCGAGGTATTCCCTGGTGGGATACACATTCACTCTACGTTTGAGGGCCATAAGGAATTGGTGTTCTGAAAACCCACGATGGAATTTTATCCAATCATTACTTATTGGATCACTGTCAAAGTGTTCAACTCCACTGCCCTGGCATGGCAGATTTTTCCATTGGGCCAGTTCTGTTTCTCTCTAGTTGCACGGGATCGGGTATATTTTCTTGGGAGCCGGTTTTTCCCATTCATTGAGAAGTTCCAAGATCCGTCGGGGTAGTCTATAATCAATAGACACTGGATCTGTTATTCTAGGAATTTCATCCCCCTTTCCTCCAGCAGTTACCCATAGGTTTTGGAATTCTTCTTCAATGTTGTTTGCCAATGCGATATACTGAATTGTTTCATCGTCAGAGATTGCGATTCTGTGCAATCGCCGTGCCTGAACTGAAGGGATGAGACTAGCGAGTTTCGTTACTCCCAGTCCCCCGTCCCTTGTTCTTGCATATATGAAGTTATTGCAAGTATCAGGTGGTAGATGGAGCCATTGTTTGACGGCGTTTCTGATGCTGTCATCTAGTGAAGATAACAAGGTCTTTTTGGTATCTGTGTGGTCTGCCAGGTAGATGATTCTTGGTACTGTATAAACATTTAACATCGTTAGTTTCTGTGAAGGTTTCAGTGGGGCTTTCTTGAGTCTTTCAAGTCACGTTTCAAGCTTCTCTGAAAGTGAAGGTTTGGAGAAACCAATCCATGGGTCAACCTTCAGTCCGAGATATTTTTCAGATTCGCCTGGTAGGTTTATATTCAGACCATCCTCGTTTATCGTCCAGGCATCACAATTATTGATGGTATACGAGTCGTGAGTAGGACTTAGGAAGAACCTGCAACACTTTTTAGCTTGCACTTTCAGGCCAGATAGCCTGCAGAAGGCTTCCAGTATCTTGATGTTTTCATTCATACCTTCCCAGGTATCGCTGAGCATGACCAGATCATCAGCAAAGGCAAGTGATGTTATCTTGTTTGTCCCATAAGAAAATCCCACACCAGCTTTCTCTAATGCTGTGATTAGAGGATCGAGTGCCAGGTTGAAGAGCAGTGGAGACATGGGGTCTCCTTGTTTGACACCAACTTTTATTTCAATGGGTGATGTGAGCTCCTTTCCAACTTCCATTTGGGTGTGGATGTTCTTGTAGGAGTCTCTAATTATGTCCACAATGTGTTGATCCAAGCCCCTTTCTCGTAGTACCCACATGATGTGGTCGTGGGATACTGAATCAAATGCCTTGGCAATGTCCACAAACATGACTCCCAGCGATTTTTTGCTCTTTTTGGCTTGCTTCGATATTGTGTGGAGAACTTTGAGGTTCTCTGAGCAGCCTGGTGTAGCAATAAATCCTCTTTGTCGAGCATTTATTGGGCACGCTTTGGTGAGTCGGCTAGTTATGATTCTGGAAAAAAGCATTAGCACGATGGACCTGATGGTTAGAGGCCTCCAATTCCCCAGATCTTTCAGGGCCTCAGGGTCCGTTGTTTTTGGGATCAGTAGGGAGCAACAGTCTTTTATGCCATCAGGTATTATGCCTGTGATGAGCCATGTGTTGAATAATTTCTCAAGAGCGTTGCCTTCTGGGTCCACTAGGAGTAGGTCTCTCAGGTTGACCTTGTCAGGACCTGGAGCAGAGTTCTTGTTCATCTCCTTAATGTTTTTCATTATTTTTTAGCCAACAGTAGGGTTTCAAAGGCTGTATTGTCGACAGTCGCATGGGATTTGAATTGGCCCTGGGCTCACCCTCCCCACGGACAGGATCAGCACCCTGGCGCCAGGCCCCTGGCCCACAGGCTGGTGCTAAATCACCCGGCAGCCACCCAGGCGAGGCCCGGCCTGTCGGGCCAGACGGCGGGTGTCCGGCTCCCCCTGGATTCCTCCACGGATGACCCACGGCACCCAAATCCGCAGGGGGAGACCCCGGCCCCGGAGAGGACTCACCCGCACTCGCTCGGGCCCCCTGCACCAGGCCCCCGGCCCACAGGACGGCCCCGAATCCCCCGATGGTCACCCAGGCGAGGCCTGGCCTTGCAGGCCGGCTGGCGGGTGTCTGGCTCCCCCCCGCTTGCCCCACCAGGGACTCACGGCCCCCAAAGCCACAGGGGGAGACCTCCCACTTATTCTACACCTCTCATGTCTCTTCACAGTGCCAAACTAGAGTCAAGCTCAACAGGGTCTTCTTTCCCCACTGATTCTGCCAAGCCCGTTCCCTTGGCTGTGGTTTCGCTAGATAGTAGGTAGGGACAGTGGGAATCTCGTTCATCCATTCATGCGCGTCACTAATTAGATGACGAGGCATTTGGCTATTTATGTACCGGCATGACTACCTGCCCTTTCCTGGTTACTATAAGCGGCCAGTCCGCATCCAAATCCAGTAAGAAAAAAATAACTTAAAATAGGATATAATCCATTTATTAATAAGTATTTAAAACCATTCTATAAAGGGACAGATAGTAATCCAAAGTTTAAAATATGGAAACAAAATAGCTAAAATTTAGTTTTAGTAAAATACACGGAATGGGAGCTTCAGGATCTTTACCTGTCACTGAACATAGCCATCATGTCGACTGTGGAATATAAAATGAGTCTACAAATGTTCTCCTTAAATTTTTTTGCCTCTCTCAATTCCTAATATTTTCAGCAGATCATTATTTCCATCGCTCCACTTGCCACGTGCTCCAAGCACGAGGCCAAAGAAGTGGATATTTTTACCTCCCATTAAATTCTTAATCTCTTCCTCTAATTCGAGGTAATAAGCCACCTTCTCTCTATGGGCTTGCTCCAAGCTCCCAGCGTTATCCTCCCAATGCACTGTTACATTCACCACCACCGCCATATCACTTTTTGTAAATATGATATCTGGTTTTCTCAGCTCTCTCCTACTATTTCTTAAGTGGGGTTCTACTAATGCTTTCCATCCTAATTTAACTACCTTATCTATAATGGCAGAGACTACCCTATTATGTCTTTTAATTCTTGCATCCTTGGTTTTGTAACATTGTCCAGATATGTGGGGTATCGTCTCTCGCACCTTGCCACTCCACCTACAAGAAGGATTTACTACCCCTCTTCCTCTCACTAACGTTTCCCTTGTGGGGTAAATATTTGCTCTAAGTTGAAGTGGTGCAATAAATGAAGAAGAATTACTAGAATTTGTAAAAAAAGAATTGTTAATTGTATCATTTTTAAAATACTTCATTCCTACTCCCTGACACCTCAACTCACAAAAACCCCCACCACACTCAGTTTGGGTCTGACTTTTTCTACTGAAATTTGGAGACAATAAAACTCATCCCTCTGTTGGCCAGAAACCAAAGCTAGATCTCCCCCGCTGTATCTATGACTTCTGCTACTGAACCACCAATGCGCTAACTAAGAGGTTCTCAAACTCCATATGTTTTATGGAAATATGCTTATAAGTGTGAATATGATGTAACTGCAATATGCTTTATGCAAAAGGTCTCTTGTAAGGTATCATTACAAAGCTTATTATCTACTGAATATATTCCTCCTATTTGTATGAATGTATCATTCTTGTATCTGAAGCTAGAAATATGAAGTATAACTCTGAGGCCTATTGTAAGTATGCAAAGTGTGGGCCATTAATGGTGCTTTGGAAGCTTGATGGCGACCATTGACTAGAATAATTGGTTGTAAATGGTCTGTTTACTTGCAAACCTTCCTGGGTGCCTGGGGGCCAGCCCTGGAAGAATGGAGGCTGGGATCTCACAGGACATGTGAACATGTCACCTGATACTGATTATCACTACAAAAGTTTTTTTTTCTCCTGCTGATAATAGCCCACCTTAATTGATTAGTCTATATTATATGGCAGCACCCATTTTTTCATGTTCTCTGTGTATATATATTTTCCACTGCATGCATCCGATGAAGTGGGTTAGTCTCTAAGGTACCACAAGTACGCCTCATTGTTTTTGCTGATACAGACTAACATGGCTACCACTCTGAAACCTGTCACCTGATACTGGAATCCATCTTAAACCTGGTGCTTTTCCATTTAGAAGGAGGGGTGGGGACCCAGAGAGACAAAAGATTCCCACCTTGTGCCAAAGCTGTAAAAGGGGATTGAACAGAACAAAGTGGGCTTCCAGTCATGAGAACACCCCTAGTTTCCACCTAAGATGTCTGCTGGAACTAACAAGGACTGTACCAGGGGAAAAGATTGGGCCCAGACTAGGAAGGAGTCTAGTCTGTGAAAGAAGCTTATTGGAACATCTCTGAGGCTGAGATTTTACCTGTAAACAGTTTCTTAATGTATTAGGCTTAGACTTGTGTGTTTTTGCTTTATTTTGGTTGGTAACTTACTTTGTTCTATTGTTTATTACTTGAAACCACTTAAATCCTTTTATACTTAATAAAATCACTTTTGTTTATTAGTAAACCCAGAGTAAGTTTACTAATTTGGGGTTTGGATCCTATTGGGAACTGGGTGTCTGGGTGCTAGAGGTAGGTAACCTGCTGCGTGGTTTTCAGTTAAGTCTGCAGCTTTGGGGGAGTGGACCAAACCTGGATCTGTGTTGCAGCAGGCTAGTGTCTGGCTCAACAAGGCAGGGTTCTGGAGTCCCAAGCTGGCAGGGAAAATGGCCTCAAAGGTGATTCCAACATGCCAGGTGACAGACCCAAGGGGGGTCTCTGTGACTGAACCCCTCACACAGGGGTCAAGCACCCCCTGGGAACTCTTAAAGTCGGCACCTCTGAGTACAGAAGCCTTCCCTAGGGCCTCAAGCCTCAGGGGAGAGAGATTATCTGAGACATCAGTGTTGGAAACCTTGCAGCTGCCCCCTAAATCGGGCTGGTTCCAGCCCTGAGTCTGAGCTACCAGGATGCCTTCCACAGAGCACGGTGCCACAAGTCTCAGCCTCCCTTTTCCACATATGGCTCTGGACACCACCAGGAATCATTTGGCTCCTGACACACAAGGCAACTTAAAAGCTGAGTACCCAGACAGGGGCTTGCTCCCTGGACCCTCAGATTAAGAGCCTGATGCTCTGCTTACTGAGCTAGCTAGCCTTGCTGGGAGTATTTAACCCTTCCACCACAAAAGCAAGCAGGCAGGCAAAAAAAATCCCAGGAACCCTGTCAAGGCTGCTTCCCCACTTTGAACTTTAGGGTACAAATGTGGGGGCCTGCATGAAAACTTCTAAGCTTAACTACCAGCTTAGATCTGGTCTGCTGCCACCATCCCAAAACTAATTCCCTTCCCTGGGTAGCCTTGAGAGACCTTCACCAATTCCCTGGTGAATACAGATCCAAACCCCTTGGATCTTAAAACAAGGAGAAATTAACCATCCCCCCTCCTTTCTCCCACCAACTCCTGGTGAATACAGATCCAACCCCCTTGGATCTAAAAACAAGGAAAAATCAATCAGGTTCTTAAAAAGAAGGCTTTTAATTAAAGAAAAAGGTAAAAATCATCTCTGTAAAATCAGGATGGAAAATAACTTTACAGGGTAATCAAACTTAAAGAGCTCAGAGGACCCCCCTCTAGCCTTAGGTTTAAAGTACAGCAAACAGAGATAAACACTCTAGTAAAAGGTACATTTACAAGTTGAGAAAACAAAGGTAAACTAACACGCCTTGCCTGGCTGTTTACTTACAAGTTTGAAATATGAGAGACTTATTCAGAAAGATGTGGAGAACCTGGATTGATGTCTGGTCCCTCTCAGTCCCAAGAGCGAACAACCCCCAAAACAAAGAGCACAAACAAAAGCCTTCCCCCCTCCACAAGATTTGAAAGTATCTTGTCCCCTTATTGGTCCTTTGGGTCAGGTGTCAGCCAGGTTACCTGAGCTTCTTAACCCTTTACAGGTAAAAGGATTTTGGAGTCTCTGGCCAGGAGGGATTTTATAGTACTGTAAACAGGAGAGCTGTTACCCTTCTGTCACGGAGTAAGGGGGGACTCAGGGCCCTGCACCCCCGGCTTCCTGCGATTCACCATGACTCTCAGCCAGCCAGTAAAGCAGAAGGTTTATTTAGACGACGGGAATACAGTCCGAGACAGGTCTTGCAGGCACAGACAACAGGATACCCCTCAGTTAGGTCCATCTTGGGGTCCTCGGGCACCCCAGGCCCCCTCCAGAGGTCAGAGCCCTCCCTGCCTCCAGCCACCTCACCAGCCAGCTTCCCAGACTCTGCCTTCAGCGACCCCTCCCACAGCCTTTGTTCAGTTTCCCCGGGCAAAGGTGTCACCTCGCCCCAGCCCCCTCCTGGGTTCTCATGTTACAGGCTCAGGTATTTCCCTTCAGTCATTCTCCCATCCCCCAACGCAGACCATCCCAGCCACACTCCCCTGTCAGCACTCACAGACCACTTTAAGAACAGTCCCAGTTCGTCACACCTTCCCTTTATAGTTATGACACGCCCCCCAAATCACAGATAGTGTTGGACAGCCGGTTCCACACTGGCTGTGATTTCTTCCTGGAGCTCTAGGAGAAAACAGAGTTAATAAGACACATGCATCTTTAGACATACTACTGATTATATAAAAACTAACAATATGTTCCACATTCCAAGAACAATTTTTAACCAGTTGATTCTGGAAAACTTTCCTGGGAGAGTGCATCAGCCACTTTGTTAGAAGCCCCTGAAATGTGTTGTATTTCAAAATCAAAATCTTGGAGAGCTAAACTCCACCGAAGAAGTTTTTTGTTATTCCCCTTGGCGGTATGAAGCCACTGTAGCGCAGCATGGTCTGTTTGTAGTTGGAAACGCCGTCCCCAAACATATGGGTGTAGCTTTTCCAGCACGTACACAATGGCGTAGCATTCCTTTTCGCTGATTGACCAGTGGCTTTCCCTCTCAGACAGTTTCTTGCTGAGAAACACAACAGGATGGAATTCTTGATCCGGTCCTTCCTGCATTAAAACTGCTCCCACGCCCCGCTCGGACGCATCTGTGGTTACTAGGAACGGTTTGTCAAAGTCTGGGGCCCTTAGCACAGGGTCAGACATGAGTGTTGCCTTAAGCTGGTTAAAGGCCTTTTGACACTTATCGGTCCACTGAACTGCATTTGGCTGTTTCTTTCTGCTTAGGTCTGTCAGCGGGGCGGCGATTTGGCTGTAGTGTGGTACAAATTGCCTATAATATCCGGCCAAGCCTAAGAAGGATTGGACCTGTTTCTTTGACTTTGGAACCGGCCACTTTTGGATAGCATCCACTTTGGCCTGTAGGGGATTTATAGTTCCTTGACCCACCTGGTGCCCCAGGTAAGTCACTCTGTTTTGGCCTATTTGACACTTTTTAGCCTTAACAGTTAGTCCTGCCTGCCGGATGCGCTCGAAGACTTTTTCCAGGTGCTCCAGGTGTTCTGTCCATGAATCAGAAAAAATGGCCACATCATCGAGGTAGGCAACTGCAGATTCTCCCAATCCCGCTAGGAGACCATCTACAAGTCTTTGGAAGGTGGCGGGTGCATTTCGCAACCCGAAAGGGAGTACATTGAATTCATACACCCCTGTCTGGGTGACGAAGGCTGACTTTTCTTTAGCGGGTTCATCTAGTGGTACTTGCCAGTACCCTTTGGTTAAGTCTAAAGTAGAGATGAATTGGGCATGTCCCAATTTCTCCAATAGCTCATCTGTGCGTGGCATTGGATAGTTGTCAGGACGAGTTACAGCATTTAGCTTACGGTAGTCCACGCAAAAGCGTATTTCCCCATCTGGTTTGGGAACTAGAACCACTGGAGATGCCCATGCACTGTTAGAGGGGCGGATTATACCCATCTGTAGCATGTCCTGGATCTCCCTTTGTATAGCAGTTTGGGCATGAGGTGACTCGCGGTAGGGTGGGGTTCTAATTGGGTGAGCATTACCTGTGTCAATGGAGTGGTATGCCCGTTCGGTCCGTCCTGGAGTGGCTGAGAAAATTGGTGCAAAGTTTGTGCACAGCTCCTTGATCTGCTGTCGCTGCAGACGTCCAAGGGTCCTGGAGAGGTTCACCTCTTCTACGCCACCCTCCTTTTTTCCTTCGTAATAGACACCTTCAGGCCACTCCGCGTCATCTGTTTCCTGGGCTGTAAACAGGCAAACGTTTAATTCTCTGGAATAAAAGGGCTTAAGAGAATTAACATGGTATACCTTAGGCTTTATGTTGGAGGTGGGGGAGGCTATGAGATAGTTAACAGCTCCTAGGCGCTCCTGGACCGTGAATGGTCCTTCCCACGACGCTTCCATTTTATGGGCCTGGAGCGCCTTTAAGACCATGACTTGGTCTCCTACTTTGAAGGACCGTTCTCTGGAATGTTTATCATACCAGGTCTTTTGCTCTTCCTGAGCATCCTTTAGGTTTTCTTTAGCAAGGGCTAAAGAGTGTCGGAGGGTGCTTTGTAGGTTGCTTACAAAGTCTAGAATGTTAGTTCCTGGAGAAGGCATAAACCCCTCCCATTGCTGCTTCACCAACTGTAATGGCCCCTTAACCTCACGGCCATACACAAGTTCAAATGGTGAAAACCCTAAACTGGGATGTGGTACAGCCCTGTAGGCAAAAAGCAACTGCTGCAACACTAGGTCCCAATCATTGGAGTGTTCATTTACGAATTTACGTATCATGGCCCCCAAAGTTCCATTAAACCTCTCCACCAGGCCATTGGTTTCATGGTGGTAAAGGGTGACAACCAAGTGATTCACCCCATGAGCTTCCCACAGGTTTTTTATGGTCCCTGCCAGGAAATTAGTTCCCGAATCTGTAAGGATGTCGGAGGGCCACCCTACCCTGGCAAAAATGTCTGCTAATGCCTGGCACACACTTTTAGCCCTGGTGTTGCTTAAGGGTACTGCTTCCGGCCATCGGGTAGCAAAATCCATGAAAGTCAGTATGTACTGCTTTCCTCTGGGTGTCTTCTTTGGGAAAGGACCCAGAATATCCACAGCTACTCGCTGAAATGGGACCTCAATTATGGGTAGTGGCTGGAGAGGGGCTTTAACCTGGTCTTGGGGCTTTCCCACTCGTTGGCACACCTCACAAAACCAGACATCATTTGCAACGTCCTTGCCCATTCCCTCCCAGCGGAAGGACTTCCCCAACCGGTCTTTGGTTCTGTTCACCCCAGAATGGCCACTGGGATGATCATGGGCTAAGCTCAAGAGCTTTACCCGATACTTAGTGGGAACTACCAACTGTCTTTGAGGATGCCAGTCTTCCTGGTGCCCACCAGAAAGAGTCTCCTTGTATAAAAGTCCTTGTTCTACAACAAACCGGGATCAGTTAGAAGAGCTGAGAGGCGGTGGGGTGCTCCGTGCCGCCGCCCAAACTTTCTGAAGGCTGTCATCTGCTTCCTGCTTGGCCTGGAACTGTTCCCTTGATGCTGGAGACATCAGTTCCTCCTTGGACTGTGGACTGGGGCTTGGTCCCCCTGGAAGCGACGCAGGTGCTGGGGCTGTTTCCATTGACTGTGAACCGCTGTCCGCTGGTGCACTATGTGGTATTTCAGGCTCTGGCTGAGCCTCTTGGGTAGGGTTATCTGCTGCTTCCGCCAGTTCAGGCTTGCTGGTGCCCTCTGGCATTGGAGTTGTAGACGGGTTTGCAAGCGCTGGACTCAGTGCTGGCAATGGTTCTGTTGCTGGTTGCGTTGCCAATTCTGGTTCTGGGACTGGCTTTGGCTGGGTTTCTGTGATTGGATCCACTACGGCTGTTGCAGTCGTTGGCAGGGGATCCAGTTCCACCACCTTTGTTTGGGTCTCTGGTAACACAGACGGGGTCCTGGTGGACGGCTCAGGAACAGGGATGGGGGTGAAAGCTTGCTTAGCCTGGCTGCGGGTGACTATTCCCACCCTCTTGGCTAGCTTCACATGGTTGGCCAAGTCTTCCCCCAGCAGCATGGGGATGGGATAATTGTCATAGACTGCAAAAGTCCACATTCCTGACCAGCCCTTGTACTGGACAGGCAACTTGGCTGTAGGCAAGGTTACAGACTGTGACAGGAAGGGTTGAATTGTCACTGGAAGGGTTGATGAGTTTGGGGTCCACTAGGGATTGGTGGATAGTTGACACTTGTGCCCCAGTGTCCCTCCAAGCGATAACCTTCTTTCCGCCCACTCTCAAGGTTTCCCTTCGCTCCGAGGGTATGAGAGAGGCGTCTGGGGATCTTTGGTGTGATTGTGGTGTAATGAACTGTAATTGGTTGGGGTTCTTGGGGCAGTGAGCCTTTATATGTCCCAGTTCATTACATTTAAAACATCGCCCTGCTAAGGTATCACCGGGGCGGTGTTGGTTGGTGGAGACTGGTGTGGTGGGGTGAGAAGGCGTCCGGGGTTTCCCTTGGGATGTGGGTGGGGCCTTGGGTTGTCCCCGGTGGTAAGGTTTTGTTTCGGCTTGCCCCTTCTGATATTCGCTCCAACTGCTACTAGTTTTTTTCTTTTCTGTCACCTCCACCCATTTGGCTCCAATCTCCCCCGCCTCGGTTACAGTTTTGGCCTTCCTATCTAGGATGTACCTTTCTATTTCCTCAGGAACACCCTCTAAAAACTGCTCCATTTTTACTAGGGAAACCAGATCTTCCAGAGATTTAACATTTGCTCCTGATACCCAGGCATCACAATTTTTGTCAATGTGGTAGGCATGCCGGGTAAATGACACGTCTGGTTTCCACCTTAGGGCTCTGAACCGCCGACGGGCATGCTCGGGTGTTAGCCCCATTCTAAGTCTGGCCTTGTTTTTAAAAAGTTCATAACTGTTCATGTGTTCCTTAGGCATGTCAGCCGCCACCTCTGCTAAGGGTCCACTGAGCTGCGGCCTCAGCTCTACTATGTACTGGTCTATAGTGATGCTGTATCCAAGGCAGGCCCTTTCAAAATTTTCTAAGAAGGCCTCAGTATCATTGCCTGCCTTGTAGGTGGGGAATTTTCTGGAATGGGAAGTGGTACCTGGAGAGGGGTTGTTAGGATTGGCTGTTGTATCTGGCCTAGCCCGTGCTAATTCCAGTTCATGCTTCATCTCTTTTTCTTTCAGCTCCATCTCTTTTTCTTTCAGCTCCCTAGCTCTCTTGTGGGCCTCCTCTTTGGCTTTTTCTTCTCTTTCATGGGCCTCCTCTTTGGCTTTTTCTTCTCTTTCTCTCAGCTCCATAGCTCTCTTGTGGGCCTCCTCTTTGGCTTTCTCGTCTCTTTCTCTCAGCTCCATCTCTTTTTCTTCCAGCTCCATAGCTCTCTTGTGGGCCTCCTCTTTGGCTTTTTCTTCTTTTGTAGTCATTATCCTGTTTTCTTGTGCTGGGTCACACCCCTCTGCAGTTGACTGAAACTGGGATGCACTCAGCTCAGGCTGCTGCTGAGGTAACAGAGACTTTCTAACTAGCTATTTCCAAGGAGGTAGAAAGAAAAAACACAATTCAGCTTGTAAATTCCTTTTACCAGTTGTTTGCTCATTGATTGAACCCTTCTCTTAACAAAGACCCTTGTTAAAAAAACTTAACAGCTCTGCCTTCAGGCAAGGAGAGATAAGAAAAGCATCTACCTTCAGCTCTGCTTTCCAAGCAGCTAGAAGGGAAAAAAAATCTTACTGGCTTTTGGGTTTAAAATGAATCCCACCGCTCTGCCACCATGTCAAGGCTGCTTCCCCACTTTGAACTTTAGGGCACAAATGTGGGGGCCTGCATGAGGACTTCTAAGCTTAACTACCAGCTTAGATCTGGTCCGCTGCCACCATCCCAAAGCTAATTCCCTTCCCTGGGTAGCCTTGAGAGACCTTCACCAATTCCCTGGTGAATACAGATCCAAACCCCTTGGATTTTAAAACAAGGAGAAATTAACCATCCCCCCTCCTTTCTCCCACCAACTCCTGGTGAATACAGATCCAACCCCCTTGGATCTAAAAACAAGGAAAAATCAATCAGGTTCTTAAAAAGAAGGCTTTTAATTAAAGAAAAAGGTAAAAATTATCTCTGTAAAATCAGGATGGAAAATAACTTTACAGGGTAATCAAACTTAAAGAGCTCAGAGGACCTCCCTCTAGCCTCAGGTTCAAAGTACAGCAAACAAAGATAAACACTCTAGTAAAAGGTACATTTACAAGTTGAGAAAACAAAGTAAAACTAACACGCCTTGCCTGGCTGTTTACTTACAAGTTTGAAATATGAGAGACTTGTTTAGAAAGATGTGGAGAACCTGGATTGATGTTTGGTCCCTCTCAGTCCCAAGAGCGAACAACCCCCAAAACAAAGAGCACAAACAAAAGCCTTTCCCCCCCCCAAGGTTTGAAAGTATCTTGTCCCCTTATTGGTCCTTTGGGTCAGGTGTCAGCCAGGTTACCCGAGCTTCTTAACCCTTTACAGGTAAAAGGATTTTGGAGTCTCTGGCCAGGAGGGATTTTATAGTACTGTACACAGGAGAGCTGTTACCCTTCCCTTTATAGTTATGACAAACCCCTCCTCTTTTTCTCCATGGCCACTGCCTATCAGCAGGATTCCTCATCCTCTTCCTCCCTCTTGCACCTCGGGGCCACTAAATCTCCACACCTAGACAGCCGGCCCGTCCGCTGCACCCCAGTCTCCCATGCTGAAGTCTCCCTGCCAAAGTCCTGCACCTGGCGCCATAGAATTAAGTCTCACGTCTCACTGGGAACTCTACTTCTTGTGCCCAGAGAGTCTCTTACCCCTCAGCAGATAACCTGAGAAACACTGTCTGCCTTTTCTAAAGAAGTGCTTGGAGAAACTTTTCTTCTGTGACCGCATGGCCTAATGGATAAGGCATCTGACTTTGGATCAGGTGATTGTGGGTTTGAGTCCCTTCACTGTTGTGCTTGTGCGGTTTTACCTTTGTGCTGAAAATCCTGCTTTCTTCAGGACTGAAACCTCTTCTTGGCAGCTCAGGCCAATGTTCTGGCTTCAGCTAGAGCCCCAAGAAGGAGTTGGGGGTTGGGCATCACAAAGGCTGGGGCTTGAGCCCCACGTGCTTCCAGTCTAGCCTTTGCCATTCCTGACTTGCCAAAGAAAATGGACGGCTGGCCGGGCTAGCGTGTGGAGCAGTTTCCGTCTTCCAAATGTGCACCTGTCCCTGTGCTTGAGGGGGCTTGTTAAATAGCGCCTTGGGAGCCTGGGTGTTTCTCTGCTTCTCACCAGCTGGGGAAAAGCTTCTTGGGGAATATCTCCTGCCCCACTGCAAAAGTGAGTGGGAACGGTAAGAGGCCTCACCAGGGGGGCTGGCCCTGCTTTCGTACCGTCTTCTGATGTTGGGCACAGAGCATCAGCATCCACCCCGCATGGTGGTCTGTGGGTGGCCTTCAGTGGCTGTTTGGCATGGCAGGGAGCAGGCTGACCGGGGGTCTTTGTGCCTGTCTGCTGGCCATGCGCAGGCATGGTCCTCCCCTCCTCTTGCCCCGCCCGTGGTTCCTCTGTTGCCTTTAAGCATTCCCTTGCAGCTGTTAGCACCAGCCACCTCTGCTGTAGGTGCTCAGAGGAGGAAAGGTGTGCTGGGCTCCAGCCTGGGACTCTTCCTCCCTCCTGCCTATCCCTGACTTTCAAGCCTGGCCCTGGCACTCCTTTCTTCAAGCCACCACGTGGACAAGAGGAAAAGTGTGGTGGAAAGTGCAAGGACCAAACTTGTGGGCATCAGGTGAAGCTGTGAGAACTGCAACCCTCAGGTCAACCTGCAGGACTGCAGCATCTCCAGCCAGGGTGTCAAGTTCTGGGCCCCAACCCATTGCAGCCATCCTGTCAAGCCATTCTGACAAAAGCCCTGGCTCCAGTGGGCACGAGTCACCAAGCAGGAGGGAAAAGACTCACTCTTGCACCTGCGGGAAAAGGGAAGCTTAGCATATTGAGCTCCAGGGCTTTCTCATAAGCCAACACAGATCCAGGAGATCCTAACTCATATTATAAGATTCAGAGTCTTGATGGTTTGACCATGGGACCAGCTCACATTATGCTGTCTGTGTACCTCTTTTCCCCTTCTGTCAGGCTGCCCGCTGCACTCAGCTTCTCTCCAGCTGCTTCCCCTCTCAGCACTTTCTCTTCTCCCCTGTCTCTGTTGTTCTCTCTCTCTCTCCCCTTGGCTTTCCAAGCCCCTATTTCCCTAGAATTTGACATTCCTGCATGTACCCCAGGACTTTACCTTACTGTAGTCAACTATTTTGTATGTTCAGCAGCTGCCGTCTGAAAACCAAACATCACCTAACTAGGAATAATCTTAAGCAGAGGTTGTGATGCTGAGCCACTCGCAGTTGCCATAGGTTATGTTCTTGTTAGCGTACGCTATAAAAGATTATGTAAAGGTACATACATCGGAGCATTCTGAGGGAGCTTTTCTCAGTGCAAGGAGCTGATAGCTAAACTCCCCATCAGCTGGACAGCACCGGGGAAAAGGCAATTCATTATCAGCTGAAACACTCCCTTTTACACCCAGACACTCAGCAGGAACATTTGGGGAAGGCAAGACTACAGATAGTGACACCGGAAGGGGAATGGGAGGGTTCTTTGCCTTGAATTTGGGAGGCCCTGAGTCCTGAGGAAATTTATAACAGGGATAAAATGTGTTTGGATAATAAGATGGTGAAATGGTGCTTTGGTGACATGGTTAAAAGGTATAGAAGTGTGAATTCTGGAAGCACCTGTAATTGATTTGATCGGAGCCTATGTGGTTCAAACCAGCGGAAAGAAGCATGTGGAGATGAGGTAAAGAGTAAGTTGAATTATGGTCAGTGTGGGGATGTACAGTAAAGATAATGATTACGTATAAAAGAAGAAGGTTACTGCGGACCCCACCTTAGCAGATATCTTGGCAATGGAATCCACTGTGGAAAGGTTCTCCAACCATTTAAGAGCTGGAGGAACTGGTAAGTCTTGGCACACATGGTGGTATATTCAGAGGCACATTAAGATTTAATGGGGCCCTGGGCAAAAAGAACATTTGGGCCCACACACCCTGCAGGCCCAGGGGCACCAGAACTGGGAAGGCTGGGGGGCCATGCCCCACACTTTTAATATTGGGAAGACCATGGCAGCCCGCTTTTTTACATGGGCGTAGGAGCCTGGGAAAGGCACTGAGTGGTGGCGGCTGCCTCTTCCCTGTGTGCCATTCATGTGGGCCTTAGCTCCCCTTGCCACAGGGCCCTGCCCCTTGGCCAGGCCAGAAGTCGGACCCTGCTACGAGTCCAGGGGCACCATTTCAGATTTTGGTTGGGATGGGAAACTTTAACCATGATTGCAGGGGCTACTTAGGTGCCTAAAAACTGTAGGCCCATGGTCACCAACCAGTCAATAGCAATCTCCGGCGGCAGCACTGTGTGGCTGCCTAAGGCCATCCCACCCCCACACCGCTCCCTGCCACTGCAGCCCCATGGTGGCAGCACAGGGGTCTCCCTCTGCGCACTGCTCCTGCCTGAAAGCACCACCCGTACAGCTCCCATTGGCTGGGAGAGCTGTGGGGGTGGTGCTTGCAGAGAAGGGCAGTGCATGGAGCCAGGTGCCCCTTGCCCTCCCCACCCCAGGGGCCGCAGGGGCGTGTTGGCCCCTTCAAGGAGCGGTTTGGGGCAGGGTAGGCAGGGAGCCTGCCTTAGCCTCGCTGCGCCCACCACCGACGGGGAGCCACCAGAGGTAAGTGCTGCATGGCGGGAGGCTGCACCCCAACCCCCATGCCTGGGCCCCCTCCTAGAGCCAGCACCCCAAACCCCCTCCTGTACCCCAACACCCAGCCCTGAGCTGCCTTCTGGAGGCAGCACCCCATACCCCTTTCTGCATCCCAAACCCCCTCCTGCACTGCAAGCTGCAGCCCTGACCCCTTCCCAGAGCCAGCACCTCATACCCCCTCCTGCACCCCAACACTCTGCTCCAGCCCGGAGCCCCCTCCTGCACCCAAACTCCCTCCTAGAGCTTGCACCCCTCACCCCCTCCTGCACCCCAACCCCCTCCCCTAGGCTCAGCCCAGAACCTTCTCTGACACTGTGACCCCCCCCAGCCCAGAGCCTGTATCCCCTCCAGAACCCCAACCCCATGCCCCAGCCTGGTGAAAGTGAGTGACGGTGGGGGAGAGTGAGCAATGGAGGGGGGGTAGAGTGGGCAGGGCTTTGGAGAAGGGGAAGGGATGGGGTAGATCCTGAATTGCCCTTAGGTTCAAAAAGTGATCTTGGGCATAAAAAGGTTGGAGACCACTGCTGTAGGCTTTTTGCAGATAACTTAAAAATTCTCTGACAGGAACACTGTATCTAATTCACGTATAGATAAAGAGAAAAATATACACAAACACCAGTTAAAGCCATATTTTAAGTTTGTGTAAATTTAGAATAAGCAGGAGATAATGCAGCAAGATATTCCTAATACCAAACCTTGAGGTCTCATCTGAACATGAGAATGGCTGGACTGGGTCAGACCAGTGGTCTATCTGGCCCAGTATCCTGTCTTCTGACAGTAGCCAATGCCAGGTGCTTCAGAGAGAATGAACAGAACAGGCAGGTCAGGGAGTGACCCATCCCCTGCCATCCGGTCCCAGCTCCTGGCAAACAGAGGCTAGGGACACTCAGAGCATTGGCTTGCAGCCCTACCTGTCCTGGCCATTGATGGACTTATTCTCCATGAATTTATCTAGTTCTTTTTTAACCCTCTTATACTTTTGGCCTTCACAACATTCCCGGGCAACCAGTTCCACAGGATGACTGTGCCGTGTGTGAATTAGCACTTCCTTTTGTTTGTTTGTTTTAAACCTGCTACCTATTAATTTCATTAGGTAACCCCTAGTTCTTGTGCTATGTGAAGGAGTAAATAACATTCACTTTCTCCACACCAGTCAAGATTTTATAGACCTCTATCATAACCCCCTCTTCTTGTCTCTTTTCCAAGCTGAACAGTCTCAGTCTTTTTAATCTCTCCTCATACAGAAGCTGTTCGTTACCCCTAATCATGTTTGTTGCCCTTCTCTGTACCTTTTCCTATTCCAAAATATCTTTTTTGAGATGGGGCAACCGGATCTGCACTCGGTATTCAAGATGTGGGTGTACTATGGATTTTTAAAGAGGTATTATCATAATTTCTGTCTTATTACCTATCCCTTTCCTAATGGTGCCTAACATTCTGTTCACTTTTCTAACTGCTGCTGCATATTGAGATGTTTTCAGAGAACTCTCCACGATGACTCCAAGATCTTTCTTGAGTTGTAGCAGCTACTGTAGACCCCATCATTCTGTATTTAGAGTTGGGATTATGTTTTCCAATGTGCATTACTGTGCACTTACTTTCCTATATCAGTTTTGGAGCCTTAATACAAGAACGAATAACTTTAACCAGTAAATAAAATCCATGCAGAATATTTGCTCAATATCACTGTCCTTACACATCACACCAAGTACTCTCTGTGTCCTGGGGTGCCTGGGGGAGCCCTTACTGAAAATGCCAAGGTCAGGGCAGGATGCGAAAGGGAGAACAGATACTCCCAAAACTGGTGGTTAACACTGAAGTTGTTGGGGAAAATATTACAATAGGTTGGCAATGAGATTTCTTTTCCTATTAAGTTAATAGAATCATAGAATATCAGGGTTGGAAGAGACCTCAGGAGGTCATCTAGTCCAACCCCCTGCTCAAAGCAGGACCAATCCCCAACTAAATCATCCCAGCCAGGGCTTTGCCAAGCCTGACCTTAAAAAGCTCTAAGGAAGGAGATTCCACCACCTCCCTAGGTAACCCATTCAGGTGCTTCACCATCCTCCTAGTGAAACAGTGTTTCCTAATATCCAACCTAGACCTCCCCCACTTCAACTTGAGACCATTGCTCCTTGTTCTTAGTCTCTTCCCTATTGTAACCACCTGTTAAGGAAAAAAGGGGGTCCCAAGCCCTACAGCAAAGCAGGGCGGGCACAACCCCATGAACCCCTCCATGCCCCCAGGCAGGGTGCCTCCCCAGCACAGCTGCAAGGGGCAAGCGGCATCTTACCTCAGCCATGGAGCCATGCACGAGGCGCCTAGCCATGGCCATGCCATGTCTGTGCCTCGGGCAGGGCTCGGGCAGCAGCTGCCATCTTCCCTTTGATATTTCTCCAACACCAATGAAAACACACTTCAGTTCAAGGTACTAAAGGTGTAAAGATTCAAAACAAGAAAACAAATTTAAAAATTGAACTTGCATTTACAAAGGACTGATCTAAAAGTCTGTTGTAGCCTCTGGAAACTGTTCAATTCTCTAACAAAATATAGGAATCCTGAGTATGTATCTACAGTGACCCAACTGGAGGATTCTTTACCGTGCCTTAATGAAAATACAATATGACACTCTACATCATCAATGTTATTAAGCAATTTGCCCTCTAAACACCGTCATTTTCAGGGGCACACTCAAATATTAAAGAAGTTAGTAAAGAGACCTGTTCTAAGGCTGCAACAACCTGGTTAGATTAAGAGCCCTCCAGGAATTGTGTAAAAAGAAAAAAAAGTCTTAGGGGCTGTCAAGGCTGTATCCCTACTTTGAACTTTAGGGTACAAATGTAGGGGCCTGCATGAAAACTTTTAAGCTTATCTACCAGCTTAGCTCTGGTCCGCTGCCACCATCTTAAGAATTCCCTCCCTGGGAAGCCTTGAGAAACCTTTCACCAATTCCCTGGTGAATACAGATCCAAACTCCTTGGATTTTAAACAAGGAGAAATTGACCCTTCCCCCCTCCTTCCTTTCACCAACTCCTGGTGAATACAGATCCAAACCCCCTTTGGATCTTAAAACAAGGAGAAATCAATCAGGTTTTTAAAAAGAAGGCTTTTAATTAAAGCAAATGGTAAAAATCATCTCTGCAAAATCAGTATGGAAAATAACTTTACAGGGTAATCAAACTTAAAGAGCTTAGAGGAATCCCCTCTGTCTTAGGTTCAAAGTATAGCAAACAAGATAAGCACTCTGGTAAAAGGTACATTTACAAGTTGAGAAAACAAAGTAAATCTAAGACGCCTTGCCTGGCTTTTACTTACAATTTTGAAATAAGAGAGACTTGTTTAGAAAGATGGGGAGAACCTGGATTGATGTCTGGTCCCTCTCAGTCCCAAGAGCGAACAACCCCTCAAACAAAGGACACACACAAAAGCCTTTCCCCCCCCAAGATTTGAAAGTATCCTGTCCCCTTATTGGTCCCTGGGGTCAGGTGTCAGCCAGGTTACCCGAGCTTCTTAACCCTTTACAGGTAAAAGGATTTGGAGTCTCTGGCTAGGAGGGATCTCAGCACTGTACACAGGAGAGCTGTCACCCTTCCCTTTATAGTTATGACACGCCCCCCAAATCACAGATAGTGTTGGACGTTTGGTTCCACACTGGCTGTGATTTCTTTCCTGGAGCTCTAGGAGAAAACAGAGTTAATAAGACACATGTACCTTTAGACATACTACTGATTATATAAAAACTAACAATATGTTTCATTACAAGAACAATTGTTAACCAGTTAACTCTGGGAAACTTTCCCGGGAGAGTGCATTAGCCACTTTGTTAGAAGCTCCCGAAATGTGTTGTATTTTAAAATCAAAATCTTGGAGAGCTAAACTCCACCGAAGAAGTTTTTTGTTATTTCCCTTGGCGGTATGAAGCCACTGTAGCGCAGCATGGTCTGTTTGTAGTTGGAAACGCCGTCCCCAAACATATGGGCGTAACTTTTTCAGCGCGTACACAATGGCGTAGCATTCCTTTTCGCTGATTGACCAGTGGCTTTCCCTCTCAGACAGTTTCTTGCTGAGAAACACGACAGGATGGAATTCTTGATCTGGTCCTTCCTGCATTAAAACTGCTCCCACGCCTCGCTCGGAAGCATCTGTGGTTACTAGGAACGGTTTGTCAAAGTCTGGGGCCCTTAGCACAGGGTCAGACATGAGTGTTGCCTTAAGCTGGTTAAAGGCCTTTTGACACTTATCGGTCCACTGAACTGCATTTGGCTGTTTCTTTCTGCTTAGGTCTGTCAGCGGGGCGGCGATTTGGCTGTAGTGTGGTACAAATCGCCTATAATATCCGGCCAAGCCTAAGAAGGATTGGACCTGTTTCTTTGACTTTGGAACCGGCCACTTTTGGATAGCATCCACTTTGGCCTGTAGGGGATTTATAGTTCCTTGACCCACCTGGTGCCCCAGGTATGTCACTCTGTTTTGGCCTATTTGACACTTTTTAGCCTTAACAGTTAGTCCTGCCTGCCGGATGCGCTCAAAGACTTTTTTCAGGTACTCCAGGTGTTCTGTCCATGAATCAGAAAAAATGGCCACATTATCGAGATAGGCAACTGCAGATTCTCCCAATCCCGCTAAGAGACCATCTACAAGTTTTTGGAAGGTGGCGGGTGCATTTCGCAACCCGAAAGGGAGTACATTGAATTCATACACCCCTGCCTGGGTGACGAAGGCTGACCTTTCCTTAGCGGGTTCATCTAGTGGTACTTGCCAGTACCCTTTGGTTAAGTTTAAAGTAGAGATGAATTGGGCATGTCCCAATTTTTCCAATAGCTCATCTGTGCGAGGCATTGGATAGTTGTCAGGACGAGTTACAGCATTTAGCTTACGGTAGTCCACGCAAAAGCGTATTTCCCCATCTGGTTTGGGAACTAGAACCACTGGAGATGCCCATGCACTGGTAGAGGGGCGGATTATACCCATCTGTAGCATGTCCTGGATCTCCCTTTGTATAGCCGCTTGGGCATGAGGTGACTCCCGGTAGGGTGGGGTTTTAATTGGGTGAGCATTACCTGTGTCAATGGAGTGGTATGCCCGTTCGGTCCGTCCTGGAGTGGCTGAGAAAATCGGTGCAAAGCTTGTGCACAGCTCCTTTATCTGCTGTCGCTGCAGACGTCCCAGGGTCATGGAGAGGTTCACCTCTTCCACGCCACCATTCCTTTTTTCTTCATAGTAGACACCTGCAGGCCACTCCGCGTCATCAGTTTCCTGGGCTGTAAACTGGCAAACGTTTAATTCTCTAGAATAAAAGGGCTTAAGAGAATTAACATGGTATACCTTAGGCTTTATGTTGGAGGTGGGGGAGGCTATGAGATAGTTAACAGCTCCTAGGCGCTCCTGGACCGTGAATGGTCCTTCCCACGACGCTTCCATTTTATGGGCCTGGAGCGCCTTTAAGACCATGACTTGGTCTCCTACTTTGAAGGACCGTTCTCTGGAATGTTTATCATACCAGGCCTTTTGCTCTTCCTGAGCATCCTTTAGGTTTTCTTTAGCAAGGGCTAAAGAGTGTCGGAGGGTGTTTTGTAGGTTGCTTACAAAGTCTAGAATGTTAGTTCCTGGAGAAGGCGTAAACCCCTCCCATTGCTGCTTCACCAACTGTAATGGCCCCTTGACCTCGCGGCCATACACAAGTTCAAATGGTGAAAACCCTAAACTGGGATGTGGTACAGCCCTGTAGGCAAAAAGCAACTGCTGCAACACTAGGTCCCAATCATTGGAGTGTTCATTTACGAATTTACGTATCATGGCCCCCAAAGTTCCATTAAACCTCTCCACCAGACCATTGGTTTGATGGTGATGAGGGGTGGCAACCAAGTGATTCACCCCATGAGCTTTCCACAGGTTTTTCATGTTCCCTGCCAGGAAATTAGTTCCCGAATCTGTAAGTATGTCGGAGGGCCACCCTACCCTGGCAAAAATGTCTGCTAATGCCTGGCACACACTTTTAGTCTTGGTGTTGCTTAAGGGTACAGCTTCCGGCCATCGGGTAGCAAAATCCATGAAAGTCAGTACGTACTGCTTTCCTCTGGGTGTCTTCTTTGGGAAAGGACCCAGAATATCCACAGCTACTCGCTGAAATGGGACCTCAATTATGGGTAGTGGCTGGAGAGGGGCTTTAACCTGGTCTTGGGGCTTTCCCACTCGTTGGCACACCTCACAAGACCGGACATAATTAGCAACGTCCTTGCCCATTCCCTCCCAGTGGAAGGACTTCCCCAACCGGTCTTTGGTTCTGTTCACCCCAGAATGGCCACTGGGATGATCATGGGCTAAGCTCAAGAGTTTTACCCGATACTTAGTGGGAACTACCAGCTGTCTTTGAGGATGCCAGTCTTCCTGGTGCCCACCAGAAAGAGTCTCCTTGTATAAAAGTCCTTTTTCTACAACAAACCAGGATCGGTTAGAAGAGCTGAGAGGCGGTGGGGTGCTCCGTGCCGCTGCCCAAGCTTTTTGAAGGCTGTTATCTGCTTCCTGCTCGGCCTGGAACTGTTCCCTTGATGCTGGAGACATCAGTTCCTCCTTGGACTGTGGACTGGGGCTTGGTCCCTCTGGAAGCGATGCAGGTGCTGGGGCTTTTTTCATTGACTGTGAACCGCTGTCCGCTGGTGCACTATGTGGTATTTCAGTCTTTGGCTGAGCCTCTTGGGTAGGGTTATCTGCTGCTTCCGCCAGTTTAGGCTCGCTGGTGCCCTCTGGCATTGGAGTTGTAGACGGGGTTGCAAGCGCTGGACTCAGTGCTGGCAATGGTTCTGTTGCTGGTTGCGTTGCCAGTTCCGGTTCTGGGACCGGCTTTGGCTGGGTCTCTGGGATTGGATCCACTACGGCTGTTGCAGTCGTTGGCAGGGGATCCGGTTCCACCCCCTGTGTTTGGGTCTCCGGTAACACAGACGGGGTCCTGGTGGACGGCTCAGGAACAGGGATGGGGGTGAAAGCTTGCTTAGCCTGGCTGCGGGTGATGATTCCCACCCTCTTGGCTAGCTTCACATGGTTGGCCAAGTCTTCCCCCAGCAACATGGGAATGGGATAATTGTCATAGACTGCAAAAGTCCACATTCCTGACCAGCCCTTGTACTGGACATGCAACTGGGCTGTAGGCAAGGTTACAGACTGTGACACGAAGGGTTGAATTGTCACTGTAGCCTCAGGGTTGATGAGTTTGGGGTCCACTAGGGATTGGTGGATAGTTGACACTTGTGCCCCAGTGTCCCTCCAAGCGATAACCTTCTTTCCGCCCACTCTCAAGGTTTCCCTTCGCTCCGAGGGTATGAGAGAGGCATCTGGGTCTGGGGTTCTTTGGTGTGATTGGGGTGTAATGAACTGTAATCGGTTGGGGTTCTTGGGGCAGTGAGCCTTTATATGCCCCAGTTCATTACATTTAAAACATCGCCCTGCTAAGGTATCACCGGGGCGATGTTGGTTGATGGAGACTGGTGTGGTGGGGTGAGAAGGCGTCTGGGGTTTCCCTTGGGATGTGGGTGGGGCCTTGGGTTGTCCCCGGTGATAAGGTTTTGTTTCGGCTTGCCCCTTCTGATATTTGCTCCAACTGCTACTAGCTTTTTTCTTTTCTGTCACCTCCACCCATTTGGCTCCAATCTCCCCCGCCTCGGTTACAGTTTTGGGCTTCCCATCTAGGATGTACCTTTCTATTTCCTCAGGAACACCCTCTAAAAACTGCTCCATTTGCAATAGGAAGGGCAACTCTTCCGTAGATTTAACATTTGCTCCTGATATCCAGGCATCCCAATTTTTCCCAATGTGGTAGGCATGTCGGGTAAATGACACATCAGGTTTCCACCTTAGGGCTCTGAACCGCCGACGGGCATGCTCAGGTGTTAGCCCCATTCTGATTCTGGCCTTGTTTTTAAAAAGTTCATAACTGTTCATGTGTTCCTTAGGCATTTCAGCCGCCACCTCTGCTAAGGGTCCACTGAGCTGCGGCCTCAGCTCTACCATGTACTGGGTTGGAGGGATGTCGTATCCAAGGCAGGCCCTTTCAAAATTTTCTAAGAAGGCCTCAGTATCATCGCCTGCCTTGTAGGTGGGGAATTTCCTGGGATGCGAAGTGGTACCTGGAGAGGAGTTGTTAGGATGGTCTGATGCACCCTGCCTAGTCCTTGCTGCTTCCAGTTCCATCTCTTTTTTTTTTCAGCTCCATCTCTTTTTTATGGGCCTCCTGTTTGGCTTTTTCTTCTCTTTTTCTTAGCTCCATCTCTCTTTTATGGGCCTCCTGTTTGGCTTTTTCCAGCTCCATTTCTCTCTTGTGGGCCTCCTCTTTGGCTTTCTCTTCTCTGTCTCTCAGCTCCATCTCTCTCTTGTGGGCCCCCTCTTTGGCTTTCTCTTCTCTGTCTCTCAGCTCTATCTCTTTTTCTTTCAGCTCCATAGCTCTCTTGTGGGCCTCCTCTTTAGCTTTTTCTTCTTTGGTAGTCATTTTCCTGGTTTTCTTGTGCTGGGTCACACCCCTCTGCAGTTGACTGAAACTGGGATGTACTTAGCTCAGGCTCCTGCTGAGTGCTGCTGAGTTAACAGAGACTTTCTAACAAGCTACTCCCGAGGATGTAAAAAGAAAAAAAAAACAATTCACCTTGTAAATTACCTTTACTAGATCAAAGTTTGCTCACTGATTGAACCGTTCTCTTAACAAAGGACCTTGTTAAAAAAAACTTAACACCTCTGCCTTCAGGCAAGGAGAGATAAGATATGCATCTACCTTCAGCTCTGCTTTCCAAGCAGCTAGAAGGAAAAAAAAATCTTACTGGCTTTTGGGTTTAAAACGATCCCACCGCTGTGCCACCATGTCAAGGCTGTATCCCTACTTTGAACTTTAGGGTACAAATGTAGGGGCCTGCATGAAAACTTCTAAGCTTATCTACCAGCTTAGCTCTGGTCCGCTGCCACCATCTTAAGAATTCCCTCCCTGGGAAGCCTTGAAAAACCTTTCACCAATTCCCTGGTGAATACAGATCCAAACTCCTTGGATTTTAAACAAGGAGAAATTGACCCTTCCCCCCTCCTTCCTTTCACCAACTCCTGGTGAATACAGATCCAAACCCCCTTTGGATCTTAAAACAAGGAGAAATCAATCAGGTTTTTAAAAAGAAGGCTTTTAATTAAAGCAAAAGGTAAAAATCATCTCTGCAAAATCAGTATGGAAAATAACTTTACAGGGTAATCAAACTTAAAGAGCTTAGAGGAATCCCCTCTGTCTTAGGTTCAAAGTATAGCAAACAAGATAAGCACTCTGGTAAAAGGTACATTTACAAGTTGAGAAAACAAAGTAAATCTAAGACGCCTTGCCTGGCTTTTACTTACAATTTTGAAATAAGAGAGACTTGTTTAGAAAGATGGGGAGAACCTGGATTGATGTCTGGTCCCTCTCAGTCCCAAGAGCGAACAACCCCTCAAACAAAGGACACACACAAAAGCCTTTCCCCCCCCCCAAGATTTGAAAGTATCCTGTCCCCTTATTGGTCCCTGGGGTCAGGTGTCAGCCAGGTTACCCGAGCTTCTTAACCCTTTACAGGTAAAAGGATTTGGAGTCTCTGGCTAGGAGGGATCTCAGCACTGTACACAGGAGAGCTGTCACCCTTCCCTTTATAGTTATGACAGGGGCCTATAGACTAATTGAAGAAAGGAAACATTTTTATTTTCTGATTGAGAAGCAGAGGTATGTACAATAACTTCCTCTGGTTTCCATCAGGAGCCACTGAAACGTACAAGGGAAGCAAAGTCATCCCTAGGGTACGGCGAGTCAGGGCGGCTGCCCCAGGCCTCATGCTTTGGGTGGCCCACAGCAGCTGCCCCAATCGCCATACCCTAAGGCTGGCTCTGTGTGTGTGTTGTGTGTGGGGCACTAGGCTGGCCCGGGGGGGTGGGGTTAGGGTGCAGGGAGTTGGGCTAACCTGGGGGGTTTAGTGCAGTGCCTGGTGCCATCAGCGGGGGTCGGGCCCACTCTCACCAACAAGAAGCAGCAGCAGCGACCCCAGCCCGCTCCACCCCACCCCACCCCCCGGCCCCACCCCGCCGGCTCCCAGCATTGCTCCTGGGGGGGTGGAACTCAGGAAGAGGTGGAGCAGGGGCAGGAGGAGGTGGGGTGGGGGTTGGGAGAAGGGGTGGAGTGGGGGCGTGGTCTGGGGCAGAGGGGAGGGATTTGTCCTTGGCCCCGCACCCCTCTAGGGCCAGCCCTGAAGGGAAGCACTGACTATTACAGTGACAATAAAACTGACCAGCATTGTGGGGGAGACTGCAGGAGATCAGCACTCACCAGGTCTCTTCTCTCCACCAAGGTGAGCCAGACACTGCTCTCTCCTGGCTCTCATTCTAGCAGCTGGATGCCAAGGAGCGATTTCCCCACAGGAAGTGCATTGAGTGCCCCTGTGGTGTTGGGGGGGGGCTAGCGCTGCTGCTGGCTGTGGGGGCTGGCAGGGGGGTTGATGTCTGCACAGACTTTCAGCTGCCAAGCCGGAGGGGGCACTTGGGACCTTACCAGACTGGCTCAGTGAAGATAGGGATTGACAGACCAATACAGACACTCTCCAGAGCATGGAGCAGCATCCGTCCATGCAGCCAGGCAATGAGCATTTCCCACAGCCTGGAGCCGAGGGGGAGGCGGCAGCTGCTGTTCCAGCTCTTCGGGGACAGGCCCTGTCAGCCAACAGACACTTCTTACTCACCACAGCTAAGGGTGTTGGGTTCCTCCATTGGGGGTGTGGAGCAGCCGTTTGTTTTCCTGTGCACACTCCTCTGTGGTGTGAAGATCGGGGAGGGGAGGCAGAAGCCCCACTTCCCTCCCTAAATGATGTCCAGGGGGGGAGCCAGGACAACAGGGTGGGGTGGCAAGTGGTGACCAGAATCTTGCTGCCAGGGTCTAGTCTAGCTCAGGGTCCAGCTCAACTTCCTCCCCGCGCCACTGGCCCCCAGCCTGCTTCCGCCACCAGGTCAACCCGGGAACTAAGGCAGGAATGGGGTGAGGAAGCAAGTCAAGCTGAGCAAGGCAGGCAAAAGCAAGTCTTGTCTTCATGGGCCGCTCACAATTATGTCCTTTTTGTGTGCCACAGCTGACAAAAACCTCCCGGACAGAGAAGCAGCAGGCCAAAGGACTACTGTTCAGTTGCCAAAGTAGCTCAGTTGGGAGAGTGTTAGACTGAAGTTCTAAAGGTCCCTGGTTCAATCCTAGGCGGTAGCAGGTCTTTTTCATTCGTCTTTGTGCAGGGGTGGCTTGTTTTCTGGGAGCACAGTGGTGCCTGCACCCAAGATAAATCCCTGATCTTGGGCTCTGCAACAGAAAAAGATAGCGTGGACTTCTGCCCTTAGTTGGCCCACCTGACTCATAACAATGAGGGCTGGGAGCTGTCTTTCCCACACGACGTATTGGTCGACCCAATATGGGAGCAAGAGAGTGAGGTAGGGTGGCCCTCAGAGATGGTGCCAGAGGGGCTGCTTGGCAGGGATTGGGGATGAAAGCTCCTCTGCACAGCTGAGCCAGGGCAGTACCGGGAAGGCGCATCTGTAAAAGTGGCCACGTGGAGCGGGGCAGGGATTTGGGGGCCCAGGAGGAGGCGCTTGATATTCAGTGCCTTGGAGCAGCTGGACTTGGACATGGTGGGCATTCAGGAAATGCACATTAACGACTTTAGGGTAGGTTGATGGGCAGAGGGTTATTGGAAGAAGGGCCTGTCTTTCTGGTCCTCCAGGCCAGGGAAGAATAATGGGGTTGGAGTCTTGATCTTCACATTCGTGGTGCGAGTACAGAAGGTGGTGGAGCTCTGAGGGAGGGCATTATTGGTTGACTTTGTGCTCCTTGGCACTGGTTACCACTATATTAGTGTGTATGGTCCCCAGTTAAGACGTGAAAGGAAAGATCAATGGAAGAAACTGGCTCCCTTCCTCTGGACTGCACAGTATTTGGTGCTGGGGGATGTTAATTGTGTCAGCCGGCCTGAGGACGGCTGGTTCTGTTTTCCCGACCGTCAGAGGAAACACTTTTACGATGAGCACTACCTGGTGCAGGTCTGTAGCGAGGTGGGCTTAGAGGACGTGTTTCTCCATAGTGGAACCAGTGGAGAGCGGGCGGTAGCCTCCGATTCCTCTGACCCGAGCTCACACCAGCTGCAGATGGAGTACACCTTTCTGCGGGGACAGGCCAGGAGTCGCATTACCGGATTTACGTGAAGGACAGCTCGTCGACAGCCCAGTCCAGGGTAGTGCCAATGGACTGTTCGGATCATGCAGCTCTCACCGTGTGCTCAATGTGGGCAATTCCCTGACCCACGGCAGAGGATATTGGAAGCTGAACATCCAGAGCTTGCAAGGTAAAGGGGCGGGGCAGCAAGGCCTGGCGGTGTTGGCAGAATGGGAAAGCATCAGAGGGTTCTATGGCAACCAGGGGGATTGGTGGGAGTGGGTGAGGGAGGAGTTGGCGGCTTTGTTCTGGCGGTCGGGCAAACACCACAACATTAAAGAAACCAACAGTGCCAAGTCCTGCAGCGTCGCCTGTGGGATTTCCACAAGAGCATCCAGGCTGGGGAGCCAGTCAGTGTGTGACTGTACGACCGGATCAAGCGACAGCTGGCCGAGTCCCAGGAGATGAGGCTGCAGCTGGCCGATATGAGCGGGAGCACCGAGTGAAGAGACATTTTTGCGGCCTACAGGGATTGGAGACAAAGTAGGGGGATGTGCAGACTCAAGGCGGGACCCGCAGATCCGGTAGAGCAGGACCACAGTCGATGGAGGAGGAGAGAGAGCCCAGCAAGAGGAAGCAGCTGGAGGCAAGCAATAAGTGTGGAGTGCAAGCCAGCCACCTGAGAGTCACAGGGGTCCAAAAAAGGAAACAGCAGCAGGTCCCATGGTGTAATGGTCAGCACTTTGGATCTTAGAATCTGAGTTCAAATCTCAGTGGGACCTGCTAGAGCTACGTTTTTTTGCTGCAAACGCCTGGAGCTCAATGTGCTTGGTTTCCCTGTCTCTGGATGCACCAGAGTGAGTTTTTCCCTCCTGCTGGGTTACTGACACCCACTGGAGATAGGTCTTTGGTCCAGCTGGTTCAATGGGCTGACCACTATAGGTTTCGGTCCTAGAACTTAACAGTCTGGCTAGAGATTCCTGCTGGTTCGTCTGAGGGTTGTGTTTCTTGCTGCTTCACCTGATGCCCACAAGTTTGGTTCCTGTACCTGCAGCTGCCACGCTCTTTCTCTTGCCCACATGGCGCTTGAAGAAAGGAGTGTCAGGGCCAGGCTTAATAGGCAGGGATAGGCAGGAGGGAGGAAGAGTCCCAGGCTGGAGCCCAGCACACCTCTTCTCCTCTGGGTACCTAGAGCAGAGGCAGCTGGTGCTGACAGCTCCAAGGGATGGTTTAAAAGCCACAGAGCAATCGAGGGAGAGGTAAGAGGAGGGGAGGACCATGTGTATGTGTGGCCAGTAGATAGCCACAAAGACACCCGGCCAGCCTGCTCCCTGCTCCCTGGCATGCCAAACACCCACTGAAGGCCACCCACAGACCAGCATTCATTCTGTGGCCAGCATCATAAGGTGCTAGGAAAGCAGGACCAGCCCCCCGGTGGGGCCTCTTACCGTTCCCACTCACAGGGCTCCTTTTGGCGGTGGGGCAGGAAAACCCGCCACACAGTGCACTGGGCAGTGTACTTTTGCCTCGGGCTCTTAAATCCAGACACCAAAAGCTCTTTGGATGTGCCCCTTCCTTCACTGCACCTCACTCTCACCCCCTGGGGGGAAAACCCCTTTCTCCCTCCGCTGTCTGGCCACATTGCCGGTCACTTGCCGTTCCACCCTGTCACCGCTCTGCTGGCCACCCTCTCCCCTCTGGGATGTGTTGCGGTCTCACCAGGAGTGGCGCAGGCTCCCTAAAAGTAGCGGCCACCAGAGCCTGAACAGTTGCCCCATCCCTTCCACTCAATGCCATGCCCCTGCACCACCCCTTCTCCCCAAAGCCCCGCTCCTGTGCTGCCTCTTCCCCCCAAGACCCTGCCTCCCGCTCACTGCTCTGCGCTTCCTCCTCACCCTCACTTGCCCTTATGGACATTACAAAGTGGTAAGGCAGAGCCCTCCCATTTTTAAAAGTCATAGGGTGTTGTTCCCCCCGATCAAGCACCCCTGGGTCCCTGCACTTCACACAACTCTCACTGATTTCAGCTGTTAGTGAGGGAGCCTCACTGCTAGCACAGACTAGGCAGTTTCTTGCATGAGACACACTGTCCCAAAGCAGGACTAATGCTTAGAGCTGGTTATCAGTGATTTCCGATCTGTTGGTCTGCAGCAAGACTCTACATTGAGTCTTAGGCCTGGTCTACACTACGAGTTTAGGTCGACTTTAGCCGCGTTAAATCGAATTAAGCCTGGACACGTTCACACGACGAAGCCCTTTCTTTCGACTTAAAGGGCCCTTTAAACCGGTTTCTTTACTCCACCTCCGACGAGGGGATTAGTGATAAAATCGGCCTTAGTGGGTCGGAATTGGGTTAGTGTGGACGGAATTCGACGTTATTGGCCTCCGAGAGCTATCCCACAGTGCTTCATTGTGACCGCTCTGGACAGCACTCTCAACTCAGATGCACTGGCCAGGTAGACAGGAAAAGCCCCGCGAATGTTTGAATTTCATTTCCTGTTTGCTGAGCGTGGAGAGCACAGGTGACCACGCAGAGCTCATCAGCACAGGTAACCGTGATGGAGTCCCAGGATCACAAAAGAGCTCCAGCATGGACAGAACGGGAGGTACGGGATCTGCTCGCCATATGGGGAGATGAATCAGTGCTGGCTGAACTCCGAAGCAGTAAACGAAATGGCAAAATATTAGAAAAGGTCTCCAAGGCCATGAAGGACAGAGGCCATAACAGGGACGCACAGCAGTGCCACGTGAAAATTAAGGAGCTAAGGCAAGCCTACCACAAAGCCAGAGAAGCAAACGGAAGGTCCGGGGCTGAGCCGCAAACATGCCGCTTCTACGCGGAGCTGCATGCCATTCTAGGGGGTGCAGCCACCACTACCCCAACCGTGTGCTATGAGTCCCTCACTGGAGAAACACACAGGGAAGCGGGTTCGGGGTACGAGGAAGATGAGGATGAAGATAATGTAAATAGCTCACAGCAGCAAGGAAGCGGAGAAACCGGTTTCCCCAACAGCCAGGATATGTTTATCACCCTGGACCTGGAACCAGTAACCCCCGAACTCACCCAAGACCCTGGGGGCACACAGGGGACCTCTGGTGAGTGTACCTTTGTAAATATTACACATGGTTTAAAAGCAAGCGTGTTTAATGATTAATCATTAATTTGCCCTGGCAATCGCGGCCAGTACAGCTACTGGAAAAGTCTGTTAACGTGTATGGGGATGGAGCGGAAATCCTCCAGGGACATCTCCAGAAAGCTCTCCTTCATGTACTCCCAAAGCCTTTGCAAAAGGTTTCTGGGGCGGGCTGCCTTATCCCGTCTGCCATGGTAGGACACTTTACCACGCCAGGCCAGTAGCACGTAGTCTGGAATCATTGCATAACAAAGCATGGCAGCGTATGGTCCCGGTGTTTGCTGGCATGCAGACAACATCCATTCCTTATCGCTCTTTGTTATCCTCAGGAGAGTGATATCATTCACGGTCATCTGGTTGAAATGGGGCAATTTTATTAAGGGGACATTCAGAGGTGCCCCTTCCTGCTCTGCTGAACAGAAATATTCCCCGCTGTTAGCCACGCGGTGGGGGGGGAGGGGTGAAGTGATCATCCCAGAGAATTGGGTGTGTGGGGGAGGGGAATTAGTTGGGTTTGTGCTGCATGTTAACCCTGAAACCGCAGCCCCTCCTTTTACATTGCAAACCCATTTTAAATGGCCAACCCAACGGGTGCTTGGTATGGTTAATGAGAGCAGTACTGTTTGAAACCATCCCCACATGTTAAGAAGGTTAAAAAAGCCAAAAGACTGTGTCTTACCATGGCTGCCTGCAAGCTGAAATCTGTGGCCAGCAGTGCGTGAGTTATCTCTCACACCAAACCGACAGGCCCTCAATATAAGAGGAAAAATGCGACCTTGTAACGAAAGCACATGTGCTGTGTAATGTGAACAGCAAAATTTAACGTGAAAGAGTGTACCCATTGTTCTCTAAAATGTGTCTTTTTTAACCACCTCTCCCTTCTCCTCCACCAGCTGCAAATCTTTCTCCTTCACAGAGGCTAGTGAAGATTCGAAAGCGAAAGCGAAGGACGCGTGATGAAATGTTTACAGAACTACAGACTGCCTCCCACGCTGACAGAGCACAGCAGAATGCGTGGAGGCAGTCAATGACTGATTATAGAAAAGCCCAATATGAGCGAGAGGAGAGGTGGCATGCTGAATCGCGGGCTGAAGATGAGAGGTGGCGTCAGCTTGCACACAGAAGGCAAGAGTCGATGCTCCGGCTGCTGGAGCATCAAACTGATATGCTCCAGCGTATGGTTGAGCTGCAGGAAAGGCAGCAGGAGCAGAGACCGCCGCTACAGCCCCTGTGTAACCAACAGCCCTCCTCCCCAAGTCCCATTGCCTCCTCACCTAGACGCCCAAGAACACGGTGGGGGGGCCTCCGGCCACCCAGTCACTCCACCCCAGATGATTTCCCGAGCAATAAGTGTTAAAGTTTTAAAGTTTTAAACTGCAGTGTGTCCTTTTCCTTCCCTCCTCCCCCACCCATCCCAGGCTACCTTTGCAATTATCCCCCTAGTTGTGTGATGAATTAATCATGAATGCATGAATGTGAAGTAACAATGACTTTATTGCCTCTGCAAGTGGTGCTTGAAGGGGGGAGGGTAGGGGAGGGTGGGGTGGTTGGTTTACAGGGAAGTAGAGTTAACCGGGTGGGTGAGGGGGCGGAGATTTCATCAAGGAGAAACAAACAGAAGTTTCACACCGTAGCCTGGCCAGTCACAAAACTCGTTTTCAAAGCTTCTCTGATGCGCACCGCGCCATGCTGTGCTCCTCTAACCGCCCTGGTGTCTGGCTGCGCGTAATCAGCGGCCAGGCGATTTGCCTCAACCTCCCACCCCGCCATAAATGTCTCCCCCTTACTCTCACAGATATTGTGGAGCGCACAGCAAGTAGCAATAACAATGGGGATATTCTTTTCGCTGAGGTCACAGCGAGTCAGTAAGCTGCGCCAGCGCGCTTTTAAACGTCCAAATGCACATTCTACCACCATTCGGCACTTGCTCAGCCTGTAGTTGAACAGGTCCTGACTCCTGTCCAGGCTGCCTGTGTACGGCTTCATGAGCCATGGCATTAAGGGGTAGGCTGGGTCCCCAAGGATCACGATAGGCATTTCAACATCCCCAACGGTTATTTTCTGGTCCGGGAAGAAAGTCCCTTCCTCCAGCTTTCAAAACAGAACAGAGTGCCTGAAGACGCGAGCATCATGTACCCTTCCCGGCCAGCCCACGTTGATGTTGGTGAAATGTCCCTTGTGATCCACCAGGGCTTGCAGCAGCATTGAAAAGTACCCCTTGCGGTTTATGTACTCGGTGGCTTGGTGCTCCGGTGCCAAGATAGGGATATGGGTTCCGTCTATCGCCCCACCACAGTTTGGGAATCCCATTGCAGCAAAGCCATCCACTATGGCCTGCACATTTCCCAGAGTCACTACCCTTGATATCACCAGGTCTCTCATTGCCCTGGCAACTTGGATCACAGCAGCCCCCACAGTAGATTTGCCCACTCCAAATTGATTCCCGACTGACCGGTAGCTGTCTGGCATTGCAAGCTTCCACAGGGCTATCGCCACTCGCTTCTCAACTGTGAGGGCTGCTCTCATCCTGGTATTCTGGCGCTTCAGGGCAGGGGAAAGCAAGTCACAAAGTTCCATGAAAGTGCCCTTTCGCATGCGAAAGTTTCGCAGCCACTGGGAATCGTCCCACACCTGCAGCACGATGCGGTCCCACCAGTCTGTGCTTGTTTCCCAGGCCCAGAATCGGCGTTCCACGGCATCAACCTGCCCCAGGAACACCATGATTTCCACATTGCTGGGGCCTGTGCCTTGTGAGAGGTCTAGGTCCATGTCCATTTCCTCATCACTCTCGTCGCCGCGCTGCAATCGCCTCCTCCTCGGCTGATCCTGGTTTTGCTTTGGCATGTCCTGGCTCTGCATATACTCCAGGACAATGCGCATGGTGTTCATAGTGCTCATAATTGCCGCGGTGATCTGAGCGGGCTCCATGATCCCAGTGCTAGCTATGGCGTCTGGTCTGAAAAAAGGCGCAAAACTAGTATCTGACGGACCAGGGGAAGGAGGGAGGGAGGGGCGAGTGACGACATGGCGTACAGGTACAGGGAATTAAAATCAAGAAAGGTGGCTGTGCATCAGGGAGAAACACAAACAACTGTCACACAGAATGGCCCCCCCCCAGAGATTTAACTCAAAAGCCTGGGTTTAGCAGGCCGTTGATTTGACAGAGGGAGGGGGGAAGGAAATGAATACAGAACAAATCTATTTTTTACATCTTAAGACGACGGTGCAGCATGACTGATAGCCCTCGGCATTTTCTGGGTGCTTGGCAGCAAATACTGGGCGCTTGGCAGTTAGCCTTCAGGCCTATTGCACGATCTGCTGCTCAGGGAAGACTCTGCTAACATGCGATGAGCCAACAGGGCGCTTGGCAGAAAATGGCATACTACGACTGATAACCATCATCATCAAGACAGTTCCATAGGACTGAGCATGTCTGCCCAGGTGCCCATGATCAACAGCCACTGCTGTACGAGGATGGTTACCAGTCGTAATAAACCATCTACTGCCAAAAGGCAAAAGGCAAGGGACTAGTGCAATGCAGCCCCACGGCTGCCGGCACCCAGATCGCCAATGAAGGCTACCAGTCATGCTGCACCATCTACTACCAAAAGGCAGTTAGCTGCTGCTGCTGTGTAGCAATGCAGTCCCACGTCTGCCGGCACCCAGATGACATATGGTGACGGTGAGCTGAGCTGAGCGGGCTCCATGCTTGCTGTGGTATGTTGTCTGCACAGGTAACCCAGGTAAAAAGGCGCGAATCTATTGTCTGCCGTTGCTCTGATGGAGGGGGAGGGGCCTGACGACATGTACCCAGAACCCCCCGCGACACTGTTTTGCATCATTCGGGCATTGGGATCTCAACCCAGAATTCCAATGGGCGGCGGAGACTGCGGGAACTGTGGGATAGCTACCCATAGTGCAATGCTCCGGAAGTCGACGCTAGCCTCGGTATTGTGGACGCGGTCCGCCGACTAGAGCACTTAGAGCATTTTATGTGGGGACACACAAAATCGGCTGTATACAACCGATTTCTATAAAACCGGCTTCTATTAATTCAATCTAATTTCGTAGTGTAGACATACCCTTAATCAGCTCTGATATTACACAGAGACGAACAAAAGGGTGAAATGGTGCCTGGAACCCTTAAGAAGAATCCACCCCACCAAGTACCAACACTTGTCGCTATCTGCTCTCAACTCCACTGAGAATTTGTTGGGATCACTCCTTGCCTTTATCAACCTAGGGGTCTGGGACAATAGCAACTAACAGGTGTTCTGGTGGTGCATTTGGTTAGCACATAGTACTTATAGGGCAGTGTTGACAGGAGTTATGCTGCGGTTGTGAGTTCAAGCCTCACCTAGAGCACTGGTTATCATTAACCAAATGGCTTTACCCACTTATTTTGTCTTTTGGAATGTAGAATTCCAGCCCACGGGACACTAAGGAGGGGAGGAGTCAAAAATGCCCCCTTCAATTATTACCTCCTCTCCAGAGAGCAGGTCAGAATCTACAATCTACAATAGAAGGTTGAAAAAGCTACTAGGGAAGAAGCTGTTCTAGACTTGATTTTAACAAATAGGGAGGAACTCATTGAGAATTTGAAAGTAGAAGGCAGCTTGGGTGAAAGTGACCATGAAATCATAGAGTTTGCAATTCTAAGGAAGGGTAGAAGGGAGTACAGCAAAACAGAGACAATGGATTTCAGGAAGGCAGATCTTGGTAAGCTCAGAGAGGTAAGGTCCCATGGGAATCAAGACTGAGGGGAAAAACAACTGAGGAGAGTTGGCAGTTTTTCAAAGGGACACTATTAAGGGCCCAAAAGCAAGCTATTCCGCTGGTTAGGAAAGATAGAAAATGTGGCAAAAGGAGGGGGGATGGTTAATTTCTCCTTGTTTTAAGATCCAAGGGGTTTGGATTTGTGTTCACCAGGAAATTGGTGAAGAAGTCTCTCAAGGCTACCCAGGGAAGGGAATTAGTGCTTGGGAGTGGTGGCAGCCAGACCAGATCTAAGTTGTTAATTGAGCTTCTCATGCAGGTCCCCCACATCTGTACCCTAAAGTTCAGAGTGGGGAAGGAACCTTGACATGGTGAGCAGCGGTGAGGGATTTTTTAGGAACCAAAAGCCAGATTTTTTTTCCTCCTTTGAGATGCTGGGGAAGCAGTGAAGGAGAGAGACCCTGAAGGCAAACAGATAAGAGCTTCTAACAGAGGGCTTTTTGTTAGAAGGGAAGCTCCAGCTGTGATCACTGGAGGGTCATTAACATATTGCCAAGACAAGTCACAAAAACCTGTTCTACTTCTTTTTCCCCCCTAAAGAGTCACATTACAGTAACCAAAGATTCCAAGCTGTTTTTCTCCCCCTCCCCCCTCAGATAGCTAAGGTAGACCAGGGGGGAAATGTCAGGCAAAGGAAAAAAAACTATGCAACAGGAACTAGAATTAGCCAAATTCCAGGCTGACGAGAACAAAAAGGAACATGACAGACAGATGGCCAGGGCTGAGGCTGCACACAAAAGAGCTATGGAGGAGAGGGAAAAAGAAGAAAAAGCCAAAGAGGCTGCCCACAAAAGAGCTATGGAGGAGAAACAAAAAGAGATGGAGGAGAAAGAAAAAGAAAGACAGCAGGCACTGGAGTTAGCAAAGATTCAGGCAAATGCACCACCTAATCCTAACCATCCTCTACCAAAAGTCCACGGGTGGGAGCGACTATGTCCACAGTATACTGAATCCAGTGATATTGGTGAATATTTCCTCACCTTTGAGAGACTATGCACTTTGCATACCATTCCTGAAGATCAAAAGATGACCACGTTGGTAGCAAAATTGACTGGAAGAGCTCTGGACGTATTCAACAAGATGCCTATTGGGGAGGCTTCTGACTATGGTAAATTTAAGGATTTGGTTTTAAAACAATTTAAATTACACCTGACACGTACAGAGTCAAATTTAGAACCCTTCAGAGAGGGCTTGGACTAAGTAATATGGCTTATGCACACCAGATAAAGGATCTGTTAAAAAAATGGGTCGACGGCAGGGGTGTAACTACCTTTGAAGGAATGATTGATTTGATGACTCAGGAACAATTCATGAATATGACCAAGGATCATATTAAACCGTGGTTATGGGATAAGAATATGGACTCAGTTGAAAGTCTTGCTTCGTACACTGATAAATACGAGCAGTCCCAGGCCGCCAGCGAGGCAGGGAAAATCTACACAAAATGGGTGGAGGGAGCGGAGAGGAACAACCCAGGTCACAGTATGAGCGAAGATCAGAAGGCGAACCCTCAAACCACACCCTACCACCGGGGGCAGCCCAAGGCCCCACCTACAGCCCAAGGTAAAACCCAAACCCCTTATCGTCCCACCACACCAGTCTCCAGCAACCCACCTTGCCCCAGTGATACCTTAGAAGGGTGATGTTTTAAATGTAATGAACTGGGACATATAAAGGCCCACTGTCCCAAGAACCCCAACCGATTACAGTTCATTACACCACAATCACGCCCAAGATCTCCAGGCCCAGATGCCTCTCAAATACCCTCGTAGCGAAGGAAAACCTTGAGAGTGGGCGGAAAGAAGGTTATTGCGTGGAGGGACACTGGAGCACAAGTGTCAACTATTCACCAATCCCTAGTGGACCCCAAATTCATCAACCCAGATGCTCCGGTAACAATTCAGCCCTTTATGTCACACTCTGTAACCTTGCCTACAGCCAAGTTGCCTGTCCAGTACAAGGGCTGGTCAGGAATGTGGACTTTTGCAGTCTATGACAATTATCCCATCCCCATGCTACTGGGGGAAGACTTGGCCAACCATGTGAAGCTAGCCAAGAGGGTGGGAATGGTCACCCACAGCCAGGCTAAGCAAGCTTTCACACCTATCCCTGTTCCTGAGCCTTCCACCAGGGCCCCATCTGTGTTACCAGAGACCCAGACAGAGGTGGTGGAACTGGATCTTCTACTCACGAATGCTACAGCCGTAGTGAATCCAGTCCCAGAACTGGAACTGGCAAAGCAACCAGCACCAGAACCATTGCCAGCACTGAGTACAGCGCTTACAACGATTCCAACGCCAGAGGGCAACAGCAAGCCTGAACTGGCAGAAGCAGCAGATAATCCTACCCAAGAAGCTCAGCCAGAGCCTGAAATACCACATAGTGCACCAGCGGAGAGCGGTTCACAGTCAACGGAAACAACAACCCCAGCACCTGCATCGCTTCCAGAGGAACCAAGCCCAAGTCCACAGTCCAAGGAGGAACTGATGTCTCCAGCATCAAGGGAACAGTTCCAGGCTGAGCAGGAAGCAGATGACAGCCTTCAGAAAGCTTGGGTGGTGGCACGGAGTACCCCACCGCCTCTCAGCTCTTCTAACCGATCCCGGTTTGTTGTAGAATAAGGACTTTTATACAAGGAGACTCTTTCTGGCGGACACCAGGAAGGCTGGCATCCTCAAAGACAGTTGGTAGCTCCAACTAAGTACCGGGTAAAGCTCTTGAGCTTAGCCCATGATCATCCCAGTGGCCATTCTGGGGTGAACAGAGCCAAAGACTGGTTGGGGAAGTCCTTCCGCTGGGAGGGAATGGGCAAGGACTTTGCTAATTATGTCCGGTCTTGTGAGGTGTGCCAACGAGTGGGGAAAACCCCAAGACCAGCTCAAAGTCCCTCTCCGCCACTCCCCATAATTGAGGTCCCATTTCAGCGAGTAGCTGTGGATATTCTGGGTCCTTTCCCAAAGAAGACACCCAGAGGAAAGCAGTACATACTGACTTTCATGGATTTTGCTACCCGATGGCCAGAAGCAGTACCCTTAAGCAACACCAGGGCTAAAAGTGTGTGCCAGGCATTAGCAGACATTTTTGCCAGGGTAGGTTGGCCCTTCGACATCCTTACAGATTCAGGAACTAATTTCCTGGCAGGGACCATGAAAAACCTGTGGGAAGCTCATGGGGTGAATCACTTGGTTGCCACCCTTTACCACCATCAAACCAATGGCCTGGTGGAGAGGTTTAATGGAACTTTGGGGGCCATGATACGTAAATTCGTAAATGAACGTGCTCGTGTTGGGAACAAAGTACCATCTTCTCAGTGCCTGGTACAACAATTCCTCTGCTGCAATTCTGCCAGGTCTGGGCAGGTAGCACACACCTCCCAGGCTGCTGGAGAGTTCAGGCAGCTCATGGCTGCACACACCTGTATGTAAAACTGAATAGTCCATTGGGGTCACTAGAATGGCTGCAGCAGCACATGGCGTAACTTAGGGGACTCTCAGCAAAAGGGGCTAAGAGCGTTGCTGCTGTACGTGTAGGACTCGGAAAAGACTCTTCCAATACATGGGATTTGGCAAGCTCCCCCAGCGTGACCAAATCTGCATTTGGTGTTTGAAATGAATGAATCATAGCAGAGCTCCCAAGCCTGGAAGTCCAGCTCTACACCAGGCGGAAACTTTTGTCAGCCGGGTTTTGTTATTTTGTGAGTTCTTTGCCCACGTGCAGCAAGTGGATGGACAAGCAGGTCCATGGGGCTCCCAGCATCATGACTGGTGAAGTGAAGAGGATTTGTCCCAGTGGACTTTGAAGACTTCAAAAAAGCTGGGATTATCTGTTGTACTCCAAAGCCTTTCTCTGGGCAGTGCCTAGCTGGGGGGTCACATCACTGACAGAACCTGCTCTCGGGAAAGTAACAGTGACTCCAAAGCAACAGGGGCTCCTCTTGGGGTGTCATTTCTTCAAAGAGACCTCCAGCTATACTGTGGGTGCTACAGCGACACACTGCTGCAGCTGTAGCACTAGAGTGTAGACACTTCCTGCAGTGCAAGATGGGGGGTTACTGCCATGTTGGGAATCCACTTCCCCAAGTGGCGGTAGCTAGGTTGAGAGAAGAATTCTTCTGTCACCCCCAGCCATGTCCACACCAGGGGCTAGGTCGGCTTAGCTACAGCGCTCGGGGGTGGTGGTGAATTTTTCAACCCCCCCCCCCGACCCCCGCAAGAGACATAGGTAGGTCAATCTGAATTGTAAGTGTAGACCAGCCCTAAAACAGACAAATATATGCACATGGCCATGAAACGATCAGATTAGATAGATAGATAGATTAGATTCATGTTCTTTCTATCTATCTATCTGAGTGAGGTTTGGTTTGCTCACATCTAATTCTGAGTTGCTGATCTCTGGGGTGAGGAGGCACCATTTCTTTCATGCTCCAGGCAGTTTAAGATACAGCTTCAATGTCTTTCTCTCATTTGTATAACTAGGGCGGATGCCATTTTGAGGGCTGTGAAGCCTTCCCCACTTCAGCTTGGAAATGGTGAATACTTTGCCAGACACTTTAGATCTGAGGTAACTAAATATTAACACAATAACATTACATGATCAAACAGTTAATGCTTTTCCCCCAATATTTCTACCCATATAGATGCCCATAGAGCTGCTGCACTTTGTCCTGCTTTCCCTCCATCTGCATATCTCCCTCTAATGGAGTAAATTGGGTATCCAGAAAATGAACACAGTGGCCACCTGTCAAAGTTTTGGGTTACATGACTTGCCAAATGTAACACAAGAACTCTGTGGCAGAGGCAGGGAGAAAATCCAGTTTACCAGGGCAGCATTCATCTGTCTAAATCATGGGACCAGCCTTTCTCCTCCGGAAATTCTCTGCCTTATTCACTGCACACTTTCCAACTTCTGCAGCACATGAGGCTTGAGTCCTACAGACTACAGCCTCCTTCAGTCCACAGCTTGATTTGTCCCCAGAGCACTATCCATTCTGTGTACTGAATGAGGCCGGGATCCTGTGGGAAAGTGCGTGATCGTGCAACTAAAGACTATATCATAACGCATATGCTTCCTGGAAGGTGCATCCATAGATGCTCCTTACAACCTGCCTGAATAGCTACTACTCAGCCTGAGCTGAGAGCAGGTGTACAAGGCATCAGCCCCCTTTTCAATCTGTTTTATAGACTTTTAAAATAAGAAAGGTGCCTACACTGATGGACACGTTTTAGCAGTGTCAGGCCAAGGACTGAATGTCCCTTTCACCCCTGCGGGGGGCCCTCCAAGTTCAGGTCTGGTGAAGAGCCAGAGGCCCTGGGACTTGGTGCCCCAGCTGATGGCAGGACCCAGAGATCCCAGCAGAGAGGGGACACAGGGAGCTTTTGGTGATCCCGAACTCCATCTTGTTGAGACTGTTGGCTCTGTAGCTGCTTCTGCACTCGGGTGTGGTTTGCTAAATTCTGCAGAGGAATCAGTCGGCCTCTAGGTCACTTGCTGCACTGCATCCTGCTCAGAACTGCTCTTTTCAGCTCTGGTTAGAGGTTCTGTATCTCATCATTTTCATTCCATCCCAACACAGGGAAATAAACTCACCATTTGCCCTTGGGTCTTAGGCACACCCCTGTAGCTGGCTAAATGTGAAACAAGATCTGACAGAGATAACTAGAAATATTTCATGTTGCCAGGTGTTGTAAAGCATGAGAAAAATCTCTGCCACCACCTGGCATATCTCTAATTACCATTGAACTTGGCTTCTACAGGAAACAGGTATAAAAGCTGTTATTGCTCACATGTGCCATAGAACACCTGCTTTCCTCCTTTAATATACGGAGGGACCCCAAACAGTCAAGCATGGCTGACCTGACCAGTGCGAGCCAAGGGATAGCCAGGGGAATCTCACTGACCCACTTTGGAGTAGCCCCTGTATTAGGCAGTTGGTATCACAACTGGTTCAGAAATAGAACCATGCACTGATGTCCCATTCTGGTTGTCAGGGCTCCCAGGAACACATGGGAATGGGCGATGTTAATAGAACAAAAGTGAGTGAGTGCTGGTGTAAGGAAATCCGCAGGAGCCTCCAGGAGTCGCTGTCCAGATCCAGTGGGACTTTGGATCCATTAAGCCAAATTGCCTTAGAAGTCTTTGAAAATCTCAGACTAGCTCATCAACATGTTAAGCACAGCAGTCTGGTGTTTGAGTGTATTTAGCAGCCATAAGAGAAAATGCCATTTGATACCCGTTAACTCCTGTGAGCAGGCTGCAGGCAGCCCCAGGTGTGCCAGAGATACGGCGTTTGCAGGCACTTGCATGTTCAGAGACGCTCTTCCTATGCCATTGCCCGAGTGCAGTGGGTGTGCGGGTCACTTCGCAGGAGGAGTCAGTGCTCATGAGGACAGCACTAGTTTTGCCAGGGACTCTCAGGGCACGTCTTCACTACGCGCCGGATCGGCGGGTAGCAATCGATCTATTGGGGATCGACTTATCGTGTCTAGTGAAGATGCGATAAAATCGATCCCTGATCACTCTGCCGTCGACTCCGGAAATCCACCGCGGCAAGAGGCGGAAGCAGAGTCGACGGCGGAGCGGCAGCGGTCAACTCGCCGCCGTCCTCACAGCCAGGTAAGTCGACCTAAAATACGCAACTTCAGCTACGCTATTCATGTAGCTGAAGTTGCGTATCTTAGGTCGACCCCCCCCCCCGTAGTGTAGACCTAGCCTTAGTATAGAACCTTTATGTTCTTTAAAGAGGCAGGAGACGTTGATAGAACAGAGCATTGTCTGAAAGTGGAACCTACGGAAATTGTAAACATGGCACCTGTGCCTGGAGCAGTACTGCCTAGTGCACCTGCCAGAGCACGCGCCGGTGTCCCACTCCACATGCCTGAGTGCTTGGGGCTGAGTACTGAGCACACCAGCTCCTCTAACGGGTTTGATTTCAGAAGATCTCCAGGATGTCCTCTGCCAGTGACATGCTCATCACCAAGGAAAAGGACAATATTTTGCTAGAAAGTCCTGTAAAGCTTTAGAGATACAGGTTCACAGATAGTGTTAATGAACATTGGTTCTGCTGTCAACATCCACTGAATTCAAACCATGCCATGAATCATTTTGCTAGCTGGCACTGTAGGGGCTGTGAGGTTTTCCACCCAGAGAAATCGTTCCCTGGTTGGGATGGGGAACGGTAAAGTGCTGGCTGTGACTAGGTCTGCAGATGTGAACACCCTCAGCTATCTTGCATCTTCCAACATTTCCCCTTGATGCCCAGCGGGCACTAGCACTCTGCATGCCCCTTGCCAGAGGGTCCAGAGGGGGGCACTCAAATTCCCAGCTGGGGCCCTGGCTATTGTCTGTGTTCTACTGGAGATGTCTATTATATACCCTGGGTCTGGCTTCTCTATGGAGACTGACAGCTCTTTGGGGCAGGGACAGTGTGCTGCAGTGTTTGTACAGCCCCTGGCACAATGGCACTGCAGGCTTGGTTGATCTCTAGGCACCACTGTAATAACTGTGATTAAAAATATCATCTAAGTCCAGTACAGATTCTCTTGCAGAGATCCAGAGCTACAGGTCCTCCTCTCACCCTACAATTGAGTCAATCCATTGAGTAAAGCTTCTGTACTCAGTACTTTGACATATAATAATTGTAAGGGAATCACTTATTATAGAATCAGTTTTATTAGTCATTAGTAAAGACATCTTGGAAAAGATTTAAAAGCCCAGATTTGGAGCTAGTCTCCTTTCAGACATAGTGAGGCAACAAAAATGATACAAGGTTAAAAAAATCTTATCTATGAGGAATGGTTTAAAAAAAACTAGGCACATAGAGGCCTTGTCTACACTACAAAATTGTTTGGTCGATGTACAAAGTTCCACGGAGCTGCCAGTGCCAGGGAACCCGGAGATCCCGACGATAGATGGACGACAGCTTCAGGAACCAAGGCAGGAAGTGGCCCAGGGAGGTGGGTGAGTGGTATCTCGTACCTGTGTAAGTTCAGCATGTTGGGGTAGGATCTCGGCTGGCTGGGTGGCAAACGCACTCAACTTGAGAGGGCCTTGAGCTGAGATCCGGTGGAGTCAGGTGGGCCCACCTCCACTTACTCCAGCCGCTACCCCCCTTTCGAATCGGCCCCCGGATCTGTCCATTAGGCCTTGCAGCCCTGAACTAAAGGGTGGCCATATTGACTCAGGTCATTAGGCCATGCAATCCTGAACCCAAGGACAGCCATGTTGACTCTGGACTTAGTGCGCCTAAATCTTGAGTTCAAGGACAGTCCAACCTTTCCAGTGATAACTCACATGACCCATCTTGCATAAAACACATCTTAGTTATGCCATATGCATATCATAACAATATTCTCTATGAAGAATATGGGGCGTGGGGTCACAGCACCTCTGGCAGGGCAGCGGCTAGCAGGGACCAGGGGAAGCTAGAGAGAGCTCCTGGCTGGTTGCTGGGACTTGCAGGCTTGAGACCCTGAGAAGAGGGTGAAAAACATGCTGGGGCTGCGGGGAAGCGGCCCCGGGACTTGAAGCAGCACTGGGGGATGAGGTTAAGGAGAGGAAGCAGAAACTGTTATCTACAGGATCTCTGGCTGGGACCCAGAGTAGTGTGGGCCTGATTCCCAGCCACTCACCACTGGGGAAATGGCTGGATTGGGAGATACTTCCCCACCCCCACGCTCTATCCCCCTGGAAGGGAGGAGCACAGATCATGGCCGAGTCATAAAGAGGATGCTGCAGTACTTGGACTGAGGCGGGTCTGCAAGCGGTGACGACGATGGACAAGGCACCACCAGGACAGGGAACACCGGCTGAGCGAGCTAATCCCTGAGACAAACAGCAGGAGGCGCCACCCTGGTGAGTGAACCCCATTACAGCGCCTGAGTGCATGCCCTCCCCTTCCTGGGGGTCTGGCCAGTCTCTGCCAAGCGAGGCTGAGCTGCTCTGTGAGCCCATCCAGGGATCTGATACCACCCAGACATATGAGTGTCTTCAGGGCAACACAGTTGCAAAAGTGAGTAGGGGCATGCTGCAGCGCACACCACACTTGCTGGCTCAGCCTTGTGCATGCTGGGGTGGCCACCTCCCTGTTCATGTGACCTGGTCCCACCATCTTCCTGGAGCTCCAGACTGCGCTGCTGCCATCCCTGTCTGTGTTGCTGTTGTCTTCTCTAGCAGTTGACTGGAAGGTGCGCATTGGCCGCATGCCATGTAGCCATGAGGTCTGGCAGGCTGAAAGCAGGAAGAACGGTGCTTTCATAGCCCACCCTTTATTCCATAATATAATTAAGGAAAATATTTCTCAATGAACTCTCAGTAAAAGATCAGAAACAGCCAGTGTCCGCATCATGCTAAGGGCATTGGTATTTTCTTTAAATTTGCCAGACCAACCTAACTAACACCTAACACACATTTGAACCTCTTCTTTTCACACCGTTGCTCATTCTCAGGGTCTGCTTTGTCTCCAGCCACATCCATTCTCTTTCAGAATGGCCTTGCTCTTTCTGTCTGTTTCGCTCATCGACATCCCGGAGTAAACACTCCCCTTCACACTATTCTCAGACAAACACTAGTATTAAGTGTTTGCTACTGTTGAGTCTAGAAAGCATTTGTCAAGGGGAAGATGACATTTCTGGGGGATTGTTCCCAAGATCCAGTCATTACTGTTCAAACATCTCCCAGCTTACTTGGTGAAAATAAGACCAAGGTTTCTTTGCAATACACAAGAAGAAAGGAGTTTTTCACCCCAGATGGGACTTGAACCCACAATCTCTGGCTGAAGAAGCCAATGCCTTATCCATTAGGCCACTGGGGTCCTGAAATGCTGTTGCTGGAGGTATAGGAATTCCCTCTCATAATTGCACATTCCTCACATTATCTTGGAAGCCAAATAACCCCTCTATGCACCTTACAGAAATGTCTGCATCCCCTGGCAGCAAGGCAACTGGGCAGGTCGCTGACAGAGCTGAGCACCACCTTTCTGCCAGCCATCTTTAGAGAAGAACCCCATCCTAGAGTCACCCCTTTCTCTGTCAGCACCTCCACATCTGTGGCTCTGAGTGGCAGTAGGATGATTAGGGGGTGAATCCGGGGCTGGAAGGGGGTAAGATCAGCCTGTAAGGAGTAATCAGGTGGGGCAGACCCAGGGGGAGGCTGTGGGCTGCTGGTCGGTTGTTGGGATCCGAGCTCTAGATCAAAGCTGCACAGTGACCTGACACCCAGGGTTATAAGGCCGACATAGTGACCCCCTTACTGGCCTCGGTGAGCCCCAAACCTATGTTACTAAGGGCATTGAGGAGTCTCTGTCCCTTAATAACTTCTGGGAGCTCCCCAGCAGGCTGAGGGCGTCAGCCGCCTCCTGCCTCACAGGTTAGACTCTTGGCGCTGTGCCAGCCGCCCCCTCGCTTGAAGGCCCAGCGTAAGAAGAAGGAGGCCCGGTGCTGGCAGAAGAGGGTTTTGATTAACCGACCTCTGTGTTATGGGCACTGGACGTTTCCACTGTGTCACTCTGCTGTCTTTTTGTAAGCAGCACCTAGTGGCCCTGGCTCCAGGCTAGTGCCTTGCAAGCTCTGTCACTGGCAGGAAGTGGTGCAGGGTGCTGAGCAGCAGCCCTGGCAAACCAGCTACTGGTAGGTGTTTCTGTGGTATCCTGGGTCAGTGAGTTCAGGTGTTAATGGAAAGGAGGGGGATTTATACTCCCCCAGGGATGCCACTGAAGGCTCCTCGTGGGCTCCTCAAGCTCTGCTGGGAGCCGGGAAGTCCCCCTTTTGCCACCTCAAAACCGTCCCTCTTGGCCTCAGTGCTTTCAGCTGGTGGTACGAAGCGTGTGCTGGATGCGACTCAGAAACCCATCTCCCAGCACCCATGCTGGGCGCTCAGGCTTAATCCTCAAGGCCAAGTGCTAAACTTTGAGCCGGGCACATTTCTCTCTTCGCTTGGGCAGCATGGCCGCGCTTCCCTGATGAGGCATGAGGCAGCCCAAGAGCTGTGTGCAGCCTACAGGGAAGTGGGAGGGAGGCGTCTTTGAGCCAGCGTGTCTCGTCCGTTTCTCCCTTGCCACTTGGGCGGAGGCGGGAAGGGAGCAAAACGTGCCCGGCTGAAGGTTTTGTGCTCGGCCTTGAGGATTAAGCCTGAGCTGCTGGGAGATGGGTTTCCGAGTCACATCCAGCACACGCTTCGGGCATCAGCTGAAACCACTGAGGCCAAGAGGAATAGTTTCAAGACGGCAAAAGGGGACCTTTGAGGAGCAAGGAAGTAGCACATGGTTACCACCATCCCGGAGAGGGCTTCAAACCACCATCTTTTCAGTTAATAGCCGAACGTGCTGATCCATTGCGCCATAGAGATACACGTCTGTTGTTACCAAGGCTGCTGCCTAGCAGCCTGCGTATCTGGCTGCCAGCACTAGCGCTCACAAGGAGCTAGTCCAGATGCTGGAGGCTGGGTGCCGGGTGTTGTGGGTAGGAAGCCAGCAGAGTGGTGCTGCGGAACATCCCGTGTGGCCTCTGGCCTGTGTGAACCCCACCACTGCGGCAGTGACCCCTTGGCCTGCCGGGGCTCTGCTCTATGTGTAGCACCACCCATTGAAGCAGTGCCTTCCCCCCGGTGCCCAGGTGTGGCAGTGCCCTGCATGTATTCCCACCCCACCATTGCAGCAGTGACCCCTGGCAGGTAAGTGCAGGCTGGGTGACCTCTGGTGGCCACTTAGGGCAGTGGCCTGTGTGAGTCACCTCCCCGGACCACCATTGTGGCAGTGCCCCCTGGTGGCCAGGCCAGGCCGTGCCCTAAACATATTCCCCACCACCACCATTGCTGCAGTGATCTCAGGCAGTCAGTTGGGGTTGTGGCCTGTGTGTTCCCCACCCACTGGGGCAGTGACCTCTGGTGGCCAGATAAGACAGTGCACTCTGTGTGACCCCTGCTGGTCATTTAGGGAAGTGGTCTGTGTAAACCCCCACCATTGTGGCAGTGCCCCCTGGTGGCCAGGCAAGGCAGTGCACTGTGTGTACCACCCCCATCGGAGCAGTGACCACTGGAGGCCTGGCGCTAAGCTGGAGCCGGCCACCTCGGGGTTAGGCACCAGGGCTGGTAATGGGCGGGTGGGGACGGGCTGACGCTGTTCCCAGAAGTCCTGGAATGGCTGGTGTTCTGGGCAGAGGACTCCACCTTGTATTTAGCTGAGATGCTCTGAGCACCTTTCCCGGCCCTGAGGAAGAGCCTGCCAGGGTCAAAAGCTTGTCTCCCTGCCCAGGAGAAGTTGTTCCAATAACAGATGTTACCTCCCCCACCCTGTCTCCCCGGGCATTCTGGGAACCCAGTGGCCACCTTCACCTCCTGGGTTGCTCCCCAGCCCCTCCACCTGTAACCCCCCCATGCCCCTTCCCCCAAAACCCTCCCATCTTCCCCTGACCCCAACCCCCCAAGGCACCCCACCGGCAAACCCTATGGAGTCTGGGGGCGGGGGGCTCAGGGCAGGGCCACAAGCTCCCGGGGCCACAAGCTCAGTAACTGGGCAAGGCTGCCCCTGCAATGAAAAGTGGGGTGGGCGGGGACCGGGGAGTGAGGCAATGCACCATGGGAGATGTAGTGTCTCCCCTGCCTCCATCTCCCACCAGCCACTGCGAGGTCTGGCCCCGCCTTCCCATTTCTAGGGGGAGGGGGAGGCGATGCGAGGCAGAAGCAGAAGCTGTGTGATAGGGGGAGGGGCCAACCCCCCAGGGAAGCTGTTGTCTCCCCGCCCCGCGGGCCGCGCTGCACCAGCCCCAGTGCGCCGCGGCGGGAGGCTCCAGTCGCTGCAGTGCAGCCGGGACCCCCCAGCTCGGCCCCTCCTGCCCCCGCACGTCCCAGTGTGGCCCGGGGCCCCCAGTCTCCCTTCTCCAGCCCTGCCCAGACCCTGCTCTGCTCGCGCCCCAGCCCTGGCCAGGGCAACCTCTGCCCACTGTTTTCGGTGGGAACCATTAGAGAGAGTCCCGGGTGAGGTCACCTCTGAACCGGAAGTTCCCAGTTGGACTCTAAAGGTGTGTGCACCGGGCAACATAACTTCTGGTCACTGTTCCCGGTTGGACTCTAATAGAGAAGGAATTGGGGCAAGAGCACTTCCGGTCACTGTCCCTGTTTGGACTGTAAAAGGGCGTGCACCGGGGCAACAAAATATCTGCTTTGGTCCAGCAGCGCCGCTGCTCACCTGGGCCCTGCCCTGCACCCCGGGCCGAGTGGCCGGTGCTGCTGGAAGTGGGAGACACCCGCGCTGCCCCAGGCAGGTGCTGCGGTGCCGGGGGAGCGAGGCGGGAGGAGCCCGGTGACCCCGCCCCACGCCCGGCCAGGGCAGGTGTCTCCGGGCGCTGCAGCCTGCCCCGACCCCGTGGCCCCTCTGGCTGCGCTGCCTCCGCTGCCCGGGGTTGGGACAGGGCCCGGCCCGGAACACCTAGAGCCTGGGGGGGCCCTGTCCGAGGGCACCGGGGTTCGCACCCGCCCGGGCCCCGGCGTGTCCCGGCCCCGGCTCTGCCCCGAGCTCCGGGAGTCCCCGACCCCAGAGTCTGCAGCAGAAACGTGAGTCCGGAGTGACCCCGAGGGCTGCAAACTGTGTTTGCTGCAGGAGGGGGCTCTGGGCTGGAGCAGAGGATTGGGGTGCAGGAGGGGGTGAGGGGTGCAGGCTCTGGGCGGGATTTGGGTGCAGGAGGGGGCCCTGGGCTGGGGCAGAGGATTGGGGTGCAGGAGGGAGTGCGGGGTCTGGGAGGGAGCTCTGGGCTGGGGTTTGGGGTGCAGGCTCCGACTGGGAGGCACTTACCACAGGCATGCGGCCCCTGGGAGGGAGGGAGGGAGGCAGCCAGCGGCTCTCCATGCACTGACCGCACCGGCAAGCGCCACCCCTACAGCTCCCATTGGCTGGTTCCCAGCCAATGGGAGCTGCGGGGACAGATCTGGGGCGGGGCAGCGCATGGAGCTGCTCACCCCCCCTTCCTTCCTCCAGGGGCTACAGAGATGTGCCAGCAGCCAGGCGCTTCTGGGAGCGGCCTGGGGTCATGGCAGGCAGGCAGGCAGCCTCTGAGCCCCGCTCTGCAGCTGGACTTTTAGCGATTCAGAGATTGCGATCGACTGTGTTATAAGGAGTAAACTGAAATGGTCACATGATGGTGCCAGAGTCTAAGAAATGAAAAGCCCCAGGATCCCTCACTCCTCACTGACTCTGAACAAGGATTTATTTCAGATCCCTTTAGTTCTGTGGCTGGGAAAATATAAGGCCCAAGCGATTTCAATAGTTGTGACACGGGGGTTGTGGCTGCTGTAACCGTATCTCAGATTGAATAATGATTTTAGATCTGATTCCAGGCAGCTTCCCAAAAGCAAAGCCAATTGCTTCTTCCCTAAAATTGGTGATCCTGGCAGCAGGGGGTCTCCTTAATCTGCCAGGGAACCTCTCTGGGTCCCACTGTCAGTTCTCCTCTGTTTTCCAGTACTTCAGGTGCTTCCGACTCCTCGGGGAGGTTTTCCTGCAAGGTCTGTGTGTGAATCTTCGTGTGTGGGAAGCACAGAGTGTGGGGCTGTCACTGAGCTGAAGGAGGGAAATGGTTAGTGGAGAGAGACGGGGGAAGAATAAAATAGTCCCAGAAGCAGGGGTACTGGAATGGGGGAGGGGCCGGGGGCCCTGGCCCCGAACTTTTAAAGGTGGGAGGACTATGCCCTCCAACTCTCTACCGGCCATAAGGGCAAGGGACTGTGGGAGAGTGTGGAGAGGATCAAGCGGGGGGCAGGGTCCTGGGGAGATGGGGTGGTGTAGGGTTGGGATCTTGGGGGGAGGGTGGAGACTCAGGGGGAAGGGGTGGGGCAGGGGCTCCGGGGACAGCACAGGGGTGGGGCCACAGTTTGGGTGCCTGTTGCCCCCACACTTTTAGGGGGCTTCCTCAGCTCCTGCCCACAAGGATGACAAAGATTAACAGGTTATTGTTTTAACTACTCAGCCACTTTGTCTGGTGGGCTTGTTGTTACTTAGCTGTTTCTAAGGTCTCTGGTGTCTGTAACCTTCTCCTGAGTTCATTGGCTGACTGGGGATGGTGGGGAGGGATGATTTGGCTTTTGAAAAAACCTTTCTCTGTGGTATGATAAAGGAGTAAGTGACAGGTAGAAACCCCCACATCATTCCTGGTGCAGGGAGCCGGGTTTGCTGTTCAAATTCTGTATTTCACCAATGTCCAGGTCTGGGAATGTCCAACCAGGGCAATTCTAATGGGAAGATGGACACAGGGCACTTAACCTGCACAGACGTCCTATGGAGGTGGGGTGGGAATTAACAGTATTTTGGGGAACTTTTGGGAAAAGAGACTTTACTGACAAGGTTTGTCTCTGTTCCTATTTCACCTTGTGGTGTTATGTTGGAATCAGTATTTGTTTTTCTATTACATTAATTAAACTCTAAACAATATTTAATCAATCATAAACCTTAGTGTTACCTGAATTTTCCCTCAGCTAGCAAGAATGAACTGAAGTTTGCCTGTTTCTGGAAAGCAAAGAGATTAAATTTGGGGAATTCAATCCCTGTATTTGCAGGTGGCTGTTTTACACTCACATCTCTGGACAGAGAGTGAAATACTCAGGCAGTGTCTACACTACAGGATTATGTCGCCCAAACTCACACAGTTATTACATCGCTTGTGTGTGTGCACACTTAGCTCCTTGTGTCAGCAGTGCACGTCCTAAGCCAGCTGTGGCTGCCGGGAGATCCAGGGAGACAGGGGTTCTCCTGGGCTCTGGGGGGGAAGAGAAGGGCTGAGCTGGGAGAAGGGGCAGACTAGGTAGGTTAGGTCTGGTTTACAGGGGCTTGGTCAGTGGAAGGCTGTAGGTCACATACAGGAGGTGACAGTGGGCTCTGAGCCCACTGAGCAACAGCAGCAAGGGAGCAATGTGTGGGGAGGTTTGTCACATGATAAAAATGAAAATGCAAAACCTCTCCCTGTGTTGCAGCAAAAGCCTCTCATTTATCTCCTAAACTCCCCTCTGTGAAAATCCCCCCCCCCCGGCACTCAGAGATCCCCTCACTCCAAGGGAGATGTTTAACTTTTCTTACAAACATTTTTCCCGGAAAAATGATCAAGGACATTTAAAATGAAAAAAACAAACCAAAGCAAATCAAATCGAAGAAACCCCCACCAATCTCCCCACCACACAGTTTGGATCTGAATTTTTCTACTGAAATTTGGAGGCAATAAAACTCAGCCCTCCATTGTGCCAAAAACAAACCTTGACCTCCGATATGGTACCTAAGATGTCTGCTAGTGAACCACCAATGTGCTAGTCCCTGTTGTGAGACTTTTCCAACTCCTTGATGCTGCTGCTATTCCAGGGGAGCAATTACTGAGTTGAAGAAACATTTTTCTTTGCCTGGTTCTGTGTGTCACTGGTTTCTCCAGCAAAGGCCAATCCCTGGTCCTGTGGTCCTGACTCCCCCCATTCACATCAAGCTTCAACTTAAACATTCTTTCCCATTCCCGCTGTGTGGAAGGGGAGACTTTTCAAAGCGCTCTCTGTGCTACTGCACATGGCTAAGCAAAGAGAACAAACCCCAAATCCCCCCTGTGCTTTGAGAGCCAGGTTTGCTGTGTGAATTCTGTATTTCAGATGACTGCAAGCCTGGGCATTGTGATTATTTACCAGTTTCTGTAGCATGGGGGCTGTGCTAGTTTTACAGCTGTGATGGCCGAGTGGTTAAGGCGTTGGAGTTGAAATCCAATAGGGTTCCCCTGCGCAGGTTCAAATCCTGCTCACAGTGGGGCCTGTGTTTTAGCCAGTCTCTAACCCAGGCAATACCTCTCTACAACCCCCTGAGACACTCTCAATTCACTCCCCATCTCCAGTAAATCCCCTTCTGCTCCTTTCATAGAGATGCCTGGGATGCCCAATCCCCTGCCCCAGCAACCCAGACTCACCTACTCCCTCCACCCAAACTCCCTCCCAGAGACTTAAGCAGGTGGAGGTAGAGTTTAGGCAGGTGGGGGCGGAGTTTGGGGGGGTGGAGTTTAGGGATGGTGGGCTTTCGGCCTCACCAAAATTTCTACAAACCTGTCACCTCTAAAAGGCAGTAGCACAAGCTGCAAGCGCTGCCCCCTGGGGCTCTAGGGAGGAGCAGGGATGTGCCAGGTGGCACTGCTGTCAGGTGCTTACATTGCTCTTGACCTTGATGATGGGCTCCAGGCTCCGCGCCAGGGTGCGATGGTGCTTGGCCAGGCTGCGGACGGGACTCAGGCTTGAGCAGCATGGCCGCGCTTCCCTGACGAGGCATGAGTCAGGCCAAGAGCTCTGCATAGCCTACAGGGAAGTGGGAGGGAGGAGTCTTCGAGCCGGCGTGTCTTGTCCGTTTCTCCCTTGCCCCTTGGGCGGAGGCGGGAAGGGAGCGAAACGTGCCCGGCTGAAGGTTTTGCACTTGGATTAAGCCCGAGTCCCCAGCATGGCAGCTGGGAGATGGGTTTCTGAGTCGCATCCAGCGCAGTCTTCAGGCCACCAGCTGAAACCACTGAGGCCAAGAGGTATGGTTTCAAGATGGCAAAAGGGGACCTTTGAGGAGCAAGGAAGTAGCGCAGGCTTATTAGCACCCTTGGGTGGGCTTAAACCACCATCCTTTTGGTTAATAATCAAATGCACTGACCCATTGCACCACAGAGATACAAGTCTACTGTTACCAAGGCTGCTGCCTAGCAGCCTGCACATCTGCCTACCAGCACAAGAGCTCACAAGGAGCTAGTCCGGATGCTGGAGGTTGGGTGCCAGGTGCTGTGGATGAAGAACCAGCAGAGTAGCGCAGCACCAGTGTGCTGGGCCCAAAACCCAGAGGTCAATGGATTAAAGCAATCCTCTTCCAGGCATGTGCTTATTTCTTTTGGCTCTGGGCCTTCAAGCGAGGCGGCGACCAACAGAGCGCCAAGAGCCTAGGCCATGAGGCAAGAGGTGGCTGAGGCGGCGGCCTGCCAGGGAGCTCTCCGGCACCTCTGGCTGCCTGGGCTGAAGGCAAGAGGCAGGCCCGGGCGTGGTGAGGGCCTCCTGTCCCGGCCTGAGGCAGCAGTGCTTCCTCGTCCCCTTTTCCCCCCCATACCGGCAGGCGGCTTCTGCGGGAGAACACCAGGGAGGCTCTCGGGATGCTTGGCAGCTCTATGTGGCTGTCAGGGGAAAGAGCCGAGGCTCCCGACTCGATCTGCCATTGACTCACGTGGCTCTGCGCTCCGTCAGTCGGGGCGGGCCAGGCTGCAGACGTGTCTCAAGCTTGGGCAGCGTGGCCGCGCTTTCCTGACGAGGTATAACCCTGGGTGTCAGGTCGCTGTGCAGCTTTGATCTAGAGCTCTGATCCCAACAACCGACTAGCAGCCCACAGCCTCCCACTGGGTCTGCCCCACCTGGTTACTCCTTACAGGCCGACCTTACCCCCCTTCCAGCCCCGGATTCGCCCCCAATCATCCTACTGCCACTCAGAGCCACAGGCATGGAGGTGCTGGAGGAGGGAGGGGTGACTCTAGGATGGGGTTCTTCTCTAAAGATGGCTGGCAGAAAGGTGGTGCTCAGCTCTGTCAGCGACCTGCCCAGTTGCCTCGCTGCCAGGGGTTGCAGCCATTTCTGTAACACAATTAAAGGGAGTATTTGGCTTCCAACCAAATGTGAGGAATGTGCAATTATGAGAGGGAATTTGCATCCCTCTGTCAGTTGATCATCAGTGGCCTAATGGATAAGGCATTGGCTTCCTAAGCCAGAGATTGTGGGTTGAATTCCCATCTGGGGTGAAAAACTCCTCCCTTCTTGTATAAAGTACTGGATCTTGGGAACAATCTCCCAAAGGTTTTCTAAATCAAACAGTTCATACAGGTCTGTCGTATTTAACATGCACGATTTCAACTTTACGCGGTTGGCAAAAAAAAAAAAAGAGAAAAATAACAATTTTAATACTATACCTGTAGTGCGGGCGATTTCGCCCGCCATTGAACTCAATGTAATTTTGGCTATACGTGGTTTTCACTTTACGCGCTAACCACGGAATGGAACCCCCGCGTAAGATGAGACAGACCTGTACTAGTGTTTGTCTGAGAATAGAGTGAAGAGTAGTGTTTACTCGAACACATCAATGAACGAAACAGACAGAAAGAGCAAGGCCATTCTGAAAGAGAATGGATCTGTCTGGAGACAAGGCAGAACTTGAGAATGAGCAACAGTGTGAAAAGAAGAGGTTCAAATGTGTGTTAGTTGTTAGTTAAGTTGGTCTGGCAAATGTAAAGAAAATACCAATGCCCTTAGCATGATGCAGACACTGGCTGTTTCTGATCTTTTACTGAGAGTTCATTGAGAAATATTTTCCTTAATTATGTTATGGAATATCGGGTGGGCTATGAAGGCACCATTCTTCCTGCTTTCGCCCTTCGAGACAACACGGCTACATGGCATGCGGCCAATGCGCACCTTCCAGTCAACTGCTAGAGAAGACAACACAGACAGGGATGGCAGCAGTGCAGTCTGGAGCTCCACGAAGATGGAGCTCATCAACGGGGAGGTAGCCACCCCAGCATGCACAAGGCTGAGCCAGCAAGTGTGGTGTGTGCTTCAATGTGCCCCTACTCACTGCAAATGATGGTGGAGGGCAGTTACTTAGTTAGATTGGTCTGGCAAATTTAGGGCTTGGCTACACTTGCAGATGTAGAGCGCTGGGAGTTACACCAGCCTTTGGAGACCGCAGCAAGGAAAACGCTGCTGTGTGTTTACACTGTCAGCTGCAAGCGCACTGGAGTGGCCACATTAGCAGCTCTTGCAACGCCACAAAGAGCAGTGCATTGTGATAGCTATCCCAGTATGCAAGTGGCTGCAACGTGCTTTTCAAATAGGGGGCGGGGGTGGCGTGTGACAGGGAGTGTGTTGTGTGTATGTGGGGGGAGAGATAGTGTATTTGGGGGGCTGAGAGTGTGTCAGCATGCTGTCTTGTGTGTTCAGACAGCAGCAGACCCCCCTCTCTCACACACACTCACAACAGCAGCATTCCACACTAATGGTTTGCTTTGTCCCGGAGCAGATAAGCAGCCGGCTGTCAGAAACGGAGCTTTGAAAGGGGATAGCCGCATGCCTGCAGCCTAGTTCAAAACAATGACCAAAGCAGGCACTTGACTTCAGGGGATTATGGTATGTTTCCTGAGGCCAATCACAGCACAGTAATGCAACACGTCATCCACACTGATGCCCGGGCATCTCAGCGGGGCGCAGCGAGCTTTATGCTTCTCATGGAGGTGGATTACCCAGAGCACTCCAGCTGCAGAGTCCAGGCGCTCCATGTGCCTTGCCAGTGGACACCTCAGGAGTTAGGGCACCCGGGGCTGCTTTAATGTGCTCTAACTTGCAAGTGTAGCCAAGCCCCTAGACTTGCGACCTGACACCCAGGGTTATAAGGCAGACATAGTGACCCTCTTACTGGCCTCGGTGGACCCCAAACCCTTGTTACTAAGGGCATTGAGGAGTCTCTGTCCCTTAATAACTTCTGGGAGCTCCCCAGCAGGCTGAGGGCGTCAGCCGCCTCCTGCCTCACAGGTTAGACTCTTGGCGCTGTGCCAGCCGCCCCCTCGCTTGCAAGCCCAGTGTAAGAAGAAGGAGCCCGGTGCTGGCAGAAGAGGGGTTTGATTAATCGACTTCTGTGTTATGGGCACTGGACGCTTCCACTGTGTCACTCTGTTGGCTTTTTGTAAGCAGCACCAAGCGGCCCTGGCTCCAGGCTAGGGCCTTGCGAGCTCTGGCACTGGCAGGAAGTGGTGCAGGGTACTGGGCAGCAGCCCTGGCAAGCCAGCTGCTGGTAGGTATCTCTGTGGTATCCTGGGTCAGTGAGTTCAGCTGGTAATGGAAAGGAGGGGGGGTTATGTTCCCCCAGGGATGGCACTGAAGGCTCCTCGTGGGCTCCTCAAGGTCTGCTTTTGCCACCTTGAAGGCCCTGTCTTGGACACAGTGGGGTCACCTGCTGGCTGGAAGAGTGTGGGGGCTGCGCCGCAAAAGCCCATCTCTGAGCAGCCACGCTGGGGACCTGGGCTTAATCCAAGTGCAAAATCTTCATAGCTGCCTAGTGTCCCAAGAGCCTCCCTTGTGTTCTCCCACAGCAGCCGCCTGCCGGTGTGGGTGGGAAAAGGGGACGAGGAAGCGCTACTGCCTCAGGGCAGGACAGGAAGCCCTCACCACACCCAGACCTGCCTCTTGCCTTCAGCCCAGGCAGCCAGAGCTGCCGGGGAGCTCCCTGTCAGGCCGCTGCCTCAGCCACCTCTTGCCTCATGGCCTAGGCTCTTGGTGCTCTGCTGGTCACCGCCTCGCTTGAAGGCCCAGAGCCAAAAGAAACAAGCCCCTGCAAAGCAGAGAATGGTTTTGATCTGTTGACTGCTGGGTTATGGGCCCGGCCCGGCCTAGCCCAGCCCAGCACCCTTCTGCTGCTCCACTCTGCTGCCTTTCCCCCCACAGCACCCAGCACCGAGCCCCCATCCTCCATCATCTGGACTTAGGACCAGTTTAACCTTTTGTGGGCCCCAGCACCAAACATATTTGTGGGCCCCCATGTAGTCATTGTGGGCTCTGAGTGTGGGCCTGGTATGGCAGTGCCATTGGTGCCATAGTATACCCGGTACTGAATTTCAGAGACATTTTTCATTTTGATCACACACCTCTACATTACTATCTGCATTGCCATACACAGCTTCCTCAGCCCCCAGTTCTTCTCATTAAGCTGTACCCATGTGGGTTTACCAGTGTCCACAGTGAGCAGAACTTTCATAGTGATCAGGGAAACTCCCCACAGATTTATCTCCTTCCTCATTCAGACCTTCTCTAGCCATGTCTCCTGTACCCCCCTATGTCACCAGTCACTGCATGTTGTCCTGGTCTCAGCTCAGAGTTCCACAGCCAGCGGATACCTGATCAATTCCGACAAATCCCTCGCTCAGCGCCCATCCTGCCATGTGAGCAAGCCACCTGCAAACAGCAATGCCCCAAGGTGAGGACTTAGCCCTTGGGAATGGAAGACACCAGCCTTTCTCCCTCTGCTCCCATCTACATGCTAGTCTACTACCTGGTCACCACCACCTCTCCCCAGGCTTGTTTTCTTTCTACTTTGGACGTGCTCCCCAACCTGCTGGGGCTATTCTCCTGCTGCAAGCCTGACCTGCTGCCTCTTTCCCTGCTCCCCTTGACATTCCTTTCCTACTGGTGACTTGAGGTTGATATAAAATTATTCTACTTAACTGCCAGGGGGCAAATTTGTCACGTACACACAGGGTCAGCTATAGGTTGTCTTAACTCAGGAAGTTCCTTCAAGAGGAAATGTAGCCAAACTCCAAACCTGGAGACAATGGAACTGTCTGTGCCTGTGTCCTGCAGATACCTAACTGCTTAGTTTGCAAAATAAGCAAGGAGGAGGGGGCAAGTAGATGGACAATAAGGGGTCATAAGAGGGGCAGATACATGTAGATTGCTAATTATGTATGGTAATGATAGCAAATTTTGGCCAATCATAGAGCGATAGATTATCATAGTCAACTGCATATAATGCTTTGGTGTAAGTGTTTTCTTTGTTCTTGCTGACCTATGAGCTCGAACCCAATTGCAATTGAAATAAACGGATCGCCCCTCCCGGGGCTCCTTGCTTGGCTAGCTGTGTCTGTCTCTCCTTATTCCTCAGCTGGAACGGACAGAAATTTCTATGACAAGGTTAACTCCAGTTTCTTTATCTGCTCTAGCTTAATGGCCCCCAGTAGTCACAGAGCCACCTGCAGCTTCTCTGGCCATGGGGCCAATTGCCAGAGGCCAGCCTTAGATAGCTGCAGCTACTCGTCAAGGGAGGGGTGGCAATTCCAAGGCTGAGCATGCTTGAACCTTGCAATGGCGGCACTAGGGACTCTAAATCCTCAGCGCTGGCCCTAGGCAGCTGCAGACTCTGGAGTTAGGCACTTCCCTCCTCTAGGCCATGGCTTTAAGTACCTGAGATGCCCATCAACTGCAGCAGAGGTCACCAATTCCCACGCAGCCCTCAGCTAGCACATAGTCATGCAGAAAGTGCAGCCTGGATGATTTTGGAGGCTGGGGTGCCAGGAGGTTCCCATCCCTGAGCAGCAGCTCTGCAACAAGCTCACATGCCCCCCTCCGCTGTGGGACCAGGACCCTGTGACGACAGTGGAGTTACCCTGGGTATAACCAGTTCTGTCCAAAGCCTGTTGAAGTGAGTGGGAGTCTTTTCATTGTCTTAATGGGCTGTGTATAGAAGCAAAGACCCCATTCTAGACTCTAGGAGCAAAGTGCATTCTATGCTGCACTGGTTTACTACTGTAACAGGAAGTCTCACATTACCTAGTGAATAAGCAACACCTCCTACGGCACCTAACTTTTTCTGAGAGGCCTCCTGCCCAATTACTAAATGTAAACCTGCTTAGTTTACAAGGGCTGAAAATATCAGGGGTATGGTCACAAAAGCAAGGCACTTCTGAATTCAGTAGGAATTTTGGATGCGCACAGAACACAGACAGGACTGGTTCCCGCATGGTTACAGAACTGCAGAGAAGTGGAACAATTTTCAGCTTGTGTGATTGGAGAATATCTGGAGCCATATTATAAGACTGTCCTACATAAATGAGGAAAAGTTGAGGTGCCTTTATTATACTTTTGTTCCACTCTTCGTTTCTATGGGGAATTTGCCAATGCAATATCACTGTCTTCCTTTTAAACAAACAAAACTAAAAAAAAATGGTAATGGCTGTTGAAAATAGCAATTCCAGTCCTAGTTAGCACTGGGAAGACCCCAGCATTTGTTGCTCAATTTTATCCTATTTTTTCTACAGCAAGTTACAGTGGATCAGCATATTTGATTTGGGAGAAATGAAGTAACAGCTTGAGCTTGAGCACTTCTGAATTTTGAGAGTGTTCAAATCTGGAAGGTAGATGCTAGATTCCCTCTCTGAATATTAGATAAATCTGGAAAAGAAAAGCCAATTTCTGCTTCCATGGCTCAGATGTGGAAATCCTCCTACGTGCCTGGCACTGAATCTGAACCTGCCCAGGTCCTCTAGTAGAGCAGAAGTGGGCAAACTATGGCCCGCGGACCACATCCAGCCCATGGGACCATCCTGCCCAGCTCTTGAGCTCCCGGCCGGGGAGGCTACCTCCGGCCCCTCCCCCACTGTTCTCCCTCCCCCACAGCTACGCCACCGCGCGGGCAGTGCTCTGGGTGGCGGGGTTGCGCGCTCCTGCCGAGCAGCATGGCAGTATGTTCCTGGCTCTGGAGAGGCATGGTAAAGGGGCTGGGGCTGGGGCTGGGGCTGAGGCTGGGGGGTTGGATAAGGGCCGGGGAGTCCCAGCGGGCAGTCAGGGGACAGGGAGCAGGGGGCGGTTGGATGGGACGGAGGTTCTGGGGAGCGGTCAGCAAACAGGGGGGTTGGATAAGCGTGGGAGTCAGGGGGCCAATCAGGGGGCGGGGGTGTGGATGGGGTCAGTGAACAGTGGGGTTGGATAAGCGTGGGGGTCCCAGGGGGGCCTGTCAGGGGGCGGGGGTGTGGATAGGGGGCAGGGAATGGGGGGGTTGGATAAGTGTGGGAGTCCCGGGGGGCTTGTCAGGGGGTGGGGGGGTGGATAGGGGTCAGGGCAGTCAGAGGACTGGGAGCAGAGGGGTTGGATATGGGCCCCTTCTGAGCTTGGGTCCAGCGCTATGGAGCCATTGGTGCCATGGTAAATCCGGTACTGCTCTCTGGGACTTTTCTCCTAACTGCTCAGTTTTTCATCAATGACAATCAAAAGGAAGGTGACAGGAGAGTAACTCTCCATTTCCTGCACGACCTGCAGAGATTGCGCAGACATCCCCAGCGAATCACAAGGACATGTGGCCCAGGCTCCTGTTGCAGCAATTGCACTCGAAGCAACCATCTTGCCAATGCCAGTCACAGCAGCCTTTTCATCAGCTCCAGGCTTGTGATTTGATTCTTTCCAATGCTCCTCTCCAAAGAAGCCTTTTCCTTAGCAAGCAATTACTTGGATTGCCAAGAGAAGTCTCTTCTGTGTCCTAGAAAGACAGAGGAAAATGTGAGCAGAGGAGACAAAAGCCACACAACAAGGGACCACTGGGAGTTGAACCCAGGATCTCCTGTTTACTAGACAAGTGCTTTAGCCAGCTAAGCCATGGTGCCTGCCTCAAGAGCTTGGATGCAATTGTTCCACTTGATGGTCTAAGACAACACCTTCAAATGCCAAAGTACAGATGTACCCCATTTCCCTCACGACTTGCAGACCTTGAGGTGTCTGGCTCTCTGTGCACAGAAAACCACAGCTGAGTTGACAGAGGGCTTCTAACATGCGCTTCTCCCACCAGCCGCTTTGATCATATAGTGGTTAGTAAGTGCCCTGAGTTTCAGTCGCAGCAATCTCAGCTCAATTCTGAGTCATGGTAACCTTTCCATCAGCTCCAGACTTCTCATTTGCCACTTTCCAAGACTTAGCCGCAAGGAAGGCTCTCTCTGTCTTGAACAAGCACTTACAAGGATTGCGCTGCGAGGTCTTTTCTTTTTATGAGAAGAGATACAAAAAAAGAGCCTAGCAGACAAGCTAGGTTCAGCAAGGAAGAACTGGCAGGCCAAGCCAGGATCTCCTGGTTAGTAGGAAGGCTCTTCAGCCAGCTCTTCCCAAAGATCACTATCTAGACGCCTTTCAACAGCCACTGCAGATGTTCACCACAAAAGGACCTAGGGGTCACAGTGGACGAGAAGCTGGATATAAGTCAACAGTGTGCTCTTGTTGCCAAGAAGGCTAACGGCATTTTGGGCTGTATAAGTAGGGGCATTGCCAGCAGATCGAGGAATGTGATCGTTCCCCTTTATTCGACATTGGTGAGGCCTCATCTGGAATACTGTGTCCAGTTTTGGGCCCCACACTACAAGAAGGATGTGGAAAAATTGGAAAGAGTCCAGCGGAGGGCAACAAAAATGATTAGGGGTCTGGAGCACATGACTTATGAGGAGAGGCTGAGGGAACTGGGATTGTTTAGTCTCCAGAAGAGAAGAATGAGGGGGGATTTGATAGCTGCTTTCAACTACCTGAGGGGGGGTTCCAAAGAGGATGGAACTCGGCTGTTCTCAGTGGTGGCAGATGACAGAACAAGGAGCAATGGTTTCAAGTTGCAGTGGGGGAGGTCTAAGTTGGATATTAGGAAAAACTTTTTCACTAGGAAGGTGGTGAAGCACTGGAATGCGTTACCTAGGGAGGTGGTGGAGTCTCCTTCTTTGGAGGTTTTTAAGGCCCGGCTTGACAAAGCCCTGGCTGGGATGATTTAGTTGGGAATTGGTCCTGCTTTGAGCAGGGGGTTGGACTAGATGACCTCCTGAGGTCCCTTCCAACCCTGATATTCTATGATTCTATGATAGAGTTCTCCACTGCCCACAGACATCACATTATCAGGAGCTCCGTACACAGAGAGGCCCCTGATGGTGGAAAAAGGCTTTGGCAGAGACTCTTCTGATAGCCATTACTCTATAGTGTTTAGCACTTTGTGTTCTGGCTTCAAGAGCCACAGATGCAAATTGAGTGATGGGGACATTTTTCTTGTCTCCACATTTGTCAGGTGCCTCCTTTCAACACTTGTCATCAAAAGACCTGTTTCTTTTGCAAGCAATGTACGGCTAGGCAAAGGCAGTCTTCTCCATTTCCTCAGAAGATCGACCAGGCTGTGAGGAGAGGAGAAACATTCAGCTAAGCACCACTGGGTGCTGGATCCTCAATCTCCTCTTTACCCAGCAGGTGTCTGTTAGGTGGCTTTCCCTTCACCACCTCCTCTGGTTCTTGTCATGCAGGCAGAAATCAGGAGACCAGAAGTCCAAAATGCAGGCAGTGCAATGTTCGTTGGGGTTAGTTTCAAGCAGGCATATTCATAGCTCTACATGCCAGGAGAGTCTGTTTCCCAGTGTTCTGTTCCCAGATCTGACACCACAGAACCTTTATCCATGTCCCCCTTCCCTTTCTTAGCAGGCCCAAATATACCTGCAGTGCACTCCCCTGGTCCCACCTGCTGTAATATTTTAAGGGCAGCCTTAGCCTGAGAATGAGACCAGGTCAGGCTCCAGATTGCACCAAGGATGCTCAGGCACTAAAACCGCAGCAGCCACTACTCTAGCTTTGCTGTAGTTAGCAGGCTTCAAACCTATGCAGAGGGACCCTAATGGTTTTCTAGTGCACCACCTTAACCACTCATACACAACTATTTCGTTTATGGAGATCTCGCACCATACCATGGCTCTGTTCCCACTGAACGATCACTTCCAATTGTTTGCTCAGACCAGCTTCCACAACACACTCACTTGTGTAAGTGTGTCCATGGCTGAACAGCAAGAATTCCTGCCCAAGGAGTAATGGATCTAGGGGTTATAGTGGATCACAAGCTAAATATGAGTCAACAGTGTGATGCTGTTGCAAAAAAAGCAAACATGATTCTGGGATGCATTAACAGGTGTGTTGTGAGCAAGACATAAGAAGTCATTCTTGCGCTCTACTCTGCGCTGGTTAGGCCTCAACTGGAGTATTGTGTCCAGTTCTGGCCACCACATTTCAAGGAAGATGTGGAGAAATTGGAGAGGGTCCAGAGAAGAGCAACAAGAATGATTAAAGGTCTTGAGAACATGACCCATGAAGGAAGGGTGAAAGAATTGGGTTTGTTTAGTTTGGAAAAGAGAAGACTGAGAGGGGACATGATAGCAGTTTTCAGGTATCTAAAAGGGTGTCATAAGGAGGAGGGAGAAAACTTGTTCATCTTAGCCTCTAAGGATAGAACAAGAAGCAATGGGCTTAAACTGCAGCAAGGAAGGTTTAGGTTGGACATTAGGAAAAAGTTCCTAACTGTCAGGGTGGTTAAACACTGGAATAAATTGCCTAGGGAGGTTGTGGAATCTCCATCTCTGGAGATATTTAAGAGCAGGTTAGATAAATGTCTATCAGGGATGGTCTAGACAGTATTTGGTCCTGCCATGAGGGCAGGGGACTGGACTCGATGACCTCTCGAGGTCCCTTCCAGTCCTAGAATCTATGAATCTATGAATAAGTTGTAGTGGGGGAGGTTTAGGTTGAATACTAGGAAAAACTTTTTCACTAGGAGGGTGGTGAAGCACTGGAATGGGTTACCTAGGGAGGTGGTGGAATCTCCTTCCTTAGAGGTTTTTAAGGTCAGGCTTTACAAAGCCCTGGCTGGGATGATTTAGTTGGGGATTGGTCCTGCTTTGAGCAGGGGGTTGGACTAGATACCTCCTGAGGTCCCTTCCAACCCTGATATTCTATGATTCTATGATTTCCCTTCTGTCTGGAGCATGATTTGAGTGTGTCTGTGGTTAGTGATATCGCTGTAGATTGTTCATTCCCTGCCACGACAATTCAGACAGTCCCTTTCCCAGTCATATCTCCAGCACATCAGTGATTCTAATAGGGCCGTCTCTACACTCCAGAGTTTTGACAACAGTCAGAAAGCGCTATAAGAAAATCGGTTTTGCATGTTCACACGACGCTCCCTCGGTCGGCAGCTTTTGGCTGGTGCACACCCTGCAATGCCACATCTGGCGACAAAACTGCCCTGTTTTGGTGACAAAATAAAACCACCTCAACGAGAGGCCTAGAGCCTTTTGCGGCAAATTTAAAGCAAGAAAGTATCAGTGTAGACGCTGCTGGTCATTATAGCACCATAACTGGCCTCCTCCAGTATCCCACAATGCCCACCGTGAACTCGGCTGCCCTGCATTCCTGCTACAGAGGCTGGCCCCCTCCCTGTTCATCGTGCTGGGAAGTTCTGACAGCTGAGCCTGCTGCTCTGCTCCAGCAGCCAGGAGCAAATCACTGCCGTGGAATGAGGCTCTCCCCCACACTGCGAACACAGAGCAGGGGTGGTGGGAGCTTCCTTACAGTGGTAGGGCCACTGGTGTCTGAACTGTGATGTCCCCATGATGCTCCTTCCCCAAGGCCCCTCATTCACACCACCCCTTCTCCCTGAGGTCCCAACCCCACACCACCCCTTCTCCCTGAGATCCCGCCCTTCCCCTCCCCTGAGGCCACACCCACAGAACACCTCTTCCCCCCAAGACTCTGCCTTGTTCCCCCCTCCGTCAGTCATCCTTACAGCTGGTAAAAAGTGGTGGGGGGCATGGCCCTCTAAACCCCCCATTTCCGGCACCCCAGAGCTAGGCAAGCAGCAGCGTGTGTGTGTGTGAGAGAGAGAGAGAGAGAGAGAGAGGGAGAGAGACTGCTGTGCTGAGCCATTGAGGGAAGCGGGGGCTGATGTCAGGGCTGTCCCCCTCCCCCTGCCTCAGGACTGGTTGCTTCCAGCAGCTGTCTGAACATAGAGACAGCGTGCCGACACACTCCCCCAACACACACACAGTCTCTGCCCCGTCACGCACACTGCAGTTGAAAAGCAGCTGCAATCTAGTAGGATGCCCATGGAACAATGGGATAGAGAAACCTGCATCATGTGATGCTGTACCGGCCAATGAGGCATTGCAAACCCTTCCCAAAGCACCCTGCAGCCAGTTGCACAGCAGGATAGCTACCCACAGTGCACTGCTCTCTGTGGCGATGCAAGAGCTGCTAGCGTGGATGTGCTCTGGTGATACAAGGAGCAGAGTGTGGACTTGCAACAGCGGTTTAATTAAAATGCTTTAACTAGAGTGGCCTAGCTCTGTGGTGTAGACATAGCCTGAGAGTGAGACAAGACCTAGCACCCGTTAACACCAAAGATGCTCAGGCACTGAAACTAAAGAGCCACCAGCTCTTCTGTAGTTGGCAGGATTTGAACCTGCACAGGGAAACCCCAATGGATTTTTAGTCTATCACCTTAACCACTCAGCCACAACTACTTGCTATAGGCAGCTTTCTCACTACACTCTAGTTCTGTTCTCACTGACCATTTGCAATTGTTTCCTCAGACCAGGTTCCACAACACACTCACTGCCGTGCCATTGTGTACGTGTGTCCATGGCTGAACAGCGAGAATTCCTGCCCATTTCCCTTCCGGATGGAGCAGGATGAGAGTGTGTTTGTGTTAATGACATTGCTGTAGATTGTTGTCCACTAGGGGGGAGGGATAGCTCAGTGGTTTGAGCATTGGCCTACTAAACCCAGGGTTGTGAGTTCAATCCTTGAGGGGGCCACTTAGGGATCTGGGGCAAAAATCAATACATGGTCCTGCTAGTGAAGGCAGGGGGCTGGACTTGATGACCGACCTTTCCCTTCCAGTTCTAGGAGATAGGATGTCTCCATTTAAAAAAAAAAAAAAAAAAAAAGCTCATCTGGCCTGCCCTCAGATGGCCCATCCTGAACCGCGACACCACCACCAGAGGAGCTGGAAGAAGGAATGCCAGCCGCTGCTATGACCTGGTAGCAGCTTCAAGGATCCAGAAGCTGTACTGAACAAACCGCCTCAAGGCTGTAAGAGAGGTCTTCAATGGTCCCCCCTCCTACTGCACGATCCCGCCCGAGTGCCTCTACAACCACTTCCTCGAAGTGTTTGGCGGCGTGCCCAGGAACGACGCGCAGCGCCTGAAGTGCCTCCACCCCTTACCCCGCGTTGCCAGTGCAGATGACCTAGAGGCTGACTTCACGCCTACAGAGGTGACGGCCAGGCTCTCCAGAACCAAGAACACCGCGCCCGGAAAAGACGGCATCCCCTACAGCCTCCTCAAGAAACGAGACCCCCGGCTGCCTTGTGCTATCTAACATCTTTAACTTGTGCAGGCGCTTTGGCCGGTCCCCCACCTCCAGGAAGAAGGCCATGACCATCCTGATCCACAAGAAGGGCGAGCGAGACGACCCTAGCAACTGGAGACCCATCTCCCTCTGCTCCACGATGTACAAACTGTATGCCAGCTGCCTGGCAGCCAGGATCACGGAGTGGGCAACGACCGGGGAAGCCATCAGCCCGGCCCAGAAGGGCTTCATGCCATCAGAGGGGTGCTACGAGCACAACTTCCTGCTCCAGACCGCCATCCAGACGGCCAGGAGAGCGCGGAAGCAGTGCGTGGTAGCGTGGCTCGACCTGGCCAATGCCTTCGGGTCCATCCCCCACCACCACATCTTCAGTACACTCCAGGAGTTCGGGATGCCGGAGACCTTCCTTCACATGAAGCACTACCATCCGCTCGGTGGAAGGGGAGACCACCGAGATTCCGATCCGCAGCGGCGTGAAGCAGGGCTGCCCCCTCAGCCCGATCGTCTTCAACCTCACCATGGAGCCACTCCTGTGGGCGATCTCCAACGGCGCTGATGACTTTGACCTGCGCGGCGAGAGGGTGAGCATCTTGGCCTACGCAGACGACCTGGTCCTGATCGCGGACGACCCCGAGAGGCTCCAGAGCATGCTCGACACCATCGGGAAAGCCACGGACTGGACGGGACTCCGCTTCAACGCCAAGAAGTGCGCGTCCCTCTACGTCGACGGGAGCCAGAGGGACCCGGTGCTGATGACGGAATTCCTCATCCAGGGCGAGTCAGTCGTTCCCCTGGCGGAGGGGCAGGCGTACCAACACCTTGGCACGCCGACAGGCTTCCGCGTTCGGCAGACCCCCGAAGACACCATCCGGGAGATCCTGCAGGAGCCACCAAGATCGATGCATCCCTGCTGGCACCATGGCAGAAAATCAATGCCTTCAACACCTTCCTGATCCCCCGCATCGCCTTCATCCTGAGAGGTTCCACCGTGGCAAAGGTGCCCCTCAACAAGGCGGACAACACCATCCAGCAGCTGGTCAAGAAATGGCTGTCCCTGCCCCAGAAAGCCAGCAATGAGCTCGTATACATCACGCACAGGCATGGTGGCGCCAACGTCCCCTGCATGGGAGACCTGTGCGACATCGCAGTCATCACGCACGCCTTCCGCCTCCGGACGTGCCCGGATGCCAAGGTGAAGAACGTTGCGACGACCGCCCTGCACGCCGCCACCGAGAAACGAATCAGCAGACCTCCCTCCGACCGAGATGTGGCCACCTTTCTGAGCGGCTCCCTGGACGGTGAATTCGCCCGGGACAGGGGCGACCTCGCCTCGCTGTGGTCTCACGCCCGCAACGCCACGCACCGACTGGGGAAGCGACTGGGCTGCTGCTGGGAATGGAGCGAGGAACGACAGGAGCTGGGAGTCCTGATACCGTGGATCGGAATGGAGGGCAACACCGTCATCACCCCCGGAGCCAGAGGCATGCTGGAGAAGTCCCTGAAGGCTGCCATCCACGCGCTCTACGTGGACACCCTGAGAAAAAAGCCGGACCAGGGTAAGGCCTTCGAGGTGACCAGCAAGTGGGACTCCAGCAATCACTTTCTCCGTGCGGGCAGCTTCACCCGATTCACCGACTGGCGGTTCATACACCGCGCCCGGCTGAACTGCGTCCCTCTCAATGGAGCCGTCCGCCACGGGAACCGGGACAAGCGCTGCAGGAAGTGCGGGTACACCATGGAGACCTTGCCCCACGTCCTGTGCAGCTGCAAGCCCCACGCCAGAGCCTGTCAGCTGTGCCACAACGCCATCCAGGACCGCCTAGTGAAGGCCATCGCCCCGCACCTGGGAGAGGTCGCCGTCAACTGCACCATCCCCGACACCGACAGCCCGCTGCGCCCGGACATCATCATCACAGACGAGGATCAAAAAAAGATCATCCTCATCGACGTGACGATCCCCTTCGAGAACAGGACTCCGGCCTTCCGTGAAGCCCAAGCCCGCAAACTAGAAAAATACGCTCCCTTAGCTGACACCCTGCGGGCAAAGGGCTATGAGGTTTACACCGACGCTCTGATCGTTGGGGCCCTGGGTGACTGGGACCCCTGCAATGAACGTGTGCTGAGGACCTGTGGGGTGGGCCGTCGTTATGTGTGGCTCATGAGATGCCTAATGGTCTCGGACACTATTCGATGGTCCCGAGACATTTACACAGAGCACATCACCGGCCACCGCCAATACCGGGAGTGAGCCGGCGTGACTTTGTGCACCCACAAGGGGGAAGAGACCTGTAAACCTCCCCTATTGGACTTTATCCCCTGAGCCCTGAACCCACCGAACCGAACTGAACTCCATCATGTGAGGGTCACCCATCCCCATTACCCGGCCTGCTTATTTATATACCCACGACTGCCTGTACTTCTTGTATGAGTGATGTACCCTCACTGCTTGCTGACTGTATCCTGATCTCACCCACCGTATACCCCCCGATTGGGGACATTGCAGACTGTATATGCTATGTGCTGCCCACTACCAAAATACTAGCATCCCCCCTATACTCTGTATGTTACCCCCGATGACCAATAACTGACGCTTCAAATTCTCTATCATTTATTTTTTAAATATTTTCTAATAAAATTTTAAATCTGTTCTTATCAGTTTAATATCTGATATGTTCTTAATTTGAGAACTGTATGTTAAATTGATTTTTGAAACAGGGGGATGGAATAGGAGCTTGCTCTTTCCACCCCATGCATTGACCTGGTATTGCAGTGTCTCCAGGACCAGTGCATCTCCTTTGGGGGAGAATGTTTGGTTAGAAAAGCAGAGAGTTTTACTATGGTGATGCTTCTTAAAAGCAATTTTTTTTCGAGTAGTTGAAAGGTCTGAAATCTCTAGCATTTTGGTTTCTTTATGAGAAAATATTGTTATGATTTCTTGGGAGCGTTTTGTGAGTCAATCAACGTGAGGTGCTTTATTGCCCCATCTGAAAAAAGATATATTGGAAGTGGAAAGATTCAGAAAAAAAGGGGCAACAAAAATGATGAGGGGATAAGGAACAGCTTCTGTAGAAAAAGAGATTAATGAGATTGGGACTTTTCAGCTGGGAAAAGAGATGACTAAAGGGGGATACGATGGAGGTCTATAAAATCATGACTGGAGTGGAGAAAGTAAACAAGGAAGTGTTATTTCCTTCTTCTCATAACACAAGATCTAGGGGTCACCAAATGAAATTAATAGGCAGCAGGTTTAAAACAAAGAAAAGGAAGTATTTCTTCACACAACCTGTGGAACTCTTTGCCAGAGAATGTTGTGAAGACCAAGACAGGGCTCAAAAAAAGAACTAATTGCTTTCCTTTGTTGGACCAACTGCCAGTGAGAAGAGCAAATTCACCAAGGGCTACAAGCAGGGAAACAGAGAACAAAGGAGGCAAGCAGCTCCCCTTGAGCCAAGACTGGGCACCGGGACTAAGCCATTCTAGAGCAACCTGCAGAAGAGAGCAGTCATAAAAACATGGGAAAATAACCACAACAACAGAGAAGGACAGAGCTTTAATCAGCATGAGCAAAGGAAGAACAGTAGCATGCTCTAACTAAAAGCAACTCCTGAAATCCTTTTTTCCTTGACCAAATACCAGGGGAAAACATGAACGCAGTCCCCCACTACCACAAATTCTGCAATTGAGTTTCCCACATTTGGGGAAATCACAGAAGTCAGCACACCAGCAGTGCAATAAATGAGCCTCAGCCTGGGAAAACTACCTTGGTGATCATGGTATCTCCCCTGCCAGATAAGTATAAACACCTAGGCCCCAGCCGCCACCCGCCCTCGCTCGCCCCACACTCTCAGCCCATGGTGGGGGACGCCATGCCCATGACCGCCAGCCCCACCCACACCAGCCCCCACTGCTGCGAGCTGCCCCGACGTGGCCCCGGGGCCCCACTCTTCTCCACACTGAGCCCTGGGTGCCAAATTCGGGCCCTGCTTGGCAGCCTGCTTCCTCTCCCACAATGCTCTGCTTGCACACATATCTGCATACATGCTCACGCGGCTCCGCCCCTCCAGTCGGGCCCCTCCCCCTGCCTGCCCGGGCCCGGTGCACTCCCCTGGCCAGCCCCGGCTCTGCAGTGCTAAGAGCCCAGCCGCCAGCCCCACCAGGTGCCCTTGCCAAAGTGCCTCCCGGTCCCCGCCAGGGCCTCTGCTGGCCCCACTCTCCCCGGTGGAGCTCAGAAAAGGAGGGGCCCGACAAAGCTGTAACCTGATTTCAAGAACACTTCAGTTATGCCCTAGAGTTGTAGCCGGGTCCAGCCCCAGGAATCCAGGATATCAGAGAGACAAGGGAATAGCTTGTCTTGTGGACCAACTACTGCTGGGGAAAGAGAGAAGCTTGCATTTCGCTTCTCTCTCTCCCCACAAGAAGCTGGTCCAATACAAGAATTACCTTCCCTGCCTTGTCTCACGTCCGTTTCTTGTCCTTGCAGAAGGTCAGGTGTTGTCATCCACTCCAGAAACTGGAAGGCCACTTGATGCCTTTTCTTACCTGCCAAGTGAGGGTGAGTGCACAGGCAGCCAGCGCTGTTTAAAGCTGTTCCCGTGTATCAGGTGAGCTGCAGCTCAGCGAACCCCAAGGATCTGAGGTGAGCTACTTTGCAACAGAGGCAGACCAAGCAACTGGTACAATGCCAGGTCGCACCCCGGCTGGCAGATAGAATCTCAATGTAGTGTGTAGTGTCCCCTGACTAACACCCTGCAGACAAAGGGCTATGAGGTGTACACTGACGCTCTGATCGTCGGGGCCCTGAGTGCCTGGGACCCCTGTAACGAGCGCATACTGAGGACCTGCGGGGTAGGCCGTCGCTACGCGCGGCTCATGCGACGTCTAATGGTCTCGGACACTATCTGATGGTCCCGGGACATTTATACAGAGCACATCACTGGCCACCGCCAATACCGAGAGTGAGCCGGCGTGACTTCACGCACCCACAATGAGGAAGAGACCTGAAGACTTCCTCTGTTGGACCTTATCCCCTGAACCCTGAACCCACTGAAATGAACTGAACTCCACCTTATGAGGGTCATCCTATCCTCATTACCCGGCCCACTTATTTATACCCATGATTGCCTGTAATTTCTGTATGAGTGATGTACCCTCACTGCTTGCTGACTGTACCTTGATTCATCCACCTTAAACCCCCCCATTGGGGATATTGCAGACTGTATGTGTTATGCGCTATCCAATATCAAAATACTAACATCCCCCTATACTCGGTATGTTACCCCCGATGACTAATAACTGAAGTTTCAACACTCTGTATCATCTATTTTTAAACATTTTCTAATAAAATTTTAAATGTTGTTCGAGATCCCGGCTCCTGTTACTTTGCAAGGCATGTGCGTTTGCTCCAGGTTTTAGCCTGCTAACGCAGCGGGGGGCCAATTGCCCTCCGACTTCCCCGCCCAGCTCCATCCTCCATGCGCCTGGGCATCAGCGGGACTCTCTCAGGAGAGCAGCTTCCCCCCCTTCCCTGGCATCCCAATCTCCGCCCAACTGGGGAACGAGCAGGGGCAGCCCCTTGAGCGCCGGAGACGGGCCGGGGAAATCTCATTTGCATACCCACAGTGCATTGCGCTCAGCGAAGCGAGTCCCTGGTCAAGGGGCTGGTTTTACTCCCAATGTCCCCGGTTCCGAAGATGAAATTTGGGATTAATTAAATTTCCTCTTAAAGCGAGAAGTTTAGCGGGCTGTCATCCTGAGTTGAGTGGAACGCGTTTTGCCCTGGCAGCGCCTCTGAGAGGTGGTCTCTATACTCTGTTTTTTTTTTCCGACTGTATAAATCTTTTGTGTTTTCTGTGGCAAGGAGTGTTTATAAGTTACCATTCACTGTTTTTGAGGTTTTACTTTAGTAAGGCTGTTACCTGCCACTGTGGAAGAAAAAGGAGACTGGTGGTTGGACTTTGCTTCTTGTAGTTCTTTAGGGGACTGAAGCTTAAATTGTTAAAAGAAAACACAGAACAATAAAGCTTTGAGAGAAATATCGTTTCAATGCATTAGGAAGATATTTTTCCAGCAGGGGGCAATTTTGTGATCTGTATTCATCTAGCAACAGAGAGTTCTGTGGTACCTTTAAGACTAACAGATGTATTGGAGCATGCATCCGACGAAGTGGGCATTCACCCACGAAAGCTTATGCTCCAATACATCTGATAGGCTTAAAGGTGCCACAGGACTCTCTGTTGCTTTTTACAGATCCAGACTAACACGGCTACCCCTCTGATACTTGTATTCATCTAGCTGTTTGGTTTCATGTGTTTTCAGTATTAGTGATTTGCTGAGGCAAGGCTTGCATAATGTAGAAAATAACATACGGATATATTTTTGAGTTTCAATTTTTTTTTCATGCATCATTTCATTTCCCAAGGAAAGAATTAGAATAACTAGTCCCCATGTTTTCTGTATTAATATTGGATGAGTTGAAAAGCTGCTCTTGCAGATTTTGCTTTGTCATTGTTTGTAGGTCAGTTGAACAGCTGCTTTCTTAGGGTATGTCTACACTACGAGGGTAGTTCGATTTCACTTAAATCGAATATGTGGAATCGATATTGCAAAGTCGAACATGTGTGTCCACACTAAGGACAGTAATTCGACTTTGTGAGTCCACACTAACGGGGAAAGCGTCGACATTGGAAGCGGTGCACTGTGGGCAGCTATCCCACAGTTCCCGCAGTCCCCGCTGCCCATTGGAATTCTGGGTCGAGCCGCCAATGCCTTCTGAGTAAAAAAAATGTGTCGAGGGTGCTTTTGGGTAATTGTCGTCATCCGTCCGTCACTACCGCCCTCCCTCCCTCCCTGAAAGCGCCGGCGGGAAATCAGTTCGCGCACTTTTCTGGTTAGTGACAGCGCGGACGCCACAGCACTGCGAGCATGGATCCCGCTGCGACCATCGCTGCAGTTGTGGCCGTTGTCAACGCCTCGCAGCTTATCATCCACCTTTACCAGAGGCAGATGCAGATAAACCAGGCGAGGAGGCTACGGCACCGCGGTGAGGGCCTGAAGTCTGAGAGTAGCACAGGCCTGTCAGAAAGCACTGGACCCAGCGCCGAGGACATCACGGTGACAATGGGTCATGTGGATGTTGTGGAACGGCGATTCTGGGCACGGGAAACAAGCACGGACTGGTGGGACCGCATAGTGCTGCAGGTCTGGGATGAATCCCAGTGGCTGCAAAACTTTCGCATGCGGAAGGGGACTTTCCTTGAACTTTGTGAGTTGCTGTCCCCTGCCCTGAAGCGCAATGACACCCGGATGCGAGCAGCCCTGACTGTCCAGAAGCGAGTGGCCATAGCCCTCTGGAAGCTTGCAACGCCAGACAGCTACCGGTCAGTCGCGAACCACTTTGGCGTGGGCAAATCTACCGTGGGGGTTGTTGTGATGCAAGTAGCCAACGCAATCGTCAAGGTACTGCTCTCAAAGGTAGTGACCCTGGGAAACGTGGAGGTCATCATAGATGGCTTCGCCGCGATGGGATTCCCAAACTGCGGTGGGGCTATAGATGGAACTCACATCCCTATCCTGGGACCGGAGCACCAGGCCAGCCAGTACATCAACCGAAAGGGCTACTTTTCAATGGTGCTGCAAGCACTGGTGGACCACAGGGGACGTTTTACCAACATCAACGTTGGATGGCCGGGCAAGGTTCATGACGCTCGCGTCTTCAGGAACTCTGGTCTGTTTAGACGGCTGCAGGAAGGTTTTTACTTCCCGGACCACAAAATAACTCTTGGGGATGTGGAGATGCCTACAGTGATCCTTGGGGACCCAGCCTACCCGCTAATGCCCTGGCTCATGAAGCCCTATACTGGCGCCCTGGACAGTGAAAAAGAACTGTTCAACTACCGGCTGAGCAAGTGCAGAATGGTGGTGGAGTGTGCTTTTGGCCGTCTCAAGGGGAGATGGAGAAGCTTACTGACTCGCTGTGATCTCAGCGAAACCAATATCCCCATTGTTATAGCAGCTTGCTGTGTGCTCCACAATCTCTGTGAGAGCAAGGGGGAGACCTTTATGGCGGGGTGGGAGGTTGAGGCAAATAGCCTGGCTTCTGATTACGCCCAGCCAGACAGCCGGGCGATTAGAAGAGCCCAGCGGGACGCGCTGTGCATCCGGGAGGCTTTGAAAGTTAGGTTCCAGAGTGAGCACGGTTACCAGTGACTTTTCAGTTTGTGTACAGAGAAGCTGAACCTGCCCCCGTTTCTTTACCCAGTTAATGTTGACTATCCTCTCCAGTTACATACCCCCTTCACCCCCTTCCAAAAAAATAAAATCAGTTTTATTTTCTTAATGAACACCGTTGTCTTTATTACTGTTTTCGCGGGAATGTTTTAAACCTGGGACGCAGACTGTGGTGGGGAGCGGGTGTAGTGTACTGATGCAAATGATGCTTCTAAACTCCAGGAATGACAGGATTCACAGTGGTGGACTGGTTGTTTCAACGGAGCCTGCCAGCCCTCCTGAGCGGGACTGCGTGTATGTGGGGGCTATGTGACTTTATGGCAGGGGGAGGAGGGTTACAGATCCCCTGCTGCGTGGCTCTGTGATCCAGGAAAAGGACCGCTGCATAAGATCTGTAACTGCCCTCCCCCGCCACAAAGTCACAGAGCAACCCCCCCACACACAGAACATGAAAACCACCTCCCAGACTGACCAGGGTAACTAGTCACTGCACTGTGTATGTGCCCTGCTGCTGGACCTGCCCCCGCCTCTGTACCCTGCTAAAGGTGACTGTCCTGTCCAATTACCAAGGCCCTTCCCCCCCTTCAGACAGACTCTCCTCCAAAAGAACATGATGGAAACAGTAATGAACAGAAACGTATTTTTTATTAACAACCACACAAGAAACTGGGGGGTGAAACTTGGACGGGGGCTTGGGTGAGGCGGGAAGGAAAGGACTTTTCAAATTTTGGGGAATGACAGCCTTCTGGTGCTTGAGCAGTCTGCAGGGGTGGAGTGAGAGTTTTCACGGACTCTGCCGCCCCTCCTTCTTTGGACTTTGGGCGAGGGGGGTATGGGACTTGGTGGCGGGGGAGTGCGGTTACTGATAGACTGCAGCGGGGCTCTGTCCTCCTGCCTCCGTTCCTGCAGAACATCAACAAGGCGCCGGAGCGTGTCCGTTTGCTCCCTCATAAGTCCAAGCAGCGTTTGAGTCGCCTGCTGGTCTTCCTGCCGCCACCTCTCCTCACGTCCCATGTGTGTCCGGTGCATTTGGGACAAATTCTCCCTCCACTGGTTCTGCTGTGCTGCCTGGGCTCGGGAGCAGCCCATTAGTTATGAGAACATGTCCTCTCGCGTCTTCTTCTTCCTCCGCCTAATCTGCGCTAGCCTCTGGGAGTGTGATGCCAAGCTGGGTTGGGAGACAGTCGCAGATGTGGCTGTGGGAATGAGAAAAAGGTAGTGAATTCCTCCGAAAGATAAATGTAGTTGTGAACAAAGAACATAGTCTTTCTCTGTGAACAAGACCATGCACTGCACCTATCACATGCGCACTCAGGACAAGGTCGAATTTTCAGACCTCGCCTTCAGTGCCTGGGGTCTTGCACTGCCGATCTGGGAAGCGGGGCAGGACACTGGAATTTCTGTAGCAGGCAGACATGGTAAGCCGTAGACTTGTGGCTGCTTAAAACTTTAATAGTAGCACTGGCCTCCTTTCACATTGAAAGCAATGCCAGTCTCTGCTGCCAGCAATCGGCCAAGCATGAACTCTGCCCCTGTCCCACCCCCTCGCGGCTGTCCCAGGGAAAGATCCCTGTATGCTGCCCCTCTCCCGCCTCCACCGCGTGGCTGTAAACCGGCGGTTACAGTTCTGTAAAGGAACGGGCAAGCAGTCCCAATACTAACAGTCCCCTACCTAATTCAAAGCAGGTCATCATGAGCGACATCACACTCATGAGGATCTCGGACAGCGATAAAGAAAGGATGCTTCGGGAAAGCCTGCAAAGACCAGGGCCGTATGCCGCCATGCTGTGCAAGGCTATGATCCCGGAGTACTTGAGGATCTCCTGGGGCGGAAACGTCTCCTACTTCGGAGGACCCAATAAGGCCGCTCTCCCCAGGAACCTGATGAACAGGCTTTCCAATTACCTCCAGGAGAGCTTCCTCGAGATGTCCCTGGAGGATTTCAGCTCTATCCCCGGACATATAGACCGCATTTTAATATAGCTGCACTGGCAGGGACTAAAGAGTGGAGCGGCTTGGGCAGCAGAATCATGCACAACCGGACACTGTTAGATTTTTTTAAAATAGTTGGGACTGAATAGTTAAGCGCCTAGGGCAAACAAATCATGAAAAACACGTTGTTCTTATTGTTAATATTCCAGTTCTGTTAAAAATAAATGTTTAGATGTTTAAAACACTTACTGCTTGATCCTTCCCCTGAATCTGTGTCCGGGTTAAATGCTGGGGACGGTTGGTAGGGGATCTCTGTAAGGGTGATGAAGAGATCCTGGCTGTTGGGGAAATCAGCTTGGTAAGCGCTGTCGACTGCCTCATCCTCCTCATCTCCTTCCTCATCTTCCCCGTCCGCTAACATGTCCGAGGAACCGGCCGTGGACAATATCCCATCCTCAGAGTCCACGGTCAGTGGTGGGGTAGTGGTGGCGGCCGCACCTAGGATGGAATGCAGTGCCTTGTAGAAACAGGATGTGTGGGGCTGGGATCCGGATCGTCCGTTTGCCTCTTTGGTCTTCTGGTAGCCTTGTCTCAGCTCCTTGATTTTCACGCGGCACTGCGTTGCATCCCGGCTGTATCCTCTCTCTGCCATGGCTTTAGAGATCTTCTCATAGATCTTTGCATTCCGTCTTTTGGAGCGCAGCTCGGAAAGCACGGACTCATCGCCCCACACAGCAATCAGATCCAAGACTTCCCGATCAGTCCATGCTGGGGCCCTCTTTCTATTCTGGGATTGCACGGCCATCTCTGCTGGAGAGCTCTGCATCGTTGCCAGTGCTGCTGAGCTCGCCACGATGTCCAAACAGGAAATGAGATGCAAACTTCCCAGACAGGAAAAGGAATTCAAATTTTCCCGGGGCTTTTCCTGTGTGGCTGGTCAGAGCATCCGAGCTCGGACTGCTGTCCAGAGCGTCAACAGAATGGTGCACTGTGGGATAGCTCCCGGAGCTATTAGCGTCGATTTCCATCCACACCAAGCCTAATTCGATATGGCCATGTCGAATTTAGCGCTACTCCCCTCGTTGGGGAGGAGTACAGAAGTCGAATTTAAGAGACCTCTATGTCGAACTAAATAGCCTCGTGGTGTGGACGGGTGCAGGGTTAATTCGATGTAACGGCGCTAAATTCGACATAAACGCCTAGTGTAGACCAGGCCTTAGTCTATTCTGTGTAGGTTCTTAAACCGCTCTCCTTAGTATACCTTCCAGAATTGATTGCATGGTTTGGATCATTCTTTCCCTCGTCTCCCTACAGAAGAGAAATTTTCCATCCCTTTCCCATTTGGAAAACGCCACCGTTTTAACTTAGGAAACAGTCTCTGTAAATGTTTTGCCCAGACGAGGGATAGTTCATAGGAGCAGAAGAGGAGGAAGGTTGTGGCCCTTTGAGTCAGATTCATAGCATTTAAGGCCAGAAGGAACCAGCCGATAACCTCAGAGAGACTGAGGTGCACCAATGCCCAAGGCCCTGCAATGGCAAGGAATTGATTTGATGCAATTGACCGTACATTGGAGATAGTTCTGTGGGAAGGAGCAGAAAAGAGCATTGGGGATGCTGTATAGCGCTTGCATACGCTTTCTTTGACCTGTTTTGCTGTAAGAGTTAACAGGGAGAGATTGTTAGTCACAGGTCAGTGGGTGGGTATATGCAAATTAGGAGTGTGCAGGGAAACCAGCGAGAGGAAGGAGGCTGAAAGACTTCTCTGTCTTTGAACAGAATTGTGTGTTAAGGGTTCTTACTTTGAATTCCTCCATTGGAGTCATTTCGGGGAAGTGATCCTCACTTAGAGTTACCTAGTTCTCAAAGTCACGTGAATGGTGTTTGGTGCCTGTCTGGGAGCTCATCATGGCGAGGTAGAAAGTGGTGGGGGCATTGGTTCTGCGCAGCATCCGAGGGTGTCAGCATCCCTTGTGGGCTCCTTGGAGTTAAGATCAAAGTGTAGTGTTAATCGACTATGAGAAAGGGACCAAAAGACTTTCTCCCTTGGATCATACAAACTGGAACCATAAACTCTCTGAATGTTAAATCTCATCAAATGAGGGTCAATCCATTCTCATCATCATATCCACTCATTATACTCCACACCTGAACATAGCCACTTTATGAAGTTCATACCCTCATATCTCAATGTCTGTACTTTGATCCATCAACCTTTTATCCCCAATCGGGGACATTGCAGATTATGTATTTCTTATGACACCCGATCTTAAACCAAACTTTGCACCCTCGATAATCTGTATGTTATTCCCTGATAACCAGAAACTTCTAAGCTTAAACTCTGTGCCGTTCACTTTTTTTTAACATCATCTTAATAAAATTTTTAAATCTGTTCTTATCAGTTTAATATCTGATATGTCCTTTATTTGAGGACTGTATGTTAAATTGGTTTTTGAAACAGGGGGCTGGAATAGGAGCTTGCTCTGTCCACCTCAGGCATTGACCTGGTATTGCAGTGTCTCTGGGAACGGTGCATCTCCTTTTGGGGAGAGTCTTCTGGTTGGAAAAACAGAAAGAGTTTCACTGTGAAGCTGCTTGTTTGGTCAGGGTTTTTTTTTTTAAGAGACTCATTGGCGTTTTGATTTCTTTGTGACAAAATATTGTTGAAACTTCTTGGGAGTGTTTTCTGAGTCTATAGATGTGGGTTTCTTTGTCTTGCTGGAGGATTGTTTTAAAAGCTGGGTGTGATGGGTTGGGTCGCAGAAACCCCTTTGGGATTGCCACCTGATGTGCCTAGACTACCTCTGAGTCCATTTTCCCTGCCAGCTTGGGACTTCAGTACCTTGCCTGTTTGAGCCAGACGCGGTTGCCTGCTGCAAGCACAGATCCAAGTCTGAACCACGTCCCCCACAAGCTGCAGGCTTAACTGAAAACAACTTAAGAAGTGCTCCCGTCTCCGGCACTCAGATACCCAACTCCCAATGGGGTCCAAACCCCAGATCAATCCATTTTACCTTGTATAAAGCTTATACAGAGTAAACTGTAAAATCCTGTTACCAGGGCTGCTGCCTAGCAGCCTGCGCATCTGCCTGCCAGCGCTAGAGCGCGTAAGGCATTAATCCAGATACTGGTGGCTGGGTGGCCTGGTTGAAGTGCCAGCAGAGTGGCGCAGCGGAAGCATGCTGGGCCCATAACGCAGAGGTTGATGGATTGAAACCATCCTCTGCTACGCCCGCGCTTGTTTCTTTTGGCTCTGGGCCTTCAAGCGAGGCGGTGACCAGCAGATCACCAAGAGCCTAGGCAAGCCGTCGGCAACCTCAGGCATGTGGCTCGCCAGGCTAAGCACCCTGGCGGGCTGGGCAAGCACCCTGGCGGGCTGTTTACCCGCCGCGATGGCAGGTTTGGCCGATCACGGCTCCCACTGGCTACGGTTCGCCATCCCAAGCCAATGGGGGGGGGGTGGGAAGCGGCATGGGCCGAGGGATGTGCTGGCCGTGGCTTCCCACCGCCCCCATTGGTGTGGAGCGATGAACCGCGGCCAGTGGGAAACGCAATCGGCCAAACGTGCCGACGTGGCAGGTAAACAAACTGGCCCGGCCCGCCAGGGTGCTTACCCTGGCGAGCCACGTGCCAGAGGTTGCCGACCCCTGGCCTAGGCCATGAGGCAAGAGGTGGCTGAGGCGACGGCCTGCCAGGGAGCTCCCCGGCACCTCTGGCTGCCTGGGCTGAAGGCAAGAGTCAGGCCTGGGCGTGGTGAGGGCCTCCTCTCCCGGAATGAGGCAGCAGTGCTTCCTCATCCCCCTTTTCCCACACACCGGCAGGCGGCTGCTGCGGGAGAACATGAGGGAGGCTATCGGGATGCTAGGCAGCTCTGTGTGGCTGTCAGGGGAAAGAGCCGAGGGTCCTGACTTGACCTGCCATTGACTCGCATGGCTCTGCGCTCCGTCAGCCGGGGCGGGCCAGGGCCAGGCTGCGGACGTGACTCAGACTTGGCCAGCATGGCCACGCTTTCCTGACGAGGCATGAGGCAGGCCAAGAGCTTTGCACAGCCTACAGGGAAGTGGGAGGGAGGCAGTCTTCGAGCCAGCATGTCTCGTCCGTTTCTCCCTTGCCGCTTGGGCAGAGGCAGGAAGGGAGCGAAACGTTCCCGGCTGAAGGTTTTGCACTCGGCCTTGAGGATTAAGCCTGAGCCTCCGCATGGCTGCTGGGAGATGGGTTTCTGAATGGCATCCAGCCCGCTCTTTGGGCCACCAGCTGAAAGCACTGAGGCCAAGAGGGACGGTTTTGAGGTGGGAAAAGGGGGCCTTTGAGGCTCCCAGCAGGTCTTGAGGAGCAAGGAAGTAGCACAGGCTCACCGCCATCCCTGGGTGGGCTCAAACCACCATCCTTTCGGTTAATAGCCGAACACGCTGACCCATTGTGCCACAGAGACAGGTAAATACAAGGTTGGATTGAGCACAAAAGTCGGGAATCAGCTCAGGGTAGGGTATACCATAGGTGTGCAGTGGTTAGACAAGAAACAGCAAGGGACTGGACTGGTATGGAGTGAAACTGTATCTTACGTGTGCCTGATGACTGTACATTTGAGATAGTTCTGTGGGAAGGAGCAGAAAAGAGCATTGTGGCTTCAGTTTAATATCTGATATGTTCTTTATTTGAGAACTGTATGTTAAATTGATTTTTGAAACAGGGGGCTGGAATAGGAGCTTGCTGTGTCCACCCCATGCATTGACCTGGTATTGCAGTGTCTCTAGGACTGGTGCATCTCCTTTGGGGGAGAATGTTCTGGTTAGAAAAGCAGAAAGAGTTTTACGGTGGTGATACTTCTTGAAAGCAGGTTTTTTTTTCAAGTAGTTGAAAAATCTGAAATCTCTAGCGTTTTGGTTTCTTTATGAGAAAATATTGTTACAATTTCTTGGGAGCATTCTGTGAGTCTATAAACGTGAGGTTCTTTGTCGCCCCAAGTGAAAAAAGATATATTGGAATGGGGAAGATCCCGAAAAAAAGGGCAACCAAAATGATGAGGGGATAGGAAACAACTTCTGTAGACGAAGAGATTAATGAGATTGGGACTTTTCAGCTGGGAAGAGAGATGACTAAAGGGGGATAGGATGGATGTCTATAAAATCATGACTGGTGTGGAGAAAGTAAATAAGGAAATGTTATTTCCTCCTCATAACACAAGATCTAGGGGTCACCAAATAAAATTAATAGGCAGCAGGTTTAAAACAAAGAAAAAGAAGTATTTCTTCACACAACACACAGTCAACCTGTGGAACTCTTTGCCAGAGACTGTGGTCAAGACAGGGCTCAAAAAAGAACTAAGCGTTTTCTTTTGTTGGACCAACTGCCAGCAGGAAGCGCAAACGCACCAAGGGCTACAAGCAGGGAAAAAGAGAATAAAGGAGCTAGGCAGCTCTCCTTGAGTCAAGACAGGGCACAGGAACCAAGCCTCTCTAGAGCAAGCTGCAGAAAAGAGCAATTATAAAACAGGGGGAAATAACCACAGGAACAGAAAAGGACACAGTTTTAGCATAGGCTAAGGAAAAACTGTAGAAAGCTCCAAAGAACACCACCTGAGCTTTTTCTTTCCTTGACCAAGTACTAGGAGAAAGCACGAACGCAGTCTCCCACTACCACAAATTCTGCAGTTGAGTTTCTCGCCTTCGGGGAAATCACAGGGGTCAGCAGACCTGCAGTGCAATAGATGAGCCTCACGCTGGGAAAACCACCTTGGCGATCATGGTATCTCCCCTGCCAGGTAAGTATAAGCGCCTAGTGCCCAGCGGCCGCCCGCCCTCACTCGCCCCACACTCTCAACCCACGGTGAGGGATGCCACGCCCATGCCCGCCAGCCCCACCCACACCAGCCCCCACTGCTGCGAGCTGCCCCGACGTGGCCCCGGGGTCGCACTTTTCTCCACACCGAGCCCCAGGTGCCAAATTCGGGCCCTGCTCGGCAGCCTGCTCCCGCTCCCACAATGCTCTGCTCGCAAACATACCTGCATATGTGTTCACGCGGCTCCGCTCCCCCAGTCAGGCCCCTCCCCCTTCCTGCCCGGGCCCGGCGCACTCCCCTGGCCAGCCCCAGCTCTTCAGTGCTAAGAGCCCAGCCGCCAGCCCCACCAGGTGCCCTTGCCGAAGTGCCGCCCAGTCCCCGCCGGGGTCTCTGCTGGGCCCACTGTCCCCGGCGGATGGACGGCTGCATCATGGGCTGCAGCCCAGCTCAGAAAAGGAGGGGCCCGACAAAGCTGTAACCTGATTTCAAGACACTTCAGTTATGCCCTAGAGTCGTAGCCGGGTCCAGTCCCAGGAATCCAGGGTATCAGCGAGACAAGGGAATAGCTTGTCTTGTGGACCAACTACTGCTGGGGAAAGAGAGAAGCTTCCATTGTGCTTCTCTTTCTCTCTCTCCCCACCAGAAGCAGGTCCAATACAAGAATTACCACCTGTGACGGGTTGGATCACAGAAACCCCCTTGGGAACGGCCAACTGATGTGCCAAGACTACTTCTGCCCCTGCTTTCCCTGCCAGCCTGGGACCCCAGCACCCTGTCTGGCTGAGCCAGAAATGCCCATCTGCTCCAACACAGACCCAGAGTCTGAATTACTTGCCGCAAACAGCTGCAGGCTTAACTGTAAGCAAATTACAGAAGTGTTCCTGCCTTTAACACTCAGATGCCCAACTCCCAAGGGGCTCCAAACCCTAAATAAATCCGTTTTACAGCTTATACAGGGTAAACTCGTAAATTGTCCACCCTCTATAACACTGATAGAGAGATATGCACAGCTATTTGCTCCCCCCCCCCCCGCCACCTCCCAGGTATTAATACATACTCTGGGTTAATTAATAAGTAAAAAGTGGTTTTATTAAATACAGAAAGTAGGATTTAAGTGGTTCCAAGTAGTAACAGACAGAACAAAGTGAATTACCAGGCAAAATAAAACAAAACACCCAAGTCTAAGTCTAGTACAGTAATAAAAACTGAATACAGATATAATCCTCACCCAGTAAGTTTCCTGTTACAGACTACTTTCCTTCTAGTCTGGGTCCAGCAATCACTCACACCCCCTGTAGTTATTGTCCTTTGTTCCAGTTTCTTTCAAGTATCCTTGGGGTGGAGAGGCTCTCTCTTTAGCCAGCTGAAGACAAAATGGAGGGGTCTCCCCCGGGGCTTAAATAGATTTTCTCTTGTGGGTGGAGACCCCCTCCTCTTTCCTATGCAAAGTCCAGCTCCAAGATGGAGTTTTGGAGTCACCTGGGCAAGTCACATGCATGACTCATAGTTTCTTACCAGGTAGCAGCCCTGGGTCACACATGCTGCTTCCTGGAGTCTTGTTCTTCACATTCTCAGTGCAAGTACAGAAGGTGGTGGAGCTCCAACCAGGGAGGGCCTTATTGGTGGACTTTGTGCTCCGTGGCACTGGTTACCGCTATATTAGTGTTTATGGTCCCCAGTTAAGGCATGAAAGGAAAGATAAATGGAAGGAACTGGCTCCCTTCCTCTTGACCGCATGGTGTTGGTGTTGGGGGGGGATTTTAATTGTGTCAGACGGCCTGAGAACCGCTGGTCCCGTTTTCCCGACGGTCAGAGGAAACGTTTTTACAATGAGCACTACCTGGCGCAGGTCTGTAGCGAGGTCAGCTTAGGGGCCGTGTTTCTCCGTAGTGGAACCAGTGGAGGGTGGGTGGTAGCCTCCTATTCCTCTGACCCGAGCTCACACCAGCCGCAGATGGGGTACACCTTTCTGCAGGGACAGGCCAGGTGTCACATTGACCGGATTTACGTGAAAGAGAGCACGTCGACAGCCCAGTGCAGGATAGTGCCAATGGACTGTTTGGATCACGCAGCTCTCACCGTGAGCTCAATGTGGGCAATACCCTGACCCACGGCAGAGGATATTGGAAACTGAACATCCAGAGCTTGCAAGATAAAGGGGCAGGGGGGTGAGGCCTGGTGGTGTTGGCAGAATGGGAAAGCATCAGAGGGTTCTATGGCAACCAGGGGGATTGGTGGGAGTGGGTGAGGGAGGAGTTGGAAGCTTTGTTCCAGCGGTCGGGCAAACACCACAACATTAAAGAAACCAGGGGTGCCAAGTCCTGCAGTGTCGCCTGTGGGATTTCCACAAGAGCATCCAGGCAGGGGAGCCAGTCAGCGTGTGACTGTGCGACCGGATCAAGCGACAGCTGGCCAAGTTCCGGGAGATGAGGCTGCAGCTGGCTGATATGAGCAGGAAGGGAGGGGCAGTCTCCCCTGACATTTTTGAGGCCTGCAGGGAACAGAGACAAAGCAGGGGGATGCGGGGACTCACGGCAGGACCCGTAGATCTGGTAGAGCAGGACTATAGTCAATGGAGGAGGAGAGAGAGTCCTGTGAGAGGAAGTAGCTGGTGGGAAGCAATAAGTGCAGAGTGCAAGTCAGCCAGCTGAGAGTCACATGGGTCTAGACAAAGAAGTGCTAGCAGGTCCCATGGTGTAATGGTCAGCCCTCAGGACTCTGAATCTTGTTATCCCAAATCTCTTTGGGACATCCTGGTGCTGTGTTGGTTTGCTGCAAAGCCTTCCATGCACCAGATTGAGTGTTTTTTCCCTCCTGCTGGGTGACTGATGCCCACTGGAGATAGGTCTTTGGTCCGACTGGTTCAGTGGGCTGGCCGCTATAGGTTGGGGCCACTACAACTTAACAGTTTGGCTAGAGATTCCTGCAGTTTGACCTGATGGTTGTATTTCTCGCTGCTTCACCTGATGTCCACAGCTTTGGTCCCTGTACCTTCAGCTGCCCCACTCTTCCTCTTGCCCACAATGCATTTAAAGGAAGGAGTGCCAGGACCAGGCTTAATAGGCATGAGGGAGGAAGAGCCTACTCCCTGCCATGCCAAACACCCACTGAAAGCCACCCGCAGACCAACATGTGGGGCGGCTGCTGATGCTCTGTGCCACATTTGGAAGAGGGAAACTGCTCTACACGCTAACCCGGGCAGCTGCCCATTTTCCTTGGCAAGTCAGGAATGGCAAAGGCTAGACTGGAAGCATGTGGGGCTCATGCCCCAGCCTTTGTGACGCCCAACCCCCAACTCCTTCCCGGGGCTCTAGTTGGAGCCAGAGCATTGGCTTGACCGGCTAAGAAGAATTTCCAGTCCTGAAGGGAGCAGGACTTTCAGCACAACAGGAAAACTGCACAAGCACAACCGTGAAAGGACTTGAACCCTGTGACGAAGTGGGGGGTTTTCTTGGCTTTTCTTGTTTTCGGTGGGGTTTCAATGGTTTGAATGCAGAGGGGATGGGACTCAGTTTCCCTGGGTGTTACTGGTTTAACGAGGTGAGGGAAGAGGGAGTTTGTTGTTACAGAGGACCAGAGAGGGAACTTGGGACCCCAGCAAATGGCCTGGAGAATGGATACCCCAACGACCAGTGACCTGAGACCCCGACCCGGAGACCCAGCTCAGGAGTTGCAGCCGGTTCTGGCCACTGGGAGAACAATGGGCTGCAGAGTGAGGACCCAGTGACCTAACTAGCCGGTTCCAGCCAGAGGACAGAAGCGAGGAGAGGAGGCCCCAGTTTACGACCCTGTTTACCTGGAGAGAAGACAATGGACAGAGGCAGGGCTTGGGGCCGGGGATCTCAGATGTCCAGCTGGGAAGCAGGGGGGCTTGGGGCTGGAGAGGGGGAGCAGGCAGAGCCCAGCTGGATGCAGGGAGACTGGGATGTGCTGTGCTGAGGGAGGCCAGGCCTGAGGCCCTGAGAGTTTCCTGTGCTGTGTTCAACTCTCCATAAACCCTCCTGTTTTATGCTGGCTGGGAGTCACTCCGGTCTAGAGAACAGGGTTGCATCAACCCCTTCGGGGGTGGAGGCCTGGGGGGTCCAGAGCGAGTGGACTCCCTGAGGGGGCCCATGGTGAGAGACAGACGTACTAAGGTTCAGAGAGGTGTGGCTCCAGGAGGCGGTGGGGCCTGACCCCGAGAGAGAGTGGACCCCTGAGAAGGGCTGTTGCACTGAAAGGGGCACCCCCCACAGACCGCACGGGGCCAAGAGTGGGCACGATCTCTGAGTCCGTGACAAACCCTCAACTGCCTGATCTGAAATCAGATGCCTTATCCATTAGGCCAAAGGAGAAAAGCCTCTCTAAACACTTCTTTGGAAAAGGCGGACACTGTGTTTCTCAGACTCAGGTCATCTACTGAGGGGGGACAAGACTCTCTGGGCACAAGAAGTAGAGTTCCCAGAGAGATGTGAGACTTAATTCTCTGGAGCCAGGTGCAGGACTTTGGCAGGGAGGCTTAGGCATGGGGGATTGGGGTGCAGCGGACAGACCAGCTGTCTAAGTGTTTAGATTTAGGGTATGTCTACACTACAGGATTACTCCAATTTTACAGAATTCGATTTTTGGCAACAGATTGTATAAAGTTGAGTTCATGCGGCCACACTAAGCACATTAATTTGGCAATGTGCGTCCATGTACCGAGGCTAGCGTCGACTTCCGGAGTGTTGCACTGTGGGTAGCTATCCCATAGCTATCCCATAGTTCCTGCAGTCTCCCCCGCCCATTGGAATTCTGGGTTGAGATCCCGATGCCTGATGGGGCAAAAAACATTGTCACGCGTGGTTCTGGGTACATCCTCCTCCTCCCTCCGGGAAAGCAACGGCAGACAACCGTTTCACGCCTTTTTTCCTGGGTGAACTGTGCGGACGCCATACCACGGCAAGCATGGAGCCCGCTCAGCTCAAGACAGCAGTCATGAACATTGTAAACACCTCGCGCATTATCGTGCAGTTTATGCTGAACAAGAACCTGAAAAACCAAGTGAGGAGGAGGCGGCAACAGCAGCGCAGTGACGAGAGTGATGAGGATATAGACATGGAATTCTATCGAACCGCGGGACCCGGTGCTTTGGAGATCATGCTGTTAATGGGGCAGGTTATAGGCATGGAACGCTGATTCTGGGCCCGGGAAACAAGCACAGACTGGTGGGACCGCATAGTGTTGCAGGTGTGGGACGATTCCCAGTGGCTGCGTAACTTTCGCATGCGTTAGGGCACTTTCATGGAACTTTGTGACTTGCTTTCCCCTGCCCTGAAGCGCCAGAATACCAAGATGAGAGCAGCCCTCACAGTTGAGAAGCGAGTGGCAATAGCCCTGGGGAAGCTTGCAACGCCAGACAGCTACCGGTCAGTCGGGAATCAATTTGGAGTGGGCAAATCTACTGTGGGGGCTGCTGTGATGCAAGTAGCCAAAGCAATCACTGAGGTGCTGCTACAAAAGCTAGTGACTCTGGGAGATGTGCAGGTCATAGTGGATGGCTTTGCTGCAATGGGATTCCCTAACTGTGGTGGGGCAATAGATGGAACCCACATCCCTATCTTGGCACCGGAGCACCAGGGCAGCCAGTACATAAACCGCAAGGGGTAATTTTCAATGGTGCTGCAAGCACTTGTGGATCACAAGGGATGTTTCACCAACATCAACGTGGGCTGGCCGGGAAGGGTTCATGACGCTCGCGTCTTCAGGAACACCACTCTGTTTAAACAGCTACAGCAAGGGATTTACTTCCCAGACCAGAAAATAACCGTTGGGGATGTTCACATGCCTATAGTTATCCTTGGGGACCCAGCCTACCCCTTAATGCCATGGCTCATGAAGCCATACACAGGCAGCCTGGACAGTAGTCAGGAGCTGTTCAACTACAGGCTGAGCAAGTGCAGAATTGTGATAGAATGTGCATTTGGACATTTAAAGGTTCACTGGCACACTTTACTGACTCATTCAGACCTCAGCCAAACCAATATTCCCATTGTTATTGCTGCTTGCTGTGTGCTCCACAATCTCCGTGAAAGTAAGGGGGAGACCTTTATGGCAGGGTCGGAGGTTGAGGCAAATCACCTGGCCGCTGATTACGTGCAGCCAGACACCAGGGCAATTAGAAGAGCACACCAGGAAGCGCTACGCATCAGAGAAGCTTTGAAAACCAGTTTCATGACTGGGCAGGCTACGGTGTGAAAGTTCTGTTTGTTTCTCCTTGATGAAAACCCACCCCCTTGATTGACTCATTCCTTGTAAGCAACCCACCCTCCCCCCTTTGATCACAGCTTGCTTTCAAAGGAAATAAAGCCACTATCGTTTAAAAATCATGTCTTCTTTATTAATTGATTATAAACATAGGGAGAGAACTGACAAGATAGCCCGGGTGAGGTTTGGGAGGAGGGGAGGAGGGAAGGAAAAGGCCACTTCAAAAGTTCAAAATAATGACAGCCTTTTGCTTGGGCTGTCCACTGGGGTGGAGTGGGAGGGTGCACGGAGCCTCCCCCCCGCATTCTTGAGCATCTGGGTGAGGAGGCTATGGAACTTGGGGAGGGGGGAGGGCAGTTATACAGGGGCTGCAGCGGCATTCTGTGATCCTGCTGCCATTCCTGAAGCTCCACCAGACGCCGGAGCATGTCCGTTTGATCACACAGCAGCCCCAGCGTTGCATCCTGCCTCCTCTGATCTTCCTGCTGCCACCTCTCAACTCGAGCGTCCCTCCTCTCTTCACGTTGGTCCCTCCTGTCCTCACATTGGTCCCTCCTGTCCTCACATTTGTTGGCAGCTTTCCTGTACTTTGATACCGTGTCCTTGCACTCATTCAGATGAGCTCTTTCATTGCGAGTCGACTGCATGATCTCAGAGAACATTTCATCTCGCGTGCTTTTTTTTCGCCGCCTTATCTGAGATAGCCTTCAGGACGGAGGAGGGAGGCTTGAAAAATTTGCAGCTTCGGGAGGGAAAAAAGGGAGAGAAGTATTTTAAAAGATACATTTTACAGAACAATGCTTATACTCTTTCACAGTGAACAACACTATTCAGATTACATACCACATGTGATTTCGGTACAAGGTCGCATTTTGCATCATCCCCTTTTCGGACATCTCAAGATGGGACTTGAAATCTGCTCTCCCTGGTGCTTTATTGGGGGGGGAAGGATAGCTCAGTGGTTTGAGCATTGGCCTGCTAAACCCAGGGTTGTGAGTTCAATCCTTGAGGGGGCCATTTGGGGATTTAGTTGGGGATTGGCCCTGCTTTGAGCACGGGGTTGGACTAGATGACCTTCTGAGGTCCCTTCCAACCCTGATATTCTATGATCTTAATATTGAGTGCCTGCGGCTTTGGTGTTAGAGATCACAGATGCAGGGCCAGGCAACAGAATTCGGCTTGCATGTGGCCATGGTAAGCCATTGTCTTTCAGCTTCTGTAAGCAGGGTCAGGATGAGCTCTACCCTGACATCTGGTGGTGAATTATGGCTAGTGTGGAAAATATCTTCAGGGGCTGAACTTGTTTGCATAGGCACACCCACCCCACCTAGCATGAGCCCACGGCAGCCCCAAATGGTCACTTTGGCTGCTGTGGGATTCCCCAGTTTCTCTTTTATTGGGGCAGAAGGAATAAAGTGTTGTTACCCTGATTATGTGAATCAAGGACAATGAAACTGTTTTATGACAGAGGGTCTCACCATCACCTAAGTAGCACTCACTAGACGAGGGACATGGGTTCCAAAACCCAGTGAATAGAGAGAGGTTGGGGACAGGTATTTGTACTGGGGGTGGGCACCCCTCCCTCTCCTTTTGTAAGCCTGACACCAATTGCACCTACTTCTCTCTCCACTGTTGAATGTTAGAGCTAACTTTGATTCTATTAAGAATCTAGTTACAGGCTGCTGAGCTGAATTCACTTTGGGCCGATGGTGCACCAACACTGGGGCTCCCCTACTACCAGCTGAAATTGCAAAAGAGCTAAATATCAGAGGGGTAGCTGTGTTAGGCCTGGTCCACACTACCCCCCCACTTCGGACTAAGGTACGCAAATTCAGCTACGTTAATAACGTAGCTGAATTCGAAGTACCTTAGTCCGAACTTACCGTGGGTCCAGACGCGGCAGGAAGGCTCCCCCGTCGATGCCGCGTACTCCTCTCGCTGAGCTGGAGTGTCGACGGCGAGCACTTCCGGGATCGATTTATCGCGTCTAGACAAGACGCGATAAATCGATCCCAGAACATCGATTGCCTGCCGTCGGACCCGGAGGTAAGTGTAGACGTACCCTTAGTCTGGATCTGTAAAAAGCAACAGAGAGTCCTGTAGCACTTTTAAAACTAACAGATGTATTGGAGCATAAGCTTTTGTGGGTGAATGCCCACTTTGTCGGGTGCATGCTAAAGTTATTAAGAGCTGAGATTACTGAGTGCTGTGTTAACTAGTGGGGGAGCCTGAAGCTATATTGCTAAGCGGCTGGGGGAGCAGCTAGCAGAGCAGGGCCTTGTGGGGGTGGTCAGAGTGGCCCAAGGAATGGCGAGTGGAGCCATTTGCGGGGACAGCTGGAGCGGCTCACGGGTTGGTGAGCGGAGCAGCTGGTAGAGCAAAGCAGTTCGTGGGACGGCATGAGCAGCTCACGGGGCGGCTGGTGGAAGTGGACTGGCTCGTGGTGAAGGCTGTGGTGGAACCCATGGAGAGGTGGCCGGTCGGCCTCGGATCACATAAGGTGCTCCTTAACACCCTGCGCAACCCCCCCCCCTTTGAACTCTGGGGCTGCAGTAACCAGGGACAGGGGGTTGTTGGACTTTTGGGACTTTGGGTGATTCTTGGGTTGCTGGTTTCAAGAACCAACGGGAAAGGACATGGCCCAATTTGCTGGGGTGGGTCTTTGCTCATGGTTTGGTCTATGAACTCTAGTTGTGGTGTTTTCCCAATTTAATGCTATGTCGTTTACCTCATGTTATTAAACATTTTCTGCTACACCGAGACTCTGTGCTTGCGAGAGGGGAAGTATTGCCTCTTTGAGGCGCCCAGGGGTGTGTGTAAGATTTTCCCAGGTCACTGGGTGGGGGCTCGAGCTGGTTTTGTGTTACGCTGTTGGGAGAGGACCCCTATGTACTGAACCCGGCCCTTGCTACTATCAACTCGGCCTGGCAGAAAGGTTACACTTCATAAAAGCAGCACCCTCCTTTCCCATACCAAGCAAAGCCCGTTGAGTGCTGCGGTTTTCATGTTAACATGCAGCAGCAGCAACCAAACTAACCCCCCCCCATCCAATTCTCTGGGATGATCGCTTTACCCCTCCCTCCACCACGTGGCTGGTATCAGGGAAGATCCCTGCTAGCCAAACGTGAAAAGCTCAGCGCCAATGCCTCCCCCCCCCACCACCGCTTGGCTAACTGCAGGGAAGGATTTCTTTTCAGTCACAGGCAAACAGCCCAGTAGGAACGGCCACCTCTGTCCCCTTAATTAAATTCCCGTATTTCAATCAGGTTACCATGAACGATATCACTCTCCTGAGGATAACACAGTGACATAAAGAACGGATGTTGCTTGAATGCCAGCAAACACCGGGACCATACGCTGCCAGGCTTTGTCATGCAATGATACCAGATTACTTGCTACTAGCATGGCGTGATAAAGCGTCCCACCATGGAGGACGGAATAAGGCTGCCCTGCCCAGAAACTTTCTGCAAAGGCTTTTGGAGTACTTCCAGGAGAGCTTCACGGAGATGTCCCTGGAGGATTTCCGCTCCATCCCCAGACACATTAACAGACTTTTCCAGTAGCTGTACTGGCCGCGAATGCATCCCAAGTCCTCAGGGCAAATTAATCATTAAAAAACACTTGCTTTTAAACCATGTTTTATATTTACAAAGGTACACTCACCAGAGGTCCCTTCCATGGCTTCATGGTCTGGGATACCTCCTTGGGAGGTTTGGAAGGGTACTTCAGTCAGGCTGAGAAAAAGCTCCTGGCTGTTGGGGAGAACGGAGTGCTGTGTGCTCTCCACAAGCTCATCCTCCTCCTCATCTTCCCCGTCCGCAAAATCCTCAGGCATGGCTGAGAGTAACCCCTCATCGGAATCCACGGTCAGGGGTGGGGTAGTGGTGGCAGCCCCCCCTAGAATTGCATGCGTAAAAGCAGCATGTCTGCAGCTCTGCCCTGGACCTTCCGTTTGCTTCTTTGGTTTTATGGTACGCTTGTCTGAGCTCCTTAACTTTCACGCGGCACTGATATGAGTCCCTATTGTGGCCTCTCTCCATCATGCCCTTGGAGATTTTTTCAAATGTTTTGGCATTTCATCTTTCGGAACTAGGGTGACCAGACAGCAAATGTGAAAAATCGGGAGAGGGGGTGGGGGGTAATAGGAGCCTATATAAGAAAAAGACCCCCAAAATCAGGACTGTCCCTATAATATCGGGACATCTGGTCACCCTATTTGGAACATAGTTCTGCTAGCACGGAAATGTCTACCCATACAGGGATCAGATCCAGTACCTCCCGTACGGTCCATGCTGGTGCTCTTTTTCAATTCTTGGACTGCATGGTCACCTGTGCTGATGAGCTCTGTGTGGTCATCTGTGCTCTCCACGCTGGGCAAACAGGAAATGAAATTCAAAAGTTTGCGGGGCTTTTCCTGTCTACCTAGCCAGTGTATCCAAGTTCAGATTATTGTCCAGAGCGGTCACAATGGTGCACTGTGGGATAGCTCTCGGAGGCCAATACCATCAAATTGCATCCACACTAACCCTAATTCGAACAGGCAATGTCGATTTCGGCGCTACTCCCCTCATCGGGGAGGAGTACAGAAATAGATTTTAAGAGCCCTTTATGTCGGAGTAAATGGCTTCGTAGTGTGGACGGGTGCAGGGTTAATTCAATTTAACACTGCTAAATTCGACCTAAACTCGTAGTGTAGACCAGGCCTTAGGCTCACTGAGGCACAGGAGGGAGGAGGAGGAGGAATCCTGCTGACAGGCAGTGGCTGTGGAGAAAAAGAGGAGGGGTTCCTGGGACTTTTTTTGCCTCTCTTTTGCCTGCTTGCTCACTCTTGTGGAGAAAGAGGAAGAAGCTTTCAGCTAGCTCAGTTGGTAAAGCCTCAGGCTCTTAATCTGAGGGTCCAGGGTTTGAGCCCCTGTTTAGGCACTTAGCTTTTAAGTTGCCTTGTGTGCCAGGAGCCAAATGATTCCTGGTACTGTCCACAGCCACTCACAGATTCCCAGAAGCCATGGCAATTTCCTGGAAAGGTTCCTTTCCTTAGGAATCAGGAGAGAGGCCACATCCACAGGAGCAGGCCTAGAAAGTGCAGTCTCCGGCTAGCAGGAAGCGCTGTGGGGCCAGGTGCTGAGAAAGCCCAGAGGGAGAGCAGCAGAGATGGGGGGAAGGGAGAGAGAGAAGCAATGAGGACAGAGTGCAAATGTAAAGGAGGATCTGGTCCTGCTATTGTGGGGAACTTCCCTCGCTTATATACGACCCCGGTGGAATCGGCTGGTGAAAGGATATGAGTCCCCGCTCCCTTACCCAGAGGCCTGCCTGACCTCGAGGACTCTCTTTCTACTCTCATGTGTGGCAGAGTCCTCCTAACCCCAACAAGGCTGGGCCCAGGATTCCTGGGGGGCTTGACCCCCAATCTTGTCGTGGTCACTTAGAACAGGAGCTACAGTGCCCCCATTCTGGGGTACTCTCTCCGCTCTGGACACTTCCCTGATCCACTCATCATTGCATGTGCTTCAAGCAAATACCATTTATTACCCAGCAATCAATGTAAAACATAAAGAAAGGTGGGAAGGTTAAAGGAAAACACGTCACCCCATTCTGTGGTGCAGGGAGATCACAACCAGTGTCTCTGGAATGTCAGGGCAGGTCACAGTCTCTCCCTCACATGTCCCAGGCTCCTTCCCAGGCCCTGGCTGTGCTGCAGGGACACCGCAGGCTGGACACTTGCTCTGGTGGTGGCCACATGCTCTCAGGGTCTAGGTGGCAGGACCCTTCTTCCCAGTGTCAGCCCCCCGTAGGGGATATGACCAAAGTCTGGCCTGCAAGGCCTCTTGACTGGTAGCGTCTCCTTGCACTGGGCCTTCTGCCCAGGGTCCCCCTCGCTCTCCCAATCTGCTCACTGCACCCACCTCCAGCCCCAGTGCTGCTGCGGCTCTGCCTCCATCTCCCTGGGTTCCTCCTCTGGCCTCTCTGGCTCTGCTTGCTGCAGCTCTTCTCCCAGCTCAGATCTGCTCCCTGGGCAGCTTCTATGGCTCCTGCTGCTGCGGCTCGGCTCCCAGCACGGATCTGCTCTGGTTCTCTCTGGCTGGTGCAGCTCTGCTCCCCGGCTCTTCTTGGGCTCCTGCTCTCTCCTTAGCTCGGCCCCACTCTGGCCCAGGTAGTTCCAGCTCACATGGAGGATGGGACCCCTGGCCTGGTGACTCCCTCATTGGACTGCCTGGCCTGTCAGTCTGGCTAACTTGGAGCTTTGGCCTCTCCCCATTGCCCCTGGGGACTGTCAGTCTCAGGGTCCTGATTTCCCATTGGCCCTTCCCCCTTCTATTGGTACTGGGAACTAGCCAACCAAAAACCCCACTAAGTTTTAGTAAGGGGCCAACAATCCCTTACACAAGCCAGCCCTGTGAGGGTCACCGATGTCCAGAGAAGGCAGACTAAGCTGGTCCCATGGTGTAATGGTCAGCATGCAGGACTCTGAATCTTGCAATCTGAGTTCAAATCTCAGTGTTAGCTTGTGATAAAGCCCTGGAGCTCAAAACGCTCAACTTCCCTGTCTCCAATTGTACAAGAGCGAATCCTTCCTCTCCTGCTGGGTGACTTGCCCACTGGAGCCAGGTCTTTGGTGGGGATGGCTGCAAGGGGTTGGGGCTCTAGAACTTGATACCCTGGCTACCAATGCCAGCAGTCCTGTGGTTTGACCTAGTGGTTGGGGTTCTTGCTGCTTTACCTGATGCCCACAAGTTTGGCCCTTGTGTTTCCTGCCACACTTTCCTCTTGCCAACATGGCGCTTGAAGAAAGGAGTGCCAGGGCCAGGCTTAATAGTCAGGGCTAGGCAGGAGGGAGGAAGAGTCCCAGGCTGGAGCCCAGCACACCTTTCCTCCTCTGGGCACCTAGAGCAGAGGCTGGTGCTGGTGCTGATAGCTCCAAGGGAAGGTTTAAAAGCCACAGAGCAACCAAGGGTGGGGCAAGAGGAGGGGAGGACCATGATTATGCGTGGCCAGCAGACGGCCACAAAGACACCCGGCCAACCTGCTCCCTGCTCTCTGGAATGCTGAACCCTCACTGAAGGCGTGCTTAATCCACTCAGTGATTGGGAGGGAAACCTTCCAAAATCTGTGTGTGAGGAGAACCTGCTTGGCTCAGAAGGGAGCAAAGAAAAAAAGTGAGTGAAAAAAATAACCAGCGAGAGAGAGAGCGAAAAGAACATGAAAGGCAGAGAAAGAAATGAAGGGAGAGAAAAAAATGTTAGAAAAAGAAGGAAAGAAAAAAAGAGCATGAAAGGTAGAGGGAAAAAAAGAAAGCAAAATAAAGTAAGAACATGGAAGCTAGAGAAGGAAAGGAACGAAAAACAATGAATGAACCAACACGAGTGTTAGAGAAAGCTGGAATGGGACAATCAGAGAAAGAAGGACAGACTGACCTGTTAAGCAAGGTTGCAGCCCAGATTCTCCATGTTGGGGGCACATGCCCCCCCATTTCCATCCTGACCTGAGATCATTTCTGCCCTGCTTGGGGAGAGAGAGGAACTGAACGCAGCCCAGCGTGAGCCCAGCGCCAGTTGGAGCCGAGACACCCGCACCTGGAGGACCATCTCCAGAACCTACCTTGATGTTCCCGTCCATTGCCGCTCCCACATGGAGCTCCCTGCCTAGACCTCCCTGGATGAGGTGAGATGGTGCATTGGCAAAGGGGGCTGTGTGTGTGTGTGTGTGTGTCTAATTTTGGGAAGTGATGTCACAAACTGCTGGGGCAGGTTTCCTATTGGTGTGACCGATTTTTGCAAAGCTTTTTTCCCCCCGTTGTCTTCTTCTTTTGGCGCTAGGGCTGGGTGGCTTTCTGTGATGCCATTGCCAAGGGCAGTGGCACAAGGGGCTCAGGGCGGAGAATTGGGGAGCTGAGGGGGGAGGGTGCATGGGGGGGTCACCAGGATAAGAATCACATTTAGCCCTTTCACAGCAATGGTGGTGCACTCACGCACTGCCACACCTTCTAGTATTCACAACTATTAATCTGTACGACAGCAGCACCTACAGAGACCGGGGAAGAATCAAACCCCCGTTGTGCCGGGGGCTGCACAGACCGGAGACAGTCCCTGCCCCAGCTGAGATCAGGGCCCCGTTGGGCCCCGTGCTGCCCAGACATGGCAAGAGACCGGCTCTGCCCCAGAGAGTTTACAGGCTCCATACCCAAAAAGTGGGAGGAGAAACTGAGGCCCAGGGTCAAACAGCAGCACTGAGAATAGAACCCAGGAGTCCTGGCTCCTCTTGCTCTAACCACTAAACCCCACTCTGCTCCCCGAATTGGGGATAGAACCCAGGAGTCCTGGCTCCCCAAAAGAGCAGGAGTGGGGTCTAGTGGTTAGAGGAAGGGAGGCTGGGCGTCAGGACTCCTGAGTTCCCTTCCCAGCGCTGGGGTTAGAGTGGGGTCTGGTACGTTAGCACAGGTGGGGCTGGGATCCAGGACTCCTGGGTTCTTCCCATCCCCCCCGAACCATCTCGCACAGCAGGAAGGGGCTGGGCAGGAAGTGGTGTTGGGGTGAAAACTAACAAGAAATGTAAATCCTCGAAGGCGCCTGTGCCAGGAACTGGGTGGTGCAGAAACCATGGCCCCCGCCTCACCTCTAACCCCCCCCTTGGCTGGCACTGGATTGTGCCCCCTCTGCCTCCACTCCGCCCCTATGAGCCCTGGGGGGCAGAGAATAGCAACAGTGCTGCGCACCCCATCCAATGGTTAAGTGTCGCAGTGACCCAAGGTGTATGTACAGGAGGGGGATGGTGTGTGTGTGTGGCGGGGGGGGGATTTGTGCATGTATTTGTGTATGTCTGGTGTTCTGCAGGGGTTTTGTGTGGGTGGGTGGGGGTTATGTTTGTGTCTGTGCAGGTGTGTGTGTTCATGTGGCTAGATTTGTGCGTGTGTGTGCATCTGTTAGTGGTTGTGTTGGTGTTGGCTGGATTTCTGCAGGTGTTTGTGTATATTAGCAATTGTGTGTGTGTGTGTGTGTGTGTGTGGCTGGATTCATGCATGTGTTTGTGTATGTTTGCAATTGTGTGTGGGTGGGTGTGCCTGCTCTGCTGCCCTCTGCCAGCGCGACAACTGTTTCTCCATATGTCACAGCCCCCATACCGTCGACCCCGGTGGTGATTTCCCCAACTTACAAGGGCTGTCTGGCCTGACCCTTCTCCCCTCTGCGGAATGTGGCGGGGGCTGCAGCTCACCCCTGTGGGGCAGGAGGGCACAGGTGCAGGGTGCTGGGCTCTGATGCACCTGGAAAGCAGCTCCGGTGGAGCGGGGCAGAGCCTGTGGTTTATGTTCTGTGTTGCCTGGTGCTGGGCCATTGCACAATCCCCAGCCACGCTGCACAGCGTGCCCCGAGAGCGGGTGGGGGGCCAAACAGATGATCCAGCACGAGGGGGGAGAGGATATGTGGTTGGGGGGAGAAAAGGCCTTGGGCTGCACTGGGGGAGTGCAGAGCAGGGGTGACACCCCAAAAACCTGCAACAAAGGGATGGATGGGTTGGATGGGTGGATAGAACAGGCAGCAAGCCTAAAATCTAAAAGGGGAGTGTGGGGTCTAGTGGTCAGAGTGGGGGAGCTGGTGGTCAGAATTCCTGGGTTCTATCCCCAGCCCTGGGAGGGGAGTGGGGCCCAGTGGTTACAGTGTGTGTCGAGGGGAGAGCCAGGACTCCTGGGTTCTCTCCCTGACTCTGACTCTCTCTCATGCAATCCCTCGGCAGTTACCCAACTCACCAGCATGTGTGAGTGAGGGGCTGGGGTGACACGGCCCAGAGTCCCATGCTGCCCCTTTGTTACTCAACCCAGGGCAGGGTGGGGGATGGCCTGGGAGACCCACTAAGAAAGGCGCTTCTGGTGGGTTTTTGTGTGGGTCACGCTGCCCCCTGCTGGATAGACCCCTCTAGGTGAGAGCCATGGACCCCTCTAGCCCTGTCTCAGCCCAGGTCAGACCCTGGGAGCCCAGCCCCCTCTGTCGCCATGGCTATGTCTAATGGTCTCCTGGAACGGTCCATTCTCATTGGCAGCTGTCCAGTGGCAGTGAGTTCCACAGGCTTCGGCACATGCTGTGTAGGACAGGAGGTCCTTGTGTTGGGAGCAGTGGGAGTGAACTGTGTGCAGTTGTGTCTCTGAGCACGATTGTGAATATTCTGGTGTGTGTGTGTGATTGCGAGTGTGGCTGAGGGTGTGATTGTTTCTCTCTTTGGGGGTTGGGCTAGCATGTCCTTCTGGGTGTGTTGTGTGTGAGTTTTCTTGGGATTGTGTGAGTCCCTTTGTGTGTCAATATGGCTGGCTGGGGTATGTGTGTGTGTGTGTTTGTGTGTGTGTGTGTGTGAGAGAGAGAGAGAGAGAGAGAGAGAGAGAGAGAGAGAGAGAGACTTGCTGCAGGATACAAAATCCTGCAAAGCCATTTCCTATTGGTTAGCACAGCAACACACTGATACAAACACAGTGTCTCACACACACACACACACACACACACACAGAGCAGGGCTCAGCCCCGCCAGCAGGGGGCAGCAGGGACACACACGTCTCCCCTGGGCCAGCTTGGACAATTTCCCATCACGACCCAGCACAGTGCTGGTGCCCCCACACGGGGGTGGGCAGTGACCGGGCATGGGGGGCAGATGTGCTGGATTCAGAAGGAATCACTTCGGGAAAATCAGTCAAGGCCCTTAGCTGGGGGAGAGAAGAGACACGTGGGGGGGGTGAAACGTTGGTCCAGGGAAACTGAGTCACTCCCAGGACATGCTGTGCAGGGGGGAGCACAGGGTCAGGGAGAGAACCCCAGCCCCATAGAGCCCCAGAGGGATATTGGGGCAGGGGAGGGGACGGAGGGAGGAGAGACCCATCCCCATAGACCCCTAGAGGCAGCAGGATATGGGGTAGCAGGAGAGGGGATGGCGGAGGAGAGACCCATCTCCATAGACCCCCAGAGGCAGGAAATGAGAGAAGGGGGGGAGGGATCCAGCCCTATAGACCTGTAGGGGCAGGGAGATATTGGGGTCAGGAGAGGAGAAGAGGGTTGGCAGAGACCCAGAATGGAGTGCAGGGAAATGGGGTGGTTTGGAGGGAACTGGGGAAGAGAAGAGACACGTGGGGGGGGGACACACGCTGGGACAGGGAAACTGACTCACTCCGAGTACATGCGGAGCAGGGCAGGGTGGAAGCAGATCATGCTGGTCCCAGGATAATTTCGGGGGGTTCTGATTCCCCACTCAGCCGGTGGGCTCACCTCTGGGCTGAGGAGACCTGTGGTGGGGCGGGTCCAGGGGCTGTGTGTGTGTGTGTCAGGCTAGGGGAGCTGCCTGGGCAGAGGTGCTGGAACTGGGGGTGCTGGGGGTGCAGCAGCAGCCCCTGGCTTGAAGCGGTTTCCATCACACCCAGGGGTTACAGTTGGTTCAGTGGCTCAGCCCCCCCCACACACACTATACAGATTGTTCTGGCACCACTGGCCGAGGGTCACCTTCTAGTGCACTTTGCCGCCCCGCTCAGGCCTGCCTGGCTCTCCTAGAGCAGGCGAGTGCCCAGCTCTCCTGTGGCAGGGCTGGCGAAAGCTCAGTACAGATACTAACAGCGCTGGGGAGCCTGGATGAATAGTAGTTGGACAGAGGAGTCTGGGGCAGTTTTATCAGAGAGCAGAACTGAATCCGGAACACAACCCTGGAGCTGCAGTGCTCGGGGTGTGGGCCTGGGTCTCCTGCACCGTCTCCCTGCCCCCCCTCGTGGCATAACAAGTTCCCTGCAGAGAAGCAGGGGTGCGGGAATGAGGGGTGCGGCGGGTGCAGCAGCACCCCCATGTCTCACTGTGAAAAGCTCCAGGTGCGGTGGGAACAAAGCCGCATTATTGTGTGATTCCGGAGAACCCCGGAGCTGTGCTGCCCTGTGTAGTGTGAGCAGGAATTGCACGTTTTCACACTGCTTGTGAACACACCTGGGTACAGTTCGCAGGCTTTCAGCTCCCCCGCTATAAAAAGTGAGAGAGCCCCACTGCCTAGAAGTGCCTGCTCAGCCTGCTGCAGACACTGCCCGGCCTCTGGCCTGCTGCCCTTTCTGTACCACAAACCCCGGCACTGAAGAGACGGATCAGAGCGTCGAAATCAGGGCTTGCCTACAGGGGGACACTCAGCCAAATGAATTTTGATTTGCAAAAGGTGTGAGTTGAAAGTGGGTTAGTTAAATGGCATTGAACCCCTCACTAACCCCATCACAGAACTGACCTTGACATAGAGCAGTAGAGCACAAAGCTATTTCTTCACAGTTTATGGGAGAAAGCTACATACTCTACAGTCCACACCCCTCTGAACATGAGAGCTTTGGGGAGGTTGCCGAGAGGTCCCCAAACCTCTCTGGTGACTTGGCTTCTGGATTCTCCTGTTCTTTACCTTCTCTGGCTGCTGCAGTGCTGCTTTTCTCTCCTTCACCATCATGCAGCCTCCTCCTTCTCTTCCTGTTCAAATAGCAGCAGCAGTTGCTCTGGTAGCTTAGACCTTGTCTACACTAGAACGTACTTCGGTATAACTTACGTCGCTCAGGGGGGTGAATAATCCACACCCCTGAGCGACGTAAGTGATCCCGATCTAAGTGCCATTTTAGAGAGCGCTATGTCGGCAGGAGAGCGTCTCCCACTGACAGAGCTACCGCCTCTCATGGCCAGTGGAGTAATGAAGCTGATGGGAGCAGCTTAGAGCTAAATCTTTACTGACTAGGAAAAGAAATAAGAAACTTATTTACCAGGTTAAAGCAGGAGTTACAGTCTGAGGTTTCAAACAGTAGTAGAAGCTGCTGTAACACGCAAGCTCTGTATGTCCCTTAGGGCTAACCCTAGCCAAACAGCTGGGATCCCTTGCTTATGCTTAGAAGTCGCGCCATCTGCCTGAAGTCCAAGCAGCATAGGGACAGATTCTTCTTGACAGGGATTTTTATTCCATTCCCCCAGAGCTCAAACTGATGGGGCAAGTGTTTGTGAACGTCTCCACCGCCTGGGTGTGTGGGAGCAATCAACCAAGTCTTTTCTCCATCGATGATCCACGGTGGCTTGTCCGATGTCTCAGTCGGAGGCTTCTCTTGTTGGAAAGGAGATGACTCCTCTCCTGGTAAACTAGCATTTCACACTTGGTAATGCTTCAATGCTTCTCTCCTGACTCGGGGCGGGGTGGGCACTGGGGGGGTTTACAGTTTATCACCTAATACCATAGGATACAGCTATTATAGGTGAGAATAATGCAGGCAGCAACTCACAAGCTTTTCATAAAGTCTAAAAACGAAACCCATTTTTATAAATCTAAAACAACACTAACGAACAGGTGAGCAAGACTAGTTTCCAGCCATGTGTTTGTCACTTCTCAGCAAGGCCTAGAGGCCTTGGCATGAGCTGGCACCTGGTCTGCCAGTGTCAGAAGAGGATCTTCCCTCTTATCCCCAGGTGTCCCCCGGAGTCCGTACTGGGACCAGCACTGTACAACTTATTCATGAATGATCTGGGGAAAGGGGTAAACAGTGAGGTGGCAAAATTTGCAGCTGATGCAAAACTACACAAGATAGTTAAGTCCAAATCGGACGGCAAGATTCTATGCCATGGGCTGGAACAGTCCCAGAGCCACCACCCGCCCACTTTGCATTGCTATAAAGAGAGGGGACTCCAAACTGGGGCCCAAACAGCCCTTCCCCTTTGTGCTGAGCCTGGAACGAGGTCACTTCGGAGCGACTGCGCTTGCTGGCCCACCTCTGTCCCTGCCGTGTGAAGCGGGTCAGACATGGGTGCATTTCCAGGGGAAACGGTGACTTTGTTCTCACACTGAACATTTTCATTGCAAACCCAAAAGGTTTTGGTTGGAAAGTTTTCAATTTGGGGCTTTCGATTCTTTTCTATAAAAACTTAAATTTGGTGTGGAAACCATTGAACTGAAAATGAAATTTTCCATCAAAAGTAGTTTCTATAGAAAAATGTCAATGGCTTCTATTGATGTGGGCTCAATCCGCTTCCGCTGCCCCACTCGATGGTGCCGCATGCGCACGGCCAGGCCTGTCCCTCCAGCAGAGTTCACATGGGGAGGGGGAGGAATTGGGAGCTCCCCGCCAGCTCTGCGATCGCTGTATCTCTGGCTGAGGCCTCTGGGGATCCGGCTTGTCAGGCTTCCAGCTGAACCCAAACAGGCAGCTGCTCAGCTGTTAGGCAGGCTCCCGTTCTCGGCGCCCATCCGACAGCTCTAAGGACTGGAAAGCCGGAAGCAGGGGCTGCCCTGTGGGCTGCTGACGGGTTTGGTACCGGTGAGCGAGACACAGTGTGTGTCGGCTTCACTTGCAGCGCCAGCACCAGCCATCGGCCCCATTTCCCAGCCTGGAGCCAAAGCCGGTTTCCCCAGCAAACCCCTGTTCAGAGCTTCAATGCTGCCGTGTGGAGCCTGGCCAGGCCGTCTCTCCCTGGGCTCCATCGGTTAGTTCTGGTGGGCCCATGTGAGCGCGGTGCCCCCCAGTGCGCATGCTGCACGTCTGCCTGGGAGAGCTCAGGAGCTAGAGCTGCGGCAGCACCAGAGCTGGGTGCCCCCATCCTGTGGAGATGCTGGATGTATGTGACTGGGGGAGGCAAGAGGGATCCTCGCTGTGCTGCTACCAGGACATTAGCATTGCCTGATTGCAGTTTGGAAGAGATGGGTTTGTGAGAATACTGAAAATGAGAAATACATTGCTAAGCTGATCTAGTGACAAATTTGTAAAGGAATCTTCGTGTAAAAGCGACTAAGATGCACTGCTGGAGGTTTGGTTGCGATTGGCTGGAGAGAAAGAGGAAAATGAGAAACACATTCCTTATCAGTGCTATTTCTCAAATTTCTCATAGAATCATGCTTCCAAATAGATTAGGAAGAGAAATACAAACTATATGAAAATGCTTCCTGAGTTGTGCTAGTGATGAATTACAGGTTAAACACCATTAGGATGGACTACGAGACATTTGGCAGAGATCTGTTCGTGAGAAAGATGAAGAATGAAAAATAAATTCCTGAACTCTGCTAGTGACAAATGTCACAAGGAATCACGCTTCAAATGACATTAGTATTGTCTGCTTGTGGTTTGGAAGAGATGGATTTATGAGAATACTGAAAATGAGAAATACGTTGCTGATCTATGCTAGGGAGAAATTTCTCGAGGCATCTTCGTTTCAAAGCCACTAAGATGGACTGCTGGAGAATTGGTTGAGGTTGGCTGGTGAGAAAGACGAAAATCAGAAATTTATTCCTGAGTTGTGCTAGTGAGAAATTTCTCAAGGAGTCTTTGTTAAAATGCCACTAGGATGCACTACTGGTCAGTTGGTAGACATGGGTTCGTGAGAGAAGGAAACATGTGAGATTCATTCCTGATCTGTGCTGGGACAAATTTCACAAAGCGTCATGCTTCAAAAGACTTTAGTATTGTCTGCTTGTCTTTTGGAAGAGATGAGTTTGGGAGACTACTGAAAATGAGAACTACATTGCTAAGCTGATCTAGGGACAAATTTGTAAAGGAATCTTCGTGTAAAAGCGACTAAGATGGACTGCTGGAGGTTTGGTTGAGATTGGCTGGAGAGAAAGACAAAAATGAGAAATTTATTCCTGAATTGTGCTAGTGATGAATTTCTCTTGGAATCCCGTTGAAAAGCCATTAGGATGGACTACGGGATATTTGGCGGAGATCTGTTCGTGAGAAAGATGAAAATGACAAATAAATTCCTGAACTGGGCTAGTGGCAAATTATATGAAAATGCTTCCTGAGCTGCGCTAGTGACAAATTTCTCCAGGAACGCCACTAAGATGCACTACTGCTCAGTTGGGAGAGAGGAACCCAAGGGTTTGTGAGAATAGTGAAAATGAGACCTCCATTGCTGATCTGAGCTAGGGAAAAATTTCTCAAGGAATCCTTTTTTTGAAAACCATTAGGATGCTCTGCTAGTGATTTGAAAGAGATCAGTTCCTGCGCAAAATGGAAAAAGCGAATTATATTCCTGATCTCTGAGAGTGAGAAATTTCTCATGGAATCATGCTTCAAAAGACATTAGGATGCTCTGCTAATGGTTTGGGAGAGATCCGTTAGTAAGAAATACAAAAAAGATGAACATGCTTCCTGAGCTGCGCTAGTGACACCTTTCTCAAGGAATCTTTGTTTAAACGCCACTAGGATGCACTTCTGGTCAGCTGGTAGGGATCAGTTCGTGAGACAAGGAAACATCCGAGATTCATTCCTGATCTGTGTAGGGACAAATTTCACAAGGCGTCATGCTTGAAAAGACGTTAGTATTGTCTGCTTACGGTTTGGAAGAGATGGGTTTGTGAGAATACTGAAAAAGAGAACTACATTGCTGAACTGTGCTAGTGAGAAATTTATCAAGGACTCTTTGTCTGAAAACCATTACAACACACTTCTAAAGGGTTGGTAGAGATCGGTTTTTGAGAAAGACGAAAAATGAGAAACAAATTCCTGATCAGTGCTAGGACACATTTCTCATGGAATTGTGCTTCAGAAGCCACTAGGAGTCTCTGTTAGTGGTTTGAAAAGGATCTGTTCCTGGGAAATATGGAAAATGCCATTATAGTCCTGATCTGTTATGGAGAGACATTTCTCGTGGAATCATGCTTCAAAAGAGAATAAGATGCTCTGCTAATGGTTTGGTAGAGATCTATTGGTGACTAAAACAACAAATTTGAAAATCCTTCCTGAGCTGCGCTAGTGACACATTTCTCAAGGAATCTTTGTTTAAACGGCACTAGGATGCACTTCTGGTCAGCTGGTAGTGATCGGTTCGTGAGACAAGGAAACATGAGAGATTCATTCCTGATCTGTGTAGGGAGCAAGGCGTCATGCTTCAGAAGACATTAGTATTGTCTGCTTGTCTTTTGGACGGGATTGGTTTGTGAGAAGACTGAAAATGAGAAATACATTGCTGAACTGTGCTAGTGACAAATTTCTCAAGGAGTCTTCGTTTAAAAGCCTCTAGGATGGCTGCAGAACAATTAAACTGATGAGAGCTCCCATTCAGCTGGGGTGGGAATTCAGTCTCTGTGTTCTGTCAGTGCAGCTAGAGCAATAGGAAAACCTCACCAGTCACTGTAGCAACTGTCTACTCCAAAGTACTACAGGAGCATTTTACGTGTAGACAGCCTGAGAGTGAGACCAGACCTACCTCCAGTTGGCACTAGGGATGCGCCAGCACTGAGACTACAGCAATGACAACAGTTCAATGCTTCCGGAGTTGGCACGGAGATTCAAATCTACGTGGGAAGGCCCCAAGGGATTTCTAGTCCAGCACCTTAACCCCTCAGCCACAGCTACCTGATGGCCACTGGCTTCCCTACCCTATGATTCTCTTAGTGAATTATCACTTCACATTGTTTGCTCAGACCAGCCTCCCCGGCCCACTCACTGCTGTGCGGGGCTGTAAGTGTGTCCATTGCTGGACAGCAGGAATTCCTGCCCATTTCCCTTCCGGCTGGAGCAGGATTGGAGTGTGTTTGTGTTAATGACATTGCTGTAGATTGTTGTTCGTTCCCCATCTTGACAATTCAGACAGTCCCTTTCCCATTCAGATCTCCAGCATTTCGTTCCAATAGCAGGGGTCCGGTTTTCTCTGGGGCACTGACATGTTTCAGGGGGTTGGTGAGTGAACTCAGCCTTGCATTCCATCCTTGATGGGGCGGGACAAGGGTGGTCAGTTTTGTTGGGTCAGAAAGTTGGCAACCCTAGATCCAGGGGAAACAAACACCCAACGAGGCTGGCCAGGGGCAGGACATCAGCTTTGAAGGGAGGGGTGGGGGTGGCAGTGACATCACAAAGGCCTGTTGCAGGAACTCGGCCTATTGGGCAAAGGTGGTGGGGAGGGGGTGACCTCACAGAGAGATCCTGACATCAGCCGGGCAGGACAGAGGTGCAGGGCCAGGCCATTCTCTGAGACCCCCCCGGCTTTGCTGCCGCAAATCTCCTTCGCAAGGTCTCTCCTCGAGGACTGAGAGAGAATTAGGATTCACGGATGTGAGCATGGGGAGGAACCTCTGTGGAGTTTTCTCCTTTCCTACCACTGATTGTGCCGAAAACAAACTTCCCTTTTCCAAGGTAAGAGGCCCAGAGAGGTTTGGAACCTGTTCAGTCTTATCCGCCTGGTGCAGGCAGCATTCTATTCCCAGAAAACACTGGCTTAAGGTGGCCGAATTTGATTTCCTGCCTAGGACTTTGACGCTTAGAATCCCTGGGGACATTGGGGTTTATCCTTTTTGGTTTCCCTTTTCCTCTTTCCTCCCTCCTTTCTCCTCTTCTCTTGCTTCTTTTTCCCCTTTCCCCGGCTTCCCTCCCTCTACCAAGAAGGGGTGTGTGTGGAGTGTGGATGGGGTGGGGGGGTGCTCTCATTGCGGGAGGTCCTCACAAAGAGGTGAGGCTGGATCTGAGCGTGATCCCCTCTGATGGTGATCTGGGCCATCCTTTGGGACATCTGGTGAGACCTCTCAGCCTCCCGCCCCTCAGAGTCTCAGTGCTGATTGGCCGAGCAGGGGGCTATCACCAGCGAGGAGACTCAGGGCTTGTCTACACTACAAAATTAGGTCGGATTTATAGAAGCCGGTTTTATAGAAACCGGTTTTATGCAGCCGACTGTGTGTGTCCCCACATAAAATGCTCTAAGTGCATGAAGTCGGCGGACCGCGTCCACAGTACCGAGGTTAGCGTCGACTTCCGGCGCATTGCACTATGGGTGCCTATGGGTACCTGTCCCACAGTTCCCGGAGTCTCCGGCGCCCATTGGAATTATGGGTTGAGATCGCAATGCCCGAATGATGCAAAGCAGTGCCGCGGGGGGTTCTGGGTACATTGCATCACGCCCCTCCCCCGCCGTCACAGCAACGGCAGACAATAGATTCGCGCCTTTTTACCTGGGTTACCTGTGCAGACAACATACCACGCCAAGCATGGAGCCCGCTCAGCTCAGCTCACCGTCAGCATATGTCTTCCGGGTGCCGGCAAACGTGGGACTGCATTGCTAAACAGCAGCAGCAGCTTACTGCCTTTTGGCGGTAGACGGTGCAGCATGAATAGTAGCCTTCATCGGTGCTCGGGATGCTGGTAGCTGTGGGGCTGGCAGCCGTAGGGCTGCATTGCACCAGCCCCTTGCCTTTTGGCAGTAGATGGTTTATTACGACTGGTAACCGTCCTGTCAGTATTGTCTGCTGAGCATCCAGAAGAGGCCGAGGGCGATCTGGGTGCTCAGCAGATCTGCAAGAAGAGCTTTCCTCAGGTCTGAAAGCAAGTAAATTTACAGGTTGCCTGAAATGCTCATAGATGTCCTCGTTGGACAATGATGGTTACCAGTCGTAGTATACTATTTGCTGCCAAGTATTGTCTGCTAAGCACCCAGAAAAGGCCGAGGGCGATCTGGGTGCTGGCAGACATGTGGCTGGCACACGTGGGGCTACATTGCTACACAGCAGCAACCCCTTGCCTTTAACCGTCCTCGTTGGACAATGATGGTTACCAGTCGTAGTATACTATTTGCTGCCAAGTATTGGCTGCCAAGCACCCAGAAAATGCCGAGGGCTATCAGTCATGCTGCACTGTCGTCTTAAGATGTAAAAAATAGATTTGTTCTGTATTCATTTCCTTCCCCCCTCCCTCCGTCAAATCAACGGCCCACTAAACCCAGGCTTAGGAGTTCAATCTCTGGGGGGGGGGGCATTCTGTGTGACAGTTGTTTGTATTTCTCCCTGATGCACAGCCACCTTTCTTGATTTTAATTCCCTGTACCTGTACGCCATGTCGTCAGTCGCCCGCCCCTCCCTCCCTCCCTCCCTTCTTCCCCTGGTCTTTAGATACTAGTTTCGTGCCTTTTTTCAGACCAGACGCCATAGCTAGCACTGGGATCATGGAGCCCGCTCAGATCACCGCGGCAATTATGAGCACTATGAACACCACGCGCATTGTCCTGGAGTATATGCAGAGCCTGGACATGCCAAAGCAAAACCAGGAGGACCAGCTGAGGAGGAGGAGGCGATTGCAGCGCGGCGACGATAGTGATGAGGAAATTGACATGGACCTCTCACAAGGCACAGGCCCCAGCAATGTGGAAATCATGGTGTTACTGGGGCAGGTTCATGCCATGGAATGCCGATTCTGGGCCCGGGAAACAAGCACAGACTGGTGGGACCGCATCGTGTTGCAGGTCTGGGACGATTCCCAGTGGCTGCGAAACTTTCGCATGCGTAAGGGCACTTTCATGGAACTTTGTGACTTGCTTTCCCCTGCCCTGAAGCGCCAGAATACCAGGATGAGAGCAGCCCTCACAGTTGAGAAGCGAGTGGCGATAGCCCTGTGGAAGCTTGCAACGCCAGACAGCTACCGGTCAGTCGGGAATCAATTTGGAGTGGGCAAATCTACTGTGGGGGCTGCTGTGATCCAAGTTGCCAGGGCAATGAGAGACCTGGTGATATCAAGGGTAGTGACTCTGGGAAACGTGCAGGACATAGTGGATGGCTTTGCTGCAATGGGATTCCCAAACTGTGGTGGGGCGATAGACGGAACCCATATCCCTATCTTGGCACCGGCGCACCAAGCCACCGAGTACATAAACCGCAAGGGGTACTTTTCAATGCTGCTGCAAGCCCTGGTGGATCACAAGGGACGTTTCACCGACATCAACGTGGGCTGGCCGGGAAGGGTACATGATGCTCGCGTCTTCAGGCACTCTCTTCTGTTTCGAAAGCTGGAGGAAGGGACTTTCTTCCCGGACCAGAAAATAACCATTGGGGATGTTGAAATGCCTATCGTGATCCTTGGGGACCCAGCCTACCCCTTAATGCCATGGCTCATGAAGCCATACACAGGCAGCCTGGACAGGAGTCAGGACCTGTTCAACTACAGGCTGAGCAAGTGCCGAATGGTGGTGGAATGTGCATTTGGGCGTTTAAAAGCGCGCTGGTGCAGCTTACTGACTCGCTGTGACCTCAGCGAAAAGAATATCCCCATTGTTATTGCTACTTGCTGTGCGCTCCACAATATCTGTGAGAGTAAGGGGGAGACATTTATGGCGGGGTGGGAGGTAGAGGCAAATCGCCTGGCCGCTGATTACGCGCAGCCAGACACCAGGTCGGTTAGAGCAGCACAGCAGGGCGCGGTGCGCATCAGAGAGGCTTTGAAAACTAGTTTTGTTACTGGGCAGGATATGGTGTGAAACTTCTGTTTGTTTCTCCTTGATGAAATTGCAGCCCCCCCCCCACGCACCCGGTTAACTCTACTACCCTCTAAACCAAGCACCCCAACCTCCCCTACCCTCCCCTCTTCAAGCACCACTTGCAGAGGCAATAAAGTCATTGTTACTTCACATTCATGCATTCTTTATTAATTGAGCACACAACTAGGGGGATAATTGCAAAGGTAGCCCGGGATGGGTGGGGGAGGAGGGAAGCAGCACACAACTAGGGGGATAATTGCAAAGGTAGCCCGGGATGGGTGGGGGAGGAGGGAAGGAAAAGGACACACTGCACTTTAAAACTTTAAAACTTATTGCTGTGGAAATCATCTAGGGTGGAGTGATTGGGTGGCCGGAGGCCCCCCCACCGTGTTCTTGGGCGTCTGGGTGAGGAGGCAATGGGACTTGGGGAGGAGGGCTGGTGGTTACAGAGGGGCTGTAGCGGCGGTCTCTGCTCCTGCTGTTGGTTACAGAGGGGCTGTAGCGGCAGTCTCTGCTCCTGCTGCCTTTCCTGCAGCTCAACCACACGCAGGAGCATATCACTTTGATGCTCCAGCAGCCGGAGCATCGACTCTTGCTTTATGAGTACAAGTTGACGCCACTTCTGCTCTTCAGCCCGCGTTTCAGCACGCAACCTCTGCTCTTCAGCCCGTGACTTCTCCTCTTCAGCCCGCCACCTCTCCTCTCGCTCATATTGGGCTTTTTTAAAATCAGTCATTGACTGCCTCCACGCATTCTGCTGTGCTCTGTCAGCGTGGGAGGCAGTCTGTAGTTCAGTGAACATTTCGTCACGCGTCCTTCGCTTCCTTCTTCGAATATTCACTAGCCTCTGTGAAGGTGAAACATTTGCAGCTGGTGGAGGAGAAGGGAGAGTTGTTTAAAAAAAGATACATTTTTGAGAACAATGGGTACACTCTTTCACGTTAGATTTTGCTGTTCACATCACACAGCACATGTGCTTTCGTTACAAGGTCGCATTTTTCCTCTTATATTGAGGGCCTGCCGGTTTGGTGTGAGAGATCACTCACGCAGTGCCAGGCCACAGATTTCAGCTTGCAGGCAGCCATGGTAAGACACAGTCTTTTGGCTTGTTTAACCTTGTTAACAAGTGGGGATGGTTTAAAACAGTACTGCTCTCATTAAGCATACCAAGCACCCGTTGGGTTGGCCATTTAAAATGGGTTTGCAATGTAAAAGGAGGGGCTGCGGTTTCAGGTTTAACATGCAGCACAAACCCAACTAACTCCCCTCCCCCCCACACCCAATTCTCTGGGATGGTCACTTCACCCCTCCCCCCCACCGCGTGGTTAACAGCGGGGAATATTTCTGTTCAGCAGAGCAGGAAGGGGCACCTCTGAATGTCCCCTTAATAAAATCTCCCCATTTCAACCAGGTGACCGTGAATGATATCACTCTCATGAGGATAACAAAGAGCGATAAGGAATGGATGTTGTCTGCATGCCAGCAAACACCGGGACCATACGCTGCCATGCTTTGTTATGCAATGATTCCAGACTACGTGCTACTGGCCTGGCGTGGTAAAGTGTCCTACCATGGCGGACGGGATAAGGCAGCCCTCCCAAGAAACCATTTGCAAAGGCTTTGGGAGTACATGAAGGAGAGCTTTCTGGAGATGTCCCTGGAGGATTTCCGCTCCATCCCCATACACGTTAACAGACTTTTCCAGTAGCTGTACTGGCCGCGATTGCCAGGGCAAATTAATCATTAATCATTAAACACGCTTGTTTTTAAACCATGTGTAATATTTACAAAGGTACACTCACCAGAGGTCCCCTGTGTGCCCCCAGGGTCTTGGGTGAGTTCGGGGGTTACTGGTTCCAGGTCCAGGGTGACAAACATATCCTGGCTGTTGGGGAAACTGGTTTCTCCGCTTCCTTGCTGCTGTGAGCTATCTATGATGTTCTCTCCATCCTCATCTTCCTCGTCCGCCGAACCCGCTTCCCTGTCTCCAGAGAGGGACTGATAGCACACGCTTGGGCTACTGGTGGCTTCACCCCCTAGAATGGCATGCAGCTCCTCGTAGTAGCGGCATGTTTGCGGCTCAGCCCCGGACCTTCCGTTTGCGTCTCTGGCTTTGTGGTAGGCTTGCCTTAGCTCCTTAATTTTCACGCGGCACTGCTGTGCGTCCCTGTTATGGCCTCTGTCCTTCATGGCCTTGGAGATCTTTTCTAATGTTTTGCCATTTCTTTTACTGTTTCGGAGTTCGGCCAGCACTGCTTCATCTCCCCAGATGGCGATCAGATCCCATACCTCCCATTCGGTCCAGGCTGGAGCTCTTTTGCGATCCTGGGACTGGGACTGGGACTCCATCACGGTTACCTGAGCTGATGAGCTCTGCGTGGTCACCTGTGCTCTCCACGCTGAGCAAACAGGAAATGAAATTCAAACGTTCGCGGGGCTTTTCCTGTCTACCTGGCCAGTGCATCTGAGATGAGAGTGCTGTCCAGAGCGGTCACAATGAAGCACTGTGGGATAGCTCCCGGAGGCCACTAATGTCGAATTCCGTCCTCACTACCCAATTCCGACCCCCATAAGGCCGATTTTATCGCTAATCCCCTCGTCGAGGTGGTGTAAAGAAACCGGTTTAAAGGGCCCTTTAAGTCGAAAGAAAGGGCTTCGTCGTGTAAACGTGTCCAGGTTTAAGTCGACTTAACGCAGCTAAAGTCGACCTAAACTCGTAGTGTAGACCAGGCCCGAGGTCCTTTTGGCCTCTTTTCAAATCAGACAAATAAGTCACAACCAATCCAATGTATGGGATTAATCTTGCTGCTTCTCTCCATTAATTGTCTCTTAGCAGGTCATGATTTCCTCTAATGGTCTAGGTCTTCTAAAATACTTGCTGAATAATTCCTATGAACCACTGTTGGTCTGTAGCTCACTTGAGAGTACTTTATTCTGATCAGTCACTGTATGAAATTCAAGATGTCTCAGATAGGTTGAAAGTCAGGAGCAGTGTTTCCTCACATTTTTTATGTCCGTGTGCGGAATGAATTTTGTGATGTGCACCAATATGTGCAATTTTGTTATGTGACACATCACCTGTATATTGCTGCACATCACAAAATTCATTCTGCACATGGACGGTGTGTGGCAGGGGTGAGGCTGAAGGGTTCAGAGTGTGGGAGGGGGCTGAAGTGGGGCAGAGGGTTGGGGTGTGGGCTGTGGGGTGGGGCTGGGAATGAGGGGCTCAGGGCTAGGGCAGAGGGTTGGGGTGCAGGGGGTGAGGGCTCTGGCTGGGGGTGCGGGCTTTGGGATGGGGCTAGGAATGAGGGGCTCAGGGCTAGGGAAGAGGGTTGTGGTGCATGGGGAGAGGGCTCCGGCTGGGGGTGTGGGCTCTGTGGTAGGGCTGGGAATGAGGGGATGAGGGCTGGAGCAGAGGGTTGGGGTGCAGGGGGGTGAGGGCTCTGGCTGGGGATGCAAGCTCTGGGCTGGGGCTTGGAATGAGGGGTTTGGGGAGCAGGTTGCCCGAGGGAGAGAGGACTCCCCCCAGCCCTCTCTCACCACAGCAGCTCAGGGCCAGGTGAGAGAGCATCTGTCTCCTGGCCGCAGCAGCTCTGGTGGGGCTGGGCTGGGGGAGGGGACAGGATTTATTTTTCCTAAGTCAGAACGGGGAAGGGAAGGAGTTATGCTTCAGTTTTTACCTTATAAACTTTGGTCCTGTCTAATATATAAGACACTATGGGAATAAGACACCATGTCATGTGGTGACATCACAAGAGCAGAGGGTGTGAGAACTGCAGCAACCGAGAGGGCAGGGGATTTAGAGTCAGATTGCTTCAAATGCTGCATTCGTCGGCTGACATTTAACAGCAATGCTTAGCTAACAAAATGGAGAAATGAATTCTCTGCTAAAGATTCCACCTGCCCCTTTGGCCAACTCCACCCCTTCCCTGAACAGAGTGTGCTCAGAACAACACCCGCCCCCCCCCCCACACACAAACACACAAGCCCACAGCTGGGCACCCAGCACAAAGCAAGGGAGGGGGTTGTTTGGTTTGTTTTATTTTTACTTTGCAAAAGGTTTTTTCAAAAGCATTTTCTGCCCCTCTTACCCATGGTAAGGAAGCAGATGGTTGGGGGGAAGGGAACCTGAGAGTGGTGGAGCCAGGGCAGTGGGGGGAAGTTGCCGGAGGCTGAAGAGGGAAACGGGGGGCTGAAGGTGACCAGGTGCGGTGAGGGGAAGGGAACAGTTGTGGGAGGCTGAACGGGGTGATGGGGGGCAGTTGGAGGAGGCTGAAGGGGGCGATGGGGGGAAGGGGACATTTGGGGGGAGGCTGAAGGGGGCAATGGGTTGAAGGAGGCTGGGGCAGAGTGGCAGTTGTGGGGGCTGCTCATCCCCATGGGAGGGGAGGAGGAAGAGGAGCTGCCCTTGTATCAGAAGCTGTTTCCTATTAGAACTTGCAACTTCACTGTTCCTGAGCAGGGTCCTGTGATCAAAGGGGAACTAGATGGGTTCATGGAGGACAGGTCCAGCAATGGCTGTTAGCCGGGATGGGCAGGGATGTGTCCCTAACCTCTGTCTGTCAGAAGCTGGGAATTGGGCAACAGGGGATGGGTCACTGGATGATTCCTACGCAAAAGAATTAATGGACACAAATCTGACATCAGGAATCATAATACTCAAAAACCAGTGGGAGAACACTTTAACCTGTCTGGCCATTCTATGACAGACCTGCGGGTGGCTATCTTAAAACAGAAAAACTTCAAAAACAGACTCCAACGAGAGACTGCTGAGCTGGAATTGATATGCAAACTAGACACAATCAACACAGGATTAAATAAAGACTGGGAATGGCTGAGCCATTACAAACATTGAATCTATCTCCCCTTGTAAGTATTTTCACATTTGCTTCTTATCAAACTGTCTGTACTGAGCCATCTTGATTATCACTTCAAAAGTTTTTTTTCTCTTACTTAATTGGCCTCTCAGAGTTGGTAAGACAACTCCCACCTGTTCATGCTCTCTGTATGTGTGTGTATATATATCTCCTCAATATATGTTTCACTCTATATGCATCCGAAGAAGTGGGTTGTAGCCCACGAAAGCTTATGCTCTAATAAATTTATTAGTCTCTAAGGTGCCACAAGTACTCCTGTTCTTTTTGCGGATACAGACTAACACGGCTGCTACTCTGAAACCTGGATGATTCCTGTCTGTTCATTCCCTCTGGGGCACCTGGCACTGGCCACTGTTGGCAGACAGGACACTGGGCTAGATGGACCTTTGCTCTGACCCAGTCTGGCCATCCTTATCTTCTAATGTACTTCTCACATGCTCAGTAACATCTGCAAGTTGCTGCCCTCACGCGCCATCAGAATCTGCTCCCTGCAATCAAAGGCAGGGAATATCCCCCTGAAGGGGAGAAATTGGAGGGGAGGGATGGGCAGAGGGACAAATCTGGGACAAGCTCAGGGGTTCAGACTGGGGTGGGGGGCGGCCTGCCCTGCCAGGTAGGTGCAGAAGGGAAAACCCCCAGATAGAGGGAGGCAGAGGGGAGAAAAGTTACGACGGGTGGGGGGAGCCGTCAGCAGCAGTTCCAAACTAGGGTGTGGTGGAGGGTAGAAGGACTTGTGTTCCTCACTGGATGGTCCATCTCAGCACCCCCTCCCCAGGGCTGTGGTGTTAAAGTGCCTGGCCCAGTGCCCAGGTACCGCAGCTCTGCTCTAGCTGAAATGGTGACTGAGCTGCCGAAGGAGACTTGATTCAGGGAAATAGTTTACACCCTCTCCCCCACCCCCCTGGGCTCTGCTGGCATCAGCTCCTGAGCCAGAGACTGCAGGTGATACGAGAGATCTGGGGTAAGTGCTGGGCCCAGGCTGAAAAGTGACTCTGCAGAAATGGCTCCTGTCACTCCATCTCTGCCCCCGAGTGTCTGCGCGGTGCAGAGCTGCTGCCCCAGCACCCCCAGGCTCACCCCCGTTAGCAGTGGCTGTAGCTATTGGCGAGGAAATGCCCACGGGAATGCAGGACAGTGACCAGCTCTTCGTGCAGGAGGGAGAGGGGAGAGACTGGCCCGGGCAGCTGGAGCAATCAGTGGGGAGGGAGGTTCTGGGCACCCAGCCTTGCCCAGCTCCATTCCCTGCAGCCCCCCGGGGCAGTGACTTTCCTGGGAGAGAGGAGGGGCAGAGAGAGGAAAAGCCAGTTCCTGCCTCTGCCTGGTCCCTGCGCTGCTGAGGGAATGGGCTGTTCTGGGGACAGTGTCGGGGGATCCCCCAAAGTGGCTCCTTTGATTCTACTCTTTTCTGGCGTTTGGCTCAGAGACTCTTTTCCTGGGATAGTGTAATAGTGTCTAGTGGGTTTTGTCCCGGGGGAGAGGTCGGGTCTGTGCTGTAATAGCGTCACTGAGGCTTCTCCCAGAGAAATGGCTGTGGTGGATCCAGCTCAGGTAGGGGATTTTGGGGGAGGTGCTGGGGAGGGTTGTTGTAGAGGGGGAGGGTCATGAAATCATAGAGTTCACGGTTCTAAGGAAGGGTAGAAGGGAGTACAGCAAAACAGAGACAATGGATTTCAGGAAGGCGGATTTTGGTAAGCTCAGAGAGCTGATAGGTAAGGTCCCAGGGGAATCAAAACTGAGGGGAAAAACAACTGAGGAGAGTTGGCAGTTTTTCAAAGGGACACTATTAAGGGCCTGAAAGCAAGCTATTCCGCTGAGTAGGAAAGATAGGAAATGTGGCAAAAGACCTCCTTGGCTTAACCACGAGATCTTGCATGATCTAAAAAATAAAAGGAATCATATAAAAAATGGAAACTAGGACAGATTACAAAGGATAAATATAGGCAAACAACACAGGAATGCAGGGGCAAGATTAGAAAGGCAAAGGCACAAAATGAGCTCAAACTGGCTATGGGAATAAAGGGAAACAAGAAGTCTTTTTATCAATACTGTCGGAGAAAAACACAGTTCTCACTCTTTGGTTGGGTACAGCAAAGTCAGATACTTTATTCTCTCTTTATCAATTGCATAGAGGGAGAGAGTGCACTAGGACACAGGGTCTCCCCCTCCTAGGCAGGTCTCTCCCAGGTAAACAATTACAGCAAGCATTTATACCTTTTGTTACAGACAATAATGAGCAACAGCTGCATTTTGTTTATACATAGGTCATCCTGATATCTTATTTTCCTCACTTGTTTAGACTCTAGTCTACATACAATATTATCTACACAAGGTCGCAACAACTTCTCACACAGTTCTTTCCCACTCGCCTCACACAATCCTCGCTTCTACAAATCTCGCGTTATTAGGGTTACAGTTAGTCTAACTCTTGCTAACAAACTGTCATGCATTGCAATCCCCTTCCTGTCCGTTCTTTCTCTGCTTCCACAATACATTAGAAGCAAGAGGAAGACCAAGGACAGGGTAGGCCCACTGCTCAGTGAGGAGGGAGAAACAGTAACAGGAAACTTGGAAATGGCAGAGATGCTTAATGACTTCTTTGTTTTGGTCTTCACCGAGAAGTCTGAAGGAATGACTAACATAGTGAATGCTAATGGGAAGGGGGTAAGTTTAGAAGATAAAATAAAAAAAGAACAAGTTAAAAATCACTTAGGCCTGGTCTACACTAACCCCCAACTTTGAACTAAGGTACGCAACTTCAGCTACGTGAATAACGTAGCTGAAGACGACATACCTTAGTTCGAACTTACCGCGGATCAGACGCGGTCCACACGCGGCAGGCAGGCTCCCCGTCGACTCCGCGGTACTCCTCTCGCCGAGCTGGAGTACCGCAGTCGACGGCGAGCACTTCCGGGATCGATATATCGCGTCCAGACCAGACGCGATAAATCGAACCCGGAACTTCGATTCCCAGCCGCCGAACTAGCGGCTGGGTGTAGACATACCCTTAGAAAAGTTAGACGCCTGCAAGTCACCAGGGCCTGATGAAATGCATCCTAGAATACTCAAGGAGCTAATAGAGGAGGTATCTGAGCCTCTAGCTATTATCTTTGGAAAATCATGGGAGACAGGAGAGATTCCAGAGGACTGGAAAAGGGCAAATATAGTGCCCATCTCTAAAAAGGGAAATAAAAACAAGCCAGGAAACTACAGACCAGTTAGTTTAACTTCTGTGCCAGGGAAGATAATGGAGCAAGTAATCAAGGAAATCATCTGCAAACACTTGGAAGGTGGTAAGGTGATAGGGAATAGCCAGCATGGATTTGTAAAGAACAAATCATGTCAAACCAATCTGATAGCTTTCTTTGCTAGGATAACGAGTCTTGTGGATAAGGGAGAAGCGGTGGATGTGGTATACCTAGACTTCAGTAAGGCATTTGATAGGGTCTCGCATGATATTCTTATCGATAAACTAGGCAAATACAACTTAGATGGGGCTACTATAAGGTGGGTGCATAACTGGCTGGATAACCGTACTCAGAGAGTATTAATGGTTCCCAATCCTGCTGGAAAGGTATAACAAGTGGGGTTCCGCAGGGGTCTGTTTTGGGACCGGCTCTGTTCAATATCTTCATCAATGATTTAGATATTGGCATAGAAAGTATGCTTATTAAATTTGTAGATAATACCAAACTGGGAGGGATTGCAACTGCTTTGGAGGATAGGGTCATAGTTCAAAATGATCTGGACAAATTGGAGAAATGGTCTGAGGTAAACAGGATGAAGTTTAACAAAGACAAATGCAAAGTGCTCCACTTAGGAAGGAACAATCAGTTTCACACATACAGAATGGGAAGAGACTGTCTAGGAAGGAGTACGGCAGAAAGGGATCTAGGCATTATAGTGGATCACAAGCTAAATATGAGTCAACAGTGTGATGCTGTTGCAAAAAAAGCAAACATCATTCTGGGATGCATTAACAGGTGTGTTGTGAGCAAGACATGAGAAGTCATTCTTGCGCTCTACTCTACGCTGGTTAGGCCTCAACTGGAGTATTGTGTCCAGTTCTGGGCACCATATTTCAAGGAAGATGTGGAGAAATTGGAGAGGGTCCAGCATGGTCTAGACAGTATTTGGTCCTGCCATGAGGGCAGGGGACTGGACTCAATGACCTCTTGAGGTCCCTTCCTGTCCTAGAATCTATGAATCTATGAAGGAGGCAACAACCTGTCATGTGTGATCTAAGGAGCAGGAAAAGAATCTGGGAATTACCTTTTGTAAAATCTCTTCTTCTTCCAAAAAGCTGTGGAAATAGCTGATTCAAGAAGTTGTTGACAGATGGATAGTACGTGTCTATCAGCTCCTGGGTTCACTAGCCGTTGTCAACCAAGCAAGTTGGCAGACTGAAGGCAGGGCAAGAATGCTGAACCAGAACGGTCTTTGCTCTTGTCACACATGACATCACAATAAACTTATGCATACACACACACACACACACAGAGACATACAGACAGAGGCTGGTACCATTAGCAACAGGAATTTTGATTTCTGGGAGGGGCTGCACAAAGGACTGATACTTTGCATATACAGAATATATCACATTGTACCTGGGGAGTCACAAAGTAGTTTACAAACTTGAATTCAAGGAGCCTGACAGCTGCCCTGAGCAGGACCAGGTGAAGGTGGGGCTGTACTGAGGGGTCTGCGAGCTGCAGCGGGACGAGCTGGACTGGGTTTCGCTCTGGTGGAGCAGGTGAGAGGGTCTGGGGGCTGTCACCCCAGTGGCCGAAGCCCGGAGCACTGACCCCCTCACTCCTCTTGTGGCTGAAGTCCAGAGCCCCAACCTCCCTCCCTGCCCTCCTGTGGATGAGTCACAGAGCCCAGAGCCCCCACTCCCCTCCACCTCCCCAGCGGCTGAAGCTTGGAGCCCTGATCTCCCCCCCATGGCAGCCGAAGACCAGGTCTCTTCCCTTCATCTCTCTTGGTGGCTTGAGCTTGGACCACAAGCCCGGAGTCCTCCCTTCCCCCCTCCGCCCTGGGTGCTATAGCCCGGATCCTGGAGTCTCTACCCAGTTGTGGGAGACCAGAGCCCCAAACCCAGAGCTCCCCCTCCATCGATCAAGCCTGGAGCCCTGAGCCCATCCCCACCCCCGGGAGTTGTTTCGGAAGATGGTACACGCCTATGTAGGGCCCTATGAAATCTCTTTTATTATTGGGGATTTTCCAATTTAGTATTTTCTGAGTTTTGTCCTTTCCATTTCTTAAAAATTAATTCCATCTTTATGGTTTTTGTGTTAATCACAATTGTTTGATACACTGACCACAGTTAAGTAGCTTTACTATAAATGCACACAAATGTTCAGAAATGGCTTGCAAGGGGAGAAACTGATTTTACTAAAAGAATCCTAAAATTTAAACAAAACTTCCTGCAGATGCCCAGAGTACGGTAAAAGTGACATTTTTAACTCACCTTTTAAAGTAGCCGTCAGTAACACGACCAACTGACATTGCTGAACAGTGTCACTACAGTCCACAGCAGTGTGTGTGTGCATGGGGGAGGGAGGTTGTGCGGGGAGTGGAGTGTGTGTGTGTGTGTGTTGGGGGAGAGTATGTATGGGTGTGTTGGGGAGTGGGGGAGGAGTCTGAGTGTGTGGGTGGAAGTTTGTGGGGGCAGTGGAGGTGAGTGTGTTGGTGGGGGATGGTGGAAGTTTGTGGGGGCAGTGGAGGTGAGTGTGTGGGTGGGGTGGGGGTGGGTGGAAGTTTGTGGGGGCAGTGGAGGTGGGGCTGGGTGGAACAGGAGACACTCGCTGGTAGGGAGGAGGAATCCCACAATGCACCGGGGCTGGCAGAAGCAGCGCGCAACGGCCCCGCCCCACCCTCTGGCGCCTCTGACCTTCTCCTAATGGCGTCCTGAGCTCCGAACTCACTTCCGCTTCCGGCCTCGGCCTGGGTAGAGGAGTTTCAGGGGCGGGGGCGCTAGGGAGTCGAAAGGAGGTCGCAGTGGGCGGGGCATGTGGCGGCTGGGGGGTGGGGCAGAGCGATCAGGGCAGAGGCCAAGCCCCCGGGGGAGGCGGGGCTGGGGCGGGGCCGGGGCAGACGGGGAGGGCTGGGGGCGGAGCATGGGGGGGACTAGGGGCGGGGGCCGAGCGGGGCGGGGCTGGGGGCGGGGTCGGGGCAGGGACTGGTCTGCAGGCGGGGCAGGGGTAGAGCTTGGCGGGACAGGGGCGGGGCTGGGGTGGGCCGGGGGGGCGGGATTGGGCCGGAGCAGGGTCGCGTCACGGGGCGGGGCCGGGGGCGGGGCCGGGCCAGAGCGGGGCGGAGCTGGGGGCGGTGCTGGAGTGGGGGCGGGGCCGCGGGAGAGCGGGGCGGGGCTGGAGCAGGGGCGGGGCCGGGGCAGAGCGGGGCGGGGCTGGGGCAGGAGCAGGGCCGGGGCAAAGCGGGGCGGGACAGGGGGCGGGGCCGGGGCACAGCGGGGCGGGGCTGGAGCAGGGGCGGAACAGGGGGCGGGGCCGGGGCACAGCGGGGCGGGGCTGGAGCAGGGGCGGGGCTGGGGGCGGGGCCGGGGCGGGGCGGGGCTGGGGCAGGAGCAGGGCCGGGGCACAGCGGGGCGGGGCCGGGGCAGAGCGGGGTGCCCGTCCCCCGCGGAGGTTGGACCGGCCCCGCGCACCCCGGGGCGAACCGCACCGCACCGCACCGCCCGGCTCGGGGGCCCCGGGGCGCTCAGGTCAAAGTGGCACTTTCAGCCCCAGGACATCGTCGCCCGGCCCCGGGGCGTCGCTGTGGTCGCTCCCGGTCCCCCCACTGCACCCGGGGCCAGTGCGCTCACGGGAGGCGGAGCATCCGCTTCTCCCCGAGACGCTCCCCACGGCCACGGGAGACAGAGCTCCCTGGGCTGCTCCTCTCCCCTCAGCTCAGCCCTGCTCAGGCAGCTCCAGCTCACACGGAGGACAGGACCCCCGGCCTCTTCACTGCCCCAACACACACAGTCACACTCACCTCCACTGCCCCCACAAACTTCCACCCACCCCCACCCTCACACTCACCTCCACTGCCCCCACAAACTTCCACCCATCCCCACCCCCAAACTCAGCTCCACTGCCCCCACAAACTTCCACCCATCCCCACCCCCAAACTCACCTCCACTGCCCCCACAAACTTCCACCCACCCCACCCACACACTCACCTCCACTGCCCACACAAACTTCCACCCACCCCCACCCTCACCTCCACTGCCCCCACAAACTTCCACCCACACACACGCCCACACTCACCTCCACTGCCCCCACAAACTTCCACCCATCCCCACCCCCACACTCACCTCCACTGCCCCCACAAACTTCCACGCACACACACCCCCAACTCACACTCACCTCCACTGTCCCCACAAACTTCCACCCACACACTCACACTCCTCCCCCACTCCCCAACACACCCATACATACTCTCCCCCAACACACACACACACACACACACTCCACTCCCCCCACAACCTCCCTCCCCCATGCACACACACACTGCTGTGGACTGTAGTGTCACTGTTCAGCAATGTCAGTTGGTTGTGTTACTGACGGCGACTTTAAAAGGTGAGTTAAAAATGTCACTTTTACCGTACACTGGCCATCTGCAGGAAGTTTTGTTTAAATTCTAGGATTATTTTAGTAAAATCACTTTCTCCCCTTGCAAGCCATTTCTGAACATTTGTGTGCATTTATAGTAAAGCTACTTAACTGTGGTCAGTGTATCAAACAATTGTGATTAACACAAAAACCATAAAGACGGAATTAATTTTTAAGAAATGGAAAGGACAAAACTCAGAAAATACTAAATTGGAAAATCCCCAATAATAAAAGAGATTTCATAGGGCCCTACATAGGTGTGTACCATCTTCCGAAACAACTCCCGGGGGTGGGGATGGGCTCAGGGCTCCAGGCTTGATCGATGGAGGGGGAGCTCTGGGTTTGGGGCTCTGGTCTCCCACAACTGGGTAGAGACTCCAGGATCCGGGCTATAGCACCCAGGGCGGAGGCGGGGAGGGAGGACTCCGGGCTTGTGTCCAGGCTCAAGCCACCAAGAGAGATGAAGGGAAGAGACCTGGTCTTCGGCTGCCATGGGGGGGGATCAGGGCTCCAAGCTTCAGCCGCTGGGGAGGTGGAGGGGAGTGGGGGGGTCTGGGCTCTGCAACTCATCCACAGGAGGGCAGGGAGGGATGTTGGGGCTCTGGACTTCAGCCACAAGAGGAGTGAGGGGGTCAGTGCTCCGGGCTTCGGCCACTGGGGTGATAGCCCCTCCTCCAATGCACTGGCCCCCAGACCCTCTCACCTGCTCCACCAGAGTGAAACCCAGTCCAGCACGTCCCGCTGCAGCTCGCAGACCCCTCAGTACAGCCCCACCATCACCTGGTCCTGCTCAGGGCAGCTGTCAGGCTCCTTGAATTCAAGTTTGTAAACTACTTTGTGACTCCCCAGGTACAATGTGATATATTCTGTACATGCAAAGTATCAGTCCTTTGTGCAGCCCCTCCCAGAAATCAAAATTCCTAGAGATTTTGGCTGAGTCTCTCAGTGTTGCTAATGGTACCAGCCTCTGTCTGAATGTCTCTGTGTGTGTGTGTGTGTGTGTATGGATAAGTTTATTGTGATGTCATGTGTGACAAGAGCAAAGACCGTTCTGGTTCAGCATTCTTGCCCTGCCTTCAGTCTGCCAACTTGCTTGATTGACAATGGCTGGTGAACCCAGGAGCTGATAGACGTGTACTATCCATCTGTCAACAACTTCTTGAATCAGCTATTTCCACAGGTTTTCGAAAGAAGATGAGATTTTACAAAAGGTAATTCCCAGATTCTTTTCCTGCTCCTTAGATCACACATGACAGGTTGTTGCCTCCTTCATAGATTCATAGATTCTAGGACTGGAAGGGACCTCGAGAGGTCATTGAGTCCAGTCCCCTGCCCTCATGGCAGGACCAAATACTGTCTAGACCATCCCGGATAGATATTTATCTAGCCTACTCTTAAATATCTCCAGAGATGGAGATTCCACAACCTCCCTAGGCAGTTTATTCCAGTGTTTACTGAACAAGTTTTCTCCCTCCTCCTTATGACACCCTTTTAGATACCTGAAAACTGCTATCATGTCCCCTCTCAGTCTTCTCTTTTCCAAACTAAACAAACCCAATTCTTTCAGCCTTCCTTCATAGGTCATGTTCTCAAGACCTTTAATCATTCTTGTTGCTCTTCTCTGGACCCTCTCCAATTTCTCCACATCTTCCTTGAAATGTGGTGGCCAGAACTGGACACAATACTCCAGTTGAGGCCTAACCAGCGCAGAGTAGAGCGCAAGAATGACTTCTTATGTCTTGCTCACAACACACCTGTTAATGCATCCCAGAATCATGTTTGCTTTTTTTGCAACAGCATCACACTGTTGACTCATATTTAGCTTGTGGTCCACTATAACGCCTAGATCCCTTTCTGCCGTACTCCTTCCTAGACAGTCTCTTCCCATTCTGTATGTGTGAAACTGATTGTTCCTTCCTAAGTGGAGCACTTTGCATTTGTCTTTGTTAAACTTCATCCTGTTTACCTCAGACCATTTCTCCAATTTGTCCAGATCATTTTGAATTATGACCCTATCCTCCAAAGCAGTTGCAATCCCTCCCAGTTTGGTATCATCTGCAAATTTCATAAGCGTACTTTCTATGCCAATATCTAAGTCGCTGATGAAGATATTGAACAGAGCCGGTCCCAAAACAGACCCCTGCGGAACCCCACTTGTTATACCTTTCCAGCAGGATTGGGAACCATTAATAACTACTCTCTGAGTAGGGTTATCCAGCCAGTTATGCACCCACCTTATAGTAGCCCCATCTAAGTTGTATTTGCCTAGTTTATCGATAAGAATATCATGCGAGACCCTATCAAATGCCTTACTGAAGTCTAGGTATACCACATCCACCGCTTCTCCCTTATCCACAAGACTCGTTATCCTAGCAAAGAAAGCTATCAGATTGGTTTGACATGATTTGTTCTTTACAAATCCATGCTGGCTATTCCCTATCACCTTACCACCTTCCAAGTGTTTGCAGATGATTTCCTTGATTACTTGCTCCATTATCTTCCCTGGCACAGAAGTTAAACTAACTGGTCTGTAGTTTCCTGGCTTGTTTTTATTTCCCTTTTTAGAGATGGGCACTATATTTGCCCTTTTCCAGTCCTCTGGAATCTCTCCTGTCTCCCATGATTTTCCAAAGATAATAGCTAGAGGCTCAGATACCTCCTCTATTAGCTCCTTGAGTATTCTAGGATGCATTTCATCAGGCCCTGGTGACTTGCAGGCATCTAACTTTTCTAAGTGATTTTTAACTTGTTCTTTTTTTATTTTATCTTCTAAACCCATTAGCATTCACTATGTTAGTCATTCCTTCAGACTTCTCGGTGAAGACCAAAACAAAGAAGTCATTAAGCATCTCTGCCATTTCCAAGTTTCCTGTTACTGTTTCTCCCGCCTCACTGAGCAGTGGGCCTACCCTGTCCTTGGTCTTCCTCTTGCTTCTAATGTATTGTGGAAGCAGAGAAAGAACGGACAGGAAGGGGATTGCAATGCATGACAGTTTGTTAGCAAGAGTTAGGCTAACTGTAACCCTAATAACGCGAGATTTGTAGAAGCGAGGATTGTGTGAGGCGAGTGGGAAAGAACTGTGTGAGAAGTTGTTGCGACCTTGTGTAGATAATATTGTATGTAGACTAGAGTCTAAACAAGTGAGGAAAATAAGATATCAGGATGACCTATGTATAAACAAAATGCAGCTGTTGCTCATTATTGTCTGTAACAAAAGGTATAAATGCTTGCTGTAATTGTTTACCTGGGAGAGACCTGCCTAGGAGGGGGAGACCCTGTGTCCTAGTGCACTCTCTCCCTCTATGCAATTGATAAAGAGAGAATAAAGTATCTGACTTTGCTGTACCCAACCAAAGAGTGAGAACTGTGTTTTTCTCCGACAGTATTGATAAAAAGACTTCTTGTTTCCCTTTATTCCCATAGCCAGTTTGAGCTCATTTTGTGCCTTTGCCTTTCTAATCTTGCCCCTGCATTCCTGTGTTGTTTGCCTATATTTATCCTTTGTAATCTGTCCTAGTTTCCATTTTTTATATGATTCCTTTTATTTTTTAGATCATGCAAGATCTCGTGGTTAAGCCAAGGAGGTCTTTTGCCACATTTCCTATCTTTCCTACTCAGCGGAATAGCTTGCTTTCAGGCCCTTAATAGTGTCCCTTTGAAAAACTGCCAACTCTCCTCAGTTGTTTTTCCCCTCAGTTTTGATTCCCCTGGGACCTTACCTATCAGCTCTCTGAGCTTACCAAAATCCGCCTTCCTGAAATCCATTGTCTCTATTTTGCTGTACTCCCTTCTACCCTTCCTTAGAACCGTGAACTCTATGATTTCATGACCCTCCCCCTCTACAACAACCCTCCCCAGCACCTCCCCCAAAATCCCCTACCTGAGCTGGATCCACCACAGCCATTTCTCTGGGAGAAGCCTCAGTGACGCTATTACAGCACAGACCCGACCTCTCCCCCGGGACAAAACCCACTAGATGCTATTACACTATCCCAGGAAAAGAGTCTCTGAGCCAAACGCCAGAAAAGAGTAGAATCAAAGGAGCCACTTTGGGGGATCCCCCGACACTGTCCCCAGAACAGCCCATTCCCTCAGCAGCGCAGGGACCAGGCAGAGGCAGGAACTGGCTTTTCCTCTCTCTGCCCCTCCTCTCTCCCAGGAAAGTCACTGCCCCGGGGGGCTGCAGGGAATGGAGCTGGGCAAGGCTGGGTGCCCAGAACCTCCCTCCCCACTGATTGCTCCAGCTGCCCGGGCCAGTCTCTCCTCTCTCCCTCCTGCACGAAGAGCTGGTCACTGTCCTGCATTCCCGTGGGCATTTCCTCGCCAATAGCTACAGCCACTGCTAACGGGGGTGAGCCTGGGGGTGCTGGGGCAGCAGCTCTGCACCGCGCAGACACTCGGGGGCAGAGATGGAGTGAGCAGGAGCCATTTCTGCAGAGTCACTTTTCAGCCTGGGCCCAGCACTTACCCCAGATCTCTCGTATCACCTGCAGTCTCTGGCTCAGGAGCTGATGCCAGCAGAGCCCAGGGGGGTGGGGGAGAGGGTGTAAACTATTTCCCTGAATCAAGTCTCCTTCGGCAGCTCAGTCACTATTTCAGCTAGAGCAGAACTGCGGTACCTGGGCACTGGGCCAGGCACTTTAACACCAGAGCCCTGGGGAGGGGGTGCTGAGATGGACCATCCAGTGAGGAACACAAGTCCTTCTACCCTCCACCACACCCTAGTTTGGAACTGCTGCTGACGGCTCCCCCCACCCGTCGTAACTTTTCTCCCCTCTGCCTCCCTCTATCTGGGGGTTTTCCCTTCTGCACCTACCTGGCAGGGCAGGCCGCCCCCCACCCCAGTCTGAACCCCTGAGCTTGTCCCAGATTTGTCCCTCTGCCCATCCCTCCCCTCCAATTTCTCCCCTTCAGGGGGATATTCCCTGCCTTTGATTGCAGGGAGCAGATTCTGATGGCGCGTGAGGGCAGCAACTTGCAGATGTTACTGAGCATGTGAGAAGTACATTAGAAGATAAGGATGGCCAGACTGGGTCAGAGCAAAGGTCCATCTAGCCCAGTGTCCTGTCTGCCAACAGTGGCCAGTGCCAGGTGCCCCAGAGGGAATGAACAGACAGGAATCATCCAGTGACCCATCCCCTGTTGCCCAATTCCCAGCTTCTGACAGACAGAGGTTAGGGACACATCCCTGCCCATCCCGGCTAACAGCCATTGCTGGACCTGTCCTCCATGAACCCATCTAGTTCCCCTTTGATCACAGGACCCTGCTCAGGAACAGTGAAGTTGCAAGTTCTAATAGGAAACAGCTTCTGATACAAGGGCAGCTCCTCTTCCTCCTCCCCTCCCATGGGGATGAGCAGCCCCCACAACTGCCACTCTGCCCCAGCCTCCTTCAACCCATTGGCCCCTTCAGCCTCCCCCCAAATGTCCCCTTCCCCCATCTCCCCCTTCAGCCTCCTCCAACTGCCCCCCATCGCCCTGTTCAGCCTCCCCAAACTGTTCCCTTCCCCGCACCGCACCTGGTTACCTTCAGCCCCCCGTTGCCCTCTTCAGCCTCCGGCAACTTCCCGCCACTGCCCTGGCTCCACCACTCTCCGGTTCCTTTCCCCACAACCATTTGCTTCCTTACCATAGGAAACAGGGGCAGAAAATGCTTTTGAAAAAACCTTCTGCAAAGTAAAAATAAAACAAGCCAAACAACCCCCTCCCTTGCTTTGTGCTGGGTGCCCAGCTGTGGGCTTGTGTGTGTGTATGTGTGTGAGGGGGAGTGTTGTTCTGAGCACACTCTGTTCAGGGAAGGGGTGGAGTTGGCCAAAGGGGCAGGTTGAATCTTTAGCAGAGAATTCCTTTCTCCATTCTGTTAGCTAAGCGTTGCTGTTAAATGCCAGCCGACGAATGCAGCATTTGAAACAATCTGACTCTAAATCCCCTGCCCTCTCCATTGCTGCAGTTCTCACACCCTCTGCTCTTGTGATGTCACCACATGACGTGGTGTCTTATTCCCATAGCGTCTTATATATTAGACAGGACCAAAGTTTATAAGGTAAAAACTGAAGCATAACTCCTTCCCTTCCCCGTTTTAACTTAGGAAAAATAAATCCTGTCCCCTCCCCCAGCCCCAGCCCCAGCCCCAGCCCAGCCCCACCAGAGCTGCTGCGGCCAGGAAACAGGTGCTCTCTCACCTGGCACTGAGCTGCTGTGGTGAGAGAGGGCTGGGGGGAGTCCTCTCTCCCTGGGGCAACCTGCTCTCCAAACCCCTCATTCCCAGCCCCATCCCAGAGCCCACACCCCCAGCCAGAGCCCTCAGCCCCCCGCACCCCAACCCTCTGCCCTAGCCCTGAGCCCCTCATTCCCAGCCCCATCCCAGAGCCCACACCCCCAGCCAGAGCCTTTACCCCCCACCGCACCCCAACCCTCTGCCCTAGCCCTGAGCCACTCATTCCCAGCCCCACCCCAGAGCCCACACCCCCAGCCGGAGCCCTCACCCCCCTACACCCTAACCCTCTGCCCTAGCCCTGAGCCCCTCATTCCCAGCCCCACCCCAGAGCCCACTCCCCCAGCTGGAGCCCTGAGCCCCCTGCACCCCAACCCTCTGCTCCAGCCCTGAGCCCCTCATTCCCAGCCCCACCCCAGAGCCCTCACCCCCCTGCACCCCAACCCTCTGCCCTAGCCCTGAGCCCCTCATTCCCAGCCCCACCCCAGAGCCCGCACCCCCAGCTGGACCCCTCACCCCCCTGCACCCCAACCCTCTACCCTAGCCCTGAGCCCCTCATTCCCAGCCCCACCCCAGAGCCCACACCCCCAGCCGGAGCCCTCACCCCCCTGCACCACAACCCTCTGCCCTAGCCCTGAGCCCCTCTTTCCCAGCCCCACCCCAGAGCCCACACCTCCAGCCGGAGCCCTCAGCCCCCTGCACCCCAACCCTCTCCCCTAGCCCTGAGCCCCTTATTCCCAGCCCCACCCAGGAGCCCACACCCCAAACCTCTGCCCCACTTCAGCCCCCTCCCACACTCTGAACCCTTCAGCCTCACCCCTGCCACACGCCGTCCATGTGCAGAATGAATTTTGTGATGTGCACCAATATACAGGTGATGTGTCACATAACAAAATTGCACATATTGGTGCACATCACAAAATTCATTCCGCACACGGACATAAAAATTGTGAGGAAACACTGCTTCTGACTTTCAACCTATCTGTGACATCTTGAATTTCATACAGTGACTGATCAGAATAAAGTGCTCTCAAGTGAGCTACAGACCAACAGTGGTTCATACTAATTATTCAGCCAGTATTTTGGAAGACCTCGACCACTAGAGGAAGTCCTGACCTGCTAAGAGACAATTAATGGAGAGAAGCAGCACGATTAATCCCATACATTGGATTGGTTGAAACTTATTTGCCTGATTTGAAAAGAGACCAAAAGGACCTGAGTCTCCTCGCTGGCGATAGCCCCCTGCTCGGCCAATCAGCAATGAGACTCTGAGGGGAGGGAGGCTGAGAGGTCTCACCAGATGTCCCAAAGGATGGCCCAGTTCACCATCAGAGGGGATCACTCTCAGATCCAGCCCTACCTCTTTGTGAGGACCTCCTGCAATGAGAGCACCCCACACCCCACACACACCCCACCTTGGTAGAGGGAGGGAAGCCGGGGAAAGGGGAAAAAGAAGCAAGACAAGAGGAGAAAGGAGGGAGGAAAGAGGAAAAGGGAAACCAAAAAGGATAAACCCCAGTGTCAGACTGAACAGGTTCCAAACCTCTCTGGGCCTCTTACCTTGGAAAAGGGAAGTTTGTTTTCGGCACAATCAGTGGTAGGAAAGGAGAACACTCCACAGAGGCTCCTCCTCATGCTCACATCCGTGAATCCTAATTCTCTCTCAGTCCTCGAGGAGAGACCTCGCGAAGGAGACTTGTGGCAGCAAAGCCGGGGGGGTCTCAGAGACTGGCCTGGCCCTGCACCTCTGTCCTGCCCGGTTGATGTCAGGGTCTCTCTGTGAGGTCACCCCCTCCCCACCACCTTTGCCCAATAGGCCGAGTTCCTGCAACAGGCCTTTGTGATGTCACTGCCACCCCCACCCCTCCCCTCCAAGCTGATGTCCTGCCCCTGGCCAGCCTCGTTGGGTGTTTGTTTCCCCTGGATCTAGGGTTGCCAACTTTCTGACCCAACAAAACTGACCACCCTTGTCCCGCCCCATCAAGGACGGAATGCAAGGCTGAGTTCACTCACCAACCCCCTGAAACGTGTCAGTGCCCCAGAGAAAACCGGACCCCTGCTATTGGAATGATATGATGGAGATCTAAATGGGAAAGGGACTGTCTGAATTGTCAAGATGGGGAACGAACAACAATCTACAGCAATGTCATTAACACAAACACACTCCAATCCTGCTCCAGCCGGAAGGGAAATGGGCAGGAATTCCTGCTGTCCAGCAATGGACACACTTACAGCCCCGCACAGCAGTGAGTGGGCCGGGGAGGCTGGTCTGAGCAAACAATGTGAAGTGATAATTCACTGAGAAGAGAATCATAGTGTAGGGAAGCTAGTGGCCATCAGATAGTTGTGACTGAGGGGTTAAGGTGCTGGACTAGAAATCCCTTGGGGCTTTCCCACGTAGGTTTGAATCCTGCCAACTCTGGAAGCATTGAACTGTTGTCATTGCTATAGTCTCAGTGCTGGTGCATCCCTAGTGCCAACTGGAGGTAGATCTGGTCTCACTCTCAGGCTGTCTACACTTAAAATGCTCCTGTAGTACTTTGGAGTAGACAGTTGCTACAGTGACTGGTGAGGTTTTTCCTATTGCTCTAGCTGCACTGACAGAACACAGAGAGTGAATTCCCACCCCTCCTGCATAGGAGCTGTCAGCAGTTTAATTGTTCTGCAGCCAGACTCCCATTAGAAATGCTGTTGTGGGACATTCCCAGACCTGGACATTTACCAAGGACAGAATTTGAAGAGCAAACCTGGCTCCTCCCACCGGGAGGGATTGGAGTGTTTTGTCCCTTGTGATGGGTTGGATCACAGAAAGCCCCTTGGGAGCTGCCAACCGATGTGCCAAGACTACTTCTGCCCCTGCTTTCCTGCCCTGGCAGCTCGGGACCCGAGCACCCTGTCTTGTTGAGCCAGACACGCCCGTCTGCTCCAACACAGACCCAGGGTCTGAATTACTTGCGAAAAGCTGCAGGCTTAACCTGAAAGCAGCTCACAGAAGTTCAGGTTCAGCTGTTTGTCCTCTATGACCCTAAATCCTTTTCATAGTCCCTGCTTTCCAGGCTACGGTTGCCTAGGCTCTAGGTGTGGCCACCAGCCTCTGTTCCCAGCTATAGGGCCTGGCTTTTGGCTGTATTAAACTGCATTTGTTTTACTAATCCCAGTTTACCAAACCATCCAGGCTGCTCTGTACAACTCCCCGTCATTAGCATTATTTACCACTCCTCCAAGCTGTGCTAGCCACAGACTTTATCAGCAGTGATTTTATATTTACTTCCAGATGGTTAATTACAAAGTTGAATAGTGAGGGGGCTACAGCCAATCCCTGTGGTGCCTCGTTAACAGCTCCCCCATTCAGTGATGATGCCCCATGGACAGGTACAAGGTCAGACTTGGGGTCACCCATCAGGAGAAGGGGAGCAGGGGGATTATTTTACTGTTTTATAATGCACCTAATTTTTTTTATTCACAGGCTAAACCTACAGTGTCTGTCACTCTTGTACCTGGGCCCTTCTGGGACAATTCTCGTCTCATTTACACTGGAGCCAATCCAAAGTGAATCCAGGCCATCCCACCCAGCCTGCCCATGACTGCTGTCTGTGGAGATCTAGCCCAGGGAACAGCCTCACTCTGCCATGGTTGGGCTGGTTCCCCGATTTCTTTGCTTCTGCGGAAACACTCCCAATGGCCTTTCCCCTTCCCCATCCTGCACATGCTGCCCTGGCTGGGCAGATCCCGTCTGTCCAGGGCTTGCCCCGTCACCTGCCACCTGTGCACTCAGGGGATTCAGAGCTCGCCAGTAATCCAACAAATCCCCTTCTTTTATTAGCATTGTGTACAGGCCCCACTCAGGGACCAGCCCCATTGTGCCAGGTGCTGTCCACATACAGAACAAACAGACACTCTCTGTCCCACAGAGCTGCAATCTGCCTGCTTCCCGTCTCCCGGCAGGAACCGCTCTTTGCTACGGCTTGGGCCTGCTTCCACTGCTCCCTGGGGGATTGGCAGTTTCACTGGCTCAGGCTGCGCTGCCCCTTGCTGCCTCATCCGAGCCAGCTCAGACACTGTCTGGGGCTCTTCTGAAAGGTCTTTGTGTAAAATCCCAACGATTAGATGTGTCGCTTTGTTCCCCCCCCCCATTGTTATTTGTTTGTACTGCCACTGGCTGCACAGCCGTCAGTCTGAGCCCGGGGCCCCATTCTGCTAGGCACTGCCCAGCCACACAAAGCTCTCCCTGCCCCAAAGAGCTTCCACTGAGTCATCGTATCGAGCCCACAGGCCCAACGCTCTGCTCGTTCCCACAGGGCCTTCGAACATTTTCAACGTGTTTCTGGGCCTCCGAATCTTTTAATAAAATCACGTCTCTGGGTGAGTTACAGCTTTGCTCCTCCCCCACCCACTGGGAGAGTCCTGAATGCAGCCAAACAGCTGTTTGTTGTGGCAGGCAGAAGGCCCTGGGAGGGAGGGGGCAGAGTTGGTTAGCGAGAGATGGGCTGGGGGGAGGGTAGAGCTTGGCTGCCAGTGGGTGCTAAGCACCCGCTAATTTTTCCCCGTGGGTGCTCCAGCCCTGGAGCACCCATGCAGTCAGCACCTATGATCCCCTCCCCCAAATCAAAATTCCTAGAGATTTTGGGTGCATCTCTCAATGTTGTAAATGTTACTAGCTTCTGTGGGTGCGTGTCTCTCTGGGTGGGTGTCCAGGTGTGTTTATGTATAAGTTTATTGTGATGTCACGTATCCCAACAGCAAAGAATGTTCTGATTCAGCATTCTTGCCCTGCCTTCAGTCTGCCAACTGGCTTGGTTGACAGCGGCTGGTGACCCAAGGAGCTGCTGATAGACGCGTACTATCCATCTGTCAACAACTTCTTGAATCATCTATTTCCACACGTTTTCAAAAGAAGATGAGTTTTTACAGAAGGTAATTCCCAGATTCCCAGGCGCTGATTGGTGGGGCTGCTGGTGGGTGGGAGGTGCTTGGGGCTGGAGGGGGGTAGTGGATGGGGGGCTGCTGACATATTCCTGTGGCTCTTTGGCAATGTTCATTGGTAAATTCTGGCTCCTTCTCAGGCTCAGGTTGGCCACCCCTGTCCTAGGGACTGGTGGGGGCCAGCGTTGCAACAGTCAGTTCTCAACATCCCGTTTTGATTTGAATGTGGGCATCTTTCAGTTCCCCTTCTGCGTCAGCCTTCCACGTTCTCTGGAGGCAGATTTCCATTATTTTATCTTTCAGCAGACGAGTATGGGTGAATTTCCATGGATAGAACCTAAAGGGAAGATAACAAAACTCATGTAAAATTTAGATTGATATCTCCATAAATAGTATTTCCCTTGGAGTTGCCCCTAAAGTAATGCACATTGGAAAAAATAACCCCAACTATACATACAATATGATGGGGGCTAATTTAGCTACAACAAGTCAGGAAAAAGATCTTGGAGTCATTGTAGATAGTTCTTTGAAGATGTCCACGCAGTGTGCAGAAGCGGTCAAAAAAGCAAACAGGATGTTAGGAATCATTAAAAAGGGGATAGAGAATAAGACGGAGAATATATTATTGCCCTTACATAAATCGATGGTACGCCCACATCTCGAATACTGCATACAGATGTGGTCTCCTCATCTCAAAAAAGATATACTGGCACTGGAAAAGGTTCAGAGAAGGGCAACTAAAATGATTAGGGGTTTGGAACGGGTCCCATATGAGGAGAGATTAAAGACTCTTCAGCTTGGAAAAGAGGAGACTAAGGGGGGATATGATAGAGGTATATAAAATCATGAGTGATGTGGAGAAAGTGGATAAGGAAAAGTTATTTACTTATTCCCATAATACAAGAACTAGGGGTCACCAAATGAAATTAATAGGCAGCAGATTTAAAACAAATAAAAGGAAATTCTTCTTCACACAGTGCACAGTCAACTTGTGGAACTCCTTACTTGAGGAGGTTGTGAAGGCTAGGACTATAACAGCGTTTAAAAGAGAACTGGATCAATTTATGGTGGTTAAGTCCATTAATGGCTATTAGCCAGGATGGGTAAGGAATGGTGTCCCTAGCCTCTGTTTGTCAGAGGGTGGAGATGGATGGCAGGAGAGAGATCACTTGATCATTGCCTGTTAGGTTCACTCCCTCTGGGGCACCTGGCATTGGCCACTGTCGGTAGACAGGATACTGGACTAGATGGACCTTTGGTCTGACCCGGTACGGCCGTTCTTATGTTATGTTATGTTATGTTATGTTATGTTATGTTATGTTCTAATTCACTCATTGCCTTCAAGTTGTGAATCTAAACCTTTTGTCTCATGTAATGATTGGCTAATGTATGTGTATTGAGACAATATCTATCTGTTTACATGATTGAAACACACATAAATGAGATCAAATAATACAGAAGAAATAAATCTTAAGCTATTGAAAGTGATACAGCTCCACTCCCATCCCCTGGCTGTCATCTTGGCAGTTCTCTCAGAAATAATCTCATGGAGATAGACTTCAAAACTCTCTACAAATTCTACTATACCCCCATTGGGCTATATACAATAGATGTGTAAATTCCCCCCTACAATTCCTTTCCAGGAAAGGGGTTTAAATAAACTGTAGCCTACATTGGTCATGGGTCTCGGTGTGATTTCTTTGTTATTGTGTTGGTGACCCAACTTCTGACTTGATGTTATAAATAGTATGGGAAATTCTTCATTTAAAGTTTACTGATTATTTTCCCCATGCTAATAAATTCCAGATATTGAAATAGTTGAGAATAAGTCAACATATTTGCAGCTGCAAATCCATCCTTCCAGACCCTCAAACCTTTTCGATGACAATCTTTTGTTCCTTTTACTGGGTTCTCTGGGAACAGAGGTTTATTGGTTTTCAGCTGGGCCCCATCTGTTCCCAGAGTCCCAACATTCTGTGCACAAAGGAGTGGGGTTAATAATGAAGCAGTTTTGCAACTAGACCCAGGCAATGACCAAAGAAAATAGAAATTGACCTTTGCTGTTTCCATGTCTGCCCAATGGAAGAGGAGGCGTGAGATCCATGGGGTGAGAGTCAGGCTAGGAAATGTAGCCAGTGACTGTGCGAGGATGGGAGGAATTACAGATCTGGTGGATGGAGGTTTCCTGTTAGAGAACAAAAGGGGAGAACCTGTGATGTGCTCTGTCCAAGGAAGGTTATGAGAAAGAGGGAACAGGGATCCTGGTGCCTCTCCCCAAAGAAACCTCAGACAAAGCATCTCCTCTTGGACAGGAGCAGCAACCTTCACACTAGCAGTTACAGCCATCTTTAGGTTCATAAATTCATAGTTTCAAAGGCTCTAAGGCCAGCCCTGATCATCTAGTCTGACCCCCTGCATAACACAGGGTTATGAGTTCAATCCTTGAGGGGGCCATTTAGGGATCTGGGGCAAAAATCTGTCAGGAACGGTACTTGGTCCTGCTGTGAAGGCAGGGGACTGGACTCGATGACCTTTCAAGGTCCCTTCCAGCTCTGTGAGATAGGTATATTTCCATATTAATTAATGCAGCTCTCTCCCCAGTACAGACCTGGCTGGGGGCAGCAGCAGCCCAGGCACCACCGTCCCTGCCGCAGCCCCCGGACTCCAAATGCCCTGCACCGGACACAGCTGCTCCCCACCCTCCCCTGGTGTAATGGTCAGCATGCAGGAGTCTGACTCCTACCATCTCACTTCAACTCTCCATGGGACCACCGGGTACCCTGTTGGCTTGTGGCCAAGCCCTGGGAGCTCTGCTTCCTTCTATTGAGTTGTGCAAGAGCAAGTCTTTCCCCTCCTGCCGGGTGACTAGCGCCCACTGGTGCCAGGTCCTTGCTCTGGCTGGCTTGACGGAATGGCCACAATGGGCCGGGCCCTAGAACTTGAAACCCTGGCTAGAGATGCTGCAGTCCTGAGGGTTGCGATTCTCTCAGCTTCACCAGATGCCCACAAGCTTGGCCCTTGCACTTGCTGCCGCGCTTTGACTCTTGCCCACATGGCGCGTAACGAAAGGAGGCCCAGGCCCAGGGTTGATAGGCAGGAGGGAGGAAGAGCCCCAGGCTGGAGCCCAGCACGCTTTCCTCCTCTGGGCTCCTAGAGCAGAGGCGGCTGGTGCTGACAGCTCCAAGGGAAGGCTTAAAAGCCACAGAGCAACCGAGGGTGGGGCAAGAGGAGGGGAGGACCGTGCCTGCGCGTGAGCTGCAGACAGCCACAAAGACACCAGCCAGCCTGCTCTCTGGCACACCAGACACCCACTGAAAGGCCATCCGCTGACCAGCATGGGGGGCAGCTGCTGATGCTCTGTGGCCAACATCAGAAGACGGAAGGAGAGCTGGGCCAGCCCCGCTGCTGGGGCCTCTTACCATTCCTGCTCCAAGGTTGCTCATTTCACAGTGGGGCAGGAGATTTTCCCCAGCTGGTGAGAAGCAGAGAAACAGCCGGGCTCCAAAGGTGCTATTTAGCAGCACCCTCAAGCAGAGGGACAGGCACACATTTGGAAGAGGGAAACTGCTCTGCACACTAGCCTGGGCATCCGCCCATTTTCTTTGGCAAGTCAGGAATGGCAAAGGCTAGCCTGGAAGCAACTAAGGCTCACGCTCTAGCCTTTGGGATGCCCTACGCCCCAATTCCGTCCTGGGGCTCTAGCTGAAACCAGAGCATGGGCCTGAGCGGCCAAGAAGAGGTTCCAGGCCTGAAGAAAGCAGGAATTTCTGCACAAAGGGAAAACTAAGCAAGCACAACCATGAAGGGACTTGAACCCTCAATTGCCTGGTCTAAAGTCAGCTGCCTTCACCCTTAGGCCACAGGGGGAAAGCCTCTCCAAAGCCTTCTTTAGAAAAGGTGGATGGACACTGTTTCTCGGGTCATCTACTGAGGGGCAGAGACTCTCTGGGCACAAGAAGTCGAGTTCCCAGCGAGATGTGGCGCCAGGTGCAGGACTTTGGCAGGGAGGCTTCAGCATGGGGGATTGGGATGCAGCTGGATGTATAGGTGCGATTTAGTGGCCCCACGGCACAGGAGGGAGGTCGAGGAAGAGGAATCTTGCTGGTAGGCAGTGGCCGTGGAGAAAAAGAGGAAGGGTACCTGGGACTTTTTTTTTTGGCCTCTCTTTTGCCTGCCTGCCTCCTTGCCCTTGTGGGGGAGATGTAAAGGCTTTCAACAAGCCTGGCTAGCTCAGCCTGTAGCGCTCCTTGTCCCTCCCAGCAGACAGAGGAGGGCAGGGTCTTCTCATTTCCCACCCACCTACTAGGCACAGGGTGATGTGGGAGGCAGAGCTCTGGGCAGAGAACAGGGACAGGAATCCCAGCACCTCCCCTTTGTATTCACTGCAGTCTCTGCCTAGGGGGTTCAGGCTCCAGTGCTCTGCTCTGTTTTCCCAGCCCTGTCCAGGGGGGTGTTTCCAGTTTCAGAAATGGGGGAATGTTCACACGCTCCCAATGGGTCTGTTCATAAACCAGGCCATAGGCTGAGCATGTCCCAGCAGGTTTATCAGTCCCTGTCCCCCCAAACCTCAGCCTGAGTGTTTCCTGACCCTCCCCCTCTACAACAACCCTCGCCAGCAGCTCCCCCAAAATCCCCTACCTGAGCTGGATCCACCACAGCCATTTCCCTGCCCCAGCCCCTAGGAAGATGGGACGGTCTGGAGCAAAACGGGGTCATTATTCTGCAGCCTGTCAGGGTGAGAAGGAAAATTCTGGAGGTTTCTGAATTAGTGTTAGTCCATTTCACACCCCGATTCCCCCAGGCTCTGTCCTTGCAGACAGACACTCTAGACTCTGCCATGCTGGGAGACGCCTCAGTGACGCTATTACAGCACAGACCCGACCTCTCCCCCAGGACGAAACCCACCAGACGCTATTACACTCTCCCAGGAACAGAGTCTCTGAGCCAAACGCCAGAAAAGAGCAGAATCAAAGGAGCCGCTTTGGGGGATCCCCCGACACTGTCCCCAGAACAGCCCATTCCCTCAGCAGCGCAGGGACCAGGCAGAGGCAGGAACTGGGTTTTCCTCTCCCTGCTCCTCACCTCTCCCAGGAAAGTCAATCTGCCCCAGGGGGCTGCAGGGAATGGAGCTGGGCAAGGCTGGGTGCCCGGAACCTCCCTCCCCACTGATTGCTCCAGCTGCCCCGTCCAGTCTCTCCCCTCTCCCTCCTGCACGAAGAGCCGGTCACTGTCCTGGATTCCCGTGGGCGTTTCCTCGCCAATAGCTACAGCCACTGCTAACGGGCGTGAGCCTGGGGGCGCTGGGGCAGCAGCTCTGTGCCGCGCAGACACTCGGGGCAGAGATGGGGTGAGCAGGAGCCATTTCTGCAGAGTCACTTTCCTGCCTGGGCCCAGCACTTACCCCAGATCTCTCGTATCACCTGCAGTCTCTGGCTCAGGAGCTGATACCAGCAGAGCCCAGGGCTGCCCCAGGGGGATAGTTGCAGACCCAGGAGAAAGTCCCCCCTTGGCTGGGCACAGCTGGTCTGGGATCATAGTGATGGTCTGTCCCAGCACAGACCCCACTCGGCAGCAGCAGCTCCTCAGCCCAGGCCCCCAGATCCCAGCAGAGGCAGCAGCGTCTGCCCCAGGAAGCCCTGCGAGCTCCAGGCCTCCAGTATCCTGAGCTCAGAGAGAGACAGACACCGACTCCTCGGCCTGAGCAATGACCAGAGCCTCTGCTGGGGGCAGCTAACGACCGAGCCTCCCTGCGCTGCCCCCACAGCCCCCAGGGACAGTCAGGCTGATGCTGATCTCATTTGCCCCTCTGGACCCATAGCGGAACCAGAGACCCAGTTCAACCCGGGATTTCGTACATGAACCAGAACCGAATCTCACCCATGCATTTGTTTTACCGACTGAACCAGAACTGAACCAAAAAAAAAAGGGCGGTGTGCGTGTGTGTTACCAGTTAAAAGAAAGATTCAGCATTTTTAAAGCTCATTATATATATAAAAAAAAAATAACCTACAGAGATCTTACTTCCATTTGAAGAGAAGACAACAGAGTAGCGGGCTAGTGATGGCCCCAGAACAATGAGAAGAGAAGGGGGCCAGCCCAAAAGAGCAGGGAGGGAGAGGGAAACCTTGGGAGCTGCCTGCACACCATGGGAGGCAGAAGGAGGCCCAGAGGTAGATGATCCATCTCTGAGATACCCCTGGGGAGAGAAGTGGTTGGATGCTCCCTGGGCCCTGAAGTTCATAATAATTCTTCAAGTCCAAGGGCAAAGGTAACGGCTCCCCAAACCTCTCCCCTTGACATGCCTCCTCCCATCATCCCCACCCCTGGGGCAGCTCCTCCCTCCAGTTGCCCCACTTGAGGCAGGGTTCAAGCTCCAAACTCCCTTCCCCACTGAAGCCTCCCGCCAGCCCCCTCCGCGGCACTGTCTGATACCCACCCCTACCCCAGAGAGATCTGTTTCTCTCACACATATATCTTGATCCTAGACATCAACCCCCACTGTCAGCAGAGGACAAAGTCAAGGCAAAATTTCATGACACCAAAAAGTGGATGAAGATGGAAATGCTTGAGTCAGAAAGAATGATGTCAGAGAATCAATGTCAGACACGTCTGAAACTGAAAGATGAATTGGAATGTCTTCTGAACGCTTGTGAAATCTCTAAAAAGGAAGCGATATCTGGATGATGGAAAGCTCAAAAAAGGATTGGGCCAATTCCTGATTCATTCACAGATGGGCCACGTCTCCATAAGAAAGAAAACATATTGAACTACTGGGAACAGCTGAAAAATGTCACGCCCACGCTAAATCCACTAGCAAAATTCATACTGGCAGTTCCATAACACAAGTGAGCGTCAAAAGACAATTTCCGGGCCTCCAATGTGTCCTTTCACTGCAGAGGTCCTGTATGACAAAGCAAAGGTTTAAATATGGTTTTTTAGGTTTCTCAAACAGACTGTTTAGGAAAAAATAATCATGTATATTTGACAACACAAAAACACTAGGGAAACTCATGTAAAGTTAAAGTTACCAAATAAATAAATAATCAAAAATCCAAACAGTTTCCAATATTGAATTGCAGCTGGATTTACCTCCACTAAGTTTGAAATAGGATTTAAACCAGTAACTGAACTTCTATTTTTGTTTCTTTCAGTGGCCTTGAACCAGAAATGAAACCAAACGTATTGAATGGAACTGAACCAGAATCAAACCAAAACAACTGGGAGGTGAACTCCCTTCCTGCTGTTGCTAGCGGTGACTCTGGTTGACACAGAAATCGGAGAGGGACCCTGTTCAGTCCTGTCAGCCCCAAACATTTATCATCCAGGAGTAAGATCCCCAAATAATGAGACTGTCTTAACCAAACAAAGAGTAAATTAGGAACAGGGGGCGTGTGCGCGCATAGGGGGTGGGGGGATATTTGCAAATAATGAGCCCTTAGCGGGAAGTCTGATGCCCCCCCCCATGATTGTTTGACCTAGGGATGTAAATATTGGTTAAAACGATTAACCGGTTAGAATTATATCATTTAACTCATTAACCGTTTTACCTCAGGTCTCTCCAGCGGGCCGGCACAGGGCAGCCGGGGCTGGGGTCCCACCAACCAGGTACGGCAGGGTCTGCTCCAGGCCGCTATGGCTGCCGCAGACAGGGCTGGAGCCACTCCAGCGTGGCTCTGTCCGGGATCCTGCCTGCCCACCGGCGTGGGGCTGCCCCACACCCCCCAGCCCACTGCGGCCGGGACTCCTCTGGCCCAGGGGGGCTGGCCGGTCGGCCGGGTTAACTGGCAAGGTCCGGTTAACCGGTAAGCAAACCAGTAAACCCAGTACTTCCTGGTTCACCTTTGATATCCCTGGTTTGACCATGTCTAGGGAAAAAGATTCCCAGTGGCTGCTGGGCGGGGCAGCCCCTTCCAATCTCCTACCCCATGGGCTGGGGGAGCTGCCATTGTATCTCTGCCCATCCCCCTCCCTCCTCCTGCCCTCTTGCTCTGCCCTCCCCAGCCAGTCTCTGCTTGCTCCATAGTCTCCCTCCAGCCCCCCCACAGCCCCTCCCTCACATCCCCCCTTTTCTTCTCTTTATCGGACACTCAGAGTTTCCCTCTAGTCCAGCTCTGCTCCCCTGAGCCCCAGAAATCTCCCCCTGCCCCGATACCTGTGTGTTCCCCCAGCCTCCCTCCAGTGCCCCACATCCCCCGGCCCCCTCCCGCCCCCTGCATCCCTCTTCCCCAATTCCTACCCCCTCCCACATCCCCGGTCACCCCCCTCCCGCCCCCTACCACGTCCCTGCTCACCCCCCTCCCACATCCCTGTTCCCCAATTCCTTCCCCCTCCCAGATCCCTGGTCACCCCCCTCCCTCCCCCTCCTACATCCCTTTTCCCCAATTCCTACCCCCTCCCACATCCCCGGTCACCACCCTCCCGCCCCCTCCCACATCCCTGCTCACCCCCCTACCACATCCCTGTTCCCCAATTCCTGCCCCTCACAGATCCCCGGTCACCCCCCTCCCGCCCCCTACCACATTCCCCTTCCCCCACCTGCCCCCTCCCAGATCCCTGGTCACCCCCCTCCCACATCCCTGTTCCCCAATTCCTACCCCCTCCCACATCCCCGGTCACCCCCCTCCCGCCCCCTCCCACATCCCTGTTCCCCAATTCCTGCCCCCTCCCAGATCCCCGGTCACCCCCCTCCCTCCCCCTCCCACATCCCTGTTCCCCAATTCCTGCCCCCTCCCACATCCCCGGTCACCCCCCTCCCGCCCCCAACCACATTCCCCTTCCCCCTCCTACCCCCTCCCACATCCCTGCTCACCCCCTCCCACATCCCTGTTCCCCAATTTCTGCCCCCTCCCACATCCCCGTCACTCCTCTCCTGCCCCCTCCCACATCACCCTTCCCCCTCCCCCTTCCTGCCCCCTCCCACATCCCTGGTCACCCCCCTCCCTCCCCCTCCTACATCCCTTTTCCCCAATTCCTACCCCCTCCCACATCCCCGGTCACCCCCCTCCCGCCCCCTCCCACATCCCTGCTCACCCCCTACCACATCCCTGTTCCCCAATTCCTGCCCCTCACAGATCCCCGGTCACCCCCCTCCCGCCCCCTACCACATTCCCCTTCCCCCTCCTGCGCCCTCTCAGATCCCTGGTCACCCCCCTACCACATCCCTGTTCCCCAATTCCTACCCCCTCCCACATCCCCGGTCACCCCCCTCCCGCCCCCTCCCACATCCCTGTTCCCCAATTCCTGCCCCCTCCCAGATCCCCGGTCACCCCCCTCCCTCCCCCTCCCACATCCCTGTTCCCCAATTCCTGCCCCCTCCCACATCCCCGGTCACCCCCCTCCCGCCCCCAACCACATTCCCCTTCCCCCTCCTACCCCCTCCCACATCCCTGCTCACCCCCCTCCCACATCCCTGTTCCCCAATTCCTGCCCCCTCCCACATCCCCGTCACTCCTCTCCTGCCCCCTCCCACATCACCCTTCCCCCTCCCCCTTCCTGCCCCCTCCCACATCCCTGGTCACCCCCCTCCCTCCCCCTCCTACATCCCTGTTCCAAAATTCCTACCCCCTCCCACATCCCCGGTCACCCCCCTCCCGCCCCCTCCCACATCCCTGCTCACCCCCCTACCACATCCCTGTTCCCCAATTCCTGCCCCCTCACAGATCCCCGGTCACCCGCCTCCCGCCCCCTACCACATTCCCCTTCCCCCTCCTGCCCCCTCCCAGATCCCTGGTCACCCCCCTACCACATCCCTGTTCCCCAATTCCTACCCCCTCCCACAACCCCGGTCACCCCCCTCCCGCCCCCTCCCACATCCCTGTTCCCCAATTCCTGCCCCCTCCCAGATCCCCGGTCACCCCCTCCCTCCCCCTCCCACATCCCTGTTCCCCAATTCCTGCCCCCTCCCACATCCCCGGTCACCCCCCTCCCGCCCCCTACCACATTCCCCTTCCCCCTCCTGCCCCCTCCCACATCCCTGCTCACCCCCCTCCCACATCCCTGTTCCCCAATTCCTGCCCCCTCCCACATCCCCGTCACTCCTCTCCTGCCCCATCCCACATCACCCTTCCCCCTCCCCCTTCCTGCCCCCTCCCACATCCCTGGTCACCCCCCTCCTGCATCCCTGTTCCCCAATTCCTGCCCCCTCCCACAACCCTTCCCCCTCCCCCCAGCTCCCCACATGTCGCTGCCCTGCCCCCACCCCCTGCAAACCCTGGGCGCTGCAGCCGCTTCCCTCTGCCCGAGGCCGGGACTCGCAGCTCGCCCCGCTGGGAGCAGCCTGGGCCCCCCGCCCCACACAGGCTGCACCGGGAGCAGCTCCCTGCGGGGGGCAGGTCTCCCCTTCTCCCCACGTGGGGCACTGCCGGGGGGGCTCGGGGTCCCAGTCAGGGGGGCCGGGCCGGGGTCTCTGCCCGGGGAGAGTCTCGGGGGGGGGAGGCAGCGGGAATGTCCCTCTCCCGCCCGCAGCCAGGGCTCGGGGGGCCCCAGCGGCAGCAGCCGAGGTGCAGGGGGCTGGCAAGGCAGCGCCCGCAATTCACTCCTCCTGCTGGGCTGGGCCCCGGCTCGCTCTGCCCGGCGCCTCCTGGGCCCTGGCGAGCTGGAGTCCCTGGATCTGGCCGGGGGGTCTGGCTCTTATTCATGTCTTCTGGCATCACCCCCGGCCCCCAGCGGGGATGTGGGGCGAAGGGGTCCATGCCCAGGGGCCCAGGGATTTCAAAGGCGCCGGGCCGAGGTGATCGATCTGTGTTTTTAAATAAAAATGAAGATACAAAATGTCACTAGATCAGTCGATGCCACAACTTACGCTTAGTGGGTGACAGACCCCCCCGTCCCCCCGCTGGTGCACACAGCCAGAGATGCCCCAAGGCCGACCAACAACTGTGGTCTGGTGCCACCCCACTACCCCGCCCACAGCCCCATGGGGCTTCCCCCCACAAGCCCCCAGGCCCCAGTGTGGCCCACCACTCCACAATCCCCCACCGACTGTCCTCCTCGCCCCAAGCCAGGGTGCAACCACCCCACCCAGCTGTGCCACCCGACAGCCCCTACCCCACAGCGCCCCACAGCCATGCTGTGTCCCCCTGGGGGCAGCCATGCTGCTGCCCCTCACTACCTCCCAGCCCAACAGCCACAGCCATGCCATTGACCCAAGCCCCTGATCCAAGTCCCCTATTGCCTCTCCCTCCCCCAGGCCCCTCCCAGACCCAGGCCCCATCGGTACAACCCAATCGCCCCCTGCCAACAACCCCCCTCTCCTCTCCCACAGCACCGATCCATCCCCTACCCTCCCACACCACACAGACCCCTCCACCTCCCAGCTGTGCCACCCCCCCCCCACCCCGAGCCAGACCACCAACCCCGTCAGACACCCTCCCCTGCTGGTGCACCAAGGTCTCCCCAAGACCGACAACAGCTATGAATTAAAACCCCACAGTGTTTGCTGGGGATACTGGAGCCGTGGGACCTACCTGGAGATGCTGAAATTTCACTCTTGTCTCTCTCCTCCTGCCCCCATCTCCAAGCCAGGCACTGGGCAGTTCAGTGGTGAAGTGATGAACTGATGATCATCAGTTTGTTTTATGATGGGGGGAGGGGGGAGGTTTAAACTATTTCCCTGGATCAAGTCTCCTTTGGTGTAGTAAGTGAAGGCCCTGATAAAGGCTCAGTATGAGGCCTGAGGCCTGAACTAAAGTAATGGTCAAGACTTTGCTAACATAAAGCAAAGTTAAGCTGTGAGCAAGAGGCAGGCCCCGCTCACAGAAGCTGTCAAGGAAAGGGCTGATGTTGCATAAATATATATCCACTTAGCATAGTTACAGTATAAACATGGTACCAAGACACACTATACCGAAACATTCCACAGATAACATGGAACAGGCCGACCCATCCCAATGACAGGGGCAAAAGGGTAAAATGATGGATAGAGTTGTTTTGATCGAACCAACAGGTACAAGGTGTGAGGCGGCACCTTACTACGTAGGGAGGTTGTACCTTGCTATGTGGAGGGGTTGCACCTCAATACGTCAGGAGTGATGTGTAACTTGTTTGTACCCGTGTATAAGAATGTATCCCTGGGGTGGTGTCTTTGTCCGGCCACGGGGGCAGTGGAAAGTCCCGCCACTGAGCTGGGTCCTTGCCAAGAGGCACTTTCTCGTAGTATGCCCGGTAGACTAAGTAATCTACGGGGAACTGCCATTGTGTCCGAGATCACAATAAACCTAGTCAAAGTGACTTTGCATCTTACTAGACTCTGTGGTTATTGGGGGTTCTCTTCGGGTTTGCTGGGTCAGCTATCTGCGCAGAGCTGGGGCAGCACAAAGAGGGAATACACGCACGCAGCCGAGTGATATCAACACAGGAGAAAGCAGAGCACCACACCGGTAGCATCTGAAAACACTTGGCAGCTCAGTCACCATTTCAGCTAGAGCAGAGCTGGGCACTGGGCCACCCGGGGCCTTTAACACCACAGCCCTGGGGAGGGGGTGCTGAGCTGGACACAAGTCCTTCTACCCTCCACCACACCCTAGTTTGGAACTGCTGCTGACGGCTCCCCCCACCCGTGGTAACTTTTATCCCCTCTGCCTCCCTCTATCTGGGGGTTTTCCCTTCTGCACCTACCTGGCAGGGCAGCCCCACCCCAGTCTGAACCCCTGATTCTGTCCCAGTTTTGTCCCTCTGCCCATCCCTCCCCTCCGATTTCCCCCCTTCAGGGGGATTTTCCCTGCCTTTGATTGCAGGGAGCAGATTCTGATGGCGCGTGAGGGCAGCAACTTGCAGATGTTACTGAGCATGTGAGAAGTACATTAGAAGATAAGAACGGTCAGACTGGGTCAGACCAAAGGTCCATCTAGCCCAGTGTCCTGTCTGCTGACAGCGGCCAGTGCCAGGTGCCCCAGAGGGAATGAACAGACAGGAATCATCCAGTGACCCATCCCCCATCCCCCATTCCCAGCTTCTGACAGACAGAGGTTAGGGACACCATCCCTGCCCATCCCGGCTAACAGCCATTGATGGACCTGGCCTCCATGAACCCATCTAGTTCCCCTTTCACCACAGGACCCTGCTCAGGATCAGTGAAGTTGCAAGTTCTAATAGGAAACAGCTTCTGATACAAGGGCAGCTCCTCTTCCTCCTCCCCTCCCATGGGGATGAGCAGCCCCCCCCAACTGCCACTCTGCCCCAGCCTCCTTCAACCCATTGCCCCCTTTAGCCTCCCCCCAAATGACCCCTTCCCCCATCTCCCCCTTCAGCCTCCCCCAGCTTCCCCTATTGCCCCTGCTCCACCGCTCTCAAGTTCCCTTCCCCACAACCATCTGCTTCCTCACCATGGGGAACAGGAGCAGAATATGCGTTTGAAAAAACCTTTTGCAAAGTAAAAATAAAACAAGCCAAACAACCCCCTCCCTTGCTTTGTGCTGGGCGCCCAGCTGTGGGCTTGTGTGTGTGTATGTGGGGGGGGGGAGTGTTGTTCTGAGCACACTCTGTTCAGGGAAGGGGTGGAGTTGGCCAAAGGGGCAGGTTGAATCTTTAGCAGAGAATTCCTTTCTCCATTCTGTTAGCTAAGCGTTGCTGTTAAATGTCAGCCGACGAATGCAGCATTTGAAGCAATCTGACGCTAAATCCCCTGCCCTCTCGGTTGCTGCAGTTCTCACACGCTCTGCTCTTGTGATGTCACCACATGACATGGTGTCTTATTCCCATAGCATCTTGTAGGTTAGACAGGACTTAAGTTTATGAGGTAAAAACTGAAGCATAACTCCTTCCCTTCCCCCTTTTGACTTAGGAAAAATACATCCTGTCCCCTCCCCCAGCCCAGCCACACCAGAGCTGGTGCGGCTAGGAGACAGGTGCCCTCTCATCTGGCCCTGGGCTGCTGTGGGGAGAGAGGGCTGGGGGGGGGTCTTCTCTCCCTGGGGCAATCTGCTCCCCAAACCCCTCATTCCCAGCTCCACCCCAGAGCCCACAACCCCATCCGGAGCCCTCACCCCCCTGCACCCCAACCCTCTGTTCCAGCCCTGAGCCCCTTATCCCCATCCCCATCCCAGAGCCCACACCCCCAGCTGGAGCCTTCACACCCCAACACCACAACCCTCTGCCCTAGCCCTAAGCCCCTCATTCCCAACCCCACCCCAGAGCCTGCACCCCCAGCCAGAGCCCTCACCCCCCTGCACCACAACCCTTGCCCCCCCCAAGTCCCCTCCCACACTCCGAACCCTTCAGCCTCACCCCTGCCACACACCGTCCAGGTGCAGAAGGAATTTTGTAATGTGCACCAATATACAGGTGATGTGTCACACCTCACCTCCATATTGGTGCAAACAACAGAATTCATTCCGCACATGGGGACTCAAAAAATTAGAGGAAACACTGCTCCTGACTTTCAACCTATCTGTCACATCTTGAATTTCATACAGTGACTGATCAGAATAAAGTGCTCTCAAGTGAGCTACAGACCAACAGTAGTTCATAGTAATTATTCAGCAAGTATTTTAGAAGACCTAGAACATTAGAGGAAATCATGAACTGCTAAGAGATAATTAATGGAGAGAAGCAGCAAGATTAATCCCATACATTGGATTGGTTGTGACTTATTTGCCTGATTTGAAAAGAGACCAAAAGGACCTGAGTCTCCTCGCTGTTGATAGCCCCCTGCTCGGCCAATCAGCACTGAGACTCTGAGGGGCGGGAGGCTGAGAGGTCTCACCAGATGTCCCAAAGGACGGCTCAGGTCACCATCAGAGGGGATCACTCTCAGATCCAGCCCCACCTCTTTGTGAGGACCTCCCGCAATGAGAGCACCCCCCACCCCATCCACACCCCACACACACCCCTCCTTGGTAGAGGGAGGGAAGCCGGGGAAAGGGGAAAAAGAAGCAAGAGAAGAGGAGAAAGGAGGGAGGAGAGAGGAAAAGGGAAACCAAAAAGGATAAACCCCAATGTCCCCAGGGATTCCAAGCGTCAATGTCCTAGGTAGGAAATCAAATTCGGCCACCTTAAGCCAGTGTTTTCTGGGCCTAGAATGCTGCCTGCAGCAGGGGGATCAGACTGAACAGGTTCCAAACCTCTCTGGGCCTCTTACCTTGGAAAAGGGAAGTTTGTTTTCGGCACAATCAGTGGTAGGAAAGGAGAAAACTCCACAGAGGTTCCTCCTCATGCTCACATCCATGAATTCTAATTCTCTCTCAGTCCTCGAGGAGAGACCTCGTGAAGGAGACTTGTGGCAGTAAAGCCGGGGGAGTCTCAGAGACTGGCCTGGCCCTGCACCTCTGTCCTGCACGGCTGATGTCAGGGTCTCTCTGTGAGGTCACCCCCTCCCCACCACCTTTGCCCAATAGGCCGAGTTCCTGCAACAGGCCTTTGTGATGTCACTGCCACCCCCACCCCTCCCCTCCAAGCTGATGTCCTGCCCCTGGCTAGCCTCGTTGGGTGTTTGTTTCCCCTGGATCTAGGGTTGCCAACTTTCTGACCCAACAAAACTGACCACCCTTGCCCCGCCTCATCAAGGACGGAATGCAAGGCTGAGTTCACTCACCAACCCCCTGAAACATGTCAGTGCCCCAGAGAAAACCGGACCCCTGCTATTGGAACGATATGATGGAGATCTAAATGGGAAAGGGACTGTCTGAATTGTCAAGATGGGGAACGAATAACAATCTACAGCAATGTCATTAACACAAACACACTCCAATCCTGCTCCAGCCGGAAGGGAAATGGGCAGGAATTCCTGCTGTCCAGCAATGGACACACTTACAGCCCCGCACAGCAGTGAGTGGGCCGGGGAGGCTGGTCTGAGCAAACAATGTGAAGTGATAATTCACTGAGAAGAGAATCATAGTGGATGATTCCCCTGGATCTAGGGTTGCCAACTTTCTGACCCAACAAAACTAACCAGCCATGTCCCGCCCCTTTGCCGAGGTCCCGGCCCGCTCACTCCTTCTCCCTCCGTCGCTTGCTCTCCCACACGCTCACGCACTGGCTCATTTTCACCAGGCTGAGGAGGGCTGGGGAGGGTCCCTTTTCAACTGGGCTGTTGTCAGGACAGAGCTGGGAAGGAGGCTGCCTGCCAAACACCTTGAAGAGGAGGCGTCCCTCCCTGTCAGAAAATCATCTCCCTCCTTCAGTTCAGTGACGGCCTGAATTGTTCCTTATCCCGGCAGAGCTGGAGGATTGAAAGCAGCAACATCAAACCCCTGCGTAGCTAGCGGAAATGAACACAAACACTCCCTTGTATCTGAACAGATGGTTAGTTTTACCCTTCGTAAACTACAAGGCTAAAGGGATGGGCGGTGGCACCAGCTCTAAGGAATGAAACACAACACAATCATCATCGTTATGCCCATCGTTGCCCCTTTATTCTTCTGCTGTCTCGCTCCAACCACCGTGGCCCTCTGTCGGTTCAGTGAGAGTGCCACACTCATTGCTTCTGACACACAAAGATTCACACACACACCTTGCACGCAAAACCTCACCAAGGAGTCACATGCACCTGCTGGTTCCCTGCACCCCTGCTGTACAGAATCCAGTCACAAGGAAAGCTTGTGGGGCCCAGAGCTGGCAGGGAGTCCGGTGCTGGAGTATTTAACCTACAGTGACGGCACTCGGAGGAAAGATGCTGAACGAGTGCCAGTTAAACATTGGGAGCTCAGGTTCCAGTCCCCTCACAGGTCAGTCCATCGCTCTAGGCAAGGGGCACATCTGAATTCTCAGCTGGCTCAGTCTAGCTGCGTAGTTCTTGTTTACACCCAGTCAGGTCTGAGGCCTGTTTCGCACCCTGTGTTTGAGGAGACCGTCAGAAACCACTCTCTGCAATAGCAAATGCAGGAGGCCGTGTTATTGCTCCTGCCCCAGCACAGCCAGACAACGAGGGAAATGGTCTATATTTGAGGGTGGGACTCCCTGCCCTTGGCCAAAGACCAGCACCTCTCTTTGACCAGTCCCTCATGAAGCGTTTCTTTCAGCAGGGAGCCCTAGAGCTCAGTGGCTGGAGTGCTGCGTTTGTCACTGACGCTTGGGGAGCTCCAATATCACTGGGCTCCTCTGCCAGCAAGTCAAACGAAAGGAATGATTTCCTCATTTGACAATCCTGGGCTTGTGTGAGGGGGTGTCCACACTGCACACTGAGCCTGTCTCTGTGTGGCCTGGGCTTGGTGACTTGTGTTGCCAATCCGGTGTTTGAGCATCCAGACTGCAGTGGAAACTCAGGCCTCAGGCAGTGTCTATCCTACCGCAGTAAGTCGTCCTAAGTGACGCTGCTCCAGCTACGTGAATAACACAGCTGGGTTCGACGTAGCTTAGGTTGACTTACTGCTGTGTCTACTCTGTGCTGGGCCGATGGGAGACTTACCTTACTCCTGGCGTTCCTGGTGTAGTCCCAGAGTCGCCCGGAGAGCGCTCCACTGTCGATTTAGTGGGTCTTCACTAGACCCCCACTAAATTGACCCCCGGGGGATCGATCGCAGCAGACAGCCTCACAGCTGTGCTGCACATCCAACCTGCACTACTCAGCCCCGAGTCAGAAATTCAGCTCCTGTGGGGTGTGGCCCCCTCCTCAGCTCCCCGAGTCCCCAGTGATTTCTGCCATCACTTGTCTCCAGCCTGTTTGTGTCCATACGCTCCCCGCGGGGAGGCTGTGAGTGGTCTAGTTACAAGCTCTGGTTGCTCAGGCCTGTCAGGGAAGGCGAGCTCCGGGGAACATTGACACTGGAGATCCCTCAGAGGAAGCACAGGCCGTGGGTATAATAGGCGGGGAGACTAAGCCTCCCCTGGCACAGCCGCCGACCAGGCCCCGGATGCCTGGGCCTCGGTGGCCCCTCCTGTGCTCCATCTCTTCCTGTATCTGCTTAGCCCCTTCTCCCAGCCCCCATCGCCCACCGCTGCCTGGCTGAGTTCCCCCTCTCCTGCACTACACCCCCGCTCTGTGGGGTCCCTTCCGCTCACCGTGTGCCTCCTCTCCTCCACTCCCTCCCCCACTTTCCCATGGGTCAGTCCTGGGGCTGGTTTTATTCAACATCTTCATTAATGATCTGGATGATGGGATGGATTGCACCCTCAGCAAGTTCGCAGATGACACTAAGCTGGGGGGAGAGGTAGATACCCTGGAGGGTAGGGATAGGGTCCAGAGTGACCTACACAAATTGGGATTGGGCCAAAAAAAATCTGATGAGGTTCAACAAGAACAAGTGCAGAGTCCTGCATTTTGGCCCATTTAGATTGATATCTCCATAAATAGTATTTCCCTTGGAGTTGCCTCAATACACTCCTTGCCTTCAAGTTGTGAATCTAAACCTTTTGTCTCATGTAATGATTGGCTGATGTATGTGTATTGAGACAATATCTACCTCAGAATTTACATGACTGAAACACACATAAATGAGATCAAATAATGCAGAAGAAAGAAATCTTAAGCTATTGAAAGTGATACAGCTCCACTCCCATCCCCTGGCTGTCATCTTCGTAGTTCTCTCGGAAATAATCTCATGGAGATAGACTTCAAAACTCTCTACAAATTCTACTATGCCCCCATTGGGCTATATACAATAGATGTGTAAATTCCCCCCTGCAATTCCTTTCCAGGAACGGGGTTTAAATAAACTGTAGCCTACATTGGTCATGGGTCTCGGTGTGATTTCTTTGTTATTCTGTTGGTGGCCCAACTTCTGACTGGATGTTATAAATAGTATGGGGAATTCTACATTTAAAGTTTACTGGTTATTTTCCCCACGCTACTAAAATCCAGATATTGAAATAGCTGAGAATAAGTCAACATATTTGCAGCTGCTAATCCATCCTTCCAGACCCTCAAACCTTCTCAATGACAATCTTTTGTTCCTTTTCCTGGGTTCTCTGGGAACAGAGGTTTATTGGTTTTCAGCTTGGCCCTATCTGTTCCCAGAGTCCCAACATTCTGTGCACAAAGGAGTGGGTTAATAATGAAGCATTTTTGCAACTAGACTCAGGCAATGACCAAAGAAAATAGAAACTGACCTTTGTTGTTTCAATGTCTGCCCACAGGAAGAGGAGGCGTTAGATCCATGGGGTGAGAGTCAGGCTAGGAAATGTAGCCAGCGACTGTACTAGGATGGGAGGAATTACAGATCTGGTGGATGGAGGTTTCCTGTTAGAGAGCAAAAGGGGAGAACCTGTGATGTGCTCTGTCCAAGGAAGGTTATGAGAAAGAGGGAACAGGGATCCTGGTGCCTCTCCCCAAGGAAACCTCAGACAAAGCATCTCCTCTTAGAGAGGAGCAGCAACCTTCACACTAGCAGTTACAGCCATCTTTAGGTTCATAAATTCATAGTTTCAAAGGCTCTAAGGCCAGCCCTGATCATCTAGTCTGACCCCCTGCATAACTCAGGCCCTAGAACGTCCCCAGAAGAATTCCTGTTTCACCATGGTCCCATGTGTCTTCACCTTCAGCTGGGGGTAGAGTTCAGGGGTAGAGTGTTTGACTGCAGATCGAGTGGTCCTTGGTTCACATCCTAGTGCCCCCTTTGAAGTCTTTGTTAATAAGCAGCAAGTTTCACACAAACAAAAGGAAGTATTTTTTCAAACAACGCACAGTTAACCAGTGGAACTCTTTGCCGGAGGACGTTGTGAAGGCCAAGACTATAACAGATTTCAAAAATGACCTCGATAAATTTATGCAGGAGAGGTCTATTAATGGCTATTAGCCTGGATGGGTAGGGATGGTGTCCCTAACCTCTGTTTGCGAGGAGCTGGAAATGAGCAACAGGAATGGATCACTTGATGATTCCCTGTTCATTCCCTCTGGGGCACTGGCTACTGTCGGAAGACAGGATACTGGGTTAGATGGACCTTTGGTTTGACCCAGTCTGGGCGGTCTTGTGTTGCTTATGTTCTTGGTTGTATGAACCAGTGCTGGCTATTAGAGGAGCAGATGGCTTCAAAAGACCAGTCTCTTGGATCTGTGAATCCTGGGCAAACTAATTCCCTTCCTTTAGAGAATGACAGAAAAACCCATTTCCTCCTTCTTTCTACTCCAGGCCTCATTCCTTTTTCCAAAGACTCGCCTCTAGGTTGCAGAGAGAGATCTACGTGCACAAAGTGTTCGTCCAACCTGCAGCAATTGAGGCATGCTCTGTCCTCAGCCAGCAAGAACAGGCCTTGCCAGAGAAGCCCCAGAGAAGCAAATGCTCATGGACCATCCTATCAGGCATGAAAAGACTCTGTGTCTGTAGCCAATCTGACACCTCGATGGCAGATTGCGATGAGGAGAGAACAGTTTCCTCACCAAGAAGGAGGAACTTGTCCCTGAAGAAGAAAGCAGCTGAGACCCAGGTGGAGTCAGAGGAGGTGAAGCTGCAGGAGAATACAGAAAAAGTCAAACTGGATCTTACAGGTGAGGATTCAAACCTCGGCACCTGTTGAGGCTTTTTAAGGAAAGGGTTCAGCTGGGGTCTCCATGCTCACTAGGCCCTGCCAGCCTCCCGCGGGGACAGACTATTCCAGGGCAGCTGCCCAATGGAAATACTCAGTCCCAACAGGCTTTGTCCCTGTTCATTGCAGACCCCCGGGGAGCAGCTTTCCTCAGCCCAGCTCCAAGCCCTGCTGATGAGAGCCGTGAAGGGTCTGACAACACCCACCCTGGAGCGATTTAAAGCCGCAGAGGAAGAGCTGAGGGCCATTGTATCTCTACACGGAGACAAGATGGAGAGAGTAAGAGACTCCCGCCGTGGGGCAGGGGGGTGCTGCGCAGAGAGGGGGAGGGGAGAATTTCCTCTCCTAGGAAACCATTCCTGGGACACGCTGGCATGGTGCTTTGAAGGTTGGCTCAGCCCCTTCCATTCATCACTTGGCCATGGGGATCCGCGGCGTCAGGTTTGTAACGTGCTCTCTGCCCGCTGGAGCTCTGACACGTCCCTGAGGACAGCCCAGCCACACTGAAGGTGCCGATAGCCCCAGCCCTGGCAGCGCAGCACTTACCTTGTCTGCTGATGGGCCTCCACATTAGGGTCCAGGAGCAGACATGGTTTCCTCAGACATGCTGCAGGGCCTTGTTTGTCCAGCTGAAGTATCAGGAGGAATTTGGCTTTGCACTTTTCTCTCTGTCTCTCCCAAGCTCTGATCCTGTTGCCCATCCCCACACATCTGAGTGCCTCCCCCGTGAATTAGATTGGCCTAGGGAGGTCTCTGGCAGAATTCATTTCTACGTCCCCTGGGTAGGAGGCTCTCGGCATCATTTACTCCCCCTGATTAATGAAGCTCCACCGCCCTCCTGGGAGGTAGGAATTCTACCCATTGGACACCTGGGGAAACTGAAGCCCAGAGAACTCTGTGACTTGCCCCAGCCTGCACGGTGGGGCAGGGTTACCATCGAACCCAGGAGAACACCCTGGCCAGGGCTCCTAGAACCAACGCTGCCTATTGGGGAGTCTGACTGTGTTGCCCTTCAGTTGTTGCTGCTGGGAATTCTCAGCCAGGCTGTGACGAGGCGATTCTGGTGGGACCCAACAGAGAGTGCCAGTTCAGGACAAATCGCTTCAAGCAGGGCACTTACAGCCCAGGGCTGGGGTCTTCCCACCTCTAAGGCAAACCAAACCAGACAGACAGAGAGGACTTTGGTTTTTCTCCACTGGCTAACCACAAGTCACACAAGCAATTCCCTTAGACACTCCAGTTTCCCAGTATCACTACCAGTGCCACTCGTTATGGGGATGAATGGTTATGAAAACCAATACCCCAATAAAAGAAAAAAGTTCTCCCAATCCCAAAGGACCAAGCCCCAGACCCAGGTCAATGTCCAAATCAGAGCTTACCCACCAATCACGCTGTTGCCAATCCTTTAGAATCTAAAATCTAAAGGTTTATTCATAAAAGGAAAAAGATATAGATGAGAGCTAGAATTGGTTAAATGGAATCAATTACACACACAGGAATGGCAAAGTTCTTAGTTCAGGCTTGTAGCAATGATGGAATAAACTGCAGGTTCAAATCAAGTCTCTGGAACATCCCCAGCTGGGATGGGTCATCAGTCCTTTGTGTAGAGCTTCCGTTTGTAGCAAAGTCCCTCCAGGGGTAAGAAGCAGGATTGAAGACAAGATGGAGATGAGGCATCTGCCTTTTATAGTCTCTTCCAGGTGCAAGGACACCTCTTTGTCCTTACTGTGGAAAATTACAGCAAAATGGAGTTTGGAGTCACATGGGCAAGTCCCTGCATACTTTGCTGAGTCACAAGGTGTATCTGCCTTCTCTCAATGGGTCAGTTGTATAGCTGATGGTCCTTAATGGGCCATCAAGCAGGCTAGGCAGAGCTGACACCAACTTGTCTGGGGTGTCTCCCAGAAGCATAGCATAAGTTTGAAATACAGACAGTATAAAGCCAATATTCATAACTTCAACTACAAAAATAAAACACACATATGGACAGCATAATCATAACCAACAAACCATAACCTCTCCATAGACCCCTTACACGACAACCTTTATACAATATTTGCTGCAAATATATAACAGTGGTCGCAACAGTGATCTATACAGTTACAGATTATGTCAAGAACGTCACACCCCAAATGCAAAATTGATGCAGGAAGGGATGACAAACATCCCTGACTGCATCCCAAGAGCTCCCCATCCTGGGTTCTGTCTCACTATAGCTAGTCTTGGGTTAGAAGCCGTACCAGTGTATAACAGAAATGGTTTATCAAAGTCATGTTCAATAACATGATTGAATCTCTTTACAAACTCAAGGTAAAACTTGGTTAGAACAATAGTGGATTGGATCTGCTCTTGCAGCATGGTTCCTGTATGTCTCATGTGATCTTGCCAAGAGCTAAAGAACATAGCTACTTTATTCATAAAAGCTCTGGCAAATGTTTGGAACCCAATTAACATCAAGCCAATGTAGATATTAATGTTGTTCATAGTATAGGAATCTTGGCATTTAGCCGTGAAAGCAATATGGTAGTGTGCCTTAGTTTCCCTTTTCATACAGCACATCAGGTCTGGAATGTCTTTTCCCCTGTGAAAAGTTCCAATGCTGTTCACAGGCATTAACTGTGAAACATTAGGATAACAAGGCCTTTGAACATAAAGTATGTTCTTAGGTATTACTCTTAACATGTTCAAGGGATTTTCCAAAAGATTAGGCACATTGTACATTTTTACAGTTCTTGCTAATAGCAAGACATTAGTTACAAAAATTACCATTAGCAATAACAACAAATCCATTGCAAGTGTCCATTTACAATCATTTTTGCCATGCCATACCTTTGGCCCAATACCATTGGGTTTTTGGCATTTTAGGGTTAACCTGTGGCTTTCCTTTGCAAAATCAAGTTCTCTTTTTCCTCCTTGTCCTGAAGGATCAAACCCTGATTTTTCTTGCTTAACAGAATTAACTGGCTGATTGGGTGGGCTCTCTGTGCTAATAGCTATTAGCAAGTCTTTTTTCTCCCTGCCAGCCAGGTAATTTGCATCAACACTAGCTTTTAGATTCTCAGCTGCTACCAATTTCAAGGCTGGACACTCATTCTTCCCTTTAGCAGGATTGGGTTCTTCCCCCCACACACACACCTTTTGCCTAGAAGGTTGAAAATGGAAACTTCCTGCTTACAGGAATTCCTTTGCTGGCTAGGTGTGTTCACAAGTGCAGACCCTGACGCACAGACTGCTCACTCAGGGCTTGGCTACACTTGCGAGTTACAGCGCAATAAAGGAGCCTGGGCGCACTAGCTCACTCCCCGTCCACACTGGCATGGCACGTAGAGCGCTCTGACTCCGTGGCTACAGCGCTCCTGGTTCTCCACCTTGGCGAGAGGAATAACGTTTGCTGCGCCTTGGCTACAACACCCAGGCGTCAGTGTGAATGAGGTGTTGCGTTATTGTGCTCTGATCAGCCTCCGGAACGTCCCATAATCCCCTTAAGTCAAGTGGCCACTCTTGTCACTGTTTTGAACTCCTGTAGGAATGCGGAAATGCCCTTTCAAAGCCCCATTTCTGACAGCCGGCATGCAACCTGTTACTGTGCAATGCTGTGTGAGAGAGAGAGGCAGGGGAGAGGGGGGGTCTGCTGCTGTCTGAACTTACAAGACAGCATGCTGACGTGCTCAGCCCCCCAAAACCCCGCTCTCTCTCCCCCCACATACACACAACACACTCCCTGTCACACTCCACCCCACCCCTCCCATTTGAAAAGCACGTTGCAGTCACTTGAATGCTGGGATAGCTGCCCATAATGCACCACTCCCAATGCTGCTGCAAGTGCCGCAAATGTGGCCACGCCAGTGCGCTGTCAGCTGTCAGTGTGCTCTGCCATACTACCCCCCGCCCATTACCCCCACCCCCTTATGCCTGGCAACTCCCATGCCCAGTGCTCCTCTGGCCCGCAGAGCCCTATAACCAGCACCCCCCACTGCCTAGTGCCCCTCTCACAGCCCCCCCCCAACTGCCCAGCACTCCGTATTCCTGAGGGAATTCAGCACCAAAACATTAAAAATTCTGTGCACTATTTTAAAATTCTGCAAATGTTATTTGTCAATAAATAAACGTGGAAGCTGCAGCCTGGCAGGGGGAGCCCAGGCCACTGGCTGCATGGAGGTGGGAGATCACCCTGCAGCCTCCCCCCTCCCTTCCCAGGACAGGGACTCGACAGTGAGGCTGCACCCGACCCTGACACATTGTAAGGAATGGGCCTGCCTCAGAAACACCTTTGGGCACTGCCCCTCTGCGCCAGGTGCACCAGGTGTGGGAGGCAGGCTCAGCCCGGCAGGATCCAAGTGTGGAGGGGCTCAGTGTGGGGGGATCCAGGTGGGGCTAACAGGGTTCTGGGTGGAGCAGTCGGGGTGCAGGTGGCTCAGTGGGGGATCTGGATGCACAGGGACTCGTTGGGGGTTGATGGGGCAGTGGGACTCTGTAGAGGGGTCCAGGTGAAGGTGCTTGGGGTTCAGCAGGGGGTGTCTAGGTGTGGGGAGCTCAGTGGGAGGGCGGGTGCAGGGGAGGTGGGGCTCATTGGGGTGGGGGTCCAAGTGAAGCTGGCTGGGGCTCTGTGGGGTGGGTGGTACAGATGCAGGGCAAGTGGGGCTAGTCAGGGGGAGGGTTCGATGGGGCTGCTTAACGGGCGAGCCACAGCCGCTGCCAAGGGGATGCTGCATGCCGGGCTTCCGGTTCTCCCCTGTCCCCGCATCCCTCATCCCCTTCTCTTCCCCATACCATGCCCCTTCCCCACTGCCCATCTCCTCCCCATCCCACCCCCTTCCTTCCCTACTGCTTATTTCCCCCAGTCCCCCCCTGCCCCAGCACATGCACTCCCTGCTGTACAGAGAACAGGATGGCCCCTCACAGCACACAGATGGGGAGCACCACCAGCACTAGGACCCAAAAGGCTGCGTCCAGCTGCAAAGTCAGCAGAACTGAACAGCCCCCTCTTTCCGCCGGGAAGTTCTGTGGGGATCCCCAGACACAGCTCCTACAGCCAATCCATCAGCACTGAACAAATACTGCAAGACTAATATCTCACAGGCCCGATTGCAGCAGAGAGCCTCTAAGCCTCACCGCGGGGAGCTTCCCCCCACCAGCCCTGAACAGAATATCGCTGCCAGCCTCCAGCTCAGGGCTGAGCCTTCACTTCCTCCCATGCAGCTCTGGGAGAAAGAGCTCCTTAGGCCCCCTGAAGGGGAAAAGCCACGAACAAATCTTCACGTGGCTCTCACACCTCTAGGGGCCCAGGCCAGCCAGGTATCAATCCCAGCCCATGTAGGGTTAGGAGTTCCTGCTGCTCCCTGCTGAGATACACTGACCTTGCGCTGCACTGGGGGGCTGGGGGGGCTGTCCCCTTTCGCAAGCACGTACTTCCTGTTTATGGGAAGGAAGAACTACTGCCCTAGTGTTAACTGCCTGCTGCACTGTGCCTGCATCACAATGCCAGAGCCTCCCCAGGCAGGAGACTCCTTTGTCAGCCACCTGGCCACAGGAGCAGGCTCATGTCCACAAGACACAGGTCGTTCGGAGAGACTGGGCAGAGGAAGGAGCCCCATGTCCTGAGCTAGGAGAGCTAGTGCCCGAGAAGAGAGACTCACCCTTATAGCGTTCACCACCCGCGGCGGACAGGAGCGAGCAGTGCCGGGGGGGGCAGGGGGCGGAGAGGAGCCCTGGGCCTGGCCAGCTGAGAGGAGCGAGCAGGGGACGGGGTGGGGGGGGAGAGGAGCCAGCGGGGCCTCAGGGTGCATCACAAGTGGAGAGGGCAGGGCCAGGGCACCATCGTAAACCCGGTACTGGGCGTGAACCCTGAGCAAGGCTTTTGGGTGATGCAGTAATGGAGCTAGGAGGTGATAAGGGGAGTTCTAGGCATCTCTAATCCCAGCCCCACTTCTCCTGTGCCCAAAGCCATGAGCGTGAGACCACCCCTCTCAGTCCCCACAGCCCCAAAGACATGACTGGCCACTCACGCTGTGACCCAATTACAGCTAGGAAGGCTCTCTAGAAAGATAGGAGTGGGAAGAGCAACCCTCTTAGCCTGGCAGGCAGTACGCATCCTTCCCAGTATGGCAGAGACCATGCCTCAAGCAACGGTCCTGGGGCCGGTTTTCTTCAATGTCTTCATTCATGATCTGGAGGATGGCGTGGGCTGCACCCTCAGCAAGTTTGCAGATGACACTAAACTGGGAGGAGTGGTAGATATGCTGGAGGGTAGGGATAGGATACAGAGGGACCTAGACAAGTTAGAGGATTAGGCCAAAAGAAATCTGATGAGGTTCAACAAGGACAAGTGCAGAGTCCTGCACTTAGGACAGAAGAATCCCATGCACTGCTACAGACTAAGGACCGAGTGGCTAGGCAGCAGTTCTGCAGAAAAGGACCTAGGGGTTACAGTGGACTAGAAGCTGGATATGAGTCAGCAGTGTGCTCTTGTTGCCAAGAAGGCTAATGGCATTTTGGGCTGTATAAGTAGGGGCATTGCCAGCAGATCGAGGGACGTGATCATTCCCCTCTATTCGACATTGGTGAGGCCTCATCTGGAGTACTGTGTCCAATTTTGGGCCCCAGACTACAAGAAGGATGTGGAAAAATTGGAAAGAGTCCAGTGGAGAGCAACAAAAATGAATAGGGGGCTGGAGCACATGACTTATGAGGAGAGGCTGAGGGAACTGGGATTGTTTAGTCTGCAGAAGAGAAGAATGAGGGGGGATTTGATAGCTGCTTTCAACTACCTGAAAGGGGGTTGCAAAGAGGATGGATCTAGACTGTTCTCAGTGGGTACCAGATGACAGAACAAGGAACAATGGTCTCAAGTTGCAGTGGGGAAGGTTTAGGTTGGATATTAGGAAAAACATTTTCATTAGGAGGGTGGTGAAGCACTGGAATGGGTTACCTAGGGAGATGGTGCAATCTCCTTCCTTAGAGGTTTTTAAGGTCAGGGTTGACAAAGCCCTGGCTGGGATGATTTAGTTGGGGACTGGTCCTGATTTAGGTAGGGGGTTGGACTAGATACCTCCTGAGGGCTCTTCCAACCCTGATATTCTCTGATTCTATGATAGGCAGATAGACCCAGACTAGTCCATAGGAGACTGGGGGGAACGGGGAGGGAGGGGAGGCGCAGAGGAAGAGGATGCAGGCAACTGAACATGACAGGTGTTCATGAAAGGAAAGAGAGAGTGTTTGAGTGTGAGTTGGCCAACACAGAGAAGAGAGAGAGAGAGAAACCTAGGAGGAAGGAACAAAACTCAGAACAAGGAGTCACCCTCATGGACCCAACTACTGCTAGGGAGCAAACACCACTGCTGGCCAGAGAGATGAACAGCCCCCGCAAATGGCAACATCAACTCCCTTGAATCCACAGCTAGTCAGGAAACCCTTTTTCTTGTTTTTTTGTTCTTTTTTTAAACAAACCCACACCCAGCTAACGGGAAGTCCCTGCCTGGAGCCAGGGGGGCTGTGACCAGAGCCCTCACCAAACCAGACACTGATCTCACAGACAGGGACAGCTGCTCCACTCCCAGCTGGACAGGTCTTGCCTGGCATCAACAACGCTTGCGCTCTCGCTCGCTTTCCATCTCACCACTGAGACGGACTCTGTCCCCCACCCCCACCACACACTTCTTTTCCCTTGGTGCCAAACACAACACAAGAAGGAAAAACAAAAGTTATCATCACAATCTGCCATGATGGCCAGGCTCTCCTTCTCGCATCTCCCACACCCCAGGCTCTACCCTGAACCCCCTTCCCATGATGTTGTCAGAGCTACAATTGTTAGGTAAAAAGCAAGTCCTTACTCACCTCTCCAGCACCCGAGTTCGTGCGGAGTTGGTATGGGGCTCACAATCTGTCAGAGACCAGACACCAATTCGTTGATCAACGGGCTCACACTATCCTTAGCTTAAAAGGCTTCGGAGTAAGTGTGGCAAGTTTATTAGGGGTGAGCATCAATATTTATACACAGAAGTAAACAAAGTGATTAACAGATCATAATGGTCATGCATAATCAATCAAGATTCTACAGGATAAAACAGGTTAAAATGTAAACTTAAAAAGACAAAAGAGGAGATGGCTACTTAAGGGGAGGGGGGGTGTCATGAGTAGTTCGCAGGTCAGAGCTTTGATTAAAAGTTTCAGACAGAGACATCAAGTCTGGGTTAAGTTTAAGCTCATCAAAAGTTCAGACTCAACATTCCTCCATTTGTAGCTTTGGGATAACTATTTACCAAAAGCGACACCCCATTTTAAGGAGCCAAGGGCCGCTTGGCAAATTCAGCCTGGGCCAACTCGAAGAGAGTAAGGCCTTTGGCTGAAGTAGGAAAAGAATAAACTGATCCACATGAGTCTATGAGGGAGGGGATACACTGAATACAGCAACACAGTATTATAAGGATTACTATGGCCCCAACAATACCCACCAAGAGTTTTTTAACCCACCCAAATCCAGGCAGCCAATTCCATAAGGCTCCCCACCAATCATAAGGTGGCTGGCCAGAGGAGTAGTTCTTAGCCGTAGATGTTTGGTACGTTGAAAAGTGTCAGGGTAGGTGTCATTTACAAAAACACAGCATTCTTCATTTATGAGGGCGCAAGTTCCTCCCTGGGCTGCTAACATTATGTCTAAAGCCATTCGGTTTTGCAAAGCTAACTGGCGCAGCTGGGACATTTCCCCGGCCTGATTCTCAAATAGGGTCGCAGTTTCATTGGTTAAAGATTCTAGTAGTCCCTGTAGATGGATGACACCACCCCTCAAGCTAATGAGACCAGCCCACCGCTGCCACGACAAACCATCACGGATATTAATATCTCTGAAGGTTTCACGGATGTTACGAACGTGGGGAAAATGAGGGGGAGTGAGGGAGATGCGAGAAGGCGGTGTTAGCCACGCTAAATAACATGACCCTGCCCAATCAGGGGAGAGAAAGTAATAAGCTTTGGGCCCGCACACCCAGTATGTTCCATACAGTGCGTTTCGGGTATTCCATTTTTCAAAGTAGGAGGTAACCCACCACCCGTTGGACCACTGTTCCCCTGGTAACGCAGAGGGGTCGTTGTGCGAACTGCAGAGGCACAATTTGGTAGTGGTGTTTTCAAAGTGCAGTGTAGTACTGCTTGAGCAGTTGTAGAAGGCAATCGTATATCCCTTAACAATTAGTTGGACACCCTCGTGATCTGAGCAGGGCTTCTTAAAAGCTGACTCTGAAGGCTTGCCCACCCATGAAAAAGTTGGATCGGGGTGAGGGATCCACATATGGGATAAGTGGGATGCGCAAGGCTTGAAGCCAAGATTTTTACTAAAGGCGGTGCCATTAAAATACATGTTGCATTTACTTGTTCCCACAAAAGTTAACCCCTTTTCTTTAACAAAACACAGTGATCCTGTCTGATTGGTTACCCTGAGATATCTGTTAATTGGCACTCCTGTTTTGTCCCATGTAAGACTGTGTTGGACTGGATCTTTTACTCTAGCCGGTGGCATCCAAGTCATATTAGCAGTGGTCAGGGGAATGGGTGTGAAGGGGAGTCCCTGTTCTGCATTTACTGGAAATTGAGTACATACCCAGCAATTACTTCTATTTCCTAAAATACGAGTTTTAACCTCGTGGGAATATCTAATAAAAGCATTATCTTCATAAGCAGAAAATAAACTAAAAAGGCATAATAAAAAACATACAGTTGTCAGAATAAAAGGTCCTCTCATTTTTTCCGAGTCAATTTAAGTCTGATGTCTGAAAGAGGTAAGCTGGTCCACTGGTCAGAGGCAGTGTCCTCAGTGGTGGCAAGAGCTGCTGGTCCGTCACTGTGGTCCACTACGGCTGGCTTGACGTGGGAGTGGTGGATCCAGGATTTGCGTCCTTCCAGGAACACTGCAGTCTGGGTTGTTAAAAGAACCTGGTGGGGTCCAGTAAACCTCGGCTGGAGGGTGTCGCCACGAATGAACTTTTTGGCCCAGACGAAGTCCCCTGGTTGGAATGGGTGGATCTGTTCTTCCAGCGGCACGGTCTGGGAAAACTGCGAGGCTTTCCAAAGGGTACGGAGGCAAGCCTGTAGGGAGAGAAACTGGCACGCGGTCATATGATCCCCTCCCAATAGTGAAACATCAGCACGTGGTAGCGCCCCACCTTTGAAAGGGAGGTGTCCATAGAGCAGTTCAAAGGGGGATAATCCCAATACACGGGTTGGGCGAGTACGAAGGTGAAACAGGACCAAGGGAAGTACCTGAGGCCACTTTAACCCTGTTTCCTGACAGTATTTAGCCAATGTAAGCTTAAGCTCCCTATTCATACGCTCAACTTTCCCGCTAGACTGGGGGTGGTAGGGTGTATGAAAGGAGTGTGAAATGCCCAGTCCTTGTTCTAAACGGCCAAGGACATGACCAGTAAAGTGGGGTCCGCGATCTGAGTCAAGCACGAGAGGGATGCCAAAATGGGGTACAATGTCTCTAAGGAGAATCTTCGCCACTGTGGCAGCAGTACAATTAGCAGTAGGAAAAGCTTCGACCCATGAAGTCAGAGGGCAAACCAAAACAAGGAGGTGCTTTTTCCCAAAAGCCTTTGGCATATCTGCAAAGTCAATTTGAAGATGTTGAAATGGAGCAGCAGGCGGAGGTCTTCCACCCTTAATTTTGTTAAGAGGCGGAGCAGGTCCATTACGCTGACATGTGCTGCATGCTTTCACTATTGACAGGCAGTAGGGTTGAATGCCTGGAGCATACCAAAAGCGAGCGATGGTGTCCACAAGGGCGTGCGTGCCGTAGTGACCCCCCTTATCATGGTGCCAGCGAACTGCCACGGGGTATGTGGAGCGAGGGAGGCAGGCTCGGCCATCCGGCATAAGCCAGGTCCCTTTGACCAGAGTGGCTCCGAGGCTCTCCCACGACTGTAGTTCAGCAGCGGGTACTGGTACGGGGTGCGGTGGAGTAAAGGAGGAGGTTACAATAGCCAACGTGGGCATGGCTAAGGGTAAGACGGCAGCCGTCTTGGCGGAGGCGTCAGCCAGGGCATTCCCACGGGTGACGGGGCTATCATCTTTAGTATGGGCCCAGCAGTGAACTACAGCCAGGACCGAGGGTTCTTGGAGGGCGTCCAAAAGCTTGTGGATGAGGGGGAGGTGCTGAATGGGTTTACCGGCAGCTGTCCGGAAACCTCGAAACTTCCAGAGGTGGATGTGACAATGCACAACTCCAAAAGCATACTTGCTATCAGTAAAAATGGTAACGGTCTTACCAGCGGCCAACTGGCAAGCTCGGGCCAGGGCATAGAGTTCGGCGGCTTGGGCTCCCCAGTTGCCTGGCAGTGAGGCGGCCTCTTGAATGTCCCATTCAGAGGTGACTGCATAACCGGTGAAACACTTGCCATCAACATAGAAGGAGCTTCCGTCCGAGAAGAGGATGCAATCAGGGTTGTCCAGTGGCACGTCAAACAGGTTGTTCCTTATCTGTAAGATGCTATAAACTACTTCCACACAGTCGTGCTGATCCTGGAGGACTGGCAGGTCAGGAAGCAAGGTAGCTGGATTAAGGGGCCCACACCTTTCAAAAATTAGGTTAGTGTCTTCTAAGAGTTCGGCCTCTAGCTGTTGCTGACGATGGGCCGAAAAGACTTGGGTTGTGCCCCTACGCAGAAGGGCTGACAAGGCATGAGAGGTCCAAACCGTGGTAAAATGACCCAGGGTCAGGCTCTTTGCCTTTGTGATCAGCAGGGCAGCTGCTGCCAGAGTCCGGGTGCAGGATGGGGTTCCCTGAGCGACAGGGTCGATCTGCTGAGAGTAAAAAGCAAGCGGGAAATGGTGGGGCCCGCTCAGCTGGGTAAGGACGCCACTAGCAATTCCGCCCCTTTCGTGGACAAAAAGGTGAAAGGGTTTGCTGTAATTGGGGGGGGGCGGAGAGACATGGAGGAGGCCACACTGTCCTTGAGTAACTGAAAGGCTTGGATCGTGTCTGGGGACCACTGCAAAGGGTCAGGAGCAAGGTTAGCAGTGAGTCGGTGGAGCGGTTTGCTTAACTCCCCGCAGGATGGCAACCAGGGGCGACAGAAGCCAATTAATCCTAAGAAACCTCGAAGTTGTTTCTTGGTGTTTGGCAGAGGGCAGTTTTGGATAGTCTTTATGCGGACTGGGTCCATTTGTCTCCCCTCTGGGGTTAACAGGAAGCCCAGATATCGGACCTTCTGTGAGACCCACTGAATCTTGTTAGGGTCTACCTTGTGGCCTCTGGTGTGTAGGTATAATAAAAGTGCCTTACCATCGATGCGGAGGGCAGCTTCTTCGCGGTTACCTAATAGGATGTCATCTACGTATAGGACTAACGTGGATCCCTGCGGACTGGTGAAGCCTTCCAAGTCGTGGCGGAGGCATTGGCTGAAAATCGTGGGGCTGTCTCTGTAGCCTTGAGGAAGTCGTTGCCAGACATAACTTTGTCCCTCCCAGGTGAAACCAAAGAGATACTGAGAGTCTGGGTGCACAGGAATGCTGAAACAGGCTGATTTTAAGTCAATAACAGTGAACCACTCAGCATCCCAGGGGATTTGGCTGATGATAGTAGCTGGGATCAGGAACTACTGCATGAAGAGGGACCACATACTGATTAACAACCCGTAGATCCTGTAAAAAGCGCCAACGAATAGGGTCTCCGTCCTTTTTAGGAGGCTTTTTGACAGGCAGTATAGGGGTGTTACAGGGAGTGCGCTTAGGGCGGACTAGCTTTTGTGCAATGAATCCCTCGATAATGGGGCGGATGCCCTCCCGGGCTTCCAGCGACAGGGGGTATTGAGGGACTGACGGGGGGGTTAAGGAGGGCTTCACTTGAATCCTTACTGGCTCTGCCGAAAGGAGCAGGCCAACATCAGTGTCAGAAATTCCCCAGAGGGTTAAAGGCAAGTCAGTGAGGTCAGGGGAGAGAGAGAGGGGGGGGTTTCCCAATTACCCTGAGTTGGGGCCGAATCTCCTAACACTGTCATCAATAATCCTACCCCTTCAGGAGTGCAGGTTAAAGTAGCCTCAAGCTTACAGAGTAAATCCCGGCCCATCAAAGGGATCGGACAAGCTGGGGAAAAAAGAAAACAGTGAGAAAAACATTTATCAGCATAAATAACATTTAGAGGCAAAGTGAGTCCCAGAGACTGTGGGTTGCCCTCCACCCCAGTTGCAGTTTTAACCTCAGAGGATAGCCAGGGAGAGGGGGCATGATTTAAAAGAGAGAAAGTAGCTCCAGTATCAATGAGGAAAGAGACAGGCAGTCCTTGGACTGAAAGCTTTAGACGAGGCTCTTTGCTGGGAGGGGAGAAAGTGAGGAAGGAGCCGGCTAAAGACATTAAGGAAATAAGACCATCACATTGTTTGCCTTCGCCCCCGGGGTACCGTCATTGAGGAGGCTGAGTTTGCTGCAGCTGCTGCTGTTGCCCGTAGTTGATCCAGGCCTGAGGAACGGGCTGGGCTGGTGGTGCAGGGGTGTATTCGTCCCTGGTGTAAGTATCTGCGGATGCGACCGGACCCTCTGGGCGTCCCCAGGGGCATTCACGTTTAAAGTGACCGGGCTGTCCGCACTGAAAACAATTTCCTGGTGGCTGGGGTTGCCAGGACCCTCTTCCCCGAGCACCCTGAAATCCCCTGCCACGGCCACGGCCTCTGCCTCGAATACCGCCGCGAAAAGCTAAAGTCATCAACTTATATTCTTCCTTTTTCTCTTTCTTTTTACTACTTTCCCTTTCTTTCTCCCATGCAAAATCAGCTACGTCCAACACTGAAGTGACTGACTCACCTCCCCAACCAGGACGAAACTTTAAGAAATAATCCCTTACAGGGGGCACTGACTGATTCACAAAAAAACGAAATAAGAGTAGGGTGGTCTGCTTCTCTCTCAGGATCCATCTGAGTGAACATTCGGGCCCCCTCCAATAGCCTCGACCAGAACTTTCTGGGTGGCTCATCAGATTCCTGCCGAATCTGCATGAACTTAGCCTGATTAGGCGAGCGGCGAGCCATTTCTTTGAGTCTCTCTAACAATCGCTCTCGATCTGTTCGCAGCTGAGTCAGCCTTGGCTGACTCCAGTCTAGGGGATTCCAGCCAGCGGCTTGATCCCGCCTATCCATCCAAGTGGTATTAACCGCATCGCTATCCCCCCATGTCCTTTCTGCCATCCACAATCTACTACGTTCCTCTCCGGTCAAAACTCTACTTAACAACTGATCTACATCAGTATAAGTAGGATTATGACTTGAAAACAATCTTTCTAAAAGTTCTGTGATCTTTCGGGGATTTTCCCCAAAGGACCCTGACAACCGTCCCCACTCTTTCAAGTCCCATTCTAGCCATCCTTTATATTCCACAATATTAGTATGTTGTAACTGGCCATTATTGTCCACAAAAGGTTGGTCGTGCATCTGTAAAGGCATTTCTCTACTTACACCTTTATTACTCACAAAAGGTTTGGCGGAGGCAGCCTCTGGGCTATTCTCAGGGGAGGGGTATGCATCCTGCTGCATCTGCTTGATCTTTTGCCTAGTAATTACTCCTCCCAAGGTGTGCCCTTCCATTTCCCCCTTATCCCTCTGCAGAGATTCCGATCTGGAGTCCTGCAGATTCCCCTCTGCGCTCTGGAGAGAGTCCCCCTGCGGAGGAATAGGGGCAGGTGCAGTGGGGACCAACTGACGAGTCAAAACACGCAGTGGTTTACACCCTTCATCGAAATAACATGGAGGGGATTCACTCTCGGGAGAATACCTGACTGCCATAATTTTTAAAGATTTCCACAGCTCTGCTGCTGTGTCCCAACAAAACCAGTAACATAACTGTCCCGGATGGTCTTTTTCGATCTGGCTCCTTACTCCTGTTAAGGCAGCCTGTTCGAAAGAGCCATACGAAGGCCACCTCATCTCCGGGTCGGCCAAAACCGCGGTATACCCACTCCAATTCCTTACACACAGTGTGTACAACTTCCTCCTAGACATTCCTGTCTGTACTGGGAGTTTCCCTTCGTTCCATAACTTATTTACAATCCCCAGCAGACTCTCAAGAGGCACGCTAGTCCCTTGACCCATGGTGTCTGACAGGAGCCCTCCAACTGGCGTTTATCCTGCTGTCCAGTACACGACCCCTCAATATTGAATTGGCTGGGAGAAATCTCCCGTGGCGCCTGCCAATTCGTATATGAGTGGTCTGACCACTGGACAGAGGCACCGCACCAGAAGGAAATCCCGGACGAGCCCCCAAATTGTTAGGTAAAAAGCAAGTCCTTACTCACCTCTCCAGCACCCGAGTTCGTGCGGAGTTGGTATGGGGCTCACAATCTGTCAGAGACCAGACACCAATTCGTTGATCAACGGGCTCACACTATCCTTAGCTTAAAAGGCTTCAGAGTAAGTGTGGCAAGTTTATTAGGGGTGAGCATCAATATTTATACACAGAAGTAAACAAAGTGATTAACAGATCATAATGGTCATGCATAATCAATCAAGATTCAACAGGATAAAACAGGTTAAAATGTAAACTTAAAAAGACAAAAGGGGAGATGGCTACTTAAGGGGAGGGGGGTGTCATGAGTAGTTTGCAGGTCAGAGCTTTGATTAAAAGTTTCAGACAGAGACATCAAGTCTGGGTTAAGTTTAAGCTCATCAAAAGTTCAGACTCAACACAATTAGAAAGCACCCCACTGCACCTGCACCCAACATAGTCACTCTGCACAGGAGACTCTCGTCCCTTCCACTGGTCTTAACCCCACAGAGCCCCAGGCCCAGCTAGGATGCACCTTATTTTTCTTTAGTACTGGGGCTCTCGTCCTCTCCTTCCTATCCCTCTTGGACTCCATCTGTGAGAGAGGACTGGGAAGTGTTACAGACACAGAGACCCTCCCCCAGCTCTCTCTGCACCCTGGGCTCACACCTGGTTGTCTCCCCAGTCCTTGGCGCTGTCCAGCATGTCTCCCTCCACAGAAGTCACCTGATGTCATCTTAGACTCCATCTTCATATTGCTCTTCTCCTTCCCAGAACTCCTGCTCTGCTCCTCAGACCTGTCTGTCCTCAGCTCTGCAGGCAGAGGGGAAGGGGCATCATGGGAACACACATGCCCCATTCCAGACACCACATGGCATCCACAGGGCTACCAAACCATGTCACCTTGTGCCAAAAACCACACTCCACCCCAAGGGAGCAAAACGCCTTTGTGAGCCCAGCACACACATCCACACCAAGCCCAGCCAAATTGGGAGCTTGCCCCCCCTTCCCGGGCCTCATGGATGGAGAAGTTTGGTGGGCAGTGGGGGCCCCGAGGGACTGGCTCAGCGTGTGAATGAGGGACTGGGATATATGTGGGGGCGGGACTGTGGGGTTGGGGTGTCCAGGAGGACCCAAGGTAAGGGACTAGGGGGATTAGGGGTAGAGGAGAGTAGGGTTACCAAGTGCACTGTGGGACTGGGGGATTTAGAGAGCCCAGAGAGGACGGGTGGGGCAGGTTGGAGGGCCCCACGGGGGCTGAAAAGGGGAATCCGGCAGGTTGGGGGGGTAGCAGAGAGTGGAGATAAGGGACTCGCACACTGGGGATGGAGAAGGCAATGGGGTGACAGGGACGTGGGGCCCAGCACTGGAGAAATGGGCTGGAGTCGATTGGGGCGGGGTGGGAGGAGGACGCTGGGGGAGGCAGCACATTGGCAGGGCAAAGGGAAAGGCCAAGGAGAGAGGACAAGGTGGGGGAGGGGAGCACTGGGGGATGATGGGGGGCTGAGGGTGAACTAGAGGGAGTTTGGGGAGCAGGACTGAGGGGTCCCCATGGGCGCAGGGCAGGGCTGGGGGTGGAGGGGGGGCTGGGGAGGCCCAGGGACGGGGCAGGTTGGGGGGCTGAAGAGAATGTCAGGGCCCTACAGAGCAGGGAGCGGGTGGGGGAGGGGATGGGGGCGCTGAGGGGTCCCCACGGGCACAGGGCGGGCCTGGGAGCAGTTGGTGGTTGGGGGGGACAGGGCAGGTTGGGGGCTGAGGGGGATGTCACGGCTCTAGGGAGCAGGGAGCGGGTGGGGGAGGGGGGCAGGGGGTGGATGGGGCGCAGGGCAGGGAGCATGGGGTGGATGGGGGTGGGGGGGCAGAGGGGACGGGGCAGGTTGGAGGGCTGAGGATGTCGGGGCTCTAGGGAGCAGGTGGGGGAGGGGATGGGGGCTGAGGGGGATGTCGGGGCTCTAGGGAGCAAGTGGGGGAGGGGATGGAGGGATGAGGGGGATGTCGGGGCTCTAGGGAGTGGGTGGGGGAGGGGATGGGGGGCTGAGGGGGATGTCGGGGCTCTAGGGAGCAAGTGGGGGAGGGGATGGAGGGCTGAGGGGGATGTCGGGGCTCTAGGGAGTGGGTGGGGGAGGGGATGGGGGGCTGAGGGGGATGTCGGGGCTCTAGGGAGCAGGGAGCGGGTGGGGGAGGGGATGAGGGGGATGTCGGGGCCCTACAGAGCAGGGAGCGGGTGGGGGAGAGGATGGGGGGCTGAAGGGGATGTCGGGGCTCTAGGGAGCGGGTGGGGGTGGGTGGAAGTTTGTGGGGGCAGTGGAGGTGAGTGTGCGGGTGGGTGGAAGTTTGTGGGGGCAGTGGAGGTGAGTGTGTGGGTGGGGTGTGGGTGGGTGGAAGTTTGTGGGGGCAGTGGAGGTGAGTGTGTGGGTGGGGGTGTGTGTGGGTGGAAGTTTGTGGGGGCACTGCAGGTGAGTGTGTGGGTGGGGGTGTGTGTGGGTGGAAGTTTGTCGGGGGCAGTGGAGGTGAGTGTGTGTGTGGGGGTGGAAGCTTGTGGGGGCAGTGGAGGTGAGTGTGGGGGTGGGTGGAAGTTTGTGGGGGCAGTGGAGGTGAATGTGTGGGTGGGGGGGGTGGAGGTGGAAGCTTGTGGGGGCAGTGGAGGTGAGTGGGTGGGTGGGGGTGGGTGGAAGTTTGTGGGGGCAGTGGAGGTGAGTGTGTGGGTGGAAGTTTGTGGGGGCAGTGGAGGTGAGTGTGGGGGTGGGTGGAAGTTTGTGGGGGCAGTGGAGGTGAAGGTGTGGGTGGGGGGGTGGGGGTGGAAGTTTGTGGGGGCAGTGGAGGTGAGTGTGTGGGTGGAAGTTTGTGGGGGCAGTGGAGGTGAGTGTGGGGGTGGGTGGAAGTTTGTGGGGGCAGTGGAGGTGAAGGTGTGGGTGGGGGGGTGGGGGTGGAAGTTTGTGGGGGCAGTGGAGGTGAGTGTGGGGGTGGGTGGAAGTTTGTGGGGGCAGTGGAGGTGAGTGTGGGGGTGGGTGGAAGTTTGTGGGCGCAGTGGAGGTGAGGGTGACGGTGGGTGGAACAGGAGACACTCGCTGGGAGGGAGGAGAAATCCCACAATGCACCGGGGCTGGCAGAAGCAGCGCGCAACGGCGCCGCCCCACCCTCTGGCGCCTCTGACCTTCTCCTAATGGCGTCCTGAGCGCCGCACTCACTTCCGCTTCCGGCCTCGGCCTGGGTAGAGGAGTTTCAGGGGCGGGGGCGCTAGGGAAGCGAAAGGAGGTCGCAGTGGGCGGGGCATGTGGCGGCTGGGGGGTGGGGCAGAGCGATCAGGGCAGAGGCCAAGCCCCTGGGGGAGGCGGGGCTGGGGCGGGGCCGGGGCAGAGCAGGGAGGGCTGGGGGCGGAGCAGGGGCGGGACTAGGGGCGGGGGCCACGTGGGGCGGGGCTGGGGGCGGGGTCGGAGCAGGGACTGGACTGGAGGCGGGGCAGGAGCAGAGTTAGGCGGGACAGGGGCGGGGCTGGGGGCGGGCCGGGCTGGGGCGGGATTGGGCCGGAGCAGGGGCGGGACAGGGGGCGGGGCCGGGCCAGACCGGGGCGGGGCTGGGGCGGGGCTGGGGGCATTGCCGGGGCTGGGCTGGGCTGGGGCTGGAGCAGGGACGGGGCACGGGGCGGTGTAGGGGGCGGGGCCGGGGCAGAGCGGGCCGGGGCTGGGGGCGGGCCCGGGGCAGAGCGGGGTACCCCTCCCCCGCGGAGGTTGGTCCGGCCCCGCGCACCCACCGCCCAGCTCGGGGGCCCCTGGGCGCTCAGCCGCGGTGCCCGGTCAGTTCTAAGTGGCACTTTCAGCCCCAGGACATCCCCGCCCGGCCCCGGGGCGTTGCTGTGCTCGGTCCCGGTCCCCCCGCTGCACCCGGGTCCGGTGCGCTCACGGGGAGCGGAGCATCCGCTTCTCCCCGAGACGCTCCCCACGGCCACGGGAGACAGAGATCCCTGGGCTGCTCCTCTCCCCTCAGCTCAGCCCTGCTCAGGCAGCTCCAGCTCACACGGAGGACGGGGCCCCCGGCCTCCTCACTGCCCCAAGACACACAGTCACACTCACCTCCACTGCCCCCACAAACTTCCACACACACACACACACAATCACCTCCACTGCCCCCACAAACTTCCACCCACCACCACACTCACCTCCACTGCCCCCACAAACTTCCACCCACCCCCACCCTCACCTCCACTAACTTCCACCCCCCCCCAACCCCACCCTCACCTCCACTGCCCCCACAAACTTCCACCCACCCCGACCCTCACCTCCACTGCCCCCACAAACTCCCACCCACCCCCACCCTCACCCACACACAAACCTCCACTGCCCCCACAAACTTCCACCCACACACACACACGCCCCACACACTCACCTCCACTGCCCCCACAAACTTCCACCCACGGCCACCACACCCACACACTCACCTCCACTGCCCCCCATAAACTTCCACCCACACACACCCCCAACTCACACTCACCTCCACTGCCCCCCACAAACTTCCACCCACACACTCACCTCCACTGCCCCCCAAAAACTTCCGCACCCACCCACACACTCACCTCCACTGCGCCCCATAAACTTCCACCCACACACTCACACTCCTCCCCCACTCCCCAACACACCCATACATACTCTCCCCCAACACACACACACACACACACACTCCACTCCCCCCACAACCTCCCTCCCCCATGCACACACACACTGCTGTGGACTGTAGTGTCACTGTTCAGCAATGTCAGTTGGTTGTGTTACTGACGGCGACTTTAAAAGGTGAGTTAAAAATGTCACTTTTACCGTACACTAGCCATCTGCAGGAAGTTTTGTTTAAATTCTAGGATTATTTTAGTAAAATCAGTTTCTCCCCTTGCAAGCCATTTCTGAACATTTGTGTGCATTTATAGTAAAGCTACTTAACTGTGGTCAGTGTATCAAACAATTGTGATTAACACAAAAACCATAAAGACGGAATTAATTTTTAAGAAATGGAAAGGACAAAACGCAGAAAATACTAAATTGGAAAATCCCCAATAATAAAAGAGATTTCATAGGGCCCTACATAGGTGTGTACCATCTTCCGAAACAACTCCCGGGGGTGGGGATGGGCTCAGGGCTCCAGGCTTGATCGATGGAGGGGGAGCTCTGGGTTTGGGGCTCTGGTCTCCCACAACTGGGTAGAGACTCCAGGATCCGGGCTATAGCACCCAGGGCGGAGGCGGGGAGGGAGGACTCCGGGCTTGTGTCCAGGCTCAAACCACCAAGAGAGATGAAGGGAAGAGACCTGGTCTTCGGCTGCCATGGGGGGGGATCAGGGCTCCAAGCTTCAGCCGCTGGGGAGGTGGAGGGGAGTGGGGGGGTCTGGGCTCTGCGACTCATCCACATGAGGGCAGGGAGGGACGTTGGGGCTCTGGACTTCAGCCACAAGAGGGGTGAGGGGGTCAGTGCTCCGGGCTTCGGCCACTGGGGTGATAGCCCCTCCTCCAATGCACTGGCCCCCAGACCCTCTCACCTGTTCCACCAGAGTGAAACCCAGTCCAGCACGTCCCGCTGCAGCTCGCAGACCCCTCAGTACAGCCCCACCATCACCTGGTCCTGCTCAGGGCAGCTGTCAGGCTCCTTGAATTCAAGTTTGTAAACTACTTTGTGACTCCCCAGGTACAATGTGATATATTCTGTACATGCAAAGTATCAGTCCTTTGTGCAGCCCCTCCCAGAAATCAAAATTCCTAGAGATTTTGGCTGAGTCTCTCAGTGTTGCTAATGGTACCAGCCTCTGTCTGAATGTCTATGTGTGTGTGTGTGTGTGTATGCATAAGTTTATTGTGATGTCATGTGTGACAAGAGCAAAGACCGTTCTGGTTCAGCATTCTTGCCCTGCCTTCAGTCTGCCAACTTGCTTGATTGACAATGGCTGGTGAACCCAGGAGCTGATAGACGTGTACTATCCATCTGTCAACAACTTCTTGAATCAGCTATTTCCACAGGTTTTCGAAAGAAGATGAGATTTTACAAAAGGTAATTCCCAGATTCTTTTCCTGCTCCTTAGATCACACATGACAGGTTGTTGCCTCCTTCATAGATTCATAGATTCTAGGACTGGAAGGGACCTCGAGAGGTCATTGAGTCCAGTCCCCTGCCCTCATGGCAGGACCAAATACTGTCTAGACCATCCCGGATAGATATTTATCTAGCCTACTCTTAAATATCTCCAGAGATGGAGATTCCACAACCTCCCTAGGCAGTTTATTCCAGTGTTTACTGAACAAGTTTTCTCCCTCCTCCTTATGACACCCTTTTAGATACCTGAAAACTGCTATCATGTCCCCTCTCAGTCTTCTCTTTTCCAAACTAAACAAACCCAATTCTTTCAGCCTTCCTTCATAGGTCATGTTCTCAAGACCTTTAATCATTCTTGTTGCTCTTCTCTGGACCCTCTCCAATTTCTCCACATCTTCCTTGAAATGTGGTGGCCAGAACTGGACACAATACTCCAGTTGAGGCCTAACCAGCGCAGAGTAGAGCGCAAGAATGACTTCTTATGTCTTGCTCACAACACACCTGTTAATGCATCCCAGAATCATGTTTGCTTTTTTTGCAACAGCATCACACTGTTGACTCATATTTAGCTTGTGGTCCACTATAACGCCTAGATCCCTTTCTGCCGTACTCCTTCCTAGACAGTCTCTGCCCATTCTGTATGTGTGAAACTGATTGTTCCTTCCTAAGTGGAGCACTTTGCATTTGTCTTTGTTAAACTTCATCCTGTTTACCTCAGACCATTTCTCCAATTTGTCCAGATCATTTTGAATTATGACCCTATCCTCCAAAGCAGTTGCAATCCCTCCCAGTTTGGTATCATCTGCAAATTTCATAAGCGTACTTTCTATGCCAATATCTAAGTCGCTGATGAAGATATTGAACAGAGCCGGTCCCAAAACAGACCCCTGCGGAACCCCACTTGTTATACCTTTCCAGCAGGATTGGGAACCATTAATAACTACTCTCTGAGTACGGTTATCCAGCCAGTTATGCACCCACCTTATAGTAGCCCCATCTAAGTTGTATTTGCCTAGTTTATCGATAAGAATATCATGCGAGACCCTATCAAATGCCTTACTGAAGTCTAGGTATACCACATCCACCGCTTCTCCCTTATCCACAAGACTCGTTATCCTAGCAAAGAAAGCTATCAGATTGGTTTGACATGATTTGTTCTTTACAAATCCATGCTGGCTATTCCCTATCACCTTACCACCTTCCAAGTGTTTGCAGATGATTTCCTTGATTACTTGCTCCATTATCTTCCCTGGCACAGAAGTTAAACTAACTGGTCTGTAGTTTCCTGGCTTGTTTTTATTTCCCTTTTTAGAGATGGGCACTATATTTGCCCTTTTCCAGTCCTCTGGAATCTCTCCTGTCTCCCATGATTTTCCAAAGATAATAGCTAGAGGCTCAGATACCTCCTCTATTAGCTCCTTGAGTATTCTAGGATGCATTTCATCAGGCCCTGGTGACTTGCAGGCATCTAACTTTTCTAAGTGATTTTTAACTTGTTCTTTTTTTATTTTATCTTCTAAACCCATTAGCATTCACTATGTTAGTCATTCCTTCAGACTTCTCGGTGAAGACCAAAACAAAGAAGTCATTAAGCATCTCTGCCATTTCCAAGTTTCCTGTTACTGTTTCTCCCGCCTCACTGAGCAGTGGGCCTACCCTGTCCTTGGTCTTCCTCTTGCTTCTAATGTATTGTGGAAGCAGAGAAAGAACGGACAGGAAGGGGATTGCAATGCATGACAGTTTGTTAGCAAGAGTTAGGCTAACTGTAACCCTAATAACGCGAGATTTGTAGAAGCGAGGATTGTGTGAGGCGAGTGGGAAAGAACTGTGTGAGAAGTTGTTGCGACCTTGTGTAGATAATATTGTATGTAGACTAGAGTCTAAACAAGTGAGGAAAATAAGATATCAGGATGACCTATGTATAAACAAAATGCAGCTGTTGCTCATTATTGTCTGTAACAAAAGGTATAAATGCTTGCTGTAATTGTTTACCTGGGAGAGACCTGCCTAGGAGGGGGAGACCCTGTGTCCTAGTGCACTCTCTCCCTCTATGCAATTGATAAAGAGAGAATAAAGTATCTGACTTTGCTGTACCCAACCAAAGAGTGAGAACTGTGTTTTTCTCCGACAGTATTGATAAAAAGACTTCTTGTTTCCCTTTATTCCCATAGCCAGTTTGAGCTCATTTTGTGCCTTTGCCTTTCTAATCTTGCCCCTGCATTCCTGTGTTGTTTGCCTATATTTATCCTTTGTAATCTGTCCTAGTTTCCATTTTTTATATGATTCCTTTTATTTTTTAGATCATGCAAGATCTCGTGGTTAAGCCAAGGAGGTCTTTTGCCACATTTCCTATCTTTCCTACTCAGCGGAATAGCTTGCTTTCAGGCCCTTAATAGTATCTCTTTGAAAAACTGCCAACTCTCCTCAGCTGTTTTTCCCCTCAGCTTTGATTCCCCTGGGACCTTACCTATCAGCTCTCTGAGCTTACCAAAATCCGCCTTCCTGAAATCCATTGTCTCTATTTTGCTGTACTCCCTTGTACCCTTCCTTAGAACTGTGAACTCTATGATTTCATGACCCTCCCCCTCTACAACAACCCTCCCCAGCACCTCCCCCAAAATCCCCTACCTGAGCTGGATCCACCACAGCCATTTCCCTTCCCTGGCCCCTAGGAAGATGGGATGGTCTGGAGCAAAACGGGGTCATTATTCTGCAGCCTGTCAGGGTGAGAAGGGAAATTCGGGAGGTTTCTGAATAAGTGTTAGTCCATTTCACACCCCGATTCCCCCAGGCTCTGTCCTTGCAGACAGACACTCTAGACTCTGCCATGCTGGGAGATGCCTCAGTGACGCTATTACAGCACAGACCCGACCTCTCCCCCAGGACTAAACCCACCAGACGCTATTACACTCTCCCAGGAACAGAGTCTCTGAGCCAAACGCCAGAAAAGAGCAGAATCAAAGGAGCCCCTTTGGGGGATCCCCCGACACTGTCCCCAGAACAGCCCATTCCGTGAGCAGCGCAGGGACCAGGCAGAGGCAGGAACTGGCTTTTCCTCTCTCTGCCCCTCCCCTCTCCCAGGAAAGTCATTGCCCCGGGGGGCTGCAGGGAATGGAGCTGGGCAAGGCTGGGTGCCCGGAACCTCCCTCCCCACTGATTGCTCCAGCTGCCCCTCCCAGTCTCTCCCCTCTCCCTCCTGCACGAAGAGCCGGTCACTGTCCTGCATTCCCGTGGGCGTTTCCTCACCAATAGCTACAGCCACTGCTAACGGGGTGAGCCTGGGTGTGTTGGGCAGCAGCTCTGAGCCGCGCAGAAACTCTGGGGCAGGGATGGGGCGAGCAGGAGCTATTTCTGCAGAGTCACTTTCCAGCCTGGGCCCAGTACTTACCCCAGATCTCTCGTATTACCTGCAGTCTCTGGCTCAGGAGCTGATGCCAGCAGAGCCCAGGGGAGTGGGGGGAGGGTGTAAACTATTTCCCTGAATCAAGTCTCCTTCGGCAGCTCAGTCACCATTTCAGCTAGAGCAGAGCTGCGGTACCTGGGCACTGGGCCACCCGGGGCCTTTAACACCACAGCCCTGGGGAGGGGGTGCTGAGCTGGACCATCCAGTGAGGAACACAAGTCCTTCTACCCTCCACCACACCCTAGTTTGGAACGGCTGCTGACGGCTCCCGCCATCCATGGTAACTTTTATCCCCTCTGCCTCCCTCTATCTGGGGGTTTTCCCTTCTGCACCTACCTGGCAGGGCAGGCCGCCCCCCACCCCAGTCTGAACCCCTGAGCTTGTCCCAGTTTTGTCCCTCTGCCCATCCCTCCCCTCCGATTTCTCCCCTTCAGGGGGATATTCCCTGCCTTTGATTGCAGGGAGTAGATTCTGATGGCGCGTGAGGGCAGCAACTTGCAGATGTTACTGAGCATGTGAGAAGAACATTAGAAGATAAGGACGGCCAGACTGGGTCAGACCAAAGGTCCATCTAGCCCAGTGTCCTGTCTGCTGACAGCGGCCAGTGCCAGGTGCCCCAGAGGGAATGAACAGACAGGAATCATCCAGTGACCCATCCCCTGTTGCCCAATTCCCAGCTTCTGACAGACAGAGGTTAGGGACACATCCCTGCCCATCCCGGCTAACAGCCATTGCTGGACCTGTCCTCCATGAACCCATCTAGTTCCCCTTTGATCACAGGACCCTGCTCAGGAACAGTGAAGTTGCAAGTTCTAATAGGAAACAGCTTCTGATACAAGGGCAGCTCCACTTCCTCCTCCCCTCCCATGGGGATGAGCAGCCCCCACAACTGCCACTCTGCCCCAGCCTCCTTCAACCCATTGGCCCCTTCAGCCTCCCCCCAAATGTCCCCTTCCCCCCATCGCTCCCTTCAGCCTCCTCCAACTGCCCCCGATCGCCCCGTTCAGCCTCCCCCAACTGTTCCCTTCCCCTCACCGCACCTGGTCACCTTCAGCCCCCCGTTGCCCTCTTCAGCCTCCGGCAACTTCCCCCCACTGCTCTGGCTCCACCATTCTCAGGTTCCCTTCCCCCTAACCATCTGCTTCCTTACCGTGGGTAAGAGGGGCAGAAAATGCTTTTGAAAAAACCTTTTGCAAAGTAAAAATAAAACAAACCAAACAACCCCCTCCCTTGCTTTGTGCTGGGCGCCCAGCTGTGGGCTTGTGTGTGTGTGTGTGTGGGGGGGGTGTTGTTCTGAGCACACTCTGTTCAGGGAAGGGGTGGAGTTGGCCAAAGGGGCAGGTGGAATATTTAGCAGAGAATTCCTTTCTCCATTCTGTTAGCTAAGTATTGCTGTTAAATGCCAGCCGACGAATGCAGCATTTGAAGCAATCTGACTCTAAATCCCCGGCCCTCTCGGTTGCTGCAGTTCTCACACCCTCTGCTCTTGTGATGTCACCACATGACATGGTGTCTTATTCCCATAGCGTCTTATATATGAGACAGGACCAAAGTTTATAAGCTAAAAACTGAACCATAACTCCTTCCCTTCCCCGTTTTGACTTAGGAAAAATAAATCCTGTCCCCTCCCCCAGCCCCAGCCCAGCCCCACCAGAGCTGCTGCGGCCAGGAGACAGGTGCTCTCTCACCTGGCCCTGAGCTGCTGTGGTGAGAGAGGGCTGGGGGGAGTCCTTTCTCCCTCGGGCAACCTGCTCCCCAAACCCCTCATTCCAAGCCCGAGCCCAGAGCCTGCATCCCCAGCCGGAGCCCTCACCCCCCTGCACCCCAACCCTCTGCTCCAGCCCTGAGCCCCTCATTCCCAGCCCTACCGCAGAGCCCACACCCCCAGCCGGAGCCCTCTCCCCCTGCACCACAACCCTCTGCCCTAGCCCTGAGCCGCTCATTCCTAGCCCCATCCCAAAGCCCGCACCCCCAGCCAAAGCCCTCACCCCCCTGCACCCCAACCCTCTGCCCTAGCCCTGAGCCCCTCATTCCCAGCCCCACCCCAGAGCCCACACCCCAACCCTCTGCCCCACTTCAGCCCCCTCCCACACTCTGAACCCTTCAGCCTCACCCCTGCCACACACCGTCCATGTGCAGAATGAATTTTGTGATGTGCAGCAATATACAGGTGATGTGTCACATAACAAAATTGCACATATTGGTGCACATCACAAAATTCATTCCGCACACGGACATAAAAAATGTGAGGAAACACTGCTCCTGACTTTCAACCTATCTGAGACATCTTGAATTTCATACAGTGACTGATCAGAATAAAGTGCTCTCAAGTGAGCTACAGACCAACAGTGGTTCATAGTAATTATTCAGCAAGTATTTTAGAAGACCTAGACCATTAGAGGAAATCATGACCTGCTAAGAGACAATTAATGGAGAGAAGCAGCAAGATTAATCCCATACATTGGATTGGTTGTGACTTATTTGCCTGATTTGAAAAGAGGCCAAAAGGACCTGAGTCTCCTCACTCTCAGATCCAGCCTCACCTCTTTGTGAGGACCTCCCGCAATGAGAGCACCCCCCCACCCCATCCACACTCCACACACACCCCTTCTTGGTAGAGGGAGGGAAGCCGGGGAAAGGGGAAAAAGAAGCAAGAGAAGAGGAGAAAGGAGGGAGGAAAGAGGAAAAGGGAAACCAAAAAGGATAAACCCCAATGTCCCCAGGGATTCTAAGCGTCAATGTCCTAGGCTGGAAATCAAATTCGGCCACCTTAAGCCAGTGTTTTCTGGGCCTAGAATGCTGCCTGCACCAGGGGGATCAGACTGAACAGGTTCTAAACCTCTCTGGGCCTCTTACCTTGGAAAAGGGAAGTTTGTTTTCGGCACAATCAGTGGTAGGAAAGGAGAAAACTCCACAGAGGTTCCTCCCCATGCTCACATCCGTGAATCCTAATTCTCTCTCAGTCCTCGAGGAGAGACCTCGCGAAGGAGATTTGCGGCAGCAAAGCCGGGGGATCTCAGAGACTGGCCTGGCCCGGCACCTCTGTCCTGCCCGGCTGATGTCAGGGTCTCTCTGTGAGGTCACCCCCTGCCCACCACATTTGCCCAATAGGCAGAGTTCCTGCAACAGGCCTTTGTGATGTCACTGCCACCCCCACCCCTCCCCTCCAAGCTGATGTCCTGCCCCTGGCCAGCCTCGTTGGGTGTTTGTTTCCCCCGGATCTAGAGTTGCCAACTTTCTGACCCAACAAAACTGACCACCCTTGTCCCGCCCCATCAAGGACGGAATGCAACGCTGAGTTCACTCACCAACCCCCTGAAACGTGTCAGTGCCCCAGAGAAAACCGGACCCCTGCTATTGGAACAAGATGCTGGAGATCTGAATGGGAAAGGGACTGTCTGAATTGTCAAGATGGGGAACGAACAACAATCTACAGCAATGTCATTAACACAAACACACTCCAATCCTGCTCCAGCCGGAAGGGAAATGGGCAGGAATTCCTGCTGTCCAGCAATGGAGACACTTACAGCCCTGCACAGCAGTGAGTGGGCCGGGGAGGCTGGTCAAAATGATCTGGACAAATTGGAGAAATGGTCTGAGGTAAACAGGATGAAGTTTAACAAAGACAAATGCAAAGTGCTCCACTTAGGAAGGAACAATCAGTTTCACACATACAGAATGGGAAGAGACTGTCTAGGAAGGAGTACGGCAGAAAGGGATCTAGGCGTTATAGTGGACCACAAGCTAAATATGAGTCAACAGTGTGATGCTGTTGCAAAAAAAGCAAACATGATTATGGGATGCATGAACAGGTGTGTTGTGAGCAAGACATAAGAAGTCATTCTTGCGCTAGTGAGGTGAGTGTGTGGGTGGGGGTGGAAGTTTGTGGGGGGCAGTGGAGGTGAGTGTGAGTTGGGGGGGTGTGTGGGTGGAAGTTTGTGGGGGCAGTGGAAGTGAGTGTGTGTGTTGGGGGAGTGTGTGGGTGGAAGTTTGTGGGGGCAGTGGAGGTGAGTGTGTGGGTGGGGGTGGGTGGAAGTTTGTGGGGGCAGTGGAGGTGAGTGTGTGGGTGGGGTGGGGGTGGGTGGAAGTTTGTGGGGGCAGTGGAGGTGAGTGTGTGGGTGGGGGTGGGTGGAAGTTTGTGGGGGCAGTGGAGGTGAGTGTGTGGGTGGGGTGGGCGTGGGTGGAAGTTTGTGGGGGCAGTGGACGTGAGTGTGTGGGTGGGGGTGGGTGGAAGTTTGTGGGGGCACTGGAGGTGAGTGTGTGTGTTGGGGGAGTGTGTGGGTGGAAGTTTGTGGGGGGCAGTGGAGGTGAGTGTGTGGGTGGAGGTGGGTGGAAGTTTGTGGGGGCAGTGGAGGTGAGTGTGTGGGTGGGGGTGGGTGGAAGTTTGTGGGGGCAGTGGAGGTGAGTGTGTGGGTGGGGGTGGGTGGAAGTTTGTGGGGGCACTGGAGGTGAGTGTGTGTGTTGGGGGAGTGTGTGGGTGGAAGTTTGTGGGGGGCAGTGGAGGTGAGTGTGTGGGTGGAGGTGGGTGGAAGTTTGTGGGGGCAGTGGAGGTGAGTGTGTGGGTGGGGGTGGGTGGAAGTTTGTGGGGGCAGTGGAGGTGAGTGTGTGGGTGGGGGTGGGTGGAAGTTTGTGGGGGCACTGGAGGTGAGTGTGTGTGTTGGGGGAGTGTGTGGGTGGAAGTTTGTGGGGGGCAGTGGAGGTGAGTGTGTGGGTGGGGTGGCCGTGGGTGGAAGTTTGTGGAGCAGTGGAGGTGAGTGTGTGGGTGGGAGTGTGCGTGGGTGGAAGTTTGTGGGGGCAGTGGAGGTGAGTGTGTGGGTGGGGGTGGGTGGAAGTTTGTGGGGGCAGTGGAGGTGAGTGTGTGGGTGGGGGTGGGTGGAAGTTTGTGGGGGCAGTGGAGGTGAGTGTGTGGGTGGGGTGGGGGTGGGTGGAAGTTTGTGGGGGCAGTGGAGGTGAGTGTGGGTGGGGGTGTGTGTGGGTGGAAGTTTGTGGGCGCAGTGGAGGTGAGTGTGACTGTGTGTGTTGGGGCAGTCAGGAGGCCGGGGGAGCTGGAGCTGCCTGAGCAGGGCTGAGCTGAGGGGAGAGGAGCAGCCCAGGGAGCCGCGTGGGGGGCAGACCAGCAGCAGCCGTGTGGGGGCAGAGTGGGGCTGGGGCTGGAGCCCTCTGGAGCAAGGTGCGGGGAGCAGCTGGGCAGAGTGTGGGGGTCCCTGGGCAGCGGGCCCAGCACAGGGAGACCCCACCAGTCAAGAGGCCTTGCAGGCCGCACTGGGAGGGGTATTGTAACCCCCGGGGGGGGAGGGGCCCTGCCACCTAGACCCTGAGGGCGTGTGGCCACCTCCAGAGCGAGTGTCCGACCCACGGCGTCCCTGCAGCACAGCCAGGGCCTGGCCAGGGGCCTGGGACGTGTGAGGAACAGACTGTGAACTGCCCTGACATTCCAGCCACAGCTGTTTGGGGTCCCCCGTGCCACAGAGCGGGGTGACGGCTTTTCCTTTCACCTTCCCCAGTTTCTCCTTGTTTTTAATGACTTGCTGTTTAATAACTTGTGTTTGCTTTGAACTATATGCAATGATCAATGGGTCAGGGAAGCGTCCGGAGCAGAGAGAGTACCCCGGAGTGGAGACACCCGAGCCCTGTCCTAAGTACAACAACCAGATTGGGGGTCGAGCCCCAGGAATCCTGGGCCCAGCCTTGTCTGGGTTACGAGGACTCTGCTGGTCTAACAAAAGAAAGCAATTAGTTCTTTTTTGAGCCCTGTCTTGACCACAGCCTCTGGCAAAGAGTTCCACAGGTTGACTGTGTGTTGTGTGAAGAAATACTTCCTTTTCTTTGTTTTAAACCTGCTGCCTATTAATTTCATTTGGTGACCCCCTAGATCTTGTGTTAGGAGAAGGAGGAAATAACACTTCCTTATTTACTTTCTCCACACCAGTCATGATTTTATAGACATCCATCGTATCCCCCTTTAGTCATCTCTCTTCCCAGCTCAAAAGTCCCAATCTCATTAATCTCTTCTTCTACAGAAGCTGTTTCATATCCCCTCATCATTTTTGTAGCCCTTTTTCCCCCCGGAATCTTCCAATATATCTTTTTTCAGTTGGTGTGACAAAGAACCTCACGTTTATAGACTCTCAGAATGCTCCCAAAAAATTGTAACAATATTTTCTCATAAAGAAACCAAAACGCTAGAGATTTCATATCTTTACACCACTTAAAGAAAAAAAAAACTGCTTCCAAAAAGTATCACCACAGTAAAACGGTTTCTGCTTTACTAACCAGAACATTCTCCCCCAAAGGAGATGCACCAGTCCTGGAAACACTGCAATACCAGGTCAATCCATGGGGTGGACAGAGCAAGCTCCTATTCCAGCAACCTGTTTCAAAAATCAATTTAACATACAGTTGTCAAATAAAGAACATATCAGATATTAAACTGATAAGAACAGACACTACACTTTGATGTTACCTCCAAGGAGCCGAGAAGCGATGCTGATACCGGCCGACGTTACACAGACCCTCTGCCCCTACCGCTTTCAACCTCGCAATGACGAGCTCCCAGACAGGCACCAAACACCATTAACGTGACTTTGAGAACTAGGTAACTCAAGGAGTCTTCGTTTAAAAACCTCTAGGATGGACTGCTGGTGATTTGGTTGAGGTTGGCTGATGAGAAAGACGAAAATGAGAAATTTTTCCCTGGGTTCTGCTAGGGATGAATTTTTCCTGGAATTATGCTTTCAAATCCATTAAGATGCACTACGAGACATTTGGCAGAGATCGCTTCGTGAGAAAGAGGAAAACTAGATTCCTGAACTATGCTAGTGAGAAAAATCTCATGGAATCATGCTTGAAAAGTGATTAGAATGCTCTGCTAATATTTTGGTAGAGATCTATTGGTGAGAAAAACAACAAATGTGAAAATCCTTCCTGAGCTGGACTAGTGACAAATTTCTCAAGGAATCGTTGTTTAAACGCCACTAGGATGCACTACTGCTCAGTTGGTAGAGATCGGTTCGAGAGAAAAGGAAACGAGCGAGAGTCATTCCTGATCTGTGTTAGGGACAAATTTCACAAGGCATCACGCTTCAAAAGACATTAGTATTGTCTGCTTGTCTTTTGGAAGAGATGGATTTGTGAGAATACTGAAAATGAGAAATACCTTGCTGATCTATGCTAGGGAGAAATTTCTCGAGGCATCTTCGTTTCAAAGCCACTAAGATGGACTGCTGGAGAATTGGTTGAGGTTGGCTGGTGAGAAAGACGAAAATCAGAAATTTATTCCTGAGTTGTGCTAGTGAGAAATTTCTCAAGGAGTCTTTGTTAAAATGCCACTAGGATGCACTACTGGTCAGTTGGTAGACATGGGTTCGTGAGAGAAGGAACCATGTGAGATTCATTCCTGATCTGTGCTGGGACAAATTTCACAAGGCGTCACGCTTGTATTGTCTGCTTGTCTTTTGGAAGAGATGGGTTTGGGGGACTACTGAAAATGAGAACTACATTGCTAAGCTGATCTAGGGACAAATTTGTAAAGGAATCTTCGTGTAAAAGCGACTAAGATGGACTGCTGGAGGTTTGGTTGAGATTGGCTGGAGAGAAAGACAAAAATGAGAAATTTATTCCTGATTTGTGCTAGTGATGAATTTCTCTTGGAATCCCGTTGAAAAGCCATTAGGATGGACTACGGGATATTTGGCGGAGATCTGTTCGTGAGAAAGATGAAAATGACAAATAAATTCCTGAACTGGGCTAGTGGCAAATTATATGAAAATGCTTCCTGAGCTGCGCTAGTGACAAATTTCTCCAGGAACGCCACTAAGATGCACTACTGCTCAGTTGGGAGAGAGGAACCCAAGGGTTTGTGAGAATAGTGAAAATGAGACCTCCATTGCTGATCTGAGCTAGGGAAAAATTTCTCAAGGAATCCTTTTTTTGAAAACCATTAGGATGCTCTGCTAGTGATTTGAAAGAGATCAGTTCCTGCGCAAAATGGAAAAAGCGAATTATATTCCTGATCTGTGAGAGTGAGAAATTTCTCATGGAATCATGCTTCAAAAGACATTAGGATGCTCTGCTAATGGTTTGGGAGAGATCCGTTAGTAAGAAATACAAAAAAGATGAACATGCTTCCTGAGCTGCGCTAATGACACCTTTCTCAAGGAATCTTTGTTTAAACGCCACTAGGATGCACTTCTGGTCAGCTGGTAGGGATCGGTTCGTGAGACAAGGATACATGAGAGATTCATTCCTGATCTGTGTAGGGACAAATTTCACAAGGCGTCATGCTTGAAAAGACGTTAGTATTGTCTGCTTACGGTTTGGAAGAGATGGGTTTGTGAGAATACTGAAAAAGAGAACTACATTGCTGAACTGTGCTAGTGAGAAATTTATCAAGGACTCTTTGTCTGAAACCCATGACAATACACTTCTAAAGGGTTGGTAGAGATCGGTTTTTGAGAAAGACGATAATGAGAAACAAATTCCTGATCAGTGCTAGGACAAATTTCTCATGGAATTGTGCTTCAGAAGCCACTAGGAGTCTCTGTTAGTGGTTTGAAAAGGATCTGTTCCTGGGAAATATGGAAAATGCCACTATAGTCCTGATCTGTTATGGAGAGACATTTCTCGTGGAATCATGCTTCAAAAGAGATTAGGATGCTCTGCTAATGGTTTGGGAGAGATCTATTGGTGACTAAAACCACAAATTTGAAAATCCTTCCTGAGCTGCGCTAGTGACACATTTCTCAGGGAATCTTTGTTTAAACGCCACTAGGGTGCACTTCTGGTCAGCTGGTAGTGATCGGTTCGTGAGACAAGGAAACATGAGAGATTCATTCCTGATCTGTGTAGGGAGCAAGGCGTTATGCTTCCGAAGACATTAGTATTGTCTGCTTGTCTTTTGGACGGGATTGGTTTGTGAGAAGACTGAAAATAAGAAATACATTGCTGAACTGTGCTAGTGACAAATTTCTCAAGGACTCTTCGTTTAAGAGCCTCTAGGATGGACTGCTGGAGATTTGGTTGAGGTTGGCTGATGAGAAAGACGAAAATGAGAAATTTTTTCCTGGGTTGTGCTAGCGATGAATTTCTCCTGGAATTACGCTTTCAAATCCATTAGGATGGACTACGAGACATTTGGCAGAGATCGCTTCGTGAGAAAGAGGAAAACTAGATTCCTGAACTATGCTAGTGAGAAAAATCTCATGGAATCATGCTTGAAAAGTGATTAGAATGCTCTGCTAATATTTTGGTAGAGATCTATTGGTGAGAAAAACAACAAATGTGAAAATCCTTCCTGAGCTGGACTAGTGACAAATTTCTCAAGGAATCGTTGTTTAAACGCCACTAGGATGCACTACTGCTCAGTTGGTAGAGATCGGTTCGAGAGAAAAGGAAACGAGCGAGAGTCATTCCTGATCTGTGTTAGGGACAAATTTCACAAGGCATCACGCTTCAAATGACATTAGTATTGTCTGCTTGTCTTTTGGAAGAGATGGATTTATGAGAATACTGAAAATGAGAAATACGTTGCTGATCTATGCTAGGGAGAAATTTCTTGAGGCATCTTCGTTTCAAAGCCACTAAGATGGACTGCTGGAGAATTGGTTGAGGTTGGCTGGTGAGAAAGACGAAAATCAGAAATTTATTCCTGAGTTGTGCTAGTGAGAAATTTCTCAAGGAGTCTTTGTTAAAATGCCACTAGGATGCACTACTGGTCAGTTGGTAGACATGGGTTCGTGAGAGAAGGAACCATGTGAGATTCATTCCTGATCTGTGCTGGGACAAATTTCACAAGGCGTCACGCTTGTATTGTCTGCTTGTCTTTTGGAAGAGATGGGTTTGGGGGACTACTGAAAATGAGAACTACATTGCTAAGCTGATCTAGGGACAAATTTGTAAAGGAATCTTCGTGTAAAAGCGACTAAGATGGACTGCTGGAGGTTTGGTTGAGATTGGCTGGAGAGAAAGACAAAATTGAGAAATTTATTCCTGATTTGTGCTAGTGATGAATTTCGCTTGGAATCCCGTTGAAAAGCCATTAGGATGGACTACGGGATATTTGGCGGAGATCTGTTCGTGAGAAAGATGAAAATGACAAATAAATTCCTGAACTGGGCTAGTGGCAAATTATATGAAAATGCTTCCTGAGCTGCGCTAGTGACAAATTTCTCCAGGAACGCCACTAAGATGCACTACTGCTCAGTTGGGAGAGAGGAACCCAAGGGTTTGTGAGAATAGTGAAAATGAGACCTCCATTGCTGATCTGAGCTAGGGAAAAATTTCTCAAGGAATCCTTTTTTTGAAAACCATTAGGATGCTCTGCTAGTGATTTGAAAGAGATCAGTTCCAGCGCAAAATGGAAAAAGCGAATTATATTCCTGATCTGTGAGAGTGAGAAATTTCTCATGGAATCATGCTTCAAAAGACATTAGGATGCTCTGCTAATGGTTTGGGAGACATCCGTTAGTAAGAAATACAAAAAAGATGAACATGCTTCCTGAGCTGCGCTAATGACACCTTTCTCAAGGAATCTTTGTTTAAACGCCACTAGGGTGCACTTCTGGTCAGCTGGTAGTGATCGGTTCGTGAGACAAGGAAACATGAGAGATTCATTCCTGATCTGTGTAGGGAGCAAGGCGTTATGCTTCCGAAGACATTAGTATTGTCTGCTTGTCTTTTGGACGGGATTGGTTTGTGAGAAGACTGAAAATGAGAAATACATTGCTGAAGTGTGCTAGTGACAAATTTCTCAAGGACTCTTCGTTTAAGAGCCTCTAGGATGGATTGCTGGAGATTTGGTTGAGGTTGGCTGATGAGAAAGACGAAAATGAGAAATTTTTTCCTGGGTTGTGCTAGCGATGAATTTCTCCTGGAATTACGCTTTCAAATCCATTAGGATGGACTACGAGACATTTGGCAGAGATCGCTTCGTGAGAAAGAGGAAAACTAGATTCCTGAACTACGCTAGTGAGAAAAATCTCATGGAATCATGCTTGAAAAGTGATTAGAATGCTCTGCTAATATTTTGGTAGAGATCTATTGGTGAGAAAAACAACAAATGTGAAAATCCTTCCTGAGCTGGACTAGTGACAAATTTCTCAAGGAATCGTTGTTTAAACGCCACTAGGATGCACTACTGCTCAGTTGGTAGAGATCGGTTCGAGAGAAAAGGAAACGAGCGAGAGTCATTCCTGATCTGTGTTAGGGACAAATTTCACAAGGCATCACGCTTCAAATGACATTAGTATTGTCTGCTTGTCTTTTGGAAGAGATGGATTTGTGAGAATACTGAAAATGAGAAATACGTTGCTGATCTATGCTAGGGAGAAATTTCTCGAGGCATCTTCGTTTCAAAGCCACTAAGATGGACTGCTGGAGAATTGGTTGAGGTTGGCTGGTGAGAAAGACGAAAATCAGAAATTTATTCCTGAGTTGTGCTAGTGAGAAATTTCTCAAGGAGTCTTTGTTAAAATGCCACTAGGATGCACTACTGGTCAGTTGGTAGACATGGGTTCGTGAGAGAAGGAACCATGTGAGATTCATTCCTGATCTGTGCTGGGACAAATTTCACAAGGCGTCACGCTTGTATTGTCTGCTTGTCTTTTGGAAGAGATGGGTTTGGGGGACTACTGAAAATGAGAACTACATTGCTAAGCTGATCTAGGGACAAATTTGTAAAGGAATCTTCGTGTAAAAGCGACTAAGATGGACTGCTGGAGGTTTGGTTGAGATTGGCTGGAGAGAAAGACAAAATTGAGAAATTTATTCCTGATTTGTGCTAGTGATGAATTTCGCTTGGAATCCCGTTGAAAAGCCATTAGGATGGACTACGGGATATTTGGCGGAGATCTGTTCGTGAGAAAGATGAAAATGACAAATAAATTCCTGAACTGGGCTAGTGGCAAATTATATGAAAATGCTTCCTGAGCTGCGCTAGTGACAAATTTCTCCAGGAACGCCACTAAGATGCACTACTGCTCAGTTGGGAGAGAGGAACCCAAGGGTTTGTGAGAATAGTGAAAATGAGACCTCCATTGCTGATCTGAGCTAGGGAAAAATTTCTCAAGGAATCCTTTTTTTGAAAACCATTAGGATGCTCTGCTAGTGATTTGAAAGAGATCAGTTCCAGCGCAAAATGGAAAAAGCGAATTATATTCCTGATCTGTGAGAGTGAGAAATTTCTCATGGAATCATGCTTCAAAAGACATTAGGATGCTCTGCTAATGGTTTGGGAGACATCCGTTAGTAAGAAATACAAAAAAGATGAACATGCTTCCTGAGCTGCGCTAATGACACCTTTCTCAAGGAATCTTTGTTTAAACGCCACTAGGGTGCACTTCTGGTCAGCTGGTAGTGATCGGTTCGTGAGACAAGGAAACATGAGAGATTCATTCCTGATCTGTGTAGGGAGCAAGGCGTTATGCTTCCGAAGACATTAGTATTGTCTGCTTGTCTTTTGGACGGGATTGGTTTGTGAGAAGACTGAAAATGAGAAATACATTGCTGAAGTGTGCTAGTGACAAATTTCTCAAGGACTCTTCGTTTAAGAGCCTCTAGGATGGATTGCTGGAGATTTGGTTGAGGTTGGCTGATGAGAAAGACGAAAATGAGAAATTTTTTCCTGGGTTGTGCTAGCGATGAATTTCTCCTGGAATTACGCTTTCAAATCCATTAGGATGGACTACGAGACATTTGGCAGAGATCGCTTCGTGAGAAAGAGGAAAACTAGATTCCTGAACTACGCTAGTGAGAAAAATCTCATGGAATCATGCTTGAAAAGTGATTAGAATGCTCTGCTAATATTTTGGTAGAGATCTATTGGTGAGAAAAACAACAAATGTGAAAATCCTTCCTGAGCTGGACTAGTGACAAATTTCTCAAGGAATCGTTGTTTAAACGCCACTAGGATGCACTACTGCTCAGTTGGTAGAGATCGGTTCGAGAGAAAAGGAAACGAGCGAGAGTCATTCCTGATCTGTGTTAGGGACAAATTTCACAAGGCATCACGCTTCAAAAGACATTAGTATTGTCTGCTTGTCTTTTGGAAGAGATGGATTTGTGAGAATACTGAAAATGAGAAATACCTTGCTGATCTATGCTAGGGAGAAATTTCTCGAGGCATCTTCGTTTCAAAGCCACTAAGATGGACTGCTGGAGAATTGGTTGAGGTTGGCTGGTGAGAAAGACGAAAATCAGAAATTTATTCCTGAGTTGTGCTAGTGAGAAATTTCTCAAGGAGTCTTTGTTAAAATGCCACTAGGATGCACTACTGGTCAGTTGGTAGACATGGGTTCGTGAGAGAAGGAACCATGTGAGATTCATTCCTGATCTGTGCTGGGACAAATTTCACAAGGCGTCACGCTTGTATTGTCTGCTTGTCTTTTGGAAGAGATGGGTTTGGGGGACTACTGAAAATGAGAACTACATTGCTAAGCTGATCTAGGGACAAATTTGTAAAGGAATCTTCGTGTAAAAGCGACTAAGATGGACTGCTGGAGGTTTGGTTGAGATTGGCTGGAGAGAAAGACAAAAATGAGAAATTTATTCCTGATTTGTGCTAGTGATGAATTTCTCTTGGAATCCTGTTGAAAAGCCATTAGGATGGACTACGGGATATTTGGCGGAGATCTGTTCGTGAGAAAGATGAAAATGACAAATAAATTCCTGAACTGGGCTAGTGGCAAATTATATGAAAATGCTTCCTGAGCTGCGCTAGTGACAAATTTCTCCAGGAACGCCACTAAGATGCACTACTGCTCAGTTGGGAGAGAGGACCCAAGGGTTTGTGAGAATAGTGAAAATGAGACCTCCATTGCTGATCTGAGCTAGGGAAAAATTTCTCAAGGAATCCTTTTTTTGAAAACCATTAGGATGCTCTGCTAGTGATTTGAAAGAGATCAGTTCCTGCGCAAAATGGAAAAAGCGAATTATATTCCTGATCTGTGAGAGTGAGAAATTTCTCATGGAATCATGCTTCAAAAGACATTAGGATGCTCTGCTAATGGTTTGGGAGAGATCCGTTAGTAAGAAATACAAAAAAGATGAACATGCTTCCTGAGCTGCGCTAATGACACCTTTCTCAAGGAATCTTTGTTTAAACGCCACTAGGATGCACTTCTGGTCAGCTGGTAGGGATCGGTTCGTGAGACAAGGATACATGAGAGATTCATTCCTGATCTGTGTAGGGACAAATTTCACAAGGCGTCATGCTTGAAAAGACGTTAGTATTGTCTGCTTACGGTTTGGAAGAGATGGGTTTGTGAGAATACTGAAAAAGAGAACTACATTGCTGAACTGTGCTAGTGAGAAATTTATCAAGGACTCTTTGTCTGAAACCCATGACAATACACTTCTAAAGGGTTGGTAGAGATCGGTTTTTGAGAAAGACGATAATGAGAAACAAATTCCTGATCAGTGCTAGGACAAATTTCTCATGGAATTGTGCTTCAGAAGCCACTAGGAGTCTCTGTTAGTGGTTTGAAAAGGATCTGTTCCTGGGAAATATGGAAAATGCCACTATAGTCCTGATCTGGTATGGAGAGACATTTCTCGTGGAATCATGCTTCAAAAGAGATTAGGATGCTCTGCTAATGGTTTGGGAGAGATCTATTGGTGACTAAAACCACAAATTTGAAAATCCTTCCTGAGCTGCGCTAGTGACACATTTCTCAGGGAATCTTTGTTTAAACGCCACTAGGGTGCACTTCTGGTCAGCTGGTAGTGATCGGTTCGTGAGACAAGGAAACATGAGAGATTCATTCCTGATCTGTGTAGGGAGCAAGGCGTTATGCTTCCGAAGACATTAGTATTGTCTGCTTGTCTTTTGGACGGGATTGGTTTGTGAGAAGACTGAAAATGAGAAATACATTGCTGAAGTGTGCTAGTGACAAATTTCTCAAGGACTCTTCGTTTAAGAGCCTCTAGGATGGATTGCTGGAGATTTGGTTGAGGTTGGCTGATGAGAAAGACGAAAATGAGAATTTTTTTCCTGGGTTGTGCTAGCGATGAATTTCTCCTGGAATTACGCTTTCAAATCCATTAGGATGGACTACGAGACATTTGGCAGAGATCGCTTCGTGAGAAAGAGGAAAACTAGATTCCTGAACTACGCTAGTGAGAAAAATCTCATGGAATCATGCTTGAAAAGTGATTAGAATGCTCTGCTAATATTTTGGTAGAGATCTATTGGTGAGAAAAACAACAAATGTGAAAATCCTTCCTGAGCTGGACTAGTGACAAATTTCTCAAGGAATCGTTGTTTAAACGCCACTAGGATGCACTACTGCTCAGTTGGTAGAGATCGGTTCGAGAGAAAAGGAAACGAGCGAGAGTCATTCCTGATCTGTGTTAGGGACAAATTTCACAAGGCATCACGCTTCAAAAGACATTAGTATTGTCTGCTTGTCTTTTGGAAGAGATGGATTTGTGAGAATACTGAAAATGAGAAATACCTTGCTGATCTATGCTAGGGAGAAATTTCTCGAGGCATCTTCGTTTCAAAGCCACTAAGATGGACTGCTGGAGAATTGGTTGAGGTTGGCTGGTGAGAAAGACGAAAATCAGAAATTTATTCCTGAGTTGTGCTAGTGAGAAATTTCTCAAGGAGTCTTTGTTAAAATGCCACTAGGATGCACTACTGGTCAGTTGGTAGACATGGGTTCGTGAGAGAAGGAAACATGTGAGATTCATTCCTGATCTGTGCTGGGACAAATTTCACAAGGCGTCACGCTTGTATTGTCTGCTTGTCTTTTGGAAGAGATGGGTTTGGGGGACTACTGAAAATGAGAAGTACATTGCTAAGCTGATCTAGGGACAAATTTGTAAAGGAATCTTCGTGTAAAAGCGACTAAGATGGACTGCTGGAGGTTTGGTTGAGATTGGCTGGAGAGAAAGACAAAATTGAGAAATTTATTCCTGATTTGTGCTAGTGATGAATTTCGCTTGGAATCCCGTTGAAAAGCCATTAGGATGGACTACGGGATATTTGGCGGAGATCTGTTCGTGAGAAAGATGAAAATGACAAATAAATTCCTGAACTGGGCTAGTGGCAAATTATATGAAAATGCTTCCTGAGCTGCGCTAGTGACAAATTTCTCCAGGAACGCCACTAAGATGCACTACTGCTCAGTTGGGAGAGAGGAACCCAAGGGTTTGTGAGAATAGTGAAAATGAGACCTCCATTGCTGATCTGAGCTAGGGAAAAATTTCTCAAGGAATCCTTTTTTTGAAAACCATTAGGATGCTCTGCTAGTGATTTGAAAGAGATCAGTTCCAGCGCAAAATGGAGAAAGCGAATTATATTCCTGATCTGTGAGAGTGAGAAATTTCTCATGGAATCATGCTTCAAAAGACATTAGGATGCTCTGCTAATGGTTTGGGAGACATCCGTTAGTAAGAAATACAAAAAAGATGAACATGCTTCCTGAGCTGCGCTAATGACACCTTTCTCAAGGAATCTTTGTTTAAACGCCACTAGGGTGCACTTCTGGTCAGCTGGTAGTGATCGGTTCGTGAGACAAGGAAACATGAGAGATTCATTCCTGATCTGTGTAGGGAGCAAGGCGTTATGCTTCCGAAGACATTAGTATTGTCTGCTTGTCTTTTGGACGGGATTGGTTTGTGAGAAGACTGAAAATGAGAAATACATTGCTGAAGTGTGCTAGTGACAAATTTCTCAAGGACTCTTCGTTTAAGAGCCTCTAGGATGGATTGCTGGAGATTTGGTTGAGGTTGGCTGATGAGAAAGACGAAAATGAGAAATTTTTTCCTGGGTTGTGCTAGCGATGAATTTCTCCTGGAATTACGCTTTCAAATCCATTAGGATGGACTACGAGACATTTGGCAGAGATCGCTTCGTGAGAAAGAGGAAAACTAGATTCCTGAACTACGCTAGTGAGAAAAATCTCATGGAATCATGCTTGAAAAGTGATTAGAATGCTCTGCTAATATTTTGGTAGAGATCTATTGGTGAGAAAAACAACAAATGTGAAAATCCTTCCTGAGCTGGACTAGTGACAAATTTCTCAAGGAATCGTTGTTTAAACGCCACTAGGATGCACTACTGCTCAGTTGGTAGAGATCGGTTCGAGAGAAAAGGAAACGAGCGAGAGTCATTCCTGATCTGTGTTAGGGACAAATTTCACAAGGCATCACGCTTCAAAAGACATTAGTATTGTCTGCTTGTCTTTTGGAAGAGATGGATTTGTGAGAATACTGAAAATGAGAAATACCTTGCTGATCTATGCTAGGGAGAAATTTCTCGAGGCATCTTCGTTTCAAAGCCACTAAGATGGACTGCTGGAGAATTGGTTGAGGTTGGCTGGTGAGAAAGACGAAAATCAGAAATTTATTCCTGAGTTGTGCTAGTGAGAAATTTCTCAAGGAGTCTTTGTTAAAATGCCACTAGGATGCACTACTGGTCAGTTGGTAGACATGGGTTCGTGAGAGAAGGAACCATGTGAGATTCATTCCTGATCTGTGCTGGGACAAATTTCACAAGGCGTCACGCTTGTATTGTCTGCTTGTCTTTTGGAAGAGATGGGTTTGGGGGACTACTGAAAATGAGAACTACATTGCTAAGCTGATCTAGGGACAAATTTGTAAAGGAATCTTCGTGTAAAAGCGACTAAGATGGACTGCTGGAGGTTTGGTTGAGATTGGCTGGAGAGAAAGACAAAAATGAGAAATTTATTCCTGATTTGTGCTAGTGATGAATTTCTCTTGGAATCCTGTTGAAAAGCCATTAGGATGGACTACGGGATATTTGGCGGAGATCTGTTCGTGAGAAAGATGAAAATGACAAATAAATTCCTGAACTGGGCTAGTGGCAAATTATATGAAAATGCTTCCTGAGCTGCGCTAGTGACAAATTTCTCCAGGAACGCCACTAAGATGCACTACTGCTCAGTTGGGAGAGAGGACCCAAGGGTTTGTGAGAATAGTGAAAATGAGACCTCCATTGCTGATCTGAGCTAGGGAAAAATTTCTCAAGGAATCCTTTTTTTGAAAACCATTAGGATGCTCTGCTAGTGATTTGAAAGAGATCAGTTCCAGCGCAAAATGGAAAAAGCGAATTATATTCCTGATCTGTGAGAGTGAGAAATTTCTCATGGAATCATGCTTCAAAAGACATTAGGATGCTCTGCTAATGGTTTGGGAGACATCCGTTAGTAAGAAATACAAAAAAGATGAACATGCTTCCTGAGCTGCGCTAATGACACCTTTCTCAAGGAATCTTTGTTTAAACGCCACTAGGGTGCACTTCTGGTCAGCTGGTAGTGATCGGTTCGTGAGACAAGGAAACATGAGAGATTCATTCCTGATCTGTGTAGGGAGCAAGGCGTTATGCTTCCGAAGACATTAGTATTGTCTGCTTGTCTTTTGGACGGGATTGGTTTGTGAGAAGACTGAAAATGAGAAATACATTGTTGAAGTGTGCTAGTGACAAATTTCTCAAGGACTCTTCGTTTAAGAGCCTCTAGGATGGATTGCTGGAGATTTGGTTGAGGTTGGCTGATGAGAAAGACGAAAATGAGAATTTTTTTCCTGGGTTGTGCTAGCGATGAATTTCTCCTGGAATTACGCTTTCAAATCCATTAGGATGGACTACGAGACATTTGGCAGAGATCGCTTCGTGAGAAAGAGGAAAACTAGATTCCTGAACTACGCTAGTGAGAAAAATCTCATGGAATCATGCTTGAAAAGTGATTAGAATGCTCTGCTAATATTTTGGTAGAGATCTATTGGTGAGAAAAACAACAAATGTGAAAATCCTTCCTGAGCTGGACTAGTGACAAATTTCTCAAGGAATCGTTGTTTAAACGCCACTAGGATGCACTACTGCTCAGTTGGTAGAGATCGGTTCGAGAGAAAAGGAAACGAGCGAGAGTCATTCCTGATCTGTGTTAGGGACAAATTTCACAAGGCATCACGCTTCAAATGACATTAGTATTGTCTGCTTGTCTTTTGGAAGAGATGGATTTATGAGAATACTGAAAATGAGAAATACGTTGCTGATCTATGCTAGGGAGAAATTTCTCGAGGCATCTTCGTTTCAAAGCCACTAAGATGGACTGCTGGAGAATTGGTTGAGGTTGGCTGGTGAGAAAGACGAAAATCAGAAATTTATTCCTGAGTTGTGCTAGTGAGAAATTTCTCAAGGAGTCTTTGTTAAAATGCCACTAGGATGCACTACTGGTCAGTTGGTAGACATGGGTTCGTGAGAGAAGGAAACATGTGAGATTCATTCCTGATCTGTGCTGGGACAAATTTCACAAGGCGTCACGCTTGTATTGTCTGCTTGTCTTTTGGAAGAGATGGGTTTGGGGGACTACTGAAAATGAGAAGTACATTGCTAAGCTGATCTAGGGACAAATTTGTAAAGGAATCTTCGTGTAAAAGCGACTAAGATGGACTGCTGGAGGTTTGGTTGAGATTGGCTGGAGAGAAAGACAAAATTGAGAAATTTATTCCTGATTTGTGCTAGTGATGAATTTCGCTTGGAATCCCGTTGAAAAGCCATTAGGATGGACTACGGGATATTTGGCGGAGATCTGTTCGTGAGAAAGATGAAAATGACAAATAAATTCCTGAACTGGGCTAGTGGCAAATTATATGAAAATGCTTCCTGAGCTGCGCTAGTGACAAATTTCTCCAGGAACGCCACTAAGATGCACTACTGCTCAGTTGGGAGAGAGGACCCAAGGGTTTGTGAGAATAGTGAAAATGAGACCTCCATTGCTGATCTGAGCTAGGGAAAAATTTCTCAAGGAATCCTTTTTTTGAAAACCATTAGGATGCTCTGCTAGTGATTTGAAAGAGATCAGTTCCTGCGCAAAATGGAAAAAGCGAATTATATTCCTGATCTGTGAGAGTGAGAAATTTCTCATGGAATCATGCTTCAAAAGACATTAGGATGCTCTGCTAATGGTTTGGGAGAGATCCGTTAGTAAGAAATACAAAAAAGATGAACATGCTTCCTGAGCTGCGCTAATGACACCTTTCTCAAGGAATCTTTGTTTAAACGCCACTAGGATGCACTTCTGGTCAGCTGGTAGGGATCGGTTCGTGAGACAAGGATACATGAGAGATTCATTCCTGATCTGTGTAGGGACAAATTTCACAAGGCGTCATGCTTGGAAAGACGTTAGTATTGTCTGCTTACGGTTTGGAAGAGATGGGTTTGTGAGAATACTGAAAAAGAGAACTACATTGCTGAACTGTGCTAGTGAGAAATTTATCAAGGACTCTTTGTCTGAAACCCATGACAATACACTTCTAAAGGGTTGGTAGAGATCGGTTTTTGAGAAAGACGATAATGAGAAACAAATTCCTGATCAGTGCTAGGACAAATTTCTCATGGAATTGTGCTTCAGAAGCCACTAGGAGTCTCTGTTAGTGGTTTGAAAAGGATCTGTTCCTGGGAAATATGGAAAATGCCACTATAGTCCTGATCTGTTATGGAGAGACATTTCTCGTGGAATCATGCTTCAAAAGAGATTAGGATGCTCTGCTAATGGTTTGGGAGAGATCTATTGGTGACTAAAACCACAAATTTGAAAATCCTTCCTGAGCTGCGCTAGTGACACATTTCTCAGGGAATCTTTGTTTAAACGCCACTAGGGTGCACTTCTGGTCAGCTGGTAGTGATCGGTTCGTGAGACAAGGAAACATGAGAGATTCATTCCTGATCTGTGTAGGGAGCAAGGCGTTATGCTTCCGAAGACATTAGTATTGTCTGCTTGTCTTTTGGACGGGATTGGTTTGTGAGAAGACTGAAAATGAGAAATACATTGCTGAAGTGTGCTAGTGACAAATTTCTCAAGGACTCTTCGTTTAAGAGCCTCTAGGATGGATTGCTGGAGATTTGGTTGAGGTTGGCTGATGAGAAAGACGAAAATGAGAATTTTTTTCCTGGGTTGTGCTAGCGATGAATTTCTCCTGGAATTACGCTTTCAAATCCATTAGGATGGACTACGAGACATTTGGCAGAGATCGCTTCGTGAGAAAGAGGAAAACTAGATTCCTGAACTACGCTAGTGAGAAAAATCTCATGGAATCATGCTTGAAAAGTGATTAGAATGCTCTGCTAATATTTTGGTAGAGATCTATTGGTGAGAAAAACAACAAATGTGAAAATCCTTCCTGAGCTGGACTAGTGACAAATTTCTCAAGGAATCGTTGTTTAAACGCCACTAGGATGCACTACTGCTCAGTTGGTAGAGATCGGTTCGAGAGAAAAGGAAACGAGCGAGAGTCATTCCTGATCTGTGTTAGGGACAAATTTCACAAGGCATCACGCTTCAAAAGACATTAGTATTGTCTGCTTGTCTTTTGGAAGAGATGGATTTGTGAGAATACTGAAAATGAGAAATACCTTGCTGATCTATGCTAGGGAGAAATTTCTCGAGGCATCTTCGTTTCAAAGCCACTAAGATGGACTGCTGGAGAATTGGTTGAGGTTGGCTGGTGAGAAAGACGAAAATCAGAAATTTATTCCTGAGTTGTGCTAGTGAGAAATTTCTCAAGGAGTCTTTGTTAAAATGCCACTAGGATGCACTACTGGTCAGTTGGTAGACATGGGTTCGTGAGAGAAGGAAACATGTGAGATTCATTCCTGATCTGTGCTGGGACAAATTTCACAAGGCGTCACGCTTGTATTGTCTGCTTGTCTTTTGGAAGAGATGGGTTTGGGGGACTACTGAAAATGAGAAGTACATTGCTAAGCTGATCTAGGGACAAATTTGTAAAGGAATCTTCGTGTAAAAGCGACTAAGATGGACTGCTGGAGGTTTGGTTGAGATTGGCTGGAGAGAAAGACAAAATTGAGAAATTTATTCCTGATTTGTGCTAGTGATGAATTTCGCTTGGAATCCCGTTGAAAAGCCATTAGGATGGACTACGGGATATTTGGCGGAGATCTGTTCGTGAGAAAGATGAAAATGACAAATAAATTCCTGAACTGGGCTAGTGGCAAATTTTATGAAAATGCTTCCTGAGCTGCGCTAGTGACAAATTTCTCCAGGAACGCCACTAAGATGCACTACTGCTCAGTTGGGAGAGAGGAACCCAAGGGTTTGTGAGAATAGTGAAAATGAGACCTCCATTGCTGATCTGAGCTAGGGAAAAATTTCTCAAGGAATCCTTTTTTTGAAAACCATTAGGATGCTCTGCTAGTGATTTGAAAGAGATCAGTTCCAGCGCAAAATGGAAAAAGCGAATTATATTCCTGATCTGTGAGAGTGAGAAATTTCTCATGGAATCATGCTTCAAAAGACATTAGGATGCTCTGCTAATGGTTTGGGAGACATCCGTTAGTAAGAAATACAAAAAAGATGAACATGCTTCCTGAGCTGCGCTAATGACACCTTTCTCAAGGAATCTTTGTTTAAACGCCACTAGGGTGCACTTCTGGTCAGCTGGTAGTGATCGGTTCGTGAGACAAGGAAACATGAGAGATTCATTCCTGATCTGTGTAGGGAGCAAGGCGTTATGCTTCCGAAGACATTAGTATTGTCTGCTTGTCTTTTGGACGGGATTGGTTTGTGAGAAGACTGAAAATGAGAAATACATTGCTGAAGTGTGCTAGTGACAAATTTCTCAAGGACTCTTCGTTTAAGAGCCTCTAGGATGGATTGCTGGAGATTTGGTTGAGGTTGGCTGATGAGAAAGACGAAAATGAGAAATTTTTTCCTGGGTTGTGCTAGCGATGAATTTCTCCTGGAATTACGCTTTCAAATCCATTAGGATGGACTACGAGACATTTGGCAGAGATCGCTTCGTGAGAAAGAGGAAAACTAGATTCCTGAACTACGCTAGTGAGAAAAATCTCATGGAATCATGCTTGAAAAGTGATTAGAATGCTCTGCTAATATTTTGGTAGAGATCTATTGGTGAGAAAAACAACAAATGTGAAAATCCTTCCTGAGCTGGACTAGTGACAAATTTCTCAAGGAATCGTTGTTTAAACGCCACTAGGATGCACTACTGCTCAGTTGGTAGAGATCGGTTCGAGAGAAAAGGAAACGAGCGAGAGTCATTCCTGATCTGTGTTAGGGACAAATTTCACAAGGCATCACGCTTCAAATGACATTAGTATTGTCTGCTTGTCTTTTGGAAGAGATGGATTTATGAGAATACTGAAAATGAGAAATACGTTGCTGATCTATGCTAGGGAGAAATTTCTCGAGGCATCTTCGTTTCAAAGCCACTAAGATGGACTGCTGGAGAATTGGTTGAGGTTGGCTGGTGAGAAAGACGAAAATCAGAAATTTATTCCTGAGTTGTGCTAGTGAGAAATTTCTCAAGGAGTCTTTGTTAAAATGCCACTAGGATGCACTACTGGTCAGTTGGTAGACATGGGTTCGTGAGAGAAGGAACCATGTGAGATTCATTCCTGATCTGTGCTGGGACAAATTTCACAAGGCGTCACGCTTGTATTGTCTGCTTGTCTTTTGGAAGAGATGGGTTTGGGGGACTACTGAAAATGAGAACTACATTGCTAAGCTGATCTAGGGACAAATTTGTAAAGGAATCTTCGTGTAAAAGCGACTAAGATGGACTGCTGGAGGTTTGGTTGAGATTGGCTGGAGAGAAAGACAAAATTGAGAAATTTATTCCTGATTTGTGCTAGTGATGAATTTCGCTTGGAATCCCGTTGAAAAGCCATTAGGATGGACTACGGGATATTTGGCGGAGATCTGTTCGTGAGAAAGATGAAAATGACAAATAAATTCCTGAACTGGGCTAGTGGCAAATTATATGAAAATGCTTCCTGAGCTGCGCTAGTGACAAATTTCTCCAGGAACGCCACTAAGATGCACTACTGCTCAGTTGGGAGAGAGGAACCCAAGGGTTTGTGAGAATAGTGAAAATGAGACCTCCATTGCTGATCTGAGCTAGGGAAAAATTTCTCAAGGAATCCTTTTTTTGAAAACCATTAGGATGCTCTGCTAGTGATTTGAAAGAGATCAGTTCCAGCGCAAAATGGAAAAAGCGAATTATATTCCTGATCTGTGAGAGTGAGAAATTTCTCATGGAATCATGCTTCAAAAGACATTAGGATGCTCTGCTAATGGTTTGGGAGACATCCGTTAGTAAGAAATACAAAAAAGATGAACATGCTTCCTGAGCTGCGCTAATGACACCTTTCTCAAGGAATCTTTGTTTAAACGCCACTAGGGTGCACTTCTGGTCAGCTGGTAGTGATCGGTTCGTGAGACAAGGAAACATGAGAGATTCATTCCTGATCTGTGTAGGGAGCAAGGCGTTATGCTTCCGAAGACATTAGTATTGTCTGCTTGTCTTTTGGACGGGATTGGTTTGTGAGAAGACTGAAAATGAGAAATACATTGCTGAAGTGTGCTAGTGACAAATTTCTCAAGGACTCTTCGTTTAAGAGCCTCTAGGATGGATTGCTGGAGATTTGGTTGAGGTTGGCTGATGAGAAAGACGAAAATGAGAAATTTTTTCCTGGGTTGTGCTAGCGATGAATTTCTCCTGGAATTACGCTTTCAAATCCATTAGGATGGACTACGAGACATTTGGCAGAGATCGCTTCGTGAGAAAGAGGAAAACTAGATTCCTGAACTACGCTAGTGAGAAAAATCTCATGGAATCATGCTTGAAAAGTGATTAGAATGCTCTGCTAATATTTTGGTAGAGATCTATTGGTGAGAAAAACAACAAATGTGAAAATCCTTCCTGAGCTGGACTAGTGACAAATTTCTCAAGGAATCGTTGTTTAAACGCCACTAGGATGCACTACTGCTCAGTTGGTAGAGATCGGTTCGAGAGAAAAGGAAACGAGCGAGAGTCATTCCTGATCTGTGTTAGGGACAAATTTCACAAGGCATCACGCTTCAAAAGACATTAGTATTGTCTGCTTGTCTTTTGGAAGAGATGGATTTGTGAGAATACTGAAAATGAGAAATACCTTGCTGATCTATGCTAGGGAGAAATTTCTCGAGGCATCTTCGTTTCAAAGCCACTAAGATGGACTGCTGGAGAATTGGTTGAGGTTGGCTGGTGAGAAAGACGAAAATCAGAAATTTATTCCTGAGTTGTGCTAGTGAGAAATTTCTCAAGGAGTCTTTGTTAAAATGCCACTAGGATGCACTACTGGTCAGTTGGTAGACATGGGTTCGTGAGAGAAGGAACCATGTGAGATTCATTCCTGATCTGTGCTGGGACAAATTTCACAAGGCGTCACGCTTGTATTGTCTGCTTGTCTTTTGGAAGAGATGGGTTTGGGGGACTACTGAAAATGAGAACTACATTGCTAAGCTGATCTAGGGACAAATTTGTAAAGGAATCTTCGTGTAAAAGCGACTAAGATGGACTGCTGGAGGTTTGGTTGAGATTGGCTGGAGAGAAAGACAAAAATGAGAAATTTATTCCTGATTTGTGCTAGTGATGAATTTCTCTTGGAATCCCGTTGAAAAGCCATTAGGATGGACTACGGGATATTTGGCGGAGATCTGTTCGTGAGAAAGATGAAAATGACAAATAAATTCCTGAACTGGGCTAGTGGCAAATTATATGAAAATGCTTCCTGAGCTGCGCTAGTGACAAATTTCTCCAGGAACGCCACTAAGATGCACTACTGCTCAGTTGGGAGAGAGGAACCCAAGGGTTTGTGAGAATAGTGAAAATGAGACCTCCATTGCTGATCTGAGCTAGGGGAAAATTTCTCAAGGAATCCTTTTTTTGAAAACCATTAGGATGCTCTGCTAGTGATTTGAAAGAGATCAGTTCCTGCGCAAAATGGAAAAAGCGAATTATATTCCTGATCTGTGAGAGTGAGAAATTTCTCATGGAATCATGCTTCAAAAGACATTAGGATGCTCTGCTAATGGTTTGGGAGAGATCCGTTAGTAAGAAATACAAAAAAGATGAACATGCTTCCTGAGCTGCGCTAATGACACCTTTCTCAAGGAATCTTTGTTTAAACGCCACTAGGATGCACTTCTGGTCAGCTGGTAGGGATCGGTTCGTGAGACAAGGATACATGAGAGATTCATTCCTGATCTGTGTAGGGACAAATTTCACAAGGCGTCATGCTTGAAAAGACGTTAGTATTGTCTGCTTACGGTTTGGAAGAGATGGGTTTGTGAGAATACTGAAAAAGAGAACTACATTGCTGAACTGTGCTAGTGAGAAATTTATCAAGGACTCTTTGTCTGAAACCCATGACAATACACTTCTAAAGGGTTGGTAGAGATCGGTTTTTGAGAAAGACGATAATGAGAAACAAATTCCTGATCAGTGCTAGGACAAATTTCTCATGGAATTGTGCTTCAGAAGCCACTAGGAGTCTCTGTTAGTGGTTTGAAAAGGATCTGTTCCTGGGAAATATGGAAAATGCCACTATAGTCCTGATCTGTTATGGAGAGACATTTCTCGTGGAATCATGCTTCAAAAGAGATTAGGATGCTCTGCTAATGGTTTGGGAGAGATCTATTGGTGACTAAAACCACAAATTTGAAAATCCTTCCTGAGCTGCGCTAGTGACACATTTCTCAAGGAATCTTTGTTTAAACGCCACTAGGGTGCACTTCTGGTCAGCTGGTAGTGATCGGTTCGTGAGACAAGGAAACATGAGAGATTCATTCCTGATCTGTGTAGGGAGCAAGGCGTTATGCTTCCGAAGACATTAGTATTGTCTGCTTGTCTTTTGGACGGGATTGGTTTGTGAGAAGACTGAAAATAAGAAATACATTGCTGAACTGTGCTAGTGACAAATTTCTCAAGGACTCTTCGTTTAAGAGCCTCTAGGATGGACTGCTGGAGATTTGGTTGAGGTTGGCTGATGAGAAAGACGAAAATGAGAAATTTTTTCCTGGGTTGTGCTAGCGATGAATTTCTCCTGGAATTACGCTTTCAAATCCATTAGGATGGACTACGAGACATTTGGCAGAGATCGCTTCGTGAGAAAGAGGAAAACTAGATTCCTGAACTACGCTAGTGAGAAAAATCTCATGGAATCATGCTTGAAAAGTGATTAGAATGCTCTGCTAATATTTTGGTAGAGATCTATTGGTGAGAAAAACAACAAATGTGAAAATCCTTCCTGAGCTGGACTAGTGACAAATTTCTCAAGGAATCGTTGTTTAAACGCCACTAGGATGCACTACTGCTCAGTTGGTAGAGATCGGTTCGAGAGAAAAGGAAACGAGCGAGAGTCATTCCTGATCTGTGTTAGGGACAAATTTCACAAGGCATCACGCTTCAAAAGACATTAGTATTGTCTGCTTGTCTTTTGGAAGAGATGGATTTGTGAGAATACTGAAAATGAGAAATACGTTGCTGATCTATGCTAGGGAGAAATTTCTCGAGGCATCTTCGTTTCAAAGCCACTAAGATGGACTGCTGGAGAATTGGTTGAGGTTGGCTGGTGAGAAAGATGAAAATCAGAAATTTATTCCTGAGTTGTGCTAGTGAGAAATTTCTCAAGGAGTCTTTGTTAAAATGCCACTAGGATGCACTACTGGTCAGTTGGTAGACATGGGTTCGTGAGAGAAGGAACCATGTGAGATTCATTCCTGATCTGTGCTGGGACAAATTTCACAAGGCGTCACGCTTGTATTGTCTGCTTGTCTTTTGGAAGAGATGGGTTTGGGGGACTACTGAAAATGAGAACTACATTGCTAAGCTGATCTAGGGACAAATTTGTAAAGGAATCTTCGTGTAAAAGCGACTAAGATGGACTGCTGGAGGTTTGGTTGAGATTGGCTGGAGAGAAAGACAAAAATGAGAAATTTATTCCTGATTTGTGCTAGTGATGAATTTCTCTTGGAATCCCGTTGAAAAGCCATTAGGATGGACTACGGGATATTTGGCGGAGATCTGTTCGTGAGAAAGATGAAAATGACAAATAAATTCCTGAACTGGGCTAGTGGCAAATTATATGAAAATGCTTCCTGAGCTGCGCTAGTGACAAATTTCTCCAGGAACGCCACTAAGATGCACTACTGCTCAGTTGGGAGAGAGGAACCCAAGGGTTTGTGAGAATAGTGAAAATGAGACCTCCATTGCTGATCTGAGCTAGGGGAAAATTTCTCAAGGAATCCTTTTTTTGAAAACCATTAGGATGCTCTGCTAGTGATTTGAAAGAGATCAGTTCCTGCGCAAAATGGAAAAAGCGAATTATATTCCTGATCTGTGAGAGTGAGAAATTTCTCATGGAATCATGCTTCAAAAGACATTAGGATGCTCTGCTAATGGTTTGGGAGAGATCCGTTAGTAAGAAATACAAAAAAGATGAACATGCTTCCTGAGCTGCGCTAATGACACCTTTCTCAAGGAATCTTTGTTTAAACGCCACTAGGATGCACTTCTGGTCAGCTGGTAGGGATCGGTTCGTGAGACAAGGATACATGAGAGATTCATTCCTGATCTGTGTAGGGACAAATTTCACAAGGTGTCATGCTTGAAAAGACGTTAGTATTGTCTGCTTACGGTTTGGAAGAGATGGGTTTGTGAGAATACTGAAAAAGAGAACTACATTGCTGAACTGTGCTAGTGAGAAATTTATCAAGGACTCTTTGTCTGAAACCCATGACAATACACTTCTAAAGGGTTGGTAGAGATCGGTTTTTGAGAAAGACGATAATGAGAAACAAATTCCTGATCAGTGCTAGGACAAATTTCTCATGGAATTGTGCTTCAGAAGCCACTAGGAGTCTCTGTTAGTGGTTTGAAAAGGATCTGTTCCTGGGAAATATGGAAAATGCCACTATAGTCCTGATCTGCTATGGAGAGACATTTCTCGTGGAATCATGCTTCAAAAGAGATTAGGATGCTCTGCTAATGGTTTGGGAGAGATCTATTGGTGACTAAAACCACAAATTTGAAAATCCTTCCTGAGCTGCGCTAGTGACACATTTCTCAGGGAATCTTTGTTTAAACGCCACTAGGATGCACTTCTGGTCAGCTGGTAGTGATCGGTTCGTGAGACAAGGAAACATGAGAGATTCATTCCTGATCTGTGTAGGGAGCAAGGCGTTATGCTTCCGAAGACATTAGTATTGTCTGCTTGTCTTTTGGACGGGATTGGTTTGTGAGAAGACTGAAAATAAGAAATACATTGCTGAACTGTGCTAGTGACAAATTTCTCAAGGACTCTTCGTTTAAGAGCCTCTAGGATGGACTGCTGGAGATTTGGTTGAGGTTGGCTGATGAGAAAGACGAAAATGAGAAATTTTTTCCTAGGTTGTGCTAGCGATGAATTTCTCTTTGGAATTAGGCTTTCAAATCCATTAGGATGGACTACGAGACATTTGGCAGAGATCGCTTCGTGAGAAAGAGGAAAACTAGATTCCTGAACTACGCTAGTGAGAAAAATCTCATGGAATCATGCTTGAAAAGTGATTAGAATGCTCTGCTAATATTTTGGTAGAGATCTATTGGTGAGAAAAACAACAAATGTGAAAATCCTTCCTGAGCTGGACTAGTGACAAATTTCTCAAGGAATCGTTGTTTAAACGCCACTAGGATGCACTACTGCTCAGTTGGTAGAGATAGGTTCAAGAGAAAAGGAAACGAGCGAGAGTCATTCCTGATCTGTGTTAGGGACAAATTTCACAAGGCATCACGCTTCAAAAGACATTAGTATTGTCTGCTTGTCTTTTGGAAGAGATGGATTTGTGAGAATACTGAAAATGAGAAATACGTTGCTGATCTATGCTAGGGAGAAATTTCTCGAGGCATCTTCGTTTCAAAGCCACTAAGATGGACTGCTGGAGAATTGGTTGAGGTTGGCTGGTGAGAAAGACGAAAATCAGAAATTTATTCCTGAGTTGTGCTAGTGAGAAATTTCTCAAGGAGTCTTTGTTAAAATGCCACTAGGATGCACTACTGGTCAGTTGGTAGACATGGCTTCGTGAGAGAAGGAACCATGTGAGATTCATTCCTGATCTGTGCTGGGACAAATTTCACAAGGCGTCACGCTTGTATTGTCTGCTTGTCTTTTGGAAGAGATGGGTTTGGGGGACTACTGAAAATGAGAAGTACATTGCTAAGCTGATCTAGGGACAAATTTGTAAAGGAATCTTCGTGTAAAAGCGACTAAGATGGACTGCTGGAGGTTTGGTTGAGATTGGCTGGAGAGAAAGACAAAAATGAGAAATTTATTCCTGATTTGTGCTAGTGATGAATTTCTCTTGGAATCCCGTTGAAAAGCCATTAGGATGGACTACGGGATATTTGGCGGAGATCTGTTCGTGAGAAAGATGAAAATGACAAATAAATTCCTGAACTGGGCTAGTGGCAAATTATATGAAAATGCTTCCTGAGCTGCGCTAGTGACAAATTTCTCCAGGAACGCCACTAAGATGCACTACTGCTCAGTTGGGAGAGAGGAACCCAAGGGTTTGTGAGAATAGTGAAAATGAGACCTCCATTGCTGATCTGAGCTAGGGGAAAATTTCTCAAGGAATCCTTTTTTTGAAAACCATTAGGATGCTCTGCTAGTGATTTGAAAGAGATCAGTTCCTGCGCAAAATGGAAAAAGCGAATTATATTCCTGATCTGTGAGAGTGAGAAATTTCTCATGGAATCATGCTTCAAAAGACATTAGGATGCTCTGCTAATGGTTTGGGAGAGATCCGTTAGTAAGAAATACAAAAAAGATGAACATGCTTCCTGAGCTGCGCTAATGACACCTTTCTCAAGGAATCTTTGTTTAAACGCCACTAGGATGCACGTCTGGTCAGCTGGTAGGGATCGGTTCGTGAGACAAGGATACATGAGAGATTCATTCCTGATCTGTGTAGGGACAAATTTCACAAGGCGTCATGCTTGAAAAGACGTTAGTATTGTCTGCTTACGGTTTGGAAGAGATGGGTTTGTGAGAATACTGAAAAAGAGAACTACATTGCTGAACTGTGCTAGTGAGAAATTTATCAAGGACTCTTTGTCTGAAACCCATGACAATACACTTCTAAAGGGTTGGTAGAGATCGGTTTTTGAGAAAGACGATAATGAGAAACAAATTCCTGATCAGTGCTAGGACAAATTTCTCATGGAATTGTGCTTCAGAAGCCACTAGGAGTCTCTGTTAGTGGTTTGAAAAGGATCTGTTCCTGGGAAATATGGAAAATGCCACTATAGTCCTGATCTGCTATGGAGAGACATTTCTCGTGGAATCATGCTTCAAAAGAGATTAGGATGCTCTGCTAATGGTTTGGGAGAGATCTATTGGTGACTAAAACCACAAATTTGAAAATCCTTCCTGAGCTGCGCTAGTGACACATTTCTCAGGGAATCTTTGTTTAAACGCCACTAGGATGCACTTCTGGTCAGCTGGTAGTGATCGGTTCGTGAGACAAGGAAACATGAGAGATTCATTCCTGATCTGTGTAGGGAGCAAGGCGTTATGCTTCCGAAGACATTAGTATTGTCTGCTTGTCTTTTGGACGGGATTGGTTTGTGAGAAGACTGAAAATAAGAAATACATTGCTGAACTGTGCTAGTGACAAATTTCTCAAGGACTCTTCGTTTAAGAGCCTCTAGGATGGACTGCTGGAGATTTGGTTGAGGTTGGCTGATGAGAAAGATGAAAATGAGAAATTTTTTCCTAGGTTGTGCTAGCGATGAATTTCTCCTGGAATTACGCTTTCAAATCCATTAGGATGGACTACGAGACATTTGGCAGAGATCGCTTCGTGAGAAAGAGGAAAACTAGATTCCTGAACTACGCTAGTGAGAAAAATCTCATGGAATCATGCTTGAAAAGTGATTAGAATGCTCTGCTAATATTTTGGTAGAGATCTATTGGTGAGAAAAACAACAAATGTGAAAATCCTTCCTGAGCTGGACTAGTGACAAATTTCTCAAGGAATCGTTGTTTAAACGCCACTAGGATGCACTACTGCTCAGTTGGTAGAGATAGGTTCAAGAGAAAAGGAAACGAGCGAGAGTCATTCCTGATCTGTGTTAGGGACAAATTTCACAAGGCATCACGCTTCAAAAGACATTAGTATTGTCTGCTTGTCTTTTGGAAGAGATGGATTTGTGAGAATACTGAAAATGAGAAATATGTTGCTGATCTATGCTAGGGAGAAATTTCTCGAGGCATCTTCGTTTCAAAGCCACTAAGATGGACTGCTGGAGAATTGGTTGAGGTTGGCTGGTGAGAAAGACGAAAATCAGAAATTTATTCCTGAGTTGTGCTAGTGAGAAATTTCTCAAGGAGTCTTTGTTAAAATGCCACTAGGTTGCACTACTGGTCAGTTGGTAGACATGGGTTCGTGAGAGAAGGAAACATGTGAGATTCATTCCTGATCTGTGCTGGGACAAATTTCACAAGGCGTCACGCTTGTATTGTCTGCTTGTCTTTTGGAAGAGATGGGTTTGGGGGACTACTGAAAATGAGAACTACATTGCTAAGCTGATCTAGGGACAAATTTGTAAAGGAATCTTCGTGTAAAAGCGACTAAGATGGACTGCTGGAGGTTTGGTTGAGATTGGCTGGAGAGAAAGACAAAAATGAGAAATTTATTCCTGATTTGTGCTAGTGATGAATTTCTCTTGGAATCCCGTTGAAAAGCCATTAGGATGGACTACAGGATATTTGGCGGAGATCTGTTCGTGAGAAAGATGAAAATGACAAATAAATTCCTGAACTGGGCTAGTGGCAAATTATATGAAAATGCTTCCTGAGCTGCGCTAGTGACAAATTTCTCCAGGAACGCCACTAAGATGCACTACTGCTCAGTTGGGAGAGAGGAACCCAAGGGTTTGTGAGAATAGTGAAAATGAGACCTCCATTGCTGATCTGAGCTAGGGGAAAATTTCTCAAGGAATCCTTTTTTTGAAAACCATTAGGATGCTCTGCTAGTGATTTGAAAGAGATCAGTTCCTGCGCAAAATGGAAAAAGCGAATTATATTCCTGATCTGTGAGAGTGAGAAATTTCTCATGGAATCATGCTTCAAAAGACATTAGGATGCTCTGCTAATGGTTTGGGAGAGATCCGTTAGTAAGAAATACAAAAAAGATGAACATGCTTCCTGAGCTGCGCTAATGACACCTTTCTCAAGGAATCTTTGTTTAAACGCCACTAGGATGCACTTCTGGTCAGCTGGTAGGGATCGGTTCGTGAGACAAGGATACATGAGAGATTCATTCCTGATCTGTGTAGGGACAAATTTCACAAGGCGTCATGCTTGAAAAGACGTTAGTATTGTCTGCTTACGGTTTGGAAGAGATGGGTTTGTGAGAATACTGAAAAAGAGAACTACATTGCTGAACTGTGCTAGTGAGAAATTTATCAAGGACTCTTTGTCTGAAACCCATGACAATACACTTCTAAAGGGTTGGTAGAGATCGGTTTTTGAGAAAGACGATAATGAGAAACAAATTCCTGATCAGTGCTAGGACAAATTTCTCATGGAATTGTGCTTCAGAAGCCACTAGGAGTCTCTGTTAGTGGTTTGAAAAGGATCTGTTCCTGGGAAATATGGAAAATGCCACTATAGTCCTGATCTGTTATGGAGAGACATTTCTCGTGGAATCATGCTTCAAAAGAGATTAGGATGCTCTGCTAATGGTTTGGGAGAGATCTATTGGTGACTAAAACCACAAATTTGAAAATCCTTCCTGAGCTGCGCTAGTGACACATTTCTCAGGGAATCTTTGTTTAAACGCCACTAGGGTGCACTTCTGGTCAGCTGGTAGTGATCGGTTCGTGAGACAAGGAAACATGAGCGATTCATTCCTGATCTGTGTAGGGAGCAAGGCGTTATGCTTCCGAAGACATTAGTATTGTCTGCTTGTCTTTTGGACGGGATTGGTTTGTGAGAAGACTGAAAATGAGAAATACATTGCTGAACTGTGCTGGTGACAAATTTCTCAAGGACTCTTCGTTTAAGAGCCTCTAGGATGGACTGCTGGAGATTTGGTTGAGGTTGGCTGATGAGAAAGACGAAAATGAGAAATTTTTTCCTGGGTTGTGCTAGCGATGAATTTCTCCTGGAATTACGCTTTCAAATCCATTAGGATGGACTACGAGACATTTCGCAGAGATCGCTTCGTGAGAAAGAGGAAAACTAGATTCCTGAACTACGCTAGTGAGAAAAATCTCATGGAATCATGCTTGAAAAGTGATTAGAATGCTCTGCTAATATTTTGGTAGAGATCTATTGGTGAGAAAAACAACAAATGTGAAAATCCTTCCTGAGCTGGACTAGTGACAAATTTCTCAAGGAATCGTTGTTTAAACGCCACTAGGATGCACTACTGCTCAGTTGGTAGAGATCGGTTCGAGAGAAAAGGAAACGAGCGAGAGTCATTCCTGATCTGTGTTAGGGACAAATTTCACAAGGCATCACGCTTCAAAAGACATTAGTATTGTCTGCTTGTCTTTTGGAAGAGATGGATTTGTGAGAATACTGAAAATGAGAAATACCTTGCTGATCTATGCTAGGGAGAAATTTCTCGAGGCATCTTCGTTTCAAAGCCACTAAGATGGACTGCTGGAGAATTGGTTGAGGTTGGCTGGTGAGAAAGACGAAAATCAGAAATTTATTCCTGAGTTGTGCTAGTGAGAAATTTCTCAAGGAGTCTTTGTTAAAATGCCACTAGGATGCACTACTGGTCAGTTGGTAGACATGGGTTCGTGAGAGAAGGAACCATGTGAGATTCATTCCTGATCTGTGCTGGGACAAATTTCACAAGGCGTCACGCTTGTATTGTCTGCTTGTCTTTTGGAAGAGATGGGTTTGGGGGACTACTGAAAATGAGAAGTACATTGCTAAGCTGATCTAGGGACAAATTTGTAAAGGAATCTTCGTGTAAAAGCGACTAAGATGGACTGCTGGAGGTTTGGTTGAGATTGGCTGGAGAGAAAGACAAAAATGAGAAATTTATTCCTGATTTGTGCTAGTGATGAATTTCTCTTGGAATCCCGTTGAAAAGCCATTAGGATGGACTACGGGATATTTGGCGGAGATCTGTTCGTGAGAAAGATGAAAATGACAAATAAATTCCTGAACTGGGCTAGTGGCAAATTATATGAAAATGCTTCCTGAGCTGCGCTAGTGACAAATTTCTCCAGGAACGCCACTAAGATGCACTACTGCTCAGTTGGGAGAGAGGACCCAAGGGTTTGTGAGAATAGTGAAAATGAGACCTCCATTGCTGATCTGAGCTAGGGAAAAATTTCTCAAGGAATCCTTTTTTTGAAAACCATTAGGATGCTCTGCTAGTGATTTGAAAGAGATCAGTTCCTGCGCAAAATGGAAAAAGCGAATTATATTCCTGATCTGTGAGAGTGAGAAATTTCTCATGGAATCATGCTTCAAAAGACATTAGGATGCTCTGCTAATGGTTTGGGAGAGATCCGTTAGTAAGAAATACAAAAAAGATGAACATGCTTCCTGAGCTGCGCTAATGACACCTTTCTCAAGGAATCTTTGTTTAAACGCCACTAGGATGCACTTCTGGTCAGCTGGTAGGGATCGGTTCGTGAGACAAGGATACATGAGAGATTCATTCCTGATCTGTGTAGGGACAAATTTCACAAGGCGTCATGCTTGAAAAGACGTTAGTATTGTCTGCTTACGGTTTGGAAGAGATGGGTTTGTGAGAATACTGAAAAAGAGAACTACATTGCTGAACTGTGCTAGTGAGAAATTTATCAAGGACTCTTTGTCTGAAACCCATGACAATACACTTCTAAAGGGTTGGTAGAGATCGGTTTTTGAGAAAGACGATAATGAGAAACAAATTCCTGATCAGTGCTAGGACAAATTTCTCATGGAATTGTGCTTCAGAAGCCACTAGGAGTCTCTGTTAGTGGTTTGAAAAGGATCTGTTCCTGGGAAATATGGAAAATGCCACTATAGTCCTGATCTGTTATGGAGAGACATTTCTCGTGGAATCATGCTTCAAAAGAGATTAGGATGCTCTGCTAATGGTTTGGGAGAGATCTATTGGTGACTAAAACCACAAATTTGAAAATCCTTCCTGAGCTGCGCTAGTGACACATTTCTCAAGGAATCTTTGTTTAAACGCCACTAGGGTGCACTTCTGGTCAGCTGGTAGTGATCGGTTCGTGAGACAAGGAAACATGAGAGATTCATTCCTGATCTGTGTAGGGAGCAAGGCGTTATGCTTCCGAAGACATTAGTATTGTCTGCTTGTCTTTTGGACGGGATTGGTTTGTGAGAAGACTGAAAATAAGAAATACATTGCTGAAGTGTGCTAGTGACAAATTTCTCAAGGACTCTTCGTTTAAGAGCCTCTAGGATGGACTGCTGGAGATTTGGTTGAGGTTGGCTGATGAGAAAGACGAAAATGAGAAATTTTTTCCTGGGTTGTGCTAGCGATGAATTTCTCCTGGAATTACGCTTTCAAATCCATTAGGATGGACTACGAGACATTTGGCAGAGATCGCTTCGTGAGAAAGAGGAAAACTAGATTCCTGAACTACGCTAGTGAGAAAAATCTCATGGAATCATGCTTGAAAAGTGATTAGAATGCTCTGCTAATATTTTGGTAGAGATCTATTGGTGAGAAAAACAACAAATGTGAAAATCCTTCCTGAGCTGGACTAGTGACAAATTTCTCAAGGAATCGTTGTTTAAACGCCACTAGGATGCACTACTGCTCAGTTGGTAGAGATCGGTTCGAGAGAAAAGGAAACGAGCGAGAGTCATTCCTGATCTGTGTTAGGGACAAATTTCACAAGGCATCACGCTTCAAAAGACATTAGTATTGTCTGCTTGTCTTTTGGAAGAGATGGATTTGTGAGAATACTGAAAATGAGAAATACGTTGCTGATCTATGCTAGGGAGAAATTTCTCGAGGCATCTTCGTTTCAAAGCCACTAAGATGGACTGCTGGAGAATTGGTTGAGGTTGGCTGGTGAGAAAGATGAAAATCAGAAATTTATTCCTGAGTTGTGCTAGTGAGAAATTTCTCAAGGAGTCTTTGTTAAAATGCCACTAGGATGCACTACTGGTCAGTTGGTAGACATGGGTTCGTGAGAGAAGGAACCATGTGAGATTCATTCCTGATCTGTGCTGGGACAAATTTCACAAGGCGTCACGCTTGTATTGTCTGCTTGTCTTTTGGAAGAGATGGGTTTGGGGGACTACTGAAAATGAGAACTACATTGCTAAGCTGATCTAGGGACAAATTTGTAAAGGAATCTTCGTGTAAAAGCGACTAAGATGGACTGCTGGAGGTTTGGTTGAGATTGGCTGGAGAGAAAGACAAAAATGAGAAATTTATTCCTGATTTGTGCTAGTGATGAATTTCTCTTGGAATCCCGTTGAAAAGCCATTAGGATGGACTACGGGATATTTGGCGGAGATCTGTTCGTGAGAAAGATGAAAATGACAAATAAATTCCTGAACTGGGCTAGTGGCAAATTATATGAAAATGCTTCCTGAGCTGCGCTAGTGACAAATTTCTCCAGGAACGCCACTAAGATGCACTACTGCTCAGTTGGGAGAGAGGACCCAAGGGTTTGTGAGAATAGTGAAAATGAGACCTCCATTGCTGATCTGAGCTAGGGAAAAATTTCTCAAGGAATCCTTTTTTTGAAAACCATTAGGATGCTCTGCTAGTGATTTGAAAGAGATCAGTTCCAGCGCAAAATGGAAAAAGCGAATTATATTCCTGACCTGTGAGAGTGAGAAATTTCTCATGGAATCATGCTTCAAAAGACATTAGGATGCATGGTTTGGGAGACATCCGTTAGTAAGAAATACAAAAAAGATGAACATGCTTCCTGAGCTGCGCTAATGACACCTTTCTCAAGGAATCTTTGTTTAAACGCCACTAGGGTGCACTTCTGGTCAGCTGGTAGTGATCGGTTCGTGAGACAAGGAAACATGAGAGATTCATTCCTGATCTGTGTAGGGAGCAAGGCGTTATGCTTCCGAAGACATTAGTATTGTCTGCTTGTCTTTTGGACGGGATTGGTTTGTGAGAAGACTGAAAATAAGAAATACATTGCTGAACTGTGCTAGTGACAAATTTCTCAAGGACTCTTCGTTTAAGAGCCTCTAGGATGGACTGCTGGAGATTTGGTTGAGGTTGGCTGATGAGAAAGACGAAAATGAGAAATTTTTTCCTGGGTTGTGCTAGCGATGAATTTCTCCTGGAATTACGCTTTCAAATCCATTAGGATGGACTACGAGACATTTGGCAGAGATCGCTTCGTGAGAAAGAGGAAAACTAGATTCCTGAACTACGCTAGTGAGAAAAATCTCATGGAATCATGCTTGAAAAGTGATTAGAATGCTCTGCTAATATTTTGGTAGAGATCTATTGGTGAGAAAAACAACAAATGTGAAAATCCTTCCTGAGCTGGACTAGTGACAAATTTCTCAAGGAATCGTTGTTTAAACGCCACTAGGATGCACTACTGCTCAGTTGGTAGAGATCGGTTCGAGAGAAAAGGAAACGAGCGAGAGTCATTCCTGATCTGTGTTAGGGACAAATTTCACAAGGCATCACGCTTCAAAAGACATTAGTATTGTCTGCTTGTCTTTTGGAAGAGATGGATTTGTGAGAATACTGAAAATGAGAAATACCTTGCTGATCTATGCTAGGGAGAAATTTCTCGAGGCATCTTCGTTTCAAAGCCACTAAGATGGACTGCTGGAGAATTGGTTGAGGTTGGCTGGTGAGAAAGACGAAAATCAGAAATTTATTCCTGAGTTGTGCTAGTGAGAAATTTCTCAAGGAGTCTTTGTTAAAATGCCACTAGGATGCACTACTGGTCAGTTGGTAGACATGGGTTCGTGAGAGAAGGAACCATGTGAGATTCATTCCTGATCTGTGCTGGGACAAATTTCACAAGGCGTCACGCTTGTATTGTCTGCTTGTCTTTTGGAAGAGATGGGTTTGGGGGACTACTGAAAATGAGAACTACATTGCTAAGCTGATCTAGGGACAAATTTGTAAAGGAATCTTCGTGTAAAAGCGACTAAGATGGACTGCTGGAGGTTTGGTTGAGATTGGCTGGAGAGAAAGACAAAATTGAGAAATTTATTCCTGATTTGTGCTAGTGATGAATTTCTCTTGGAATCCCGTTGAAAAGCCATTAGGATGGACTACGGGATATTTGGCAGAGATCTGTTCGTGAGAAAGATGAAAATGACAAATAAATTCCTGAACTGGGCTAGTGGCAAATTATATGAAAATGCTTCCTGAGCTGCGCTAGTGACAAATTTCTCCAGGAACGCCACTAAGATGCACTACTGCTCAGTTGGGAGAGAGGACCCAAGGGTTTGTGAGAATACTGAAAATGAGACCTCCATTGCTGATCTGAGCTAGGGGAAAATTTCTCAAGGAATCCTTTTTTTGAAAACCATTAGGATGCTCTGCTAGTGATTTGAAAGAGATCAGTTCCTGCGCAAAATGGAAAAAGCGAATTATATTCCTGATCTGTGAGAGTGAGAAATTTCTCATGGAATCATGCTTCAAAAGACATTAGGATGCTCTGCTAATGGTTTGGGAGAGATCCGTTAGTAAGAAATACAAAAAAGATGAACATGCTTCCTGAGCTGCGCTAATGACACCTTTCTCAAGGAATCTTTGTTTAAACGCCACTAGGATGCACTTCTGGTCAGCTGGTAGGGATCGGTTCGTGAGACAAGGATACATGAGAGATTCATTCCTGATCTGTGTAGGGACAAATTTCACAAGGCGTCATGCTTGAAAAGACGTTAGTATTGTCTGCTTACGGTTTGGAAGAGATGGGTTTGTGAGAATACTGAAAAAGAGAACTACATTGCTGAACTGTGCTAGTGAGAAATTTATCAAGGACTCTTTGTCTGAAACCCATGACAATACACTTCTAAAGGGTTGGTAGAGATCGGTTTTTGAGAAAGACGATAATGAGAAACAAATTCCTGATCAGTGCTAGGACAAATTTCTCATGGAATTGTGCTTCAGAAGCCACTAGGAGTCTCTGTTAGTGGTTTGAAAAGGATCTGTTCCTGGGAAATATGGAAAATGCCACTATAGTCCTGATCTGTTATGGAGAGACATTTCTCGTGGAATCATGCTTCAAAAGAGATTAGGATGCTCTGCTAATGGTTTGGGAGAGATCTATTGGTGACTAAAACCACAAATTTGAAAATCCTTCCTGAGCTGCGCTAGTGACACATTTCTCAGGGAATCTTTGTTTAAACGCCACTAGGGTGCACTTCTGGTCAGCTGGTAGTGATCGGTTCGTGAGACAAGGAAACATGAGAGATTCATTCCTGATCTGTGTAGGGAGCAAGGCGTTATGCTTCCGAAGACATTAGTATTGTCTGCTTGTCTTTTGGACGGGATTGGTTTGTGAGAAGACTGAAAATGAGAAATACATTGCTGAAGTGTGCTAGTGACAAATTTCTCAAGGACTCTTCGTTTAAGAGCCTCTAGGACGGAATGCTGGAGATTTGGTTGAGGTTGGCTGATGAGAAAGACGAAAATGAGAAATTTTTTCCTGGGTTGTGCTAGCGATGAATTTCTCCTGGAATTACGCTTTCAAATCCATTAGGATGGACTACGAGACATTTGGCAGAGATCGCTTCGTGAGAAAGAGGAAAACTAGATTCCTGAACTACGCTAGTGAGAAAAATCTCATGGAATCATGCTTGAAAAGTGATTAGAATGCTCTGCTAATATTTTGGTAGAGATCTATTGGTGAGAAAAACAACAAATGTGAAAATCCTTCCTGAGCTGGACTAGTGACAAATTTCTCAAGGAATCGTTGTTTAAACGCCACTAGGATGCACTACTGCTCAGTTGGTAGAGATCGGTTCGAGAGAAAAGGAAACGAGCGAGAGTCATTCCTGATCTGTGTTAGGGACAAATTTCACAAGGCATCACGCTTCAAATGACATTAGTATTGTCTGCTTGTCTTTTGGAAGAGATGGATTTGTGAGAATACTGAAAATGAGAAATACGTTGCTGATCTATGCTAGGGAGAAATTTCTCGAGGCATCTTCGTTTCAAAGCCACTAAGATGGACTGCTGGAGAATTGGTTGAGGTTGGCTGGTGAGAAAGACGAAAATCAGAAATTTATTCCTGAGTTGTGCTAGTGAGAAATTTCTCAAGGAGTCTTTGTTAAAATGCCACTAGGATGCACTACTGGTCAGTTGGTACACATGGGTTCGTGAGAGAAGGAACCATGTGCGATTCATTCCTGATCTGTGCTGGGACAAATTTCACAAGGCGTCACGCTTGTATTGTCTGCTTTTCTTTTGGAAGAGATGGGTTTGGGGGACTACTGAAAATGAGAACTACATTGCTAAGCTGATCTAGGGACAAATTTGTAAAGGAATCTTCGTGTAAAAGCGACTAAGATGGACTGCTGGAGGTTTGGTTGAGATTGGCTGGAGAGAAAGACAAAAATGAGAAATTTATTCCTGATTTGTGCTAGTGATGAATTTCTCTTGGAATCCCGTTGAAAAGCCATTAGGATGGACTACGGGATATTTGGCGGAGATCTGTTCGTGAGAAAGATGAAAATGACAAATAAATTCCTGAACTGGGCTAGTGGCAAATTATATGAAAATGCTTCCTGAGCTGCGCTAGTGACAAATTTCTCCAGGAACGCCACTAAGATGCACTACTGCTCAGTTGGGAGAGAGGAACCCAAGGGTTTGTGAGAATAGTGAAAATGAGACCTCCATTGCTGATCTGAGCTAGGGGAAAATTTCTCAAGGAATCCTTTTTTTGAAAACCATTAGGATGCTCTGCTAGTGATTTGAAAGAGATCAGTTCCTGCGCAAAATGGAAAAAGCGAATTATATTCCTGATCTGTGAGAGTGAGAAATTTCTCATGGAATCATGCTTCAAAAGACATTAGGATGCTCTGCTAATGGTTTGGGAGAGATCCGTTAGTAAGAAATACAAAAAAGATGAACATGCTTCCTGAGCTGCGCTAATGACACCTTTCTCAAGGAATCTTTGTTTAAACGCCACTAGGATGCACTTCTGGTCAGCTGGTAGGGATCGGTTCGTGAGACAAGGATACATGAGAGATTCATTCCTGATCTGTGTAGGGACAAATTTCACAAGGCGTCATGCTTGAAAAGACGTTAGTATTGTCTGCTTACGGTTTGGAAGAGATGGGTTTGTGAGAATACTGAAAAAGAGAACTACATTGCTGAACTGTGCTAGTGAGAAATTTATCAAGGACTCTTTGTCTGAAACCCATGACAATACACTTCTAAAGGGTTGGTAGAGATCGGTTTTTGAGAAAGACGATAATGAGAAACAAATTCCTGATCAGTGCTAGGACAAATTTCTCATGGAATTGTGCTTCAGAAGCCACTAGGAGTCTCTGTTAGTGGTTTGAAAAGGATCTGTTCCTGGGAAATATGGAAAATGCCACTATAGTCCTGATCTGTTATGGAGAGACATTTCTCGTGGAATCATGCTTCAAAAGAGATTAGGATGCTCTGCTAATGGTTTGGGAGAGATCTATTGGTGACTAAAACCACAAATTTGAAAATCCTTCCTGAGCTGCGCTAGTGACACATTTCTCAGGGAATCTTTGTTTAAACGCCACTAGGGTGCACTTCTGGTCAGCTGGTAGTGATCGGTTCGTGAGACAAGGAAACATGAGAGATTCATTCCTGATCTGTGTAGGGAGCAAGGCGTTATGCTTCCGAAGACATTAGTATTGTCTGCTTGTCTTTTGGACGGGATTGGTTTGTGAGAAGACTGAAAATGAGAAATACATTGCTGAAGTGTGCTAGTGACAAATTTCTCAAGGACTCTTCGTTTAAGAGCCTCTAGGACGGAATGCTGGAGATTTGGTTGAGGTTGGCTGATGAGAAAGACGAAAATGAGAAATTTTTTCCTGGGTTGTGCTAGCGATGAATTTCTCCTGGAATTACGCTTTCAAATCCATTAGGATGGACTACGAGACATTTGGCAGAGATCGCTTCGTGAGAAAGAGGAAAACTAGATTCCTGAACTACGCTAGTGAGAAAAATCTCATGGAATCATGCTTGAAAAGTGATTAGAATGCTCTGCTAATATTTTGGTAGAGATCTATTGGTGAGAAAAACAACAAATGTGAAAATCCTTCCTGAGCTGGACTAGTGACAAATTTCTCAAGGAATCGTTGTTTAAACGCCACTAGGATGCACTACTGCTCAGTTGGTAGAGATCGGTTCGAGAGAAAAGGAAACGAGCGAGAGTCATTCCTGATCTGTGTTAGGGACAAATTTCACAAGGCATCACGCTTCAAATGACATTAGTATTGTCTGCTTGTCTTTTGGAAGAGATGGATTTGTGAGAATACTGAAAATGAGAAATACGTTGCTGATCTATGCTAGGGAGAAATTTCTCGAGGCATCTTCGTTTCAAAGCCACTAAGATGGACTGCTGGAGAATTGGTTGAGGTTGGCTGGTGAGAAAGACGAAAATCAGAAATTTATTCCTGAGTTGTGCTAGTGAGAAATTTCTCAAGGAGTCTTTGTTAAAATGCCACTAGGATGCACTACTGGTCAGTTGGTACACATGGGTTCGTGAGAGAAGGAACCATGTGCGATTCATTCCTGATCTGTGCTGGGACAAATTTCACAAGGCGTCACGCTTGTATTGTCTGCTTTTCTTTTGGAAGAGATGGGTTTGGGGGACTACTGAAAATGAGAACTACATTGCTAAGCTGATCTAGGGACAAATTTGTAAAGGAATCTTCGTGTAAAAGCGACTAAGATGGACTGCTGGAGGTTTGGTTGAGATTGGCTGGAGAGAAAGACAAAAATGAGAAATTTATTCCTGATTTGTGCTAGTGATGAATTTCTCTTGGAATCCCGTTGAAAAGCCATTAGGATGGACTACGGGATATTTGGCGGAGATCTGTTCGTGAGAAAGATGAAAATGACAAATAAATTCCTGAACTGGGCTAGTGGCAAATTATATGAAAATGCTTCCTGAGCTGCGCTAGTGACAAATTTCTCCAGGAACGCCACTAAGATGCACTACTGCTCAGTTGGGAGAGAGGAACCCAAGGGTTTGTGAGAATAGTGAAAATGAGACCTCCATTGCTGATCTGAGCTAGGGGAAAATTTCTCAAGGAATCCTTTTTTTGAAAACCATTAGGATGCTCTGCTAGTGATTTGAAAGAGATCAGTTCCTGCGCAAAATGGAAAAAGCGAATTATATTCCTGATCTGTGAGAGTGAGAAATTTCTCATGGAATCATGCTTCAAAAGACATTAGGATGCTCTGCTAATGGTTTGGGAGAGATCCGTTAGTAAGAAATACAAAAAAGATGAACATGCTTCCTGAGCTGCGCTAATGACACCTTTCTCAAGGAATCTTTGTTTAAACGCCACTAGGATGCACTTCTGGTCAGCTGGTAGGGATCGGTTCGTGAGACAAGGATACATGAGAGATTCATTCCTGATCTGTGTAGGGACAAATTTCACAAGGCGTCATGCTTGAAAAGACGTTAGTATTGTCTGCTTACGGTTTGGAAGAGATGGGTTTGTGAGAATACTGAAAAAGAGAACTACATTGCTGAACTGTGCTAGTGAGAAATTTATCAAGGACTCTTTGTCTGAAACCCATGACAATACACTTCTAAAGGGTTGGTAGAGATCGGTTTTTGAGAAAGACGATAATGAGAAACAAATTCCTGATCAGTGCTAGGACAAATTTCTCATGGAATTGTGCTTCAGAAGCCACTAGGAGTCTCTGTTAGTGGTTTGAAAAGGATCTGTTCCTGGGAAATATGGAAAATGCCACTATAGTCCTGATCTGTTATGGAGAGACATTTCTCGTGGAATCATGCTTCAAAAGAGATTAGGATGCTCTGCTAATGGTTTGGGAGAGATCTATTGGTGACTAAAACCACAAATTTGAAAATCCTTCCTGAGCTGCGCTAGTGACACATTTCTCAGGGAATCTTTGTTTAAACGCCACTAGGATGCACTTCTGGTCAGCTGGTAGTGATCGGTTCGTGAGACAAGGAAACATGAGAGATTCATTCCTGATCTGTGTAGGGAGCAAGGCGTTATGCTTCCGAAGACATTAGTATTGTCTGCTTGTCTTTTGGACGGGATTGGTTTGTGAGAAGACTGAAAATAAGAAATACATTGCTGAACTGTGCTAGTGACAAATTTCTCAAGGACTCTTCGTTTAAGAGCCTCTAGGATGGACTGCTGGAGATTTGGTTGAGGTTGGCTGATGAGAAAGACGAAAATGAGAAATTTTTTCCTGGGTTGTGCTAGCGATGAATTTCTCCTGGAATTACGCTTTCAAATCCATTAGGATGGACTACGAGACATTTGGCAGAGATCGCTTCGTGAGAAAGAGGAAAACTAGATTCCTGAACTACGCTAGTGAGAAAAATCTCATGGAATCATGCTTGAAAAGTGATTAGAATGCTCTGCTAATATTTTGGTAGAGATCTATTGGTGAGAAAAACAACAAATGTGAAAATCCTTCCTGAGCTGGACTAGTGACAAATTTCTCAAGGAATCGTTGTTTAAACGCCACTAGGATGCACTACTGCTCAGTTGGTAGAGATCGGTTCGAGAGAAAAGGAAACGAGCGAGAGTCATTCCTGATCTGTGTTAGGGACAAATTTCACAAGGCATCACGCTTCAAAAGACATTAGTATTGTCTGCTTGTCTTTTGGAAGAGATGGATTTGTGAGAATACTGAAAATGAGAAATACGTTGCTGATCTATGCTAGGGAGAAATTTCTCGAGGCATCTTCGTTTCAAAGCCACTAAGATGGACTGCTGGAGAATTGGTTGAGGTTGGCTGGTGAGAAAGACGAAAATCAGAAATTTATTCCTGAGTTGTGCTAGTGAGAAATTTCTCAAGGAGTCTTTGTTAAAATGCCACTAGGATGCACTACTGGTCAGTTGGTAGACATGGGTTCGTGAGAGAAGGAACCATGTGAGATTCATTCCTGATCTGTGCTGGGACAAATTTCACAAGGCGTCACGCTTGTATTGTCTGCTTGTCTTTTGGAAGAGATGGGTTTGGGGGACTACTGAAAATGAGAACTACATTGCTAAGCTGATCTAGGGACAAATTTGTAAAGGAATCTTCGTGTAAAAGCGACTAAGATGGACTGCTGGAGGTTTGGTTGAGATTGGCTGGAGAGAAAGACAAAATTGAGAAATTTATTCCTGATTTGTGCTAGTGATGAATTTCTCTTGGAATCCCGTTGAAAAGCCATTAGGATGGACTACGGGATATTTGGCGGAGATCTGTTCGTGAGAAAGATGAAAATGACAAATAAATTCCTGAACTGGGCTAGTGGCAAATTATATGAAAATGCTTCCTGAGCTGCGCTAGTGACAAATTTCTCCAGGAACGCCACTAAGATGCACTACTGCTCAGTTGGGAGAGAGGAACCCAAGGGTTTGTGAGAATAGTGAAAATGAGACCTCCATTGCTGATCTGAGCTAGGGGAAAATTTCTCAAGGAATCCTTTTTTTGAAAACCATTAGGATGCTCTGCTAGTGATTTGAAAGAGATCAGTTCCTGCGCAAAATGGAAAAAGCGAATTATATTCCTGATCTGTGAGAGTGAGAAATTTCTCATGGAATCATGCTTCAAAAGACATTAGGATGCTCTGCTAATGGTTTGGGAGAGATCCGTTAGTAAGAAATACAAAAAAGATGAACATGCTTCCTGAGCTGCGCTAATGACACCTTTCTCAAGGAATCTTTGTTTAAACGCCACTAGGATGCACTTCTGGTCAGCTGGTAGGGATCGGTTCGTGAGACAAGGATACATGAGAGATTCATTCCTGATCTGTGTAGGGACAAATTTCACAAGGCGTCATGCTTGAAAAGACGTTAGTATTGTCTGCTTACGGTTTGGAAGAGATGGGTTTGTGAGAATACTGAAAAAGAGAACTACATTGCTGAACTGTGCTAGTGAGAAATTTATCAAGGACTCTTTGTCTGAAACCCATGACAATACACTTCTAAAGGGTTGGTAGAGATCGGTTTTTGAGAAAGACGATAATGAGAAACAAATTCCTGATCAGTGCTAGGACAAATTTCTCATGGAATTGTGCTTCAGAAGCCACTAGGAGTCTCTGTTAGTGGTTTGAAAAGGATCTGTTCCTGGGAAATATGGAAAATGCCACTATAGTCCTGATCTGTTATGGAGAGACATTTCTCGTGGAATCATGCTTCAAAAGAGATTAGGATGCTCTGCTAATGGTTTGGGAGAGATCTATTGGTGACTAAAACCACAAATTTGAAAATCCTTCCTGAGCTGCGCTAGTGACACATTTCTCAGGGAATCTTTGTTTACACGCCACTAGGATGCACTTCTGGTCAGCTGGTAGTGATCGGTTCGTGAGACAAGGAAACATGAGAGATTCATTCCTGATCTGTGTAGGGAGCAAGGCGTTATGCTTCCGAAGACATTAGTATTGTCTGCTTGTCTTTTGGACGGGATTGGTTTGTGAGAAGACTGAAAATAAGAAATACATTGCTGAACTGTGCTAGTGACAAATTTCTCAAGGACTCTTCGTTTAAGAGCCTCTAGGATGGACTGCTGGAGATTTGGTTGAGGTTGGCTGATGAGAAAGACGAAAATGAGAAATTTTTTCCTGGGTTGTGCTAGCGATGAATTTCTCCTGGAATTACGCTTTCAAATCCATTAGGATGGACTACGAGACATTTGGCAGAGATCGCTTCGTGAGAAAGAGGAAAACTAGATTCCTGAACTACGCTAGTGAGAAAAATCTCATGGAATCATGCTTGAAAAGTGATTAGAATGCTCTGCTAATATTTTGGTAGAGATCTATTGGTGAGAAAAACAACAAATGTGAAAATCCTTCCTGAGCTGGACTAGTGACAAATTTCTCAAGGAATCGTTGTTTAAACGCCACTAGGATGCACTACTGCTCAGTTGGTAGAGATCGGTTCGAGAGAAAAGGAAACGAGCGAGAGTCATTCCTGATCTGTGTTAGGGACAAATTTCACAAGGCATCACGCTTCAAAAGACATTAGTATTGTCTGCTTGTCTTTTGGAAGAGATGGATTTGTGAGAATACTGAAAATGAGAAATACGTTGCTGATCTATGCTAGGGAGAAATTTCTCGAGGCATCTTCGTTTCAAAGCCACTAAGATGGACTGCTGGAGAATTGGTTGAGGTTGGCTGGTGAGAAAGACGAAAATCAGAAATTTATTCCTGAGTTGTGCTAGTGAGAAATTTCTCAAGGAGTCTTTGTTAAAATGCCACTAGGATGCACTACTGGTCAGTTGGTAGACATGGGTTCGTGAGAGAAGGAACCATGTGAGATTCATTCCTGATCTGTGCTGGGACAAATTTCACAAGGCGTCACGCTTGTATTGTCTGCTTGTCTTTTGGAAGAGATGGGTTTGGGGGACTACTGAAAATGAGAACTACATTGCTAAGCTGATCTAGGGACAAATTTGTAAAGGAATCTTCGTGTAAAAGCGACTAAGATGGACTGCTGGAGGTTTGGTTGAGATTGGCTGGAGAGAAAGACAAAATTGAGAAATTTATTCCTGATTTGTGCTAGTGATGAATTTCTCTTGGAATCCCGTTGAAAAGCCATTAGGATGGACTACGGGATATTTGGCGGAGATCTGTTCGTGAGAAAGATGAAAATGACAAATAAATTCCTGAACTGGGCTAGTGGCAAATTATATGAAAATGCTTCCTGAGCTGCGCTAGTGACAAATTTCTCCAGGAACGCCACTAAGATGCACTACTGCTCAGTTGGGAGAGAGGAACCCAAGGGTTTGTGAGAATAGTGAAAATGAGACCTCCATTGCTGATCTGAGCTAGGGGAAAATTTCTCAAGGAATCCTTTTTTTGAAAACCATTAGGATGCTCTGCTAGTGATTTGAAAGAGATCAGTTCCTGCGCAAAATGGAAAAAGCGAATTATATTCCTGATCTGTGAGAGTGAGAAATTTCTCATGGAATCATGCTTCAAAAGACATTAGGATGCTCTGCTAATGGTTTGGGAGAGATCCGTTAGTAAGAAATACAAAAAAGATGAACATGCTTCCTGAGCTGCGCTAATGACACCTTTCTCAAGGAATCTTTGTTTAAACTCCACTAGGATGCACTTCTGGTCAGCTGGTAGGGATCGGTTCGTGAGACAAGGATACATGAGAGATTCATTCCTGATCTGTGTAGGGACAAATTTCACAAGGCGTCATGCTTGAAAAGACGTTAGTATTGTCTGCTTACGGTTTTGAAGAGATGGGTTTGTGAGAATACTGAAAATGAGAAATACGTTGCTGATCTATGCTAGGGAGAAATTTCTCGAGGCATCTTCGTTTCAAAGCCACTAAGATGGACTGCTGGAGAATTGGTTGAGGTTGGCTGGTGAGAAAGACGAAAATCAGAAATTTATTCCTGAGTTGTGCTAGTGAGAAATTTCTCAAGGAGTCTTTGTTAAAATGCCACTAGGATGCACTACTGGTCAGTTGGTAGACATGGGTTCGTGAGAGAAGGAACCATGTGAGATTCATTCCTGATCTGTGCTGGGACAAATTTCACAAGGCGTCACGCTTGTATTGTCTGCTTGTCTTTTGGAAGAGATGGGTTTGGGGGACTACTGAAAATGAGAACTACATTGCTAAGCTGATCTAGGGACAAATTTGTAAAGGAATCTTCGTGTAAAAGCGACTAAGATGGACTGCTGGAGGTTTGGTTGAGATTGGCTGGAGAGAAAGACAAAATTGAGAAATTTATTCCTGATTTGTGCTAGTGATGAATTTCTCTTGGAATCCCGTTGAAAAGCCATTAGGATGGACTACGGGATATTTGGCGGAGATCTGTTCGTGAGAAAGATGAAAATGACAAATAAATTCCTGAACTGGGCTAGTGGCAAATTATATGAAAATGCTTCCTGAGCTGCGCTAGTGACAAATTTCTCCAGGAACGCCACTAAGATGCACTACTGCTCAGTTGGGAGAGAGGAACCCAAGGGTTTGTGAGAATAGTGAAAATGAGACCTCCATTGCTGATCTGAGCTAGGGGAAAATTTCTCAAGGAATCCTTTTTTTGAAAACCATTAGGATGCTCTGCTAGTGATTTGAAAGAGATCAGTTCCTGCGCAAAATGGAAAAAGCGAATTATATTCCTGATCTGTGAGAGTGAGAAATTTCTCATGGAATCATGCTTCAAAAGACATTAGGATGCTCTGCTAATGGTTTGGGAGAGATCCGTTAGTAAGAAATACAAAAAAGATGAACATGCTTCCTGAGCTGCGCTAATGACACCTTTCTCAAGGAATCTTTGTTTAAACGCCACTAGGATGCACTTCTGGTCAGCTGGTAGGGATCGGTTCGTGAGACAAGGATACATGAGAGATTCATTCCTGATCTGTGTAGGGACAAATTTCACAAGGCGTCATGCTTGAAAAGACGTTAGTATTGTCTGCTTACGGTTTGGAAGAGATGGGTTTGTGAGAATACTGAAAATGAGAAATACGTTGCTGATCTATGCTAGGGAGAAATTTCTCGAGGCATCTTCGTTTCAAAGCCACTAAAATGGACTGCTGGAGAATTGGTTGAGGTTGGCTGGTGAGAAAGACGAAAATCAGAAATTTATTCCTGAGTTGTGCTAGTGAGAAATTTCTCAAGGAGTCTTTGTTAAAATGCCACTAGGATGCACTACTGGTCAGTTGGTAGACATGGGTTCGTGAGAGAAGGAACCATGTGAGATTCATTCCTGATCTGTGCTGGGACAAATTTCACAAGGCGTCACGCTTGTATTGTCTGCTTGTCTTTTGGAAGAGATGGGTTTGGGGGACTACTGAAAATGAGAACTACATTGCTAAGCTGATCTAGGGACAAATTTGTAAAGGAATCTTCGTGTAAAAGCGACTAAGATGGACTGCTGGAGGTTTGGTTGAGATTGGCTGGAGAGAAAGACAAAAATGAGAAATTTATTCCTGATTTGTGCTAGTGATGAATTTCTCTTGGAATCCCGTTGAAAAGCCATTAGGATGGACTACGGGATATTTGGCGGAGATCTGTTCGTGAGAAAGATGAAAATGACAAATAAATTCCTGAACTGGGCTAGTGGCAAATTATATGAAAATGCTTCCTGAACTGTGCTAGTGACAAATTTCTCAAGGACTCTTCGTTTAAGAGCCTCTAGGATGGACTGCTGGAGATTTGGTTGAGGTTGGCTGATGAGAAAGACGAAAATGAGAAATTTTTTCCTGGGTTGTGCTAGCGATGAATTTCTCCTGGAATTACGCTTTCAAATCCATTAGGATGGACTACGAGACATTTGGCAGAGATCGCTTCGTGAGAAAGAGGAAAACTAGATTCCTGAACTACGCTAGTGAGAAAAATCTCATGGAATCATGCTTGAAAAGTGATTAGAATGCTCTGCTAATATTTTGGTAGAGATCTATTGGTGAGAAAAACAACAAATGTGAAAATCCTTCCTGAGCTGGACTAGTGACAAATTTCTCAAGGAATCGTTGTTTAAACGCCACTAGGATGCACTACTGCTCAGTTGGTAGAGATCGGTTCGAGAGAAAAGGAAACGAGCGAGAGTCATTCCTGATCTGTGTTAGGGACAAATTTCACAAGGCATCACGCTTCAAAAGACATTAGTATTGTCTGCTTGTCTTTTGGAAGAGATGGATTTGTGAGAATACTGAAAATGAGAAATACGTTGCTGATCTATGCTAGGGAGAAATTTCTCGAGGCATCTTCGTTTCAAAGCCACTAAGATGGACTGCTGGAGAATTGGTTGAGGTTGGCTGGTGAGAAAGACGAAAATCAGAAATTTATTCCTGAGTTGTGCTAGTGAGAAATTTCTCAAGGAGTCTTTGTTAAAATGCCACTAGGATGCACTACTGGTCAGTTGGTAGACATGGGTTCGTGAGAGAAGGAACCATGTGAGATTCATTCCTGATCTGTGCTGGGACAAATTTCACAAGGCGTCACGCTTGTATTGTCTGCTTGTCTTTTGGAAGAGATGGGTTTGGGGGACTACTGAAAATGAGAACTACATTGCTAAGCTGATCTAGGGACAAATTTGTAAAGGAATCTTCGTGTAAAAGCGACTAAGATGGACTGCTGGAGGTTTGGTTGAGATTGGCTGGAGAGAAAGACAAAATTGAGAAATTTATTCCTGATTTGTGCTAGTGATGAATTTCTCTTGGAATCCCGTTGAAAAGCCATTAGGATGGACTACGGGATATTTGGCGGAGATCTGTTCGTGAGAAAGATGAAAATGACAAATAAATTCCTGAACTGGGCTAGTGGCAAATTATATGAAAATGCTTCCTGAGCTGCGCTAGTGACAAATTTCTCCAGGAACGCCACTAAGATGCACTACTGCTCAGTTGGGAGAGAGGAACCCAAGGGTTTGTGAGAATAGTGAAAATGAGACCTCCATTGCTGATCTGAGCTAGGGGAAAATTTCTCAAGGAATCCTTTTTTTGAAAACCATTAGGATGCTCTGCTAGTGATTTGAAAGAGATCAGTTCCTGCGCAAAATGGAAAAAGCGAATTATATTCCTGATCTGTGAGAGTGAGAAATTTCTCATGGAATCATGCTTCAAAAGACATTAGGATGCTCTGCTAATGGTTTGGGAGAGATCCGTTAGTAAGAAATACAAAAAAGATGAACATGCTTCCTGAGCTGCGCTAATGACACCTTTCTCAAGGAATCTTTGTTTAAACGCCACTAGGATGCACTTCTGGTCAGCTGGTAGGGATCGGTTCGTGAGACAAGGATACATGAGAGATTCATTCCTGATCTGTGTAGGGACAAATTTCACAAGGCGTCATGCTTGAAAAGACGTTAGTATTGTCTGCTTACGGTTTGGAAGAGATGGGTTTGTGAGAATACTGAAAAAGAGAACTACATTGCTGAACTGTGCTAGTGAGAAATTTATCAAGGACTCTTTGTCTGAAACCCATGACAATACACTTCTAAAGGGTTGGTAGAGATCGGTTTTTGAGAAAGACGATAATGAGAAACAAATTCCTGATCAGTGCTAGGACAAATTTCTCATGGAATTGTGCTTCAGAAGCCACTAGGAGTCTCTGTTAGTGGTTTGAAAAGGATCTGTTCCTGGGAAATATGGAAAATGCCACTATAGTCCTGATCTGTTATGGAGAGACATTTCTCGTGGAATCATGCTTCAAAAGAGATTAGGATGCTCTGCTAATGGTTTGGGAGAGATCTATTGGTGACTAAAACCACAAATTTGAAAATCCTTCCTGAGCTGCGCTAGTGACACATTTCTCAGGGAATCTTTGTTTAAACGCCACTAGGATGCACTTCTGGTCAGCTGGTAGTGATCGGTTCGTGAGACAAGGAAACATGAGAGATTCATTCCTGATCTGTGTAGGGAGCAAGGCGTTATGCTTCCGAAGACATTAGTATTGTCTGCTTGTCTTTTGGACGGGATTGGTTTGTGAGAAGACTGAAAATAAGAAATACATTGCTGAACTGTGCTAGTGACAAATTTCTCAAGGACTCTTCGTTTAAGAGCCTCTAGGATGGACTGCTGGAGATTTGGTTGAGGTTGGCTGATGAGAAAGACGAAAATGAGAAATTTTTTCCTGGGTTGTGCTAGCGATGAATTTCTCCTGGAATTACGCTTTCAAATCCATTAGGATGGACGACGAGACATTTGGCAGAGATCGCTTCGTGAGAAAGAGGAAAACTAGATTCCTGAACTACGCTAGTGAGAAAAATCTCATGGAATCATGCTTGAAAAGTGATTAGAATGCTCTGCTAATATTTTGGTAGAGATCTATTGGTGAGAAAACCAACAAATGTGAAAATCCTTCCTGAGCTGGACTAGTGACAAATTTCTCAAGGAATCGTTGTTTAAACGCCACTAGGATGCACTACTGCTCAGTTGGTAGAGATCGGTTCGAGAGAAAAGGAAACGAGCGAGAGTCATTCCTGATCTGTGTTAGGGACAAATTTCACAAGGCATCACGCTTCAAAAGACATTAGTATTGTCTGCTTGTCTTTTGGAAGAGATGGATTTGTGAGAATACTGAAAATGAGAAATACGTTGCTGATCTATGCTAGGGAGAAATTTCTCGAGGCATCTTCGTTTCAAAGCCACTAAGATGGACTGCTGGAGAATTGGTTGAGGTTGGCTGGTGAGAAAGACGAAAATCAGAAATTTATTCCTGAGTTGTGCTAGTGAGAAATTTCTCAAGGAGTCTTTGTTAAAATGCCACTAGGATGCACTACTGGTCAGTTGGTAGACATGGGTTCGTGAGAGAAGGAACCATGTGAGATTCATTCCTGATCTGTGCTGGGACAAATTTCACAAGGCGTCACGCTTGTATTGTCTGCTTGTCTTTTGGAAGAGATGGGTTTGGGGGACTACTGAAAATGAGAAGTACATTGCTAAGCTGATCTAGGGACAAATTTGTAAAGGAATCTTCGTGTAAAAGCGACTAAGATGGACTGCTGGAGGTTTGGTTGAGATTGGCTGGAGAGAAAGACAAAATTGAGAAATTTATTCCTGATTTGTGCTAGTGATGAATTTCTCTTGGAATCCCGTTGAAAAGCCATTAGGATGGACTACGGGATATTTGGCGGAGATCTGTTCGTGAGAAAGATGAAAATGACAAATAAATTCCTGAACTGGGCTAGTGGCAAATTATATGAAAATGCTTCCTGAGCTGCGCTAGTGACAAATTTCTCCAGGAACGCCACTAAGATGCACTACTGCTCAGTTGGGAGAGAGGAACCCAAGGGTTTGTGAGAATAGTGAAAATGAGACCTCCATTGCTGATCTGAGCTAGGGGAAAATTTCTCAAGGAATCCTTTTTTTGAAAACCATTAGGATGCTCTGCTAGTGATTTGAAAGAGATCAGTTCCTGCGCAAAATGGAAAAAGCGAATTATATTCCTGATCTGTGAGAGTGAGAAATTTCTCATGGAATCATGCTTCAAAAGACATTAGGATGCTCTGCTAATGGTTTGGGAGAGATCCGTTAGTAAGAAATACAAAAAAGATGAACATGCTTCCTGAGCTGCGCTAATGACACCTTTCTCAAGGAATCGTTGTTTAAACGCCACTAGGATGCACTACTGCTCAGTTGGTAGAGATCGGTTCGAGAGAAAAGGAAACGAGCGAGAGTCATTCCTGATCTGTGTTAGGGACAAATTTCACAAGGCATCACGCTTCAAAAGACATTAGTATTGTCTGCTTGTCTTTTGGAAGAGATGGATTTGTGAGAATACTGAAAATGAGAAATACGTTGCTGATCTATGCTAGGGAGAAATTTCTCGAGGCATCTTCGTTTCAAAGCCACTAAGATGGACTGCTGGAGAATTGGTTGAGGTTGGCTGGTGAGAAAGACGAAAATCAGAAATTTATTCCTGAGTTGTGCTAGTGAGAAATTTCTCAAGGAGTCTTTGTTAAAATGCCACTAGGATGCACTACTGGTCAGTTGGTAGACATGGGTTCGTGAGAGAAGGAACCATGTGAGATTCATTCCTGATCTGTGCTGGGACAAATTTCACAAGGCGTCACGCTTGTATTGTCTGCTTGTCTTTTGGAAGAGATGGGTTTGGGGGACTACTGAAAATGAGAACTACATTGCTAAGCTGATCTAGGGACAAATTTGTAAAGGAATCTTCGTGTAAAAGCGACTAAGATGGACTGCTGGAGGTTTGGTTGAGATTGGCTGGAGAGAAAGACAAAAATGAGAAATTTATTCCTGATTTGTGCTAGTGATGAATTTCTCTTGGAATCCCGTTGAAAAGCCATTAGGATGGACTACGGGATATTTGGCGGAGATCTGTTCGTGAGAAAGATGAAAATGACAAATAAATTCCTGAACTGGGCTAGTGGCAAATTATATGAAAATGCTTCCTGAACTGTGCTAGTGACAAATTTCTCAAGGACTCTTCGTTTAAGAGCCTCTAGGATGGACTGCTGGAGATTTGGTTGAGGTTGGCTGATGAGAAAGACGAAAATGAGAAATTTTTTCCTGGGTTGTGCTAGCGATGAATTTCTCCTGGAATTACGCTTTCAAATCCATTAGGATGGACTACGAGACATTTGGCAGAGATCGCTTCGTGAGAAAGAGGAAAACTAGATTCCTGAACTACGCTAGTGAGAAAAATCTCATGGAATCATGCTTGAAAAGTGATTAGAATGCTCTGCTAATATTTTGGTAGAGATCTATTGGTGAGAAAAACAACAAATGTGAAAATCCTTCCTGAGCTGGACTAGTGACAAATTTCTCAAGGAATCGTTGTTTAAACGCCACTAGGATGCACTACTGCTCAGTTGGTAGAGATCGGTTCGAGAGAAAAGGAAACGAGCGAGAGTCATTCCTGATCTGTGTTAGGGACAAATTTCACAAGGCATCACGCTTCAAAAGACATTAGTATTGTCTGCTTGTCTTTTGGAAGAGATGGATTTGTGAGAATACTGAAAATGAGAAATACGTTGCTGATCTATGCTAGGGAGAAATTTCTCGAGGCATCTTCGTTTCAAAGCCACTAAGATGGACTGCTGGAGAATTGGTTGAGGTTGGCTGGTGAGAAAGACGAAAATCAGAAATTTATTCCTGAGTTGTGCTAGTGAGAAATTTCTCAAGGAGTCTTTGTTAAAATGCCACTAGGATGCACTACTGGTCAGTTGGTAGACATGGGTTCGTGAGAGAAGGAACCATGTGAGATTCATTCCTGATCTGTGCTGGGACAAATTTCACAAGGCGTCACGCTTGTATTGTCTGCTTGTCTTTTGGAAGAGATGGGTTTGGGGGACTACTGAAAATGAGAAGTACATTGCTAAGCTGATCTAGGGACAAATTTGTAAAGGAATCTTCGTGTAAAAGCGACTAAGATGGACTGCTGGAGGTTTGGTTGAGATTGGCTGGAGAGAAAGACAAAATTGAGAAATTTATTCCTGATTTGTGCTAGTGATGAATTTCTCTTGGAATCCCGTTGAAAAGCCATTAGGATGGACTACGGGATATTTGGCGGAGATCTGTTCGTGAGAAAGATGAAAATGACAAATAAATTCCTGAACTGGGCTAGTGGCAAATTATATGAAAATGCTTCCTGAGCTGCGCTAGTGACAAATTTCTCCAGGAACGCCACTAAGATGCACTACTGCTCAGTTGGGAGAGAGGAACCCAAGGGTTTGTGAGAATAGTGAAAATGAGACCTCCATTGCTGATCTGAGCTAGGGGAAAATTTCTCAAGGAATCCTTTTTTTGAAAACCATTAGGATGCTCTGCTAGTGATTTGAAAGAGATCAGTTCCTGCGCAAAATGGAAAAAGCGAATTATATTCCTGATCTGTGAGAGTGAGAAATTTCTCATGGAATCATGCTTCAAAAGACATTAGGATGCTCTGCTAATGGTTTGGGAGAGATCCGTTAGTAAGAAATACAAAAAAGATGAACATGCTTCCTGAGCTGCGCTAATGACACCTTTCTCAAGGAATCGTTGTTTAAACGCCACTAGGATGCACTACTGCTCAGTTGGTAGAGATCGGTTCGAGAGAAAAGGAAACGAGCGAGAGTCATTCCTGATCTGTGTTAGGGACAAATTTCACAAGGCATCACGCTTCAAAAGACATTAGTATTGTCTGCTTGTCTTTTGGAAGAGATGGATTTGTGAGAATACTGAAAATGAGAAATACGTTGCTGATCTATGCTAGGGAGAAATTTCTCGAGGCATCTTCGTTTCAAAGCCACTAAGATGGACTGCTGGAGAATAGGTTGAGGTTGGCTGGTGAGAAAGACGAAAATCAGAAATTTATTCCTGAGTTGTGCTAGTGAGAAATTTCTCAAGGAGTCTTTGTTAAAATGCCACTAGGATGCACTACTGGTCAGTTGGTAGACATGGGTTCGTGAGAGAAGGAACCATGTGAGATTCATTCCTGATCTGTGCTGGGACAAATTTCACAAGGCGTCACGCTTGTATTGTCTGCTTGTCTTTTGGAAGAGATGGGTTTGGGGGACTACTGAAAATGAGAACTACATTGCTAAGCTGATCTAGGGACAAATTTGTAAAGGAATCTTCGTGTAAAAGCGACTAAGATGGACTGCTGGAGGTTTGGTTGAGATTGGCTGGAGAGAAAGACAAAAATGAGAAATTTATTCCTGATTTGTGCTAGTGATGAATTTCTCTTGGAATCCCGTTGAAAAGCCATTAGGATGGACTACGGGATATTTGGCGGAGATCTGTTCGTGAGAAAGATGAAAATGACAAATAAATTCCTGAACTGGGCTAGTGGCAAATTATATGAAAATGCTTCCTGAACTGTGCTAGTGACAAATTTCTCAAGGACTCTTCGTTTAAGAGCCTCTAGGATGGACTGCTGGAGATTTGGTTGAGGTTGGCTGATGAGAAAGACGAAAATGAGAAATTTTTTCCTGGGTTGTGCTAGCGATGAATTTCTCCTGGAATTACGCTTTCAAATCCATTAGGATGGACTACGAGACATTTGGCAGAGATCGCTTCGTGAGAAAGAGGAAAACTAGATTCCTGAACTACGCTAGTGAGAAAAATCTCATGGAATCATGCTTGAAAAGTGATTAGAATGCTCTGCTAATATTTTGGTAGAGATCTATTGGTGAGAAAAACAACAAATGTGAAAATCCTTCCTGAGCTGGACTAGTGACAAATTTCTCAAGGAATCGTTGTTTAAACGCCACTAGGATGCACTACTGCTCAGTTGGTAGAGATCGGTTCGAGAGAAAAGGAAACGAGCGAGAGTCATTCCTGATCTGTGTTAGGGACAAATTTCACAAGGCATCACGCTTCAAAAGACATTAGTATTGTCTGCTTGTCTTTTGGAAGAGATGGATTTGTGAGAATACTGAAAATGAGAAATACGTTGCTGATCTATGCTAGGGAGAAATTTCTCGAGGCATCTTCGTTTCAAAGCCACTAAGATGGACTGCTGGAGAATTGGTTGAGGTTGGCTGGTGAGAAAGACGAAAATCAGAAATTTATTCCTGAGTTGTGCTAGTGAGAAATTTCTCAAGGAGTCTTTGTTAAAATGCCACTAGGATGCACTACTTGTCAGTTGGTAGACATGGGTTCGTGAGAGAAGGAAACATGTGATTCATTCCTGATCTGTGCTGGGACAAATTTCACAAGGCGTCACGCTTGTATTGTCTGCTTGTCTTTTGGAAGAGATGGGTTTGGGGGACTACTGAAAATGAGAACTACATTGCTAAGCTGATCTAGGGACAAATTTGTAAAGGAATCTTCGTGTAAAAGCGACTAAGATGGACTGCTGGAGGTTTGGTTGAGATTGGCTGGAGAGAAAGACAAAAATGAGAAATTTATTCCTGATTTGTGCTAGTGATGAATTTCTCTTGGAATCCCGTTGAAAAGCCATTAGGATGGACTACGGGATATTTGGCGGAGATCTGTTCGTGAGAAAGATGAAAATGACAAATAAATTCCTGAACTGGGCTAGTGGCAAATTATATGAAAATGCTTCCTGAGCTGCGCTAGTGACAAATTTCTCCAGGAACGCCACTAAGATGCACTACTGCTCAGTTGGGAGAGAGGACCCAAGGGTTTGTGAGAATAGTGAAAATGAGACCTCCATTGCTGATCTGAGCTAGGGGAAAATTTCTCAAGGAATCCTTTTTTTGAAAACCATTAGGATGCTCTGCTAGTGATTTGAAAGAGATCAGTTCCTGCGCAAAATGGAAAAAGCGAATTATATTCCTGATCTGTGAGAGTGAGAAATTTCTCATGGAATCATGCTTCAAAAGACATTAGGATGCTCTGCTAATGGTTTGGGAGAGATCCGTTAGTAAGAAATACAAAAAAGATGAACATGCTTCCTGAGCTGCGCTAATGACACCTTTCTCAAGGAATCGTTGTTTAAACGCCACTAGGATGCACTACTGCTCAGTTGGTAGAGATCGGTTCGAGAGAAAAGGAAACGAGCGAGAGTCATTCCTGATCTGTGTTAGGGACAAATTTCACAAGGCATCACGCTTCAAAAGACATTAGTATTGTCTGCTTGTCTTTTGGAAGAGATGGATTTGTGAGAATACTGAAAATGAGAAATACGTTGCTGATCTATGCTAGGGAGAAATTTCTCGAGGCATCTTCGTTTCAAAGCCACTAAGATGGACTGCTGGAGAATTGGTTGAGGTTGGCTGGTGAGAAAGACGAAAATCAGAAATTTATTCCTGAGTTGTGCTAGTGAGAAATTTCTCAAGGAGTCTTTGTTAAAATGCCACTAGGATGCACTACTGGTCAGTTGGTAGACATGGGTTCGTGAGAGAAGGAACCATGTGAGATTCATTCCTGATCTGTGCTGGGACAAATTTCACAAGGCGTCACGCTTGTATTGTCTGCTTGTCTTTTGGAAGAGATGGGTTTGGGGGACTACTGAAAATGAGAACTACATTGCTAAGCTGATCTAGGGACAAATTTGTAAAGGAATCTTCGTGTAAAAGCGACTAAGATGGACTGCTGGAGGTTTGGTTGAGATTGGCTGGAGAGAAAGACAAAAATGAGAAATTTATTCCTGATTTGTGCTAGTGATGAATTTCTCTTGGAATCCCGTTGAAAAGCCATTAGGATGGACTACGGGATATTTGGCGGAGATCTGTTCGTGAGAAAGATGAAAATGACAAATAAATTCCTGAACTGGGCTAGTGGCAAATTATATGAAAATGCTTCCTGAACTGTGCTAGTGACAAATTTCTCAAGGACTCTTCGTTTAAGAGCCTCTAGGATGGACTGCTGGAGATTTGGTTGAGGTTGGCTGATGAGAAAGACGAAAATGAGAAATTTTTTCCTGGGTTGTGCTAGCGATGAATTTCTCCTGGAATTACGCTTTCAAATCCATTAGGATGGACTACGAGACATTTGGCAGAGATCGCTTCGTGAGAAAGAGGAAAACTAGATTCCTGAACTACGCTAGTGAGAAAAATCTCATGGAATCATGCTTGAAAAGTGATTAGAATGCTCTGCTAATATTTTGGTAGAGATCTATTGGTGAGAAAAACAACAAATGTGAAAATCCTTCCTGAGCTGGACTAGTGACAAATTTCTCAAGGAATCGTTGTTTAAACGCCACTAGGATGCACTACTGCTCAGTTGGTAGAGATCGGTTCGAGAGAAAAGGAAACGAGCGAGAGTCATTCCTGATCTGTGTTAGGGACAAATTTCACAAGGCATCACGCTTCAAAAGACATTAGTATTGTCTGCTTGTCTTTTGGAAGAGATGGATTTGTGAGAATACTGAAAATGAGAAATACGTTGCTGATCTATGCTAGGGAGAAATTTCTCGAGGCATCTTCGTTTCAAAGCCACTAAGATGGACTGCTGGAGAATTGGTTGAGGTTGGCTGGTGAGAAAGACGAAAATCAGAAATTTATTCCTGAGTTGTGCTAGTGAGAAATTTCTCAAGGAGTCTTTGTTAAAATGCCACTAGGATGCACTACTGGTCAGTTGGTAGACATGGGTTCGTGAGAGAAGGAACCATGTGAGATTCATTCCTGATCTGTGCTGGGACAAATTTCACAAGGCGTCACGCTTGTATTGTCTGCTTGTCTTTTGGAAGAGATGGGTTTGGGGGACTACTGAAAATGAGAAGTACATTGCTAAGCTGATCTAGGGACAAATTTGTAAAGGAATCTTCGTGTAAAAGCGACTAAGATGGACTGCTGGAGGTTTGGTTGAGATTGGCTGGAGAGAAAGACAAAATTGAGAAATTTATTCCTGATTTGTGCTAGTGATGAATTTCTCTTGGAATCCCGTTGAAAAGCCATTAGGATGGACTACGGGATATTTGGCGGAGATCTGTTCGTGAGAAAGATGAAAATGACAAATAAATTCCTGAACTGGGCTAGTGGCAAATTATATGAAAATGCTTCCTGAGCTGCGCTAGTGACAAATTTCTCCAGGAACGCCACTAAGATGCACTACTGCTCAGTTGGGAGAGAGGAACCCAAGGGTTTGTGAGAATAGTGAAAATGAGACCTCCATTGCTGATCTGAGCTAGGGGAAAATTTCTCAAGGAATCCTTTTTTTGAAAACCATTAGGATGCTCTGCTAGTGATTTGAAAGAGATCAGTTCCTGCGCAAAATGGAAAAAGCGAATTATATTCCTGATCTGTGAGAGTGAGAAATTTCTCATGGAATCATGCTTCAAAAGACATTAGGATGCTCTGCTAATGGTTTGGGAGAGATCCGTTAGTAAGAAATACAAAAAAGATGAACATGCTTCCTGAGCTGCGCTAATGACACCTTTCTCAAGGAATCGTTGTTTAAACGCCACTAGGATGCACTACTGCTCAGTTGGTAGAGATCGGTTCGAGAGAAAAGGAAACGAGCGAGAGTCATTCCTGATCTGTGTTAGGGACAAATTTCACAAGGCATCACGCTTCAAAAGACATTAGTATTGTCTGCTTGTCTTTTGGAAGAGATGGATTTGTGAGAATACTGAAAATGAGAAATACGTTGCTGATCTATGCTAGGGAGAAATTTCTCGAGGCATCTTCGTTTCAAAGCCACTAAGATGGACTGCTGGAGAATAGGTTGAGGTTGGCTGGTGAGAAAGACGAAAATCAGAAATTTATTCCTGAGTTGTGCTAGTGAGAAATTTCTCAAGGAGTCTTTGTTAAAATGCCACTAGGATGCACTACTGGTCAGTTGGTAGACATGGGTTCGTGAGAGAAGGAACCATGTGAGATTCATTCCTGATCTGTGCTGGGACAAATTTCACAAGGCGTCACGCTTGTATTGTCTGCTTGTCTTTTGGAAGAGATGGGTTTGGGGGACTACTGAAAATGAGAACTACATTGCTAAGCTGATCTAGGGACAAATTTGTAAAGGAATCTTCGTGTAAAAGCGACTAAGATGGACTGCTGGAGGTTTGGTTGAGATTGGCTGGAGAGAAAGACAAAAATGAGAAATTTATTCCTGATTTGTGCTAGTGATGAATTTCTCTTGGAATCCCGTTGAAAAGCCATTAGGATGGACTACGGGATATTTGGCGGAGATCTGTTCGTGAGAAAGATGAAAATGACAAATAAATTCCTGAACTGGGCTAGTGGCAAATTATATGAAAATGCTTCCTGAACTGTGCTAGTGACAAATTTCTCAAGGACTCTTCGTTTAAGAGCCTCTAGGATGGACTGCTGGAGATTTGGTTGAGGTTGGCTGATGAGAAAGACGAAAATGAGAAATTTTTTCCTGGGTTGTGCTAGCGATGAATTTCTCCTGGAATTACGCTTTCAAATCCATTAGGATGGACTACGAGACATTTGGCAGAGATCGCTTCGTGAGAAAGAGGAAAACTAGATTCCTGAACTACGCTAGTGAGAAAAATCTCATGGAATCATGCTTGAAAAGTGATTAGAATGCTCTGCTAATATTTTGGTAGAGATCTATTGGTGAGAAAAACAACAAATGTGAAAATCCTTCCTGAGCTGGACTAGTGACAAATTTCTCAAGGAATCGTTGTTTAAACGCCACTAGGATGCACTACTGCTCAGTTGGTAGAGATCGGTTCGAGAGAAAAGGAAACGAGCGAGAGTCATTCCTGATCTGTGTTAGGGACAAATTTCACAAGGCATCACGCTTCAAAAGACATTAGTATTGTCTGCTTGTCTTTTGGAAGAGATGGATTTGTGAGAATACTGAAAATGAGAAATACGTTGCTGATCTATGCTAGGGAGAAATTTCTCGAGGCATCTTCGTTTCAAAGCCACTAAGATGGACTGCTGGAGAATTGGTTGAGGTTGGCTGGTGAGAAAGACGAAAATCAGAAATTTATTCCTGAGTTGTGCTAGTGAGAAATTTCTCAAGGAGTCTTTGTTAAAATGCCACTAGGATGCACTACTTGTCAGTTGGTAGACATGGGTTCGTGAGAGAAGGAAACATGTGATTCATTCCTGATCTGTGCTGGGACAAATTTCACAAGGCGTCACGCTTGTATTGTCTGCTTGTCTTTTGGAAGAGATGGGTTTGGGGGACTACTGAAAATGAGAACTACATTGCTAAGCTGATCTAGGGACAAATTTGTAAAGGAATCTTCGTGTAAAAGCGACTAAGATGGACTGCTGGAGGTTTGGTTGAGATTGGCTGGAGAGAAAGACAAAAATGAGAAATTTATTCCTGATTTGTGCTAGTGATGAATTTCTCTTGGAATCCCGTTGAAAAGCCATTAGGATGGACTACGGGATATTTGGCGGAGATCTGTTCGTGAGAAAGATGAAAATGACAAATAAATTCCTGAACTGGGCTAGTGGCAAATTATATGAAAATGCTTCCTGAGCTGCGCTAGTGACAAATTTCTCCAGGAACGCCACTAAGATGCACTACTGCTCAGTTGGGAGAGAGGACCCAAGGGTTTGTGAGAATAGTGAAAATGAGACCTCCATTGCTGATCTGAGCTAGGGAAAAATTTCTCAAGGAATCCTTTTTTTCAAAACCATTAGGATGCTCTGCTAGTGATTTGAAAGAGATCAGTTCCTGCGCAAAATGGAAAAAGCGAATTATATTCCTGATCTGTGAGAGTGAGAAATTTCTCATGGAATCATGCTTCAAAAGACATTAGGATGCTCTGCTAATGGTTTGGGAGAGATCCGTTAGTAAGAAATACAAAAAAGATGAACATGCTTCCTGAGCTGCGCTAATGACACCTTTCTCAAGGAATCGTTGTTTAAACGCCACTAGGATGCACTACTGCTCAGTTGGTAGAGATCGGTTCGAGAGAAAAGGAAACGAGCGAGAGTCATTCCTGATCTGTGTTAGGGACAAATTTCACAAGGCATCACGCTTCAAAAGACATTAGTATTGTCTGCTTGTCTTTTGGAAGAGATGGATTTGTGAGAATACTGAAAATGAGAAATACGTTGCTGATCTATGCTAGGGAGAAATTTCTCGAGGCATCTTCGTTTCAAAGCCACTAAGATGGACTGCTGGAGAATTGGTTGAGGTTGGCTGGTGAGAAAGACGAAAATCAGAAATTTATTCCTGAGTTGTGCTAGTGAGAAATTTCTCAAGGAGTCTTTGTTAAAATGCCACTAGGATGCACTACTGGTCAGTTGGTAGACATGGGTTCGTGAGAGAAGGAAACATGTGATTCATTCCTGATCTGTGCTGGGACAAATTTCACAAGGCGTCACGCTTGTATTGTCTGCTTGTCTTTTGGAAGAGATGGGTTTGGGGGACTACTGAAAATGAGAACTACATTGCTAAGCTGATCTAGGGACAAATTTGTAAAGGAATCTTCGTGTAAAAGCGACTAAGATGGACTGCTGGAGGTTTGGTTGAGATTGGCTGGAGAGAAAGACAAAAATGAGAAATTTATTCCTGATTTGTGCTAGTGATGAATTTCTCTTGGAATCCCGTTGAAAAGCCATTAGGATGGACTACGGGATATTTGGCGGAGATCTGTTCGTGAGAAAGATGAAAATGACAAATAAATTCCTGAACTGGGCTAGTGGCAAATTATATGAAAATGCTTCCTGAGCTGCGCTAGTGACAAATTTCTCCAGGAACGCCACTAAGATGCACTACTGCTCAGTTGGGAGAGAGGAACCCAAGGGTTTGTGAGAATAGTGAAAATGAGACCTCCATTGCTGATCTGAGCTAGGGGAAAATTTCTCAAGGAATCCTTTTTTTGAAAACCATTAGGATGCTCTGCTAGTGATTTGAAAGAGATCAGTTCCTGCGCAAAATGGAAAAAGCGAATTATATTCCTGATCTGTGAGAGTGAGAAATTTCTCATGGAATCATGCTTCAAAAGACATTAGGATGCTCTGCTAATGGTTTGGGAGAGATCCGTTAGTAAGAAATACAAAAAAGATGAACATGCTTCCTGAGCTGCGCTAATGACACCTTTCTCAAGGAATCGTTGTTTAAACGCCACTAGGATGCACTACTGCTCAGTTGGTAGAGATCGGTTCGAGAGAAAAGGAAACGAGCGAGAGTCATTCCTGATCTGTCTTAGGGACAAATTTCACAAGGCATCACGCTTCAAAAGACATTAGTATTGTCTGCTTGTCTTTTGGAAGAGATGGATTTGTGAGAATACTGAAAATGAGAAATACGTTGCTGATCTATGCTAGGGAGAAATTTCTCGAGGCATCTTCGTTTCAAAGCCACTAAGATGGACTGCTGGAGAATTGGTTGAGGTTGGCTGGTGAGAAAGACGAAAATCAGAAATTTTTTCCTGAGTTGTGCTAGTGAGAAATTTCTCAAGGAGTCTTTGTTAAAATGCCACTAGGATGCACTACTGGTCAGTTGGTAGACATGGGTTCGTGAGAGAAGGAACCATGTGAGATTCATTCCTGATCTGTGCTGGGACAAATTTCACAAGGCGTCACGCTTGTATTGTCTGCTTGTCTTTTGGAAGAGATGGGTTTGGGGGACTACTGAAAATGAGAAGTACATTGCTAAGCTGATCTAGGGACAAATTTGTAAAGGAATCTTCGTGTAAAAGCGACTAAGATGGACTGCTGGAGGTTTGGTTGAGATTGGCTGGAGAGAAAGACAAAATTGAGAAATTTATTCCTGATTTGTGCTAGTGATGAATTTCTCTTGGAATCCCGTTGAAAAGCCATTAGGATGGACTACGGGATATTTGGCGGAGATCTGTTCGTGAGAAAGATGAAAATGACAAATAAATTCCTGAACTGGGCTAGTGGCAAATTATATGAAAATGCTTCCTGAGCTGCGCTAGTGACAAATTTCTCCAGGAACGCCACTAAGATGCACTACTGCTCAGTTGGGAGAGAGGAACCCAAGGGTTTGTGAGAATAGTGAAACTGAGACCTCCATTGCTGATCTGAGCTAGGGAAAAATTTCTCAAGGAATCCTTTTTTTGAAAACCATTAGGATGCTCTGCTAGTGATTTGAAAGAGATCAGTTCCTGCGCAAAATGGAAAAAGCGAATTATATTCCTGATCTGTGAGAGTGAGAAATTTCTCATGGAATCATGCTTCAAAAGACATTAGGATGCTCTGCTAATGGTTTGGGAGAGATCCGTTAGTAAGAAATACAAAAAAGATGAACATGCTTCCTGAGCTGCGCTAATGACACCTTTCTCAAGGAATCTTTGTTTAAACGCCACTAGGATGCACTTCTGGTCAGCTGGTAGGGATCGGTTCGTGAGACAAGGATACATGAGAGATTCATTCCTGATCTGTGTAGGGACAAATTTCACAAGGCGTCATGCTTGAAAAGACGTTAGTATTGTCTGCTTACGGTTTGGAAGAGATGGGTTTGTGAGAATACTGAAAAAGAGAACTACATTGCTGAACTGTGCTAGTGAGAAATTTATCAAGGACTCTTTGTCTGAAACCCATGACAATACACTTCTAAAGGGTTGGTAGAGATCAGTTTTTGAGAAAGACGATAATGAGAAACAAATTCCTGATCAGTGCTAGGACAAATTTCTCATGGAATTGTGCTTCAGAAGCCACTAGGAGTCTCTGTTAGTGGTTTGAAAAGGATCTGTTCCTGGGAAATATGGAAAATGCCACTATAGTCCTGATCTGTTATGGAGAGACATTTCTCGTGGAATCATGCTTCAAAAGAGATTAGGATGCTCTGCTAATGGTTTGGGAGAGATCTATTGGTGACTAAAACCACAAATTTGAAACTCCTTCCTGAGCTGCGCTAGTGACACATTTCTCATGGAATCTTTGTTTAAACGCCACTAGGATGCACTTCTGGTCAGCTGGTAGTGATCGGTTCATGAGACAAGGAAACATGAGAGATTCATTCCTGATCTGTGTAGGGAGCAAGGCGTTATGCTTCCGAAGACATTAGTATTGTCTGCTTGTCTTTTGGACGGGATTGGTTTGTGAGAAGACTGAAAATAAGAAATACATTGCTGAACTGTGCTAGTGACAAATTTCTCAAGGACTCTTCGTTTAAGAGCCTCTAGGATGGACTGCTGGAGATTTGGTTGAGGTTGGCTGATGAGAAAGACGAAAATGAGAAATTTTTTCCTGGGTTGTGCTAGCGATGAATTTCTCCTGGAATTACGCTTTCAAATCCATTAGGATGGACTACGAGACATTTGGCAGAGATCGCTTCGTGAGAAAGAGGAAAACTAGATTCCTGAACTACGCTAGTGAGAAAAATCTCATGGAATCATGCTTGAAAAGTGATTAGAATGCTCTGCTAATATTTTGGTAGAGATCTATTGGTGAGAAAAACAACAAATGTGAAAATCCTTCCTGAGCTGGACTAGTGACAAATTTCTCAAGGAATCGTTGTTTAAACGCCACTAGGATGCACTACTGCTCAGTTGGTAGAGATCGGTTCGAGAGAAAAGGAAACGAGCGAGAGTCATTCCTGATCTGTGTTAGGGACAAATTTCACAAGGCATCACGCTTCAAAAGACATTAGTATTGTCTGCTTGTCTTTTGGAAGAGATGGATTTGTGAGAATACTGAAAATGAGAAATACGTTGCTGATCTATGCTAGGGAGAAATTTCTCGAGGCATCTTCGTTTCAAAGCCACTAAGATGGACTGCTGGAGAATTGGTTGAGGTTGGCTGGTGAGAAAGACGAAAATCAGAAATTTATTCCTGAGTTGTGCTAGTGAGAAATTTCTCAAGGAGTCTTTGTTAAAATGCCACTAGGATGCACTACTGGTCAGTTGGTAGACATGGGTTCGTGAGAGAAGGAACCATGTGAGATTCATTCCTGATCTGTGCTGGGACAAATTTCACAAGGCGTCACGCTTGTATTGTCTGCTTGTCTTTTGGAAGAGATGGGTTTGGGGGACTACTGAAAATGAGAAGTACATTGCTAAGCTGATCTAGGGACAAATTTGTAAAGGAATCTTCGTGTAAAAGCGACTAAGATGGACTGCTGGAGGTTTGGTTGAGATTGGCTGGAGAGAAAGACAAAATTGAGAAATTTATTCCTGATTTGTGCTAGTGATGAATTTCTCTTGGAATCCCGTTGAAAAGCCATTAGGATGGACTACGGGATATTTGGCGGAGATCTGTTCGTGAGAAAGATGAAAATGACAAATAAATTCCTGAACTGGGCTAGTGGCAAATTATATGAAAATGCTTCCTGAGCTGCGCTAGTGACAAATTTCTCCAGGAACGCCACTAAGATGCACTACTGCTCAGTTGGGAGAGAGGAACCCAAGGGTTTGTGAGAATAGTGAAACTGAGACCTCCATTGCTGATCTGAGCTAGGGAAAAATTTCTCAAGGAATCCTTTTTTTGAAAACCATTAGGATGCTCTGCTAGTGATTTGAAAGAGATCAGTTCCTGCGCAAAATGGAAAAAGCGAATTATATTCCTGATCTGTGAGAGTGAGAAATTTCTCATGGAATCATGCTTCAAAAGACATTAGGATGCTCTGCTAATGGTTTGGGAGAGATCCGTTAGTAAGAAATACAAAAAAGATGAACATGCTTCCTGAGCTGCGCTAATGACACCTTTCTCAAGGAATCTTTGTTTAAACGCCACTAGGATGCACTTCTGGTCAGCTGGTAGGGATCGGTTCGTGAGACAAGGATACATGAGAGATTCATTCCTGATCTGTGTAGGGACAAATTTCACAAGGCGTCATGCTTGAAAAGACGTTAGTATTGTCTGCTTACGGTTTGGAAGAGATGGGTTTGTGAGAATACTGAAAAAGAGAACTACATTGCTGAACTGTGCTAGTGAGAAATTTATCAAGGACTCTTTGTCTGAAACCCATGACAATACACTTCTAAAGGGTTGGTAGAGATCAGTTTTTGAGAAAGACGATAATGAGAAACAAATTCCTGATCAGTGCTAGGACAAATTTCTCATGGAATTGTGCTTCAGAAGCCACTAGGAGTCTCTGTTAGTGGTTTGAAAAGGATCTGTTCCTGGGAAATATGGAAAATGCCACTATAGTCCTGATCTGTTATGGAGAGACATTTCTCGTGGAATCATGCTTCAAAAGAGATTAGGATGCTCTGCTAATGGTTTGGGAGAGATCTATTGGTGACTAAAACCACAAATTTGAAACTCCTTCCTGAGCTGCGCTAGTGACACATTTCTCATGGAATCTTTGTTTAAACGCCACTAGGATGCACTTCTGGTCAGCTGGTAGTGATCGGTTCATGAGACAAGGAAACATGAGAGATTCATTCCTGATCTGTGTAGGGAGCAAGGCGTTATGCTTCCGAAGACATTAGTATTGTCTGCTTGTCTTTTGGACGGGATTGGTTTGTGAGAAGACTGAAAATAAGAAATACATTGCTGAACTGTGCTAGTGACAAATTTCTCAAGGACTCTTCGTTTAAGAGCCTCTAGGATGGACTGCTGGAGATTTGGTTGAGGTTGGCTGATGAGAAAGACGAAAATGAGAAATTTTTTCCTGGGTTGTGCTAGCGATGAATTTCTCCTGGAATTACGCTTTCAAATCCATTAGGATGGACTACGAGACATTTGGCAGAGATCGCTTCGTGAGAAAGAGGAAAACTAGATTCCTGAACTACGCTAGTGAGAAAAATCTCATGGAATCATGCTTGAAAAGTGATTAGAATGCTCTGCTAATATTTTGGTAGAGATCTATTGGTGAGAAAAACAACAAATGTGAAAATCCTTCCTGAGCTGGACTAGTGACAAATTTCTCAAGGAATCGTTGTTTAAACGCCACTAGGATGCACTACTGCTCAGTTGGTAGAGATCGGTTCGAGAGAAAAGGAAACGAGCGAGAGTCATTCCTGATCTGTGTTAGGGACAAATTTCACAAGGCATCACGCTTCAAAAGACATTAGTATTGTCTGCTTGTCTTTTGGAAGAGATGGATTTGTGAGAATACTGAAAATGAGAAATACGTTGCTGATCTATGCTAGGGAGAAATTTCTCGAGGCATCTTCGTTTCAAAGCCACTAAGATGGACTGCTGGAGAATTGGTTGAGGTTGGCTGGTGAGAAAGACGAAAATCAGAAATTTATTCCTGAGTTGTGCTAGTGAGAAATTTCTCAAGGAGTCTTTGTTAAAATGCCACTAGGATGCACTACTGGTCAGTTGGTAGACATGGGTTCGTGAGAGAAGGAACCATGTGAGATTCATTCCTGATCTGTGCTGGGACAAATTTCACAAGGCGTCACGCTTGTATTGTCTGCTTGTCTTTTGGAAGAGATGGGTTTGGGGGACTACTGAAAATGAGAAGTACATTGCTAAGCTGATCTAGGGACAAATTTGTAAAGGAATCTTCGTGTAAAAGCGACTAAGATGGACTGCTGGAGGTTTGGTTGAGATTGGCTGGAGAGAAAGACAAAATTGAGAAATTTATTCCTGATTTGTGCTAGTGATGAATTTCTCTTGGAATCCCGTTGAAAAGCCATTAGGATGGACTACGGGATATTTGGCGGAGATCTGTTCGTGAGAAAGATGAAAATGACAAATAAATTCCTGAACTGGGCTAGTGGCAAATTATATGAAAATGCTTCCTGAGCTGCGCTAGTGACAAATTTCTCCAGGAACGCCACTAAGATGCACTACTGCTCAGTTGGGAGAGAGGAACCCAAGGGTTTGTGAGAATAGTGAAACTGAGACCTCCATTGCTGATCTGAGCTAGGGAAAAATTTCTCAAGGAATCCTTTTTTTGAAAACCATTAGGATGCTCTGCTAGTGATTTGAAAGAGATCAGTTCCTGCGCAAAATGGAAAAAGCGAATTATATTCCTGATCTGTGAGAGTGAGAAATTTCTCATGGAATCATGCTTCAAAAGACATTAGGATGCTCTGCTAATGGTTTGGGAGAGATCCGTTAGTAAGAAATACAAAAAAGATGAACATGCTTCCTGAGCTGCGCTAATGACACCTTTCTCAAGGAATCTTTGTTTAAACGCCACTAGGATGCACTTCTGGTCAGCTGGTAGGGATCGGTTCGTGAGACAAGGATACATGAGAGATTCATTCCTGATCTGTGTAGGGACAAATTTCACAAGGCGTCATGCTTGAAAAGACGTTAGTATTGTCTGCTTACGGTTTGGAAGAGATGGGTTTGTGAGAATACTGAAAAAGAGAACTACATTGCTGAACTGTGCTAGTGAGAAATTTATCAAGGACTCTTTGTCTGAAACCCATGACAATACACTTCTAAAGGGTTGGTAGAGATCAGTTTTTGAGAAAGACGATAATGAGAAACAAATTCCTGATCAGTGCTAGGACAAATTTCTCATGGAATTGTGCTTCAGAAGCCACTAGGAGTCTCTGTTAGTGGTTTGAAAAGGATCTGTTCCTGGGAAATATGGAAAATGCCACTATAGTCCTGATCTGTTATGGAGAGACATTTCTCGTGGAATCATGCTTCAAAAGAGATTAGGATGCTCTGCTAATGGTTTGGGAGAGATCTATTGGTGACTAAAACCACAAATTTGAAACTCCTTCCTGAGCTGCGCTAGTGACACATTTCTCATGGAATCTTTGTTTAAACGCCACTAGGATGCACTTCTGGTCAGCTGGTAGTGATCGGTTCATGAGACAAGGAAACATGAGAGATTCATTCCTGATCTGTGTAGGGAGCAAGGCGTTATGCTTCCGAAGACATTAGTATTGTCTGCTTGTCTTTTGGACGGGATTGGTTTGTGAGAAGACTGAAAATAAGAAATACATTGCTGAACTGTGCTAGTGACAAATTTCTCAAGGACTCTTCGTTTAAGAGCCTCTAGGATGGACTGCTGGAGATTTGGTTGAGGTTGGCTGATGAGAAAGACGAAAATGAGAAATTTTTTCCTGGGTTGTGCTAGCGATGAATTTCTCCTGGAATTACGCTTTCAAATCCATTAGGATGGACTACGAGACATTTGGCAGAGATCGCTTCGTGAGAAAGAGGAAAACTAGATTCCTGAACTACGCTAGTGAGAAAAATCTCATGGAATCATGCTTGAAAAGTGATTAGAATGCTCTGCTAATATTTTGGTAGAGATCTATTGGTGAGAAAAACAACAAATGTGAAAATCCTTCCTGAGCTGGACTAGTGACAAATTTCTCAAGGAATCGTTGTTTAAACGCCACTAGGATGCACTACTGCTCAGTTGGTAGAGATCGGTTCGAGAGAAAAGGAAACGAGCGAGAGTCATTCCTGATCTGTGTTAGGGACAAATTTCACAAGGCATCACGCTTCAAAAGACATTAGTATTGTCTGCTTGTCTTTTGGAAGAGATGGATTTGTGAGAATACTGAAAATGAGAAATACGTTGCTGATCTATGCTAGGGAGAAATTTCTCGAGGCATCTTCGTTTCAAAGCCACTAAGATGGACTGCTGGAGAATTGGTTGAGGTTGGCTGGTGAGAAAGACGAAAATCAGAAATTTATTCCTGAGTTGTGCTAGTGAGAAATTTCTCAAGGAGTCTTTGTTAAAATGCCACTAGGATGCACTACTGGTCAGTTGGTAGACATGGGTTCGTGAGAGAAGGAACCATGTGAGATTCATTCCTGATCTGTGCTGGGACAAATTTCACAAGGCGTCACGCTTGTATTGTCTGCTTGTCTTTTGGAAGAGATGGGTTTGGGGGACTACTGAAAATGAGAAGTACATTGCTAAGCTGATCTAGGGACAAATTTGTAAAGGAATCTTCGTGTAAAAGCGACTAAGATGGACTGCTGGAGGTTTGGTTGAGATTGGCTGGAGAGAAAGACAAAATTGAGAAATTTATTCCTGATTTGTGCTAGTGATGAATTTCTCTTGGAATCCCGTTGAAAAGCCATTAGGATGGACTACGGGATATTTGGCGGAGATCTGTTCGTGAGAAAGATGAAAATGACAAATAAATTCCTGAACTGGGCTAGTGGCAAATTATATGAAAATGCTTCCTGAGCTGCGCTAGTGACAAATTTCTCCAGGAACGCCACTAAGATGCACTACTGCTCAGTTGGGAGAGAGGAACCCAAGGGTTTGTGAGAATAGTGAAAATGAGACCTCCATTGCTGATCTGAGCTAGGGAAAAATTTCTCAAGGAATCCTTTTTTTGAAAACCATTAGGATGCTCTGCTAGTGATTTGAAAGAGATCAGTTCCAGCGCAAAATGGAAAAAGCGAATTATATTCCTGATCTGTGAGAGTGAGAAATTTCTCATGGAATCATGCTTCAAAAGACATTAGGATGCTCTGCTAATGGTTTGGGAGAGATCCGTTAGTAAGAAATACAAAAAAGATGAACATGCTTCCTGAGCTGCGCTAATGACACCTTTCTCAAGGAATCTTTGTTTAAACGCCACTAGGATGCACTTCTGGTCAGCTGGTAGGGATCGGTTCGTGAGACAAGGATACATGAGAGATTCATTCCTGATCTGTGTAGGGACAAATTTCACAAGGCGTCATGCTTGAAAAGACGTTAGTATTGTCTGCTTACGGTTTGGAAGAGATGGGTTTGTGAGAATACTGAAAAAGAGAACTACATTGCTGAACTGTGCTAGTGAGAAATTTATCAAGGACTCTTTGTCTGAAACCCATGACAATACACTTCTAAAGGGTTGGTAGAGATCAGTTTTTGAGAAAGACGATAATGAGAAACAAATTCCTGATCAGTGCTAGGACAAATTTCTCATGGAATTGTGCTTCAGAAGCCACTAGGAGTCTCTGTTAGTGGTTTGAAAAGGATCTGTTCCTGGGAAATATGGAAAATGCCACTATAGTCCTGATCTGTTATGGAGAGACATTTCTCGTGGAATCATGCTTCAAAAGAGATTAGGATGCTCTGCTAATGGTTTGGGAGAGATCTATTGGTGACTAAAACCACAAATTTGAAACTCCTTCCTGAGCTGCGCTAGTGACACATTTCTCATGGAATCTTTGTTTAAACGCCACTAGGATGCACTTCTGGTCAGCTGGTAGTGATCGGTTCGTGAGACAAGGAAACATGAGAGATTCATTCCTGATCTGTGTAGGGAGCAAGGCGTTATGCTTCCGAAGACATTAGTATTGTCTGCTTGTCTTTTGGACGGGATTGGTTTGTGAGAAGACTGAAAATAAGAAATACATTGCTGAACTGTGCTAGTGACAAATTTCTCAAGGACTCTTCGTTTAAGAGCCTCTAGGATGGACTGCTGGAGATTTGGTTGAGGTTGGCTGATGAGAAAGACGAAAATGAGAAATTTTTTCCTGGGTTGTGCTAGCGATGAATTTCTCCTGGAATTACGCTTTCAAATCCATTAGGATGGACTACGAGACATTTGGCAGAGATCGCTTCGTGAGAAAGAGGAAAACTAGATTCCTGAACTACGCTAGTGAGAAAAATCTCATGGAATCATGCTTGAAAAGTGATTAGAATGCTCTGCTAATATTTTGGTAGAGATCTATTGGTGAGAAAAACAACAAATGTGAAAATCCTTCCTGAGCTGGACTAGTGACAAATTTCTCAAGGAATCGTTGTTTAAACGCCACTAGGATGCACTACTGCTCAGTTGGTAGAGATCGGTTCGAGAGAAAAGGAAACGAGCGAGAGTCATTCCTGATCTGTGTTAGGGACAAATTTCACAAGGCATCACGCTTCAAAAGACATTAGTATTGTCTGCTTGTCTTTTGGAAGAGATGGATTTGTGAGAATACTGAAAATGAGAAATACGTTGCTGATCTATGCTAGGGAGAAATTTCTCGAGGCATCTTCGTTTCAAAGCCACTAAGATGGACTGCTGGAGAATTGGTTGAGGTTGGCTGGTGAGAAAGACGAAAATCAGAAATTTATTCCTGAGTTGTGCTAGTGAGAAATTTCTCAAGGAGTCTTTGTTAAAATGCCACTAGGATGCACTACTGGTCAGTTGGTAGACATGGGTTCGTGAGAGAAGGAACCATGTGAGATTCATTCCTGATCTGTGCTGGGACAAATTTCACAAGGCGTCACGCTTGTATTGTCTGCTTGTCTTTTGGAAGAGATGGGTTTGGGGGACTACTGAAAATGAGAAGTACATTGCTAAGCTGATCTAGGGACAAATTTGTAAAGGAATCTTCGTGTAAAAGCGACTAAGATGGACTGCTGGAGGTTTGGTTGAGATTGGCTGGAGAGAAAGACAAAATTGAGAAATTTATTCCTGATTTGTGCTAGTGATGAATTTCTCTTGGAATCCCGTTGAAAAGCCATTAGGATGGACTACGGGATATTTGGCGGAGATCTGTTCGTGAGAAAGATGAAAATGACAAATAAATTCCTGAACTGGGCTAGTGGCAAATTATATGAAAATGCTTCCTGAGCTGCGCTAGTGACAAATTTCTCCAGGAACGCCACTAAGATGCACTACTGCTCAGTTGGGAGAGAGGAACCCAAGGGTTTGTGAGAATAGTGAAACTGAGACCTCCATTGCTGATCTGAGCTAGGGAAAAATTTCTCAAGGAATCCTTTTTTTGAAAACCATTAGGATGCTCTGCTAGTGATTTGAAAGAGATCAGTTCCTGCGCAAAATGGAAAAAGCGAATTATATTCCTGATCTGTGAGAGTGAGAAATTTCTCATGGAATCATGCTTCAAAAGACATTAGGATGCTCTGCTAATGGTTTGGGAGAGATCCGTTAGTAAGAAATACAAAAAAGATGAACATGCTTCCTGAGCTGCGCTAATGACACCTTTCTCAAGGAATCTTTGTTTAAACGCCACTAGGATGCACTTCTGGTCAGCTGGTAGGGATCGGTTCGTGAGACAAGGATACATGAGAGATTCATTCCTGATCTGTGTAGGGACAAATTTCACAAGGCGTCATGCTTGAAAAGACGTTAGTATTGTCTGCTTACGGTTTGGAAGAGATGGGTTTGTGAGAATACTGAAAAAGAGAACTACATTGCTGAACTGTGCTAGTGAGAAATTTATCAAGGACTCTTTGTCTGAAACCCATGACAATACACTTCTAAAGGGTTGGTAGAGATCAGTTTTTGAGAAAGACGATAATGAGAAACAAATTCCTGATCAGTGCTAGGACAAATTTCTCATGGAATTGTGCTTCAGAAGCCACTAGGAGTCTCTGTTAGTGGTTTGAAAAGGATCTGTTCCTGGGAAATATGGAAAATGCCACTATAGTCCTGATCTGTTATGGAGAGACATTTCTCGTGGAATCATGCTTCAAAAGAGATTAGGATGCTCTGCTAATGGTTTGGGAGAGATCTATTGGTGACTAAAACCACAAATTTGAAACTCCTTCCTGAGCTGCGCTAGTGACACATTTCTCAGGGAATCTTTGTTTAAACGCCACTAGGATGCACTTCTGGTCAGCTGGTAGTGATCGGTTCGTGAGACAAGGAAACATGAGAGATTTATTCCTGATCTGTGTAGGGAGCAAGGCGTTATGCTTCCGAAGACATTAGTATTGTCTGCTTGTCTTTTGGACGGGATTGGTTTGTGAGAAGACTGAAAATAAGAAATACATTGCTGAACTGTGCTAGTGACAAATTTCTCAAGGACTCTTCGTTTAAGAGCCTCTAGGATGGACTGCTGGAGATTTGGTTGAGGTTGGCTGATGAGAAAGACGAAAATGAGAAATTTTTTCCTGGGTTGTGCTAGCGATGAATTTCTCCTGGAATTACGCTTTCAAATCCATTAGGATGGACTACGAGACATTTGGCAGAGATCGCTTCATGAGAAAGAGGAAAACTAGATTCCTGAACTACGCTAGTGAGAAAAATTTCATGGAATCATGCTTGAAAAGTGATTAGAATGCTCTGCTAATATTTTGGTAGAGATCTATTGGTGAGAAAAACAACAAATGTGAAAATCCTTCCTGAGCTGGACTAGTGACAAATTTCTCAAGGAATCGTTGTTTAAACGCCACTAGGATGCACTACTGCTCAGTTGGTAGAGATCGGTTCGAGAGAAAAGGAAACGAGCGAGAGTCATTCCTGATCTGTGTTAGGGACAAATTTCACAAGGCATCACGCTTCAAAAGACATTAGTATTGTCTGCTTGTCTTTTGGAAGAGATGGATTTGTGAGAATACTGAAAATGAGAAATACGTTGCTGATCTATGCTAGGGAGAAATTTCTCGAGGCATCTTCGTTTCAAAGCCACTAAGATGGACTGCTGGAGAATTGGTTGAGGTTGGCTGGTGAGAAAGACGAAAATCAGAAATTTATTCCTGAGTTGTGCTAGTGAGAAATTTCTCAAGGAGTCTTTGTTAAAATGCCACTAGGATGCACTACTGGTCAGTTGGTAGACATGGGTTCGTGAGAGAAGGAACCATGTGAGATTCATTCCTGATCTGTGCTGGGACAAATTTCACAAGGCGTCACGCTTGTATTGTCTGCTTGTCTTTTGGAAGAGATGGGTTTGGGGGACTACTGAAAATGAGAAGTACATTGCTAAGCTGATCTAGGGACAAATTTGTAAAGGAATCTTCGTGTAAAAGCGACTAAGATGGACTGCTGGAGGTTTGGTTGAGATTGGCTGGAGAGAAAGACAAAATTGAGAAATTTATTCCTGATTTGTGCTAGTGATGAATTTCTCTTGGAATCCCGTTGAAAAGCCATTAGGATGGACTACGGGATATTTGGCGGAGATCTGTTCGTGAGAAAGATGAAAATGACAAATAAATTCCTGAACTGGGCTAGTGGCAAATTATATGAAAATGCTTCCTGAGCTGCGCTAGTGACAAATTTCTCCAGGAACGCCACTAAGATGCACTACTGCTCAGTTGGGAGAGAGGAACCCAAGGGTTTGTGAGAATAGTGAAACTGAGACCTCCATTGCTGATCTGAGCTAGGGAAAAATTTCTCAAGGAATCCTTTTTTTGAAAACCATTAGGATGCTCTGCTAGTGATTTGAAAGAGATCAGTTCCTGCGCAAAATGGAAAAAGCGAATTATATTCCTGATCTGTGAGAGTGAGAAATTTCTCATGGAATCATGCTTCAAAAGACATTAGGATGCTCTGCTAATGGTTTGGGAGAGATCCGTTAGTAAGAAATACAAAAAAGATGAACATGCTTCCTGAGCTGCGCTAATGACACCTTTCTCAAGGAATCTTTGTTTAAACGCCACTAGGATGCACTTCTGGTCAGCTGGTAGGGATCGGTTCGTGAGACAAGGATACATGAGAGATTCATTCCTGATCTGTGTAGGGACAAATTTCACAAGGCGTCATGCTTGAAAAGACGTTAGTATTGTCTGCTTACGGTTTGGAAGAGATGGGTTTGTGAGAATACTGAAAAAGAGAACTACATTGCTGAACTGTGCTAGTGAGAAATTTATCAAGGACTCTTTGTCTGAAACCCATGACAATACACTTCTAAAGGGTTGGTAGAGATCAGTTTTTGAGAAAGACGATAATGAGAAACAAATTCCTGATCAGTGCTAGGACAAATTTCTCATGGAATTGTGCTTCAGAAGCCACTAGGAGTCTCTGTTAGTGGTTTGAAAAGGATCTGTTCCTGGGAAATATGGAAAATGCCACTATAGTCCTGATCTGTTATGGAGAGACATTTCTCGTGGAATCATGCTTCAAAAGAGATTAGGATGCTCTGCTAATGGTTTGGGAGAGATCTATTGGTGACTAAAACCACAAATTTGAAACTCCTTCCTGAGCTGCGCTAGTGACACATTTCTCAGGGAATCTTTGTTTAAACGCCACTAGGATGCACTTCTGGTCAGCTGGTAGTGATCGGTTCGTGAGACAAGGAAACATGAGAGATTCATTCCTGATCTGTGTAGGGAGCAAGGCGTTATGCTTCCGAAGACATTAGTATTGTCTGCTTGTCTTTTGGACGGGATTGGTTTGTGAGAAGACTGAAAATAAGAAATACATTGCTGAACTGTGCTAGTGACAAATTTCTCAAGGACTCTTCGTTTAAGAGCCTCTAGGATGGACTGCTGGAGATTTGGTTGAGGTTGGCTGATGAGAAAGACGAAAATGAGAAATTTTTTCCTGGGTTGTGCTAGCGATGAATTTCTCCTGGAATTACGCTTTCAAATCCATTAGGATGGACTACGAGACATTTGGCAGAGATCGCTTCGTGAGAAAGAGGAAAACTAGATTCCTGAACTACGCTAGTGAGAAAAATCTCATGGAATCATGCTTGAAAAGTGATTAGAATGCTCTGCTAATATTTTGGTAGAGATCTATTGGTGAGAAAAACAACAAATGTGAAAATCCTTCCTGAGCTGGACTAGTGACAAATTTCTCAAGGAATCGTTGTTTAAACGCCACTAGGATGCACTACTGCTCAGTTGGTAGAGATCGGTTCGAGAGAAAAGGAAACGAGCGAGAGTCATTCCTGATCTGTGTTAGGGACAAATTTCACAAGGCATCACGCTTCAAAAGACATTAGTATTGTCTGCTTGTCTTTTGGAAGAGATGGATTTGTGAGAATACTGAAAATGAGAAATACGTTGCTGATCTATGCTAGGGAGAAATTTCTCGAGGCATCTTCGTTTCAAAGCCACTAAGATGGACTGCTGGAGAATTGGTTGAGGTTGGCTGGTGAGAAAGACGAAAATCAGAAATTTATTCCTGAGTTGTGCTAGTGAGAAATTTCTCAAGGAGTCTTTGTTAAAATGCCACTAGGATGCACTACTGGTCAGTTGGTAGACATGGGTTCGTGAGAGAAGGAACCATGTGAGATTCATTCCTGATCTGTGCTGGGACAAATTTCACAAGGCGTCACGCTTGTATTGTCTGCTTGTCTTTTGGAAGAGATGGGTTTGGGGGACTACTGAAAATGAGAAGTACATTGCTAAGCTGATCTAGGGACAAATTTGTAAAGGAATATTCGTGTAAAAGCGACTAAGATGGACTGCTGGAGGTTTGGTTGAGATTGGCTGGAGAGAAAGACAAAATTGAGAAATTTATTCCTGATTTGTGCTAGTGATGAATTTCTCTTGGAATCCCATTGAAAAGCCATTAGGATGGACTACGGGATATTTGGCGGAGATCTGTTCGTGAGAAAGATGAAAATGACAAATAAATTCCTGAACTGGGCTAGTGGCAAATTATATGAAAATGCTTCCTGAGCTGCGCTAGTGACAAATTTCTCCAGGAACGCCACTAAGATGCACTACTGCTCAGTTGGGAGAGAGGAACCCAAGGGTTTGTGAGAATAGTGAAACTGAGACCTCCATTGCTGATCTGAGCTAGGGAAAAATTTCTCAAGGAATCCTTTTTTTGAAAACCATTAGGATGCTCTGCTAGTGATTTGAAAGAGATCAGTTCCTGCGCAAAATGGAAAAAGCGAATTATATTCCTGATCTGTGAGAGTGAGAAATTTCTCATGGAATCATGCTTCAAAAGACATTAGGATGCTCTGCTAATGGTTTGGGAGAGATCCGTTAGTAAGAAATACAAAAAAGATGAACATGCTTCCTGAGCTGCGCTAATGACACCTTTCTCAAGGAATCTTTGTTTAAACGCCACTAGGATGCACTTCTGGTCAGCTGGTAGGGATCGGTTCGTGAGACAAGGATACATGAGAGATTCATTCCTGATCTGTGTAGGGACAAATTTCACAAGGCGTCATGCTTGAAAAGACGTTAGTATTGTCTGCTTACGGTTTGGAAGAGATGGGTTTGTGAGAATACTGAAAAAGAGAACTACATTGCTGAACTGTGCTAGTGAGAAATTTATCAAGGACTCTTTGTCTGAAACCCATGACAATACACTTCTAAAGGGTTGGTAGAGATCAGTTTTTGAGAAAGACGATAATGAGAAACAAATTCCTGATCAGTGCTAGGACAAATTTCTCATGGAATTGTGCTTCAGAAGCCACTAGTGGTTTGAAAAGGATCTGTTCCTGGGAAATATGGAAAATGCCACTATAGTCCTGATCTGTTATGGAGAGACATTTCTCGTGGAATCATGCTTCAAAAGAGATTAGGATGCTCTGCTAATGGTTTGGGAGAGATCTATTGGTGACTAAAACCACAAATTTGAAACTCCTTCCTGAGCTGCGCTAGTGACACATTTCTCAGGGAATCTTTGTTTAAACGCCACTAGGATGCACTTCTGGTCAGCTGGTAGTGATCGGTTCGTGAGACAAGGAAACATGAGAGATTCATTCCTGATCTGTGTAGGGAGCAAGGCGTTATGCTTCCGAAGACATTAGTATTGTCTGCTTGTCTTTTGGACGGGATTGGTTTGTGAGAAGACTGAAAATGAGAAATACATTGCTGAACTGTGCTAGTGACAAATTTCTCAAGGACTCTTCGTTTAAGAGCCTCTAGGATGGACTGCTGGAGATTTGGTTGAGGTTGGCTGATGAGAAAGACGAAAATGAGAAATTTTTTCCTGGGTTGTGCTAGCGATGAATTTCTCCTGGAATTACGCTTTCAAATCCATTAGGATGGACTACGAGACATTTGGCAGAGATCGCTTCGTGAGAAAGAGGAAAACTAGATTCCTGAACTATGCTAGTGAGAAAAATCTCATGGAATCATGCTTGAAAAGTGATTAGAATGCTCTGCTAATATTTTGGTAGAGATCTATTGGTGAGAAAAACAACAAATGTGAAAATCATTCCTGAGCTGGACTAGTGACAAATTTCTCAAGGAATCGTTGTTTAAACGCCACTAGGATGCACTACTGCTCAGTTGGTAGAGATCGGTTCGAGAGAAAAGGAAACGAGCGAGAGTCATTCCTGATCTGTGTTAGGGACAAATTTCACAAGGCATCACGCTTCAAAAGACATTAGTATTGTCTGCTTGTCTTTTGGAAGAGATGGATTTGTGAGAATACTGAAAATGAGAAATACGTTGCTGATCTATGCTAGGGAGAAATTTCTCGAGGCATCTTCGTTTCAAAGCCACTAAGATGGACTGCTGGAGAATTGGTTGAGGTTGGCTGGTGAGAAAGACGAAAATCAGAAATTTATTCCTGAGTTGTGCTAGTGAGAAATTTCTCAAGGAGTCTTTGTTAAAATGCCACTAGGATGCACTACTGGTCAGTTGGTAGACATGGGTTCGTGAGAGAAGGAACCATGTGAGATTCATTCCTGATCTGTGCTGGGACAAATTTCACAAGGCGTCACGCTTGTATTGTCTGCTTGTCTTTTGGAAGAGATGGGTTTGGGGGACTACTGAAAATGAGAAGTACATTGCTAAGCTGATCTAGGGACAAATTTGTAAAGGAATCTTCGTGTAAAAGCGACTAAGATGGACTGCTGGAGGTTTGGTTGAGATTGGCTGGAGAGAAAGACAAAAATGAGAAATTTATTCCTGATTTGTGCTAGTGATGAATTTCTCTTGGAATCCCGTTGAAAAGCCATTAGGATGGACTACGGGATATTTGGCGGAGATCTGTTCGTGAGAAAGATGAAAATGACAAATAAATTCCTGAACTGGGCTAGTGGCAAATTATATGAAAATGCTTCCTGAGCTGCGCTAGTGACAAATTTCTCCAGGAACGCCACTAAGATGCACTACTGCTCAGTTGGGAGAGAGGAACCCAAGGGTTTGTGAGAATAGTGAAAATGAGACCTCCATTGCTGATCTGAGCTAGGGAAAAATTTCTCAAGGAATCCTTTTTTTGAAAACCATTAGGATGCTCTGCTAGTGATTTGAAAGAGATCAGTTCCTGCGCAAAATGGAAAAAGCGAATTATATTCCTGATCTGTGAGAGTGAGAAATTTCTCATGGAATCATGCTTCAAAAGACATTAGGATGCTCTGCTAATGGTTTGGGAGAGATCCGTTAGTAAGAAATACAAAAAAGATGAACATGCTTCCTGAGCTGCGCTAATGACACCTTTCTCAAGGAATCTTTGTTTAAACGCCACTAGGATGCACTTCTGGTCAGCTGGTAGGGATCGGTTCGTGAGACAAGGATACATGAGAGATTCATTCCTGATCTGTGTAGGGACAAATTTCACAAGGCGTCATGCTTGAAAAGACGTTAGTATTGTCTGCTTACGGTTTGGAAGAGATGGGTTTGTGAGAATACTGAAAAAGAGAACTACATTGCTGAACTGTGCTAGTGAGAAATTTATCAAGGACTCTTTGTCTGAAACCCATGACAATACACTTCTAAAGGGTTGGTAGAGATCGGTTTTTGAGAAAGACGATAATGAGAAACAAATTCCTGATCAGTGCTAGGACAAATTTCTCATGGAATTGTGCTTCAGAAGCCACTAGGAGTCTCTGTTAGTGGTTTGAAAAGGATCTGTTCCTGGGAAATATGGAAAATGCCACTATAGTCCTGATCTGTTATGGAGAGACATTTCTCGTGGAATCATGCTTCAAAAGAGATTAGGATGCTCTGCTAATGGTTTGGGAGAGATCTATTGGTGACTAAAACCACAAATTTGAAAATCCTTCCTGAGCTGCGCTAGTGACACATTTCTCAGGGAATCTTTGTTTAAACGCCACTAGGGTGCACTTCTGGTCAGCTGGTAGTGATCGGTTCGTGAGACAAGGAAACATGAGAGATTCATTCCTGATCTGTGTAGGGAGCAAGGCGTTATGCTTCCGAAGACATTAGTATTGTCTGCTTGTCTTTTGGACGGGATTGGTTTGTGAGAAGACTGAAAATGAGAAATACATTGCTGAACTGTGCTAGTGACAAATTTCTCAAGGACTCTTCGTTTAAGAGCCTCTAGGATGGACTGCTGGAGATTTGGTTGAGGTTGGCTGATGAGAAAGACGAAAATGAGAAAATTTTTCCTGGGTTGTGCTAGCGATGAATTTCTCCTGGAATTACGCTTTCAAATCCATTAGGATGGACTACGAGACATTTGGCAGAGATCGCTTCGTGAGAAAGAGGAAAACTAGATTCCTGAACTATGCTAGTGAGAAAAATCTCATGGAATCATGCTTGAAAAGTGATTAGAATGCTCTGCTAATATTTTGGTAGAGATCTATTGGTGAGAAAAACAACAAATGTGAAAATCCTTCCTGAGCTGGACTAGTGACAAATTTCTCAAGGAATCGTTGTTTAAACGCCACTAGGATGCACTACTGCTCAGTTGGTAGAGATCGGTTCGAGAGAAAAGGAAACGAGCGAGAGTCATTCCTGATCTGTGTTAGGGACAAATTTCACAAGGCATCACGCTTCAAAAGACATTAGTATTGTCTGCTTGTCTTTTGGAAGAGATGGATTTGTGAGAATACTGAAAATGAGAAATACGTTGCTGATCTATGCTAGGGAGAAATTTCTCGAGGCATCTTCGTTTCAAAGCCACTAAGATGGACTGCTGGAGAATTGGTTGAGGTTGGCTGGTGAGAAAGACGAAAATCAGAAATTTATTCCTGAGTTGTGCTAGTGAGAAATTTCTCAAGGAGTCTTTGTTAAAATGCCACTAGGATGCACTACTGGTCAGTTGGTAGACATGGGTTCGTGAGAGAAGGAACCATGTGAGATTCATTCCTGATCTGTGCTGGGACAAATTTCACAAGGCGTCACGCTTGTATTGTCTGCTTGTCTTTTGGAAGAGATGGGTTTGGGGGACTACTGAAAATGAGAACTACATTGCTAAGCTGATCTAGGGACAAATTTGTAAAGGAATCTTCGTGTAAAAGCGACTAAGATGGACTGCTGGAGGTTTGGTTGAGATTGGCTGGAGAGAAAGACAAAATTGAGAAATTTATTCCTGATTTGTGCTAGTGATGAATTTCTCTTGGAATCCCGTTGAAAAGCCATTAGGATGGACTACGGGATATTTGGCGGAGATCTGTTCGTGAGAAAGATGAAAATGACAAATAAATTCCTGAACTGGGCTAGTGGCAAATTATATGAAAATGCTTCCTGAGCTGCGCTAGTGACAAATTTCTCCAGGAACGCCACTAAGATGCACTACTGCTCAGTTGGGAGAGAGGAACCCAAGGGTTTGTGAGAATAGTGAAAATGAGACCTCCATTGCTGATCTGAGCTAGGGGAAAATTTCTCAAGGAATCCTTTTTTTGAAAACCATTAGGATGCTATGCTAGTGATTTGAAAGAGATCAGTTCCTGCGCAAAATGGAAAAAGCGAATTATATTCCTGATCTGTGAGAGTGAGAAATTTCTCATGGAATCATGCTTCAAAAGACATTAGGATGCTCTGCTAATGGTTTGGGAGAGATCCGTTAGTAAGAAATACAAAAAAGATGAACATGCTTCCTGAGCTGCGCTAATGACACCTTTCTCAAGGAATCTTTGTTTAAACGCCACTAGGATGCACTTCTGGTCAGCTGGTAGGGATCGGTTCGTGAGACAAGGATACATGAGAGATTCATTCCTGATCTGTGTAGGGACAAATTTCACAAGGCGTCATGCTTGAAAAGACGTTAGTATTGTCTGCTTACGGTTTGGAAGAGATGGGTTTGTGAGAATACTGAAAAAGAGAACTACATTGCTGAACTGTGCTAGTGAGAAATTTATCAAGGACTCTTTGTCTGAAACCCATGACAATACACTTCTAAAGGGTTGGTAGAGATCGGTTTTTGAGAAAGACGATAATGAGAAACAAATTCCTGATCAGTGCTAGGACAAATTTCTCATGGAATTGTGCTTCAGAAGCCACTAGGAGTCTCTGTTAGTGGTTTGAAAAGGATCTGTTCCTGGGAAATATGGAAAATGCCACTATAGTCCTGATCTGTTATGGAGAGACATTTCTCGTGGAATCATGCTTCAAAAGAGATTAGGATGCTCTGCTAATGGTTTGGGAGAGATCTATTGGTGACTAAAACCACAAATTTGAAAATCCTTCCTGAGCTGCGCTAGTGACACATTTCTCAGGGAATCTTTGTTTAAACGCCACTAGGATGCACTTCTGGTCAGCTGGTAGTGATCGGTTCGTGAGACAAGGAAACATGAGAGATTCATTCCTGATCTGTGTAGGGAGCAAGGCGTTATGCTTCCGAAGACATTAGTATTGTCTGCTTGTCTTTTGGACGGGATTGGTTTGTGAGAAGACTGAAAATAAGAAATACATTGCTGAACTGTGCTAGTGACAAATTTCTCAAGGACTCTTCGTTTAAGAGCCTCTAGGATGGACTGCTGGAGATTTGGTTGAGGTTGGCTGATGAGAAAGACGAAAATGAGAAATTTTTTCCTGGGTTGTGCTAGCGATGAATTTCTCCTGGAATTACGCTTTCAAATCCATTAGGATGGACTACGAGACATTTGGCAGAGATCGCTTCGTGAGAAAGAGGAAAACTAGATTCCTGAACTACGCTAGTGAGAAAAATCTCATGGAATCATGCTTGAAAAGTGATTAGAATGCTCTGCTAATATTTTGGTAGAGATCTATTGGTGAGAAAAACAACAAATGTGAAAATCCTTCCTGAGCTGGACTAGTGACAAATTTCTCAAGGAATCGTTGTTTAAACGCCACTAGGATGCACTACTGCTCAGTTGGTAGAGATCGGTTCGAGAGAAAAGGAAACGAGCGAGAGTCATTCCTGATCTGTGTTAGGGACAAATTTCACAAGGCATCACGCTTCAAAAGACATTAGTATTGTCTGCTTGTCTTTTGGAAGAGATGGATTTGTGAGAATACTGAAAATGAGAAATACGTTGCTGATCTATGCTAGGGAGAAATTTCTCGAGGCATCTTCGTTTCAAAGCCACTAAGATGGACTGCTGGAGAATTGGTTGAGGTTGGCTGGTGAGAAAGACGAAAATCAGAAATTTATTCCTGAGTTGTGCTAGTGAGAAATTTCTCAAGGAGTCTTTGTTAAAATGCCACTAGGATGCACTACTGGTCAGTTGGTAGACATGGGTTCGTGAGAGAAGGAACCATGTGAGATTCATTCCTGATCTGTGCTGGGACAAATTTCACAAGGCGTCACGCTTGTATTGTCTGCTTGTCTTTTGGAAGAGATGGGTTTGGGGGACTACTGAAAATGAGAAGTACATTGCTAAGCTGATCTAGGGACAAATTTGTAAAGGAATCTTCGTGTAAAAGCGACTAAGATGGACTGCTGGAGGTTTGGTTGAGATTGGCTGGAGAGAAAGACAAAATTGAGAAATTTATTCCTGATTTGTGCTAGTGATGAATTTCTCTTGGAATCCCGTTGAAAAGCCATTAGGATGGACTACGGGATATTTGGCGGAGATCTGTTCGTGAGAAAGATGAAAATGACAAATAAATTCCTGAACTGGGCTAGTGGCAAATTATATGAAAATGCTTCCTGAGCTGCGCTAGTGACAAATTTCTCCAGGAACGCCACTAAGATGCACTACTGCTCAGTTGGGAGAGAGGAACCCAAGGGTTTGTGAGAATAGTGAAAATGAGACCTCCATTGCTGATCTGAGCTAGGGGAAAATTTCTCAAGGAATCCTTTTTTTGAAAACCATTAGGATGCTATGCTAGTGATTTGAAAGAGATCAGTTCCTGCGCAAAATGGAAAAAGCGAATTATATTCCTGATCTGTGAGAGTGAGAAATTTCTCATGGAATCATGCTTCAAAAGACATTAGGATGCTCTGCTAATGGTTTGGGAGAGATCCGTTAGTAAGAAATACAAAAAAGATGAACATGCTTCCTGAGCTGCGCTAATGACACCTTTCTCAAGGAATCTTTGTTTAAACGCCACTAGGATGCACTTCTGGTCAGCTGGTAGGGATCGGTTCGTGAGACAAGGATACATGAGAGATTCATTCCTGATCTGTGTAGGGACAAATTTCACAAGGCGTCATGCTTGAAAAGACGTTAGTATTGTCTGCTTACGGTTTGGAAGAGATGGGTTTGTGAGAATACTGAAAAAGAGAACTACATTGCTGAACTGTGCTAGTGAGAAATTTATCAAGGACTCTTTGTCTGAAACCCATGACAATACACTTCTAAAGGGTTGGTAGAGATCGGTTTTTGAGAAAGACGATAATGAGAAACAAATTCCTGATCAGTGCTAGGACAAATTTCTCATGGAATTGTGCTTCAGAAGCCACTAGTGGTTTGAAAAGGATCTGTTCCTGGGAAATATGGAAAATGCCACTATAGTCCTGATCTGTTATGGAGAGACATTTCTCGTGGAATCATGCTTCAAAAGAGATTAGGATGCTCTGCTAATGGTTTGGGAGAGATCTATTGGTGACTAAAACCACAAATTTGAAAATCCTTCCTGAGCTGCGCTAGTGACACATTTCTCAGGGAATCTTTGTTTAAACGCCACTAGGGTGCACTTCTGGTAAGCTGGTAGTGATCGGTTCGTGAGACAAGGAAACATGAGAGATTCATTCCTGATCTGTGTAGGGAGCAAGGCGTTATGCTTCCGAAGACATTAGTATTGTCTGCTTGTCTTTTGGACGGGATTGGTTTGTGAGAAGACTGAAAATGAGAAATACATTGCTGAACTGTGCTAGTGACAAATTTCTCAAGGACTCTTCGTTTAAGAGCCTCTAGGATGGACTGCTGGAGATTTGGTTGAGGTTGGCTGATGAGAAAGACGAAAATGAGAAATTTTTTCCTGGGTTGTGCTAGCGATGAATTTCTCCTGGAATTACGCTTTCAAATCCATTAGGATGGACTACGAGACATTTGGCAGAGATCGCTTCGTGAGAAAGAGGAAAACTAGATTCCTGAACTATGCTAGTGAGAAAAATCTCATGGAATCATGCTTGAAAAGTGATTAGAATGCTCTGCTAATATTTTGGTAGAGATCTATTGGTGAGAAAAACAACAAATGTGAAAATCCTTCCTGAGCTGGACTAGTGACAAATTTCTCAAGGAATCGTTGTTTAAACGCCACTAGGATGCACTACTGCTCAGTTGGTAGAGATCGGTTCGAGAGAAAAGGAAACGAGCGAGAGTCATTCCTGATCTGTGTTAGGGACAAATTTCACAAGGCATCACGCTTCAAAAGACATTAGTATTGTCTGCTTGTCTTTTGGAAGAGATGGATTTGTGAGAATACTGAAAATGAGAAATACGTTGCTGATCTATGCTAGGGAGAAATTTCTCGAGGCATCTTCGTTTCAAAGCCACTAAGATGGACTGCTGGAGAATTGGTTGAGGTTGGCTGGTGAGAAAGACGAAAATCAGAAATTTATTCCTGAGTTGTGCTAGTGAGAAATTTCTCAAGGAGTCTTTGTTAAAATGCCACTAGGATGCACTACTGGTCAGTTGGTAGACATGGGTTCGTGAGACAAGGATACATGAGAGATTCATTCCTGATCTGTGTAGGGACAAATTTCACAAGGCGTCATGCTTGAAAAGACGTTAGTATTGTCTGCTTACGGTTTGGAAGAGATGGGTTTGTGAGAATACTGAAAAAGAGAACTACATTGCTGAACTGTGCTAGTGAGAAATTTATCAAGGACTCTTTGTCTGAAACCCATGACAATACACTTCTAAAGGGTTGGTAGAGATCGGTTTTTGAGAAAGACGATAATGAGAAACAAATTCCTGATCAGTGCTAGGACAAATTTCTCATGGAATTGTGCTTCAGAAGCCACTAGGAGTCTCTGTTAGTGGTTTGAAAAGGATCTGTTCCTGCGAAATATGGAAAATGCCACTATAGTCCTGATATGTTATGGAGAGACATTTCTCGTGGAATCATGCTTCAAAAGAGATTAGGATGCTCTGCTAATGGTTTGGGAGAGATCTATTGGTGACTAAAACCACAAATTTGAAAATCCTTCCTGAGCTGCGCTAGTGACACATTTCTCAGGGAATCTTTGTTTAAACGCCACTAGGATGCACTTCTGGTCAGCTGGTAGTCATCGGTTCGTGAGACAAGGAAACATGAGAGATTCATTCCTGATCTGTGTAGGGAGCAAGGCGTTATGCTTCCGAAGACATTAGTATTGTCTGCTTGTCTTTTGGACGGGATTGGTTTGTGAGAAGACTGAAAATAAGAAATACATTGCTGAACTGTGCTAGTGACAAATTTCTCAAGGACTCTTCGTTTAAGAGCCTCTAGGATGGACTGCTGGAGATTTGGTTGAGGTTGGCTGATGAGAAAGACGAAAATGAGAAATTTTTTCCTGGGTTGTGCTAGCGATGAATTTCTCCTGGAATTACGCTTTCAAATCCATTAGGATGGACGACGAGACATTTGGCAGAGATCGCTTCGTGAGAAAGAGGAAAACTAGATTCCTGAACTACGCTAGTGAGAAAAATCTCATGGAATCATGCTTGAAAAGTGATTAGAATGCTCTGCTAATATTTTGGTAGAGATCTATTGGTGAGAAAAACAACAAATGTGAAAATCCTTCCTGAACTGGACTAGTGACAAATTTCTCAAGGAATCGTTGTTTAAACGCCACTAGGATGCACTACTGCTCAGTTGGTAGAGATCGGTTCGAGAGAAAAGGAAACGAGCGAGAGTCATTCCTGATCTGTGTTAGGGACAAATTTCACAAGGCATCACGCTTCAAAAGACATTAGTATTGTCTGCTTGTCTTTTGGAAGAGATGGATTTGTGAGAATACTGAAAATGAGAAATACGTTGCTGATCTATGCTAGGGAGAAATTTCTCGAGGCATCTTCGTTTCAAAGCCACTAAGATGGACTGCTGGAGAATTGGTTGAGGTTGGCTGGTGAGAAAGACGAAAATCAGAAATTTATTCCTGAGTTGTGCTAGTGAGAAATTTCTCAAGGAGTCTTTGTTAAAATGCCACTAGGATGCACTACTGGTCAGTTGGTAGACATGGGTTCGTGAGAGAAGGAACCATGTGAGATTCATTCCTGATCTGTGCTGGGACAAATTTCACAAGGCGTCACGCTTGTATTGTCTGCTTGTCTTTTGGAAGAGATGGGTTTGGGGGACTACTGAAAATGAGAACTACATTGCTAAGCTGATCTAGGGACAAATTTGTAAAGGAATCTTCGTGTAAAAGCGACTAAGATGGACTGCTGGAGGTTTGGTTGAGATTGGCTGGAGAGAAAGACAAAATTGAGAAATTTATTCCTGATTTGTGCTAGTGATGAATTTCTCTTGGAATCCCGTTGAAAAGCCATTAGGATGGACTACGGGATATTTGGCGGAGATCTGTTCGTGAGAAAGATGAAAATGACAAATAAATTCCTGAACTGGGCTAGTGGCAAATTATATGAAAATGCTTCCTGAGCTGCGCTAGTGACAAATTTCTCCAGGAACGCCACTAAGATGCACTACTGCTCAGTTGGGAGAGAGGAACCCAACGGTTTGTGAGAATAGTGAAAATGAGACCTCCATTGCTGATCTGAGCGAGGGAAAAATTTCACAAGGAATCCTTTTTTTGAAAACCATTAGGATGCTCTGCTAGTGATTTGAAAGAGATCAGTTCCTGCGCAAAATGGAAAAAGCGAATTATATTCCTGATCTGTGAGAGTGAGAAATTTCTCATGGAATCATGCTTCAAAAGACATTAGGATGCTCTGCTAATGGTTTGGGAGAGATCCGTTAGTAAGAAATACAAAAAAGATGAACATGCTTCCTGAGCTGCGCTAATGACACCTTTCTCAAGGAATCTTTGTTTAAACGCCACTAGGATGCACTTCTGGTCAGCTGGTAGGGATCGGTTCGTGAGACAAGGATACTTGAGAGATTCATTCCTGATCTGTGTAGGGACAAATTTCACAAGGCGTCATGCTTGAAAAGACGTTAGTATTGTCTGCTTACGGTTTGGAAGAGATGGGTTTGTGAGAATACTGAAAAAGAGAACTACATTGCTGAACTGTGCTAGTGAGAAATTTATCAAGGACTCTTTGTCTGAAACCCATGACAATACACTTCTAAAGCGTTGGTAGAGATCAGTTTTTGAGAAAGACGATAATGAGAAACAAATTCCTGATCAGTGCTAGGACAAATTTCTCATGGAATTGTGCTTCAGAAGCCACTAGTGGTTTGAAAAGGATCTGTTCCTGGGAAATATGGAAAATGCCACTATAGTCCTGATCTGTTATGGAGAGACATTTCTCGTGGAATCATGCTTCAAAAGAGATTAGGATGCTCTGCTAATGGTTTGGGAGAGATCTATTGGTGACTAAAACCACAAATTTGAAAATCCTTCCTGAGCTGCGCTAGTGACACATTTCTCAGGGAATCTTTGTTTAAACGCCACTAGGATGCACTTCTGGTCAGCTGGTAGTGATCGGTTCGTGAGACAAGGAAACATGAGAGATTCATTCCTGATCTGTGTAGGGAGCAAGGCGTTATGCTTCCGAAGACATTAGTATTGTCTGCTTGTCTTTTGGACGGGATTGGTTTGTGAGAAGACTGAAAATAAGAAATACATTGCTGAACTGTGCTAGTGACAAATTTCTCAAGGACTCTTCGTTTAAGAGCCTCTAGGATGGACTGCTGGAGATTTGGTTGAGGTTGGCTGATGAGAAAGACGAAAATGAGAAATTTTTTCCTGGGTTGTGCTAGCGATGAATTTCTCCTGGAATTACGCTTTCAAATCCATTAGGATGGACTACGAGACATTTGGCAGAGATCGCTTCGTGAGAAAGAGGAAAACTAGATTCCTGAACTACGCTAGTGAGAAAAATCTCATGGAATCATGCTTGAAAAGTGATTAGAATGCTCTGCTAATATTTTGGTAGAGATCTATTGGTGAGAAAAACAACAAATGTGAAAATCCTTCCTGAGCTGGACTAGTGACAAATTTCTCAAGGAATCGTTGTTTAAACGCCACTAGGATGCACTACTGCTCAGTTGGTAGAGATCGGTTCGAGAGAAAAGGAAACGAGCAAGAGTCATTCCTGATCTGTGTTAGGGACAAATTTCACAAGGCATCACGCTTCAAAAGACATTAGTATTGTCTGCTTGTCTTTTGGAAGAGATGGATTTGTGAGAATACTGAAAATGAGAAATACGTTGCTGATCTATGCTAGGGAGAAATTTCTCGAGGCATCTTCGTTTCAAAGCCACTAAGATGGACTGCTGGAGAATTGGTTGAGGTTGGCTGGTGAGAAAGACGAAAATCAGAAATTTATTCCTGAGTTGTGCTAGTGAGAAATTTCTCAAGGAGTCTTTGTTAAAATGCCACTAGGATGCACTACTGGTCAGTTGGTAGACATGGGTTCGTGAGAGAAGGAACCATGTGAGATTCATTCCTGATCTGTGCTGGGACAAATTTCACAAGGCGTCACGCTTGTATTGTCTGCTTGTCTTTTGGAAGAGATGGGTTTGGGGGACTACTGAAAATGAGAAGTACATTGCTAAGCTGATCTAGGGACAAATTTGTAAAGGAATCTTCGTGTAAAAGCGACTAAGATGGACTGCTGGAGGTTTGGTTGAGATTGGCTGGAGAGAAAGACAAAAATGAGAAATTTATTCCTGATTTGTGCTAGTGATGAATTTCTCTTGGAATCCCGTTGAAAAGCCATTAGGATGGACTACGGGATATTTGGCGGAGATCTGTTCGTGAGAAAGATGAAAATGACAAATAAATTCCTGAACTGGGCTAGTGGCAAATTATATGAAAATGCTTCCTGAGCTGCGCTAGTGACAAATTTCTCCAGGAACGCCACTAAGATGCACTACTGCTCAGTTGGGAGAGAGGAACCCAAGGGTTTGTGAGAATAGTGAAAATGAGACCTCCATTGCTGATCTGAGCTAGGGAAAAATTTCTCAAGGAATCCTTTTTTTGAAAACCATTAGGATGCTCTGCTAGTGATTTGAAAGAGATCAGTTCCTGCGCAAAATGGAAAAAGCGAATTATATTCCTGATCTGTGAGAGTGAGAAATTTCTCATGGAATCATGCTTCAAAAGACATTAGGATGCTCTGCTAATGGTTTGGGAGAGATCCGTTAGTAAGAAATACAAAAAAGATGAACATGCTTCCTGAGCTGCGCTAATGACACCTTTCTCAAGGAATCTTTGTTTAAACGCCACTAGGATGCACTTCTGGTCAGCTGGTAGGGATCGGTTCGTGAGACAAGGATACATGAGAGATTCATTCCTGATCTGTGTAGGGACAAATTTCACAAGGCGTCATGCTTGAAAAGACGTTAGTATTGTCTGCTTACGGTTTGGAAGAGATGGGTTTGTGAGAATACTGAAAAAGAGAACTACATTGCTGAACTGTGCTAGTGAGAAATTTATCAAGGACTCTTTGTCTGAAACCCATGACAATACACTTCTAAAGGGTTGGTAGAGATCGGTTTTTGAGAAAGACGATAATGAGAAACAAATTCCTGATCAGTGCTAGGACAAATTTCTCATGGAATTGTGCTTCAGAAGCCACTAGGAGTCTCTGTTAGTGGTTTGAAAAGGATCTGTTCCTGGGAAATATGGAAAATGCCACTATAGTCCTGATCTGTTATGGAGAGACATTTCTCGTGGAATCATGCTTCAAAAGAGATTAGGATGCTCTGCTAATGGTTTGGGAGAGATCTATTGGTGACTAAAACCACAAATTTGAAAATCCTTCCTGAGCTGCGCTAGTGACACATTTCTCAGGGAATCTTTGTTTAAACGCCACTAGGATGCACTTCTGGTCAGCTGGTAGTGATCGGTTCGTGAGACAAGGAAACATGAGAGATTCATTCCTGATCTGTGTAGGGAGCAAGGCGTTATGCTTCCGAAGACATTAGTATTGTCTGCTTGTCTTTTGGACGGGATTGGTTTGTGAGAAGACTGAAAATAAGAAATACATTGCTGAACTGTGCTAGTGACAAATTTCTCAAGGACTCTTCGTTTAAGAGCCTCTAGGATGGACTGCTGGAGATTTGGTTGAGGTTGGCTGATGAGAAAGACGAAAATGAGAAATTTTTTCCTGGGTTGTGCTAGCGATGAATTTCTCCTGGAATTACGCTTTCAAATCCATTAGGATGGACGACGAGACATTTGGCAGAGATCGCTTCGTGAGAAAGAGGAAAACTAGATTCCTGAACTACGCTAGTGAGAAAAATCTCATGGAATCATGCTTGAAAAGTGATTAGAATGCTCTGCTAATATTTTGGTAGAGATCTATTGGTGAGAAAAACAACAAATGTGAAAATCCTTCCTGAACTGGACTAGTGACAAATTTCTCAAGGAATCGTTGTTTAAACGCCACTAGGATGCACTACTGCTCAGTTGGTAGAGATCGGTTCGAGAGAAAAGGAAACGAGCGAGAGTCATTCCTGATCTGTGTTAGGGACAAATTTCACAAGGCATCACGCTTCAAAAGACATTAGTATTGTCTGCTTGTCTTTTGGAAGAGATGGATTTGTGAGAATACTGAAAATGAGAAATACGTTGCTGATCTATGCTAGGGAGAAATTTCTCGAGGCATCTTCGTTTCAAAGCCACTAAGATGGACTGCTGGAGAATTGGTTGAGGTTGGCTGGTGAGAAAGACGAAAATCAGAAATTTATTCCTGAGTTGTGCTAGTGAGAAATTTCTCAAGGAGTCTTTGTTAAAATGCCACTAGGATGCACTACTGGTCAGTTGGTAGACATGGGTTCGTGAGAGAAGGAACCATGTGAGATTCATTCCTGATCTGTGCTGGGACAAATTTCACAAGGCGTCACGCTTGTATTGTCTGCTTGTCTTTTGGAAGAGATGGGTTTGGGGGACTACTGAAAATGAGAACTACATTGCTAAGCTGATCTAGGGACAAATTTGTAAAGGAATCTTCGTGTAAAAGCGACTAAGATGGACTGCTGGAGGTTTGGTTGAGATTGGCTGGAGAGAAAGACAAAATTGAGAAATTTATTCCTGATTTGTGCTAGTGATGAATTTCTCTTGGAATCCCGTTGAAAAGCCATTAGGATGGACTACGGGATATTTGGCGGAGATCTGTTCGTGAGAAAGATGAAAATGACAAATAAATTCCTGAACTGGGCTAGTGGCAAATTATATGAAAATGCTTCCTGAGCTGCGCTAGTGACAAATTTCTCCAGGAACGCCACTAAGATGCACTACTGCTCAGTTGGGAGAGAGGAACCCAACGGTTTGTGAGAATAGTGAAAATGAGACCTCCATTGCTGATCTGAGCGAGGGAAAAATTTCACAAGGAATCCTTTTTTTGAAAACCATTAGGATGCTCTGCTAGTGATTTGAAAGAGATCAGTTCCTGCGCAAAATGGAAAAAGCGAATTATATTCCTGATCTGTGAGAGTGAGAAATTTCTCATGGAATCATGCTTCAAAAGACATTAGGATGCTCTGCTAATGGTTTGGGAGAGATCCGTTAGTAAGAAATACAAAAAAGATGAACATGCTTCCTGAGCTGCGCTAATGACACCTTTCTCAAGGAATCTTTGTTTAAACGCCACTAGGATGCACTTCTGGTCAGCTGGTAGGGATCGGTTCGTGAGACAAGGATACTTGAGAGATTCATTCCTGATCTGTGTAGGGACAAATTTCACAAGGCGTCATGCTTGAAAAGACGTTAGTATTGTCTGCTTACGGTTTGGAAGAGATGGGTTTGTGAGAATACTGAAAAAGAGAACTACATTGCTGAACTGTGCTAGTGAGAAATTTATCAAGGACTCTTTGTCTGAAACCCATGACAATACACTTCTAAAGCGTTGGTAGAGATCAGTTTTTGAGAAAGACGATAATGAGAAACAAATTCCTGATCAGTGCTAGGACAAATTTCTCATGGAATTGTGCTTCAGAAGCCACTAGTGGTTTGAAAAGGATCTGTTCCTGGGAAATATGGAAAATGCCACTATAGTCCTGATCTGTTATGGAGAGACATTTCTCGTGGAATCATGCTTCAAAAGAGATTAGGATGCTCTGCTAATGGTTTGGGAGAGATCTATTGGTGACTAAAACCACAAATTTGAAAATCCTTCCTGAGCTGCGCTAGTGACACATTTCTCAGGGAATCTTTGTTTAAACGCCACTAGGATGCACTTCTGGTCAGCTGGTAGTGATCGGTTCGTGAGACAAGGAAACATGAGAGATTCATTCCTGATCTGTGTAGGGAGCAAGGCGTTATGCTTCCGAAGACATTAGTATTGTCTGCTTGTCTTTTGGACGGGATTGGTTTGTGAGAAGACTGAAAATAAGAAATACATTGCTGAACTGTGCTAGTGACAAATTTCTCAAGGACTCTTCGTTTAAGAGCCTCTAGGATGGACTGCTGGAGATTTGGTTGAGGTTGGCTGATGAGAAAGACGAAAATGAGAAATTTTTTCCTGGGTTGTGCTAGCGATGAATTTCTCCTGGAATTACGCTTTCAAATCCATTAGGATGGACTACGAGACATTTGGCAGAGATCGCTTCGTGAGAAAGAGGAAAACTAGATTCCTGAACTACGCTAGTGAGAAAAATCTCATGGAATCATGCTTGAAAAGTGATTAGAATGCTCTGCTAATATTTTGGTAGAGATCTATTGGTGAGAAAAACAACAAATGTGAAAATCCTTCCTGAGCTGGACTAGTGACAAATTTCTCAAGGAATCGTTGTTTAAACGCCACTAGGATGCACTACTGCTCAGTTGGTAGAGATCGGTTCGAGAGAAAAGGAAACGAGCGAGAGTCATTCCTGATCTGTGTTAGGGACAAATTTCACAAGGCATCACGCTTCAAAAGACATTAGTATTGTCTGCTTGTCTTTTGGAAGAGATGGATTTGTGAGAATACTGAAAATGAGAAATACGTTGCTGATCTATGCTAGGGAGAAATTTCTCGAGGCATCTTCGTTTCAAAGCCACTAAGATGGACTGCTGGAGATGTGGTTGAGGTTGGCTGGTGAGAAAGACGAAAATCAGAAATTTATTCCTGAGTTGTGCTAGTGAGAAATTTCTCAAGGAGTCTTTGTTAAAATGCCACTAGGATGCACTACTGGTCAGTTGGTAGACATGGGTTCGTGAGAGAAGGAACCATGTGAGATTCATTCCTGATCTGTGCTGGGACAAATTTCACAAGGCGTCACGCTTGTATTGTCTGCTTGTCTTTTGGAAGAGATGGGTTTGGGGGACTACTGAAAATGAGAACTACATTGCTAAGCTGATCTAGGGACAAATTTGTAAAGGAATCTTCGTGTAAAAGCGACTAAGATGGACTGCTGGAGGTTTGGTTGAGATTGGCTGGAGAGAAAGACAAAAATGAGAAATTTATTCCTGATTTGTGCTAGTGATGAATTTCTCTTGGAATCCCGTTGAAAAGCCATTAGGATGGACTACGGGATATTTGGCGGAGATCTGTTCGTGAGAAAGATGAAAATGACAAATAAATTCCTGAACTGGGCTAGTGGCAAATTATATGAAAATGCTTCCTGAGCTGCGCTAGTGACAAATTTCTCCAGGAACGCCACTAAGATGCACTACTGCTCAGTTGGGAGAGAGGAACCCAAGGGTTTGTGAGAATAGTGAAAATGAGACCTCCATTGCTGATCTGAGCTAGGGAAAAATTTCTCAAGGAATCCTTTTTTTGAAAACCATTAGGATGCTCTGCTAGTGATTTGAAAGAGATCAGTTCCTGCGCAAAATGGAAAAAGCGAATTATATTCCTGATCTGTGAGAGTGAGAAATTTCTCATGGAATCATGCTTCAAAAGACATTAGGATGCTCTGCTAATGGTTTGGGAGAGATCCGTTAGTAAGAAATACAAAAAAGATGAACATGCTTCCTGAGCTGCGCTAATGATACCTTTCTCAAGGAATCTTTGTTTAAACGCCACTAGGATGCACTTCTGGTCAGCTGGTAGGGATCGGTTCGTGAGACAAGGATACATGAGAGATTCATTCCTGATCTGTGTAGGGACAAATTTCACAAGGCGTCATGCTTGAAAAGACGTTAGTATTGTCTGCTTACGGTTTGGAAGAGATGGGTTTGTGAGAATACTGAAAAAGAGAACTACATTGCTGAACTGTGCTAGTGAGAAATTTATCAAGGACTCTTTGTCTGAAACCCATGACAATACACTTCTAAAGGGTTGGTAGAGATCGGTTTTTGAGAAAGACGATAATGAGAAACAAATTCCTGATCAGTGCTAGGACAAATTTCTCATGGAATTGTGCTTCAGAAGCCACTAGGGGTCTCTGTTAGTGGTTTGAAAAGGATCTGTTCCTGGGAAATCTGGAAAATGCCACTATAGTCCTGATCTGGTATGGAGAGACATTTCTCGTGGAATCATGCTTCAAAAGAGATTAGGATGCTCTGCTAATGGTTTGGGAGAGATCTATTGGTGACTAAAACCACAAATTTGGAAATCCTTCCTGAGCTGCGCTAGTGACACATTTCTCAGGGAATCTTTGTTTAAACGCCACTAGGATGCACTTCTGGTCAGCTGGTAGTGATCGGTTCGTGAGACAAGGAAACATGAGAGATTCATTCCTGATCTGTGTAGGGAGCAAGGCGTTATGCTTCCGAAGACATTAGTATTGTCTGCTTGTCTTTTGGACGGGATTGGTTTGTGAGAAGACTGAAAATAAGAAATACATTGCTGAACTGTGCTAGTGACAAATTTCTCAAGGACTCTTCGTTTAAGAGCCTCTAGGATGGACTGCTGGAGATTTGGTTGAGGTTGGCTGATGAGAAAGACGAAAATGAGAAATTTTTTCCTGGGTTGTGCTAGCGATGAATTTCTCCTGGAATTACGCTTTCAAATCCATTAGGATGGACTACGAGACATTTGGCAGAGATCGCTTCGTGAGAAAGAGGAAAACTAGATTCCTGAACTACGCTAGTGAGAAAAATCTCATGGAATCATGCTTGAAAAGTGATTAGAATGCTCTGCTAATATTTTGGTAGAGATCTATTGGTGAGAAAAACAACAAATGTGAAAATCCTTCCTGAGCTGGACTAGTGACAAATTTCTCAAGGAATCGTTGTTTAAACGCCACTAGGATGCACTACTGCTCAGTTGGTAGAGATCGGTTCGAGAGAAAAGGAAACGAGCGAGAGTCATTCCTGATCTGTGTTAGGGACAAATTTCACAAGGCATCACGCTTCAAAAGACATTAGTATTGTCTGCTTGTCTTTTGGAAGAGATGGATTTGTGAGAATACTGAAAATGAGAAATACGTTGCTGATCTATGCTAGGGAGAAATTTCTCGAGGCATCTTCGTTTCAAAGCCACTAAGATGGACTGCTGGAGATGTGGTTGAGGTTGGCTGGTGAGAAAGACGAAAATCAGAAATTTATTCCTGAGTTGTGCTAGTGAGAAATTTCTCAAGGAGTCTTTGTTAAAATGCCACTAGGATGCACTACTGGTCAGTTGGTAGACATGGGTTCGTGAGAGAAGGAACCATGTGAGATTCATTCCTGATCTGTGCTGGGACAAATTTCACAAGGCGTCACGCTTGTATTGTCTGCTTGTCTTTTGGAAGAGATGGGTTTGGGGGACTACTGAAAATGAGAAGTACATTGCTAAGCTGATCTAGGGACAAATTTGTAAAGGAATCTTCGTGTAAAAGCGACTAAGATGGACTGCTGGAGGTTTGGTTGAGATTGGCTGGAGAGAAAGACAAAATTGAGAAATTTATTCCTGATTTGTGCTAGTGATGAATTTCTCTTGGAATCCCGTTGAAAAGCCATTAGGATGGACTACGGGATATTTGGCGGAGATCTGTTCGTGAGAAAGATGAAAATGACAAATAAATTCCTGAACTGGGCTAGTGGCAAATTATATGAAAATGCTTCCTGAGCTGCGCTAGTGACAAATTTCTCCAGGAACGCCACTAAGATGCACTACTGCTCAGTTGGGAGAGAGGAACCCAAGGGTTTGTGAGAATAGTGAAAATGAGACCTCCATTGCTGATCTGAGCTAGGGAAAAATTTCTCAAGGAATCCTTTTTTTGAAAACCATTAGGATGCTCTGCTAGTGATTTGAAAGAGATCAGTTCCTGCGCAAAATGGAAAAAGCGAATTATATTCCTGATCTGTGAGAGTGAGAAATTTCTCATGGAATCATGCTTCAAAAGACATTAGGATGCTCTGCTAATGGTTTGGGAGAGATCCGTTAGTAAGAAATACAAAAAAGATGAACATGCTTCCTGAGCTGCGCTAATGACACCTTTCTCAAGGAATCTTTGTTTAAACGCCACTAGGATGCACTTCTGGTCAGCTGGTAGGGATCGGTTCGTGAGACAAGGATACATGAGAGATTCATTCCTGATCTGTGTAGGGACAAATTTCACAAGGCGTCATGCTTGAAAAGACGTTAGTATTGTCTGCTTACGGTTTGGAAGAGATGGGTTTGTGAGAATACTGAAAAAGAGAACTACATTGCTGAACTGTGCTAGTGAGAAATTTATCAAGGACTCTTTGTCTGAAACCCATGACAATACACTTCTAAAGGGTTGGTAGAGATCGGTTTTTGAGAAAGACGATAATGAGAAACAAATTCCTGATCAGTGCTAGGACAAATTTCTCATGGAATTGTGCTTCAGAAGCCACTAGGGGTCTCTGTTAGTGGTTTGAAAAGGATCTGTTCCTGGGAAATATGGAAAATGCCACTATAGTCCTGATCTGGTATGGAGAGACATTTCTCGTGGAATCATGCTTCAAAAGAGATTAGGATGCTCTGCTAATGGTTTGGGAGAGATCTATTGGTGACTAAAACCACAAATTTGAAAATCCTTCCTGAGCTGCGCTAGTGACACATTTCTCAGGGAACCTTTGTTTAAACGCCACTAGGATGCACTTCTGGTCAGCTGGTAGTCATCGGTTCGTGAGACAAGGAAACATGAGAGATTCATTCCTGATCTGTGTAGGGAGCAAGGCGTTATGCTTCCGAAGACATTAGTATTGTCTGCTTGTCTTTTGGACGGGATTGGTTTGTGAGAAGACTGAAAATGAGAAATACATTGCTGAACTGTGCTAGTGACAAATTTCTCAAGGACTCTTCGTTTAAGAGCCTCTAGGATGGACTGCTGGAGATTTGGTTGAGGTTGGCTGATGACAAAGACGAAAATGAGAAATTTTTTCCTGGGTTGTGCTAGCGATGAATTTCTCCTGGAATTACGCTTTCAAATCCATTAGGATGGACTACGAGACATTTGGCAGAGATCGCTTCGTGAGAAAGAGGAAAACTAGATTCCTGAACTACGCTAGTGAGAAAAATCTCATGGAATCATGCTTGAAAAGTGATTAGAATGCTCTGCTAATATTTTGGTAGAGATCTATTGGTGAGAAAAACAACAAATGTGAAAATCCTTCCTGAGCTGGACTAGTGACAAATTTCTCAAGGAATCGTTGTTTAAACGCCACTAGGATGCACTGCTGCTCAGTTGGTAGAGATCGGTTCGAGAGAAAAGGAAACGAGCGAGAGTCATTCCTGATCTGTGTTAGGGACAAATTTCACAAGGCATCACGCTTCAAAAGACATTAGTATTGTCTGCTTGTCTTTTGGAAGAGATGGATTTGTGAGAATACTGAAAATGAGAAATACGTTGCTGATCTATGCTAGGGAGAAATTTCTCGAGGCATCTTCGTTTCAAAGCCACTAAGATGGACTGCTGGAGAATTGGTTGAGGTTGGCTGGTGAGAAAGACGAAAATCAGAAATTTATTCCTGAGTTGTGCTAGTGAGAAATTTCTCAAGGAGTCTTTGTTAAAATGCCACTAGGATGCACTACTGGTCAGTTGGTAGACATGGGTTCGTGAGAGAAGGAACCATGTGAGATTCATTCCTGATCTGTGCTGGGACAAATTTCACAAGGCGTCACGCTTGTATTGTCTGCTTGTCTTTTGGAAGAGATGGGTTTGGGGGACTACTGAAAATGAGAAGTACATTGCTAAGCTGATCTAGGGACAAATTTGTAAAGGAATCTTCGTGTAAAAGCGACTAAGATGGACTGCTGGAGGTTTGGTTGAGATTGGCTGGAGAGAAAGACAAAATTGAGAAATTTATTCCTGATTTGTGCTAGTGATGAATTTCTCTTGGAATCCCGTTGAAAAGCCATTAGGATGGACTACGGGATATTTGGCGGAGATCTGTTCGTGAGAAAGATGAAAATGACAAATAAATTCCTGAACTGGGCTAGTGGCAAATTATATGAAAATGCTTCCTGAGCTGCGCTAGTGACAAATTTCTCCAGGAACGCCACTAAGATGCACTACTGCTCAGTTGGGAGAGAGGAACCCAAGGGTTTGTGAGAATAGTGAAAATGAGACCTCCATTGCTGATCTGAGCTAGGGAAAAATTTCTCAAGGAATCCTTTTTTTGAAAACCATTAGGATGCTCTGCTAGTGATTTGAAAGAGATCAGTTCCTGCGCAAAATGGAAAAAGCGAATTATATTCCTGATCTGTGAGAGTGAGAAATTTCTCATGGAATCATGCTTCAAAAGACATTAGGATGCTCTGCTAATGGTTTGGGAGAGATCCGTTAGTAAGAAATACAAAAAAGATGAACATGCTTCCTGAGCTGCGCTAATGACACCTTTCTCAAGGAATCTTTGTTTAAACGCCACTAGGATGCACTTCTGGTCAGCTGGTAGGGATCGGTTCGTGAGACAAGGATACATGAGAGATTCATTCCTGATCTGTGTAGGGACAAATTTCACAAGGCGTCATGCTTGAAAAGACGTTAGTATTGTCTGCTTACGGTTTGGAAGAGATGGGTTTGTGAGAATACTGAAAAAGAGAACTACATTGCTGAACTGTGCTAGTGAGAAATTTATCAAGGACTCTTTGTCTGAAACCCATGACAATACACTTCTAAAGGGTTGGTAGAGATCGGTTTTTGAGAAAGACGATAATGAGAAACAAATTCCTGATCAGTGCTAGGACAAATTTCTCATGGAATTGTGCTTCAGAAGCCACTAGGGGTCTCTGTTAGTGGTTTGAAAAGGATCTGTTCCTGGGAAATATGGAAAATGCCACTATAGTCCTGATCTGGTATGGAGAGACATTTCTCGTGGAATCATGCTTCAAAAGAGATTAGGATGCTCTGCTAATGGTTTGGGAGAGATCTATTGGTGACTAAAACCACAAATTTGAAAATCCTTCCTGAGCTGCGCTAGTGACACATTTCTCAGGGAATCTTTGTTTAAACGCCACTAGGATGCACTTCTGGTCAGCTGGTAGTCATCGGTTCGTGAGACAAGGAAACATGAGAGATTCATTCCTGATCTGTGTAGGGAGCAAGGCGTTATGCTTCCGAAGACATTAGTATTGTCTGCTTGTCTTTTGGACGGGATTGGTTTGTGAGAAGACTGAAAATGAGAAATACATTGCTGAACTGTGCTAGTGACAAATTTCTCAAGGACTCTTCGTTTAAGAGCCTCTAGGATGGACTGCTGGAGATTTGGTTGAGGTTGGCTGATGACAAAGACGAAAATGAGAAATTTTTTCCTGGGTTGTGCTAGCGATGAATTTCTCCTGGAATTACGCTTTCAAATCCATTAGGATGGACGACGAGACATTTGGCAGAGATCGCTTCGTGAGAAAGAGGAAAACTAGATTCCTGAACTATGCTAGTGAGAAAAATCTCATGGAATCATGCTTGAAAAGTGATTAGAATGCTCTGCTAATATTTTGGTAGAGATCTATTGGTGAGAAAAACAACAAATGTGAAAATCCTTCCTGAGCTGAACTAGTGACAAATTTCTCAAGGAATCGTTGTTTAAACGCCACTAGGATGCACTACTGCTCAGTTGGTAGAGATCGGTTCGAGAGAAAAGGAAACGAGCGAGAGTCATTCCTGATCTGTGTTAGGGACAAATTTCACAAGGCATCACGCTTCAAAAGACATTAGTATTGTCTGCTTGTCTTTTGGAAGAGATGGATTTGTGAGAATACTGAAAATGAGAAATACGTTGCTGATCTATGCTAGGGAGAAATTTCTCGAGGCATCTTCGTTTCAAAGCCACTAAGATGGACTGCTGGAGAATTGGTTGAGGTTGGCTGGTGAGAAAGACGAAAATCAGAAATTTATTCCTGAGTTGTGCTAGTGAGAAATTTCTCAAGGAGTCTTTGTTAAAATGCCACTAGGATGCACTACTGGTCAGTTGGTAGACATGGGTTCGTGAGAGAAGGAACCATGTGAGATTCATTCCTGATCTGTGCTGGGACAAATTTCACAAGGCGTCACGCTTGTATTGTCTGCTTGTCTTTTGGAAGAGATGGGTTTGGGGGACTACTGAAAATGAGAACTACATTGCTAAGCTGATCTAGGGACAAATTTGTAAAGGAATCTTCGTGTAAAAGCGACTAAGATGGACTGCTGGAGGTTTGGTTGAGATTGGCTGGAGAGAAAGACAAAAATGAGAAATTTATTCCTGATTTGTGCTAGTGATGAATTTCTCTTGGAATCCCGTTGAAAAGCCATTAGGATGGACTACGGGATATTTGGCGGAGATCTGTTCGTGAGAAAGATGAAAATGACAAATAAATTCCTGAACTGGGCTAGTGGCAAATTATATGAAAATGCTTCCTGAGCTGCGCTAGTGACAAATTTCTCCAGGAACGCCACTAAGATGCACTACTGCTCAGTTGGGAGAGAGGAACCCAAGGGTTTGTGAGAATAGTGAAAATGAGACCTCCATTGCTGATCTGAGCTAGGGGAAAATTTCTCAAGGAATCCTTTTTTTGAAAACCATTAGGATGCTCTGCTAGTGATTTGAAAGAGATCAGTTCCTGCGCAAAATGGAAAAAGCGAATTATATTCCTGATCTGTGAGAGTGAGAAATTTCTCATGGAATCATGCTTCAAAAGACATTAGGATGCTCTGCTAATGGTTTGGGAGAGATCCGTTAGTAAGAAATACAAAAAAGATGAACATGCTTCCTGAGCTGCGCTAATGACACCTTTCTCAAGGAATCTTTGTTTAAACGCCACTAGGATGCACTTCTGGTCAGCTGGTAGGGATCGGTTCGTGAGACAAGGATACATGAGAGATTCATTCCTGATCTGTGTAGGGACAAATTTCACAAGGCGTCATGCTTGAAAAGACGTTAGTATTGTCTGCTTACGGTTTGGAAGAGATGGGTTTGTGAGAATACTGAAAAAGAGAACTACATTGCTGAACTGTGCTAGTGAGAAATTTATCAAGGACTCTTTGTCTGAAACCCATGACAATACACTTCTAAAGGGTTGGTAGAGATCGGTTTTTGAGAAAGACGATAATGAGAAACAAATTCCTGATCAGTGCTAGGACAAATTTCTCATGGAATTGTGCTTCAGAAGCCACTAGGAGTCTCTGTTAGTGGTTTGAAAAGGATCTGTTCCTGGGAAATATGGAAAATGCCACTATAGTCCTGATCTGTTATGGAGAGACATTTCTCGTGGAATCATGCTTCAAAAGAGATTAGGATGCTCTGCTAATGGTTTGGGAGAGATCTATTGGTGACTAAAACCACAAATTTGAAACTCCTTCCTGAGCTGCGCTAGTGACACATTTCTCATAGAATCTTTGTTTAAACGCCACTAGGATGCACTTCTGGTCAGCTGGTAGTGATCGGTTCGTGAGACAAGGAAACATGAGAGATTCATTCCTGATCTGTGTAGGGAGCAAGGCGTTATGCTTCCGAAGACATTAGTATTGTCTGCTTGTCTTTTGGACGGGATTGGTTTGTGAGAAGACTGAAAATAAGAAATACATTGCTGAACTGTGCTAGTGACAAATTTCTCAAGGACTCTTCGTTTAAGAGCCTCTAGGATGGACTGCTGGAGATTTGGTTGAGGTTGGCTGATGAGAAAGACGAAAATGAGAAATTTTTTCCTGGGTTGTGCTAGCGATGAATTTCTCCTGGAATTACGCTTTCAAATCCATTAGGATGGACTACGAGACATTTGGCAGAGATCGCTTCGTGAGAAAGAGGAAAACTAGATTCCTGAACTACGCTAGTGAGAAAAATCTCATGGAATCATGCTTGAAAAGTGATTAGAATGCTCTGCTAATATTTTGGTAGAGATCTATTGGTGAGAAAAACAACAAATGTGAAAATCCTTCCTGAGCTGGACTAGTGACAAATTTCTCAAGGAATCGTTGTTTAAACGCCACTAGGATGCACTACTGCTCAGTTGGTAGAGATCGGTTCGAGAGAAAAGGAAACGAGCAAGAGTCATTCCTGATCTGTGTTAGGGACAAATTTCACAAGGCATCACGCTTCAAAAGACATTAGTATTGTCTGCTTGTCTTTTGGAAGAGATGGATTTGTGAGAATACTGAAAATGAGAAATACGTTGCTGATCTATGCTAGGGAGAAATTTCTCGAGGCATCTTCGTTTCAAAGCCACTAAGATGGACTGCTGGAGAATTGGTTGAGGTTGGCTGGTGAGAAAGACGAAAATCAGAAATTTATTCCTGAGTTGTGCTAGTGAGAAATTTCTCAAGGAGTCTTTGTTAAAATGCCACTAGGATGCACTACTGGTCAGTTGGTAGACATGGGTTCGTGAGAGAAGGAACCATGTGAGATTCATTCCTGATCTGTGCTGGGACAAATTTCACAAGGCGTCACGCTTGTATTGTCTGCTTGTCTTTTGGAAGAGATGGGTTTGGGGGACTACTGAAAATGAGAAGTACATTGCTAAGCTGATCTAGGGACAAATTTGTAAAGGAATCTTCGTGTAAAAGCGACTAAGATGGACTGCTGGAGGTTTGGTTGAGATTGGCTGGAGAGAAAGACAAAAATGAGAAATTTATTCCTGATTTGTGCTAGTGATGAATTTCTCTTGGAATCCCGTTGAAAAGCCATTAGGATGGACTACGGGATATTTGGCGGAGATCTGTTCGTGAGAAAGATGAAAATGACAAATAAATTCCTGAACTGGGCTAGTGGCAAATTATATGAAAATGCTTCCTGAGCTGCGCTAGTGACAAATTTCTCCAGGAACGCCACTAAGATGCACTACTGCTCAGTTGGGAGAGAGGAACCCAAGGGTTTGTGAGAATAGTGAAAATGAGACCTCCATTGCTGATCTGAGCTAGGGGAAAATTTCTCAAGGAATCCTTTTTTTGAAAACCATTAGGATGCTCTGCTAGTGATTTGAAAGAGATCAGTTCCTGCGCAAAATGGAAAAAGCGAATTATATTCCTGATCTGTGAGAGTGAGAAATTTCTCATGGAATCATGCTTCAAAAGACATTAGGATGCTCTGCTAATGGTTTGGGAGAGATCCGTTAGTAAGAAATACAAAAAAGATGAACATGCTTCCTGAGCTGCGCTAATGACACCTTTCTCAAGGAATCTTTGTTTAAACGCCACTAGGATGCACTTCTGGTCAGCTGGTAGGGATCGGTTCGTGAGACAAGGATACATGAGAGATTCATTCCTGATCTGTGTAGGGACAAATTTCACAAGGCGTCATGCTTGAAAAGACGTTAGTATTGTCTGCTTACGGTTTGGAAGAGATGGGTTTGTGAGAATACTGAAAAAGAGAACTACATTGCTGAACTGTGCTAGTGAGAAATTTATCAAGGACTCTTTGTCTGAAACCCATGACAATACACTTCTAAAGGGTTGGTAGAGATCGGTTTTTGAGAAAGACGATAATGAGAAACAAATTCCTGATCAGTGCTAGGACAAATTTCTCATGGAATTGTGCTTCAGAAGCCACTAGGAGTCTCTGTTAGTGGTTTGAAAAGGATCTGTTCCTGGGAAATATGGAAAATGCCACTATAGTCCTGATCTGTTATGGAGAGACATTTCTCGTGGAATCATGCTTCAAAAGAGATTAGGATGCTCTGCTAATGGTTTGGGAGAGATCTATTGGTGACTAAAACCACAAATTTGAAAATCCTTCCTGAGCTGCGCTAGTGACACATTTCTCAGGGAATCTTTGTTTAAACGCCACTAGGATGCACTTCTGGTCAGCTGGTAGTGATCGGTTCGTGAGACAAGGAAACATGAGAGATTCATTCCTGATCTGTGTAGGGAGCAAGGCGTTATGCTTCCGAAGACATTAGTATTGTCTGCTTGTCTTTTGGACGGGATTGGTTTGTGAGAAGACTGAAAATAAGAAATACATTGCTGAACTGTGCTAGTGACAAATTTCTCAAGGACTCTTCGTTTAAGAGCCTCTAGGATGGACTGCTGGAGATTTGGTTGAGGTTGGCTGATGAGAAAGACGAAAATGAGAAATTTTTTCCTGGGTTGTGCTAGCGATGAATTTCTCCTGGAATTACGCTTTCAAATCCATTAGGATGGACTACGAGACATTTGGCAGAGATCGCTTCGTGAGAAAGAGGAAAACTAGATTCCTGAACTACGCTAGTGAGAAAAATCTCATGGAATCATGCTTGAAAAGTGATTAGAATGCTCTGCTAATATTTTGGTAGAGATCTATTGGTGAGAAAACCAACAAATGTGAAAATCCTTCCTGAGCTGGACTAGTGACAAATTTCTCAAGGAATCGTTGTTTAAACGCCACTAGGATGCACTACTGCTCAGTTGGTAGAGATCGGTTCGAGAGAAAAGGAAACGAGCGAGAGTCATTCCTGATCTGTGTTAGGGACAAATTTCACAAGGCATCACGCTTCAAAAGACATTAGTATTGTCTGCTTGTCTTTTGGAAGAGATGGATTTGTGAGAATACTGAAAATGAGAAATACGTTGCTGATCTATGCTAGGGAGAAATTTCTCGAGGCATCTTCGTTTCAAAGCCACTAAGATGGACTGCTGGAGAATTGGTTGAGGTTGGCTGGTGAGAAAGACGAAAATCAGAAATTTATTCCTGAGTTGTGCTAGTGAGAAATTTCTCAAGGAGTCTTTGTTAAAATGCCACTAGGATGCACTACTGGTCAGTTGGTAGACATGGGTTCGTGAGAGAAGGAACCATGTGAGATTCATTCCTGATCTGTGCTGGGACAAATTTCACAAGGCGTCACGCTTGTATTGTCTGCTTGTCTTTTGGAAGAGATGGGTTTGGGGGACTACTGAAAATGAGAAGTACATTGCTAAGCTGATCTAGGGACAAATTTGTAAAGGAATCTTCGTGTAAAAGCGACTAAGATGGACTGCTGGAGGTTTGGTTGAGATTGGCTGGAGAGAAAGACAAAATTGAGAAATTTATTCCTGATTTGTGCTAGTGATGAATTTCTCTTGGAATCCCGTTGAAAAGCCATTAGGATGGACTACGGGATATTTGGCGGAGATCTGTTCGTGAGAAAGATGAAAATGACAAATAAATTCCTGAACTGGGCTAGTGGCAAATTATATGAAAATGCTTCCTGAGCTGCGCTAGTGACAAATTTCTCCAGGAACGCCACTAAGATGCACTACTGCTCAGTTGGGAGAGAGGAACCCAAGGGTTTGTGAGAATAGTGAAAATGAGACCTCCATTGCTGATCTGAGCTAGGGAAAAATTTCTCAAGGAATCCTTTTTTTGAAAACCATTAGGATGCTCTGCTAGTGATTTGAAAGAGATCAGTTCCTGCGCAAAATGGAAAAAGCGAATTATATTCCTGATCTGTGAGAGTGAGAAATTTCTCATGGAATCATGCTTCAAAAGACATTAGGATGCTCTGCTAATGGTTTGGGAGAGATCCGTTAGTAAGAAATACAAAAAAGATGAACATGCTTCCTGAGCTGCGCTAATGACACCTTTCTCAAGGAATCTTTGTTTAAACGCCACTAGGATGCACTTCTGGTCAGCTGGTAGGGATCGGTTCGTGAGACAAGGATACATGAGAGATTCATTCCTGATCTGTGTAGGGACAAATTTCACAAGGCGTCATGCTTGAAAAGACGTTAGTATTGTCTGCTTACGGTTTGGAAGAGATGGGTTTGTGAGAATACTGAAAAAGAGAACTACATTGCTGAACTGTGCTAGTGAGAAATTTATCAAGGACTCTTTGTCTGAAACCCATGACAATACACTTCTAAAGGGTTGGTAGAGATCAGTTTTTGAGAAAGACGATAATGAGAAACAAATTCCTGATCAGTGCTAGGACAAATTTCTCATGGAATTGTGCTTCAGAAGCCACTAGTGGTTTGAAAAGGATCTCTTCCTGGGAAATATGGAAAATGCCACTATAGTCCTGATCTGTTATGGAGAGACATTTCTCGTGGAATCATGCTTCAAAAGAGATTAGGATGCTCTGCTAATGGTTTGGGAGAGATCTATTGGTGACTAAAACCACAAATTTGAAAATCCTTCCTGAGCTGCGCTAGTGACACATTTCTCAGGGAACCTTTGTTTAAACGCCACTAGGATGCACTTCTGGTCAGCTGGTAGTCATCGGTTCGTGAGACAAGGAAACATGAGAGATTCATTCCTGATCTGTGTAGGGAGCAAGGCGTTATGCTTCCGAAGACATTAGTATTGTCTGCTTGTCTTTTGGACGGGATTGGTTTGTGAGAAGACTGAAAATGAGAAATACATTGCTGAACTGTGCTAGTGACAAATTTCTCAAGGACTCTTCGTTTAAGAGCCTCTAGGATGGACTGCTGGAGATTTGGTTGAGGTTGGCTGATGACAAAGACGAAAATGAGAAATTTTTTCCTGGGTTGTGCTAGCGATGAATTTCTCCTGGAATTACGCTTTCAAATCCATTAGGATGGACTACGAGACATTTGGCAGAGATCGCTTCGTGAGAAAGAGGAAAACTAGATTCCTGAACTACGCTAGTGAGAAAAATCTCATGGAATCATGCTTGAAAAGTGATTAGAATGCTCTGCTAATATTTTGGTAGAGATCTATTGGTGAGAAAAACAACAAATGTGAAAATCCTTCCTGAGCTGGACTAGTGACAAATTTCTCAAGGAATCGTTGTTTAAACGCCACTAGGATGCACTGCTGCTCAGTTGGTAGAGATCGGTTCGAGAGAAAAGGAAACGAGCGAGAGTCATTCCTGATCTGTGTTAGGGACAAATTTCACAAGGCATCACGCTTCAAAAGACATTAGTATTGTCTGCTTGTCTTTTGGAAGAGATGGATTTGTGAGAATACTGAAAATGAGAAATACGTTGCTGATCTATGCTAGGGAGAAATTTCTCGAGGCATCTTCGTTTCAAAGCCACTAAGATGGACTGCTGGAGAATTGGTTGAGGTTGGCTGGTGAGAAAGACGAAAATCAGAAATTTATTCCTGAGTTGTGCTAGTGAGAAATTTCTCAAGGAGTCTTTGTTAAAATGCCACTAGGATGCACTACTGGTCAGTTGGTAGACATGGGTTCGTGAGAGAAGGAACCATGTGAGATTCATTCCTGATCTGTGCTGGGACAAATTTCACAAGGCGTCACGCTTGTATTGTCTGCTTGTCTTTTGGAAGAGATGGGTTTGGGGGACTACTGAAAATGAGAAGTACATTGCTAAGCTGATCTAGGGACAAATTTGTAAAGGAATCTTCGTGTAAAAGCGACTAAGATGGACTGCTGGAGGTTTGGTTGAGATTGGCTGGAGAGAAAGACAAAATTGAGAAATTTATTCCTGATTTGTGCTAGTGATGAATTTCTCTTGGAATCCCGTTGAAAAGCCATTAGGATGGACTACGGGATATTTGGCGGAGATCTGTTCGTGAGAAAGATGAAAATGACAAATAAATTCCTGAACTGGGCTAGTGGCAAATTATATGAAAATGCTTCCTGAGCTGCGCTAGTGACAAATTTCTCCAGGAACGCCACTAAGATGCACTACTGCTCAGTTGGGAGAGAGGAACCCAAGGGTTTGTGAGAATAGTGAAAATGAGACCTCCATTGCTGATCTGAGCTAGGGAAAAATTTCTCAAGGAATCCTTTTTTTGAAAACCATTAGGATGCTCTGCTAGTGATTTGAAAGAGATCAGTTCCTGCGCAAAATGGAAAAAGCGAATTATATTCCTGATCTGTGAGAGTGAGAAATTTCTCATGGAATCATGCTTCAAAAGACATTAGGATGCTCTGCTAATGGTTTGGGAGAGATCCGTTAGTAAGAAATACAAAAAAGATGAACATGCTTCCTGAGCTGCGCTAATGACACCTTTCTCAAGGAATCTTTGTTTAAACGCCACTAGGATGCACTTCTGGTCAGCTGGTAGGGATCGGTTCGTGAGACAAGGATACATGAGAGATTCATTCCTGATCTGTGTAGGGACAAATTTCACAAGGCGTCATGCTTGAAAAGACGTTAGTATTGTCTGCTTACGGTTTGGAAGAGATGGGTTTGTGAGAATACTGAAAAAGAGAACTACATTGCTGAACTGTGCTAGTGAGAAATTTATCAAGGACTCTTTGTCTGAAACCCATGACAATACACTTCTAAAGGGTTGGTAGAGATCGGTTTTTGAGAAAGACGATAATGAGAAACAAATTCCTGATCAGTGCTAGGACAAATTTCTCATGGAATTGTGCTTCAGAAGCCACTAGGAGTCTCTGTTAGTGGTTTGAAAAGGATCTGTTCCTGGGAAATATGGAAAATGCCACTATAGTCCTGATCTGTTATGGAGAGACATTTCTCGTGGAATCATGCTTCAAAAGAGATTAGGATGCTCTGCTAATGGTTTGGGAGAGATCTATTGGTGACTAAAACCACAAATTTGAAAATCCTTCCTGAGCTGCGCTAGTGACACATTTCTCAGGGAATCTTTGTTTAAACGCCACTAGGATGCACTTCTGGTCAGCTGGTAGTGATCGGTTCGTGAGACAAGGAAACATGAGAGATTCATTCCTGATCTGTGTAGGGAGCAAGGCGTTATGCTTCCGAAGACATTAGTATTGTCTGCTTGTCTTTTGGACGGGATTGGTTTGTGAGAAGACTGAAAATAAGAAATACATTGCTGAACTGTGCTAGTGACAAATTTCTCAAGGACTCTTCGTTTAAGAGCCTCTAGGATGGACTGCTGGAGATTTGGTTGAGGTTGGCTGATGAGAAAGACGAAAATGAGAAATTTTTTCCTGGGTTGTGCTAGCGATGAATTTCTCCTGGAATTACGCTTTCAAATCCATTAGGATGGACGACGAGACATTTGGCAGAGATCGCTTCGTGAGAAAGAGGAAAACTAGATTCCTGAACTATGCTAGTGAGAAAAATCTCATGGAATCATGCTTGAAAAGTGATTAGAATGCTCTGCTAATATTTTGGTAGAGATCTATTGGTGAGAAAACCAACAAATGTGAAAATCCTTCCTGAGCTGGACTAGTGACAAATTTCTCAAGGAATCGTTGTTTAAACGCCACTAGGATGCACTACTGCTCAGTTGGTAGAGATCGGTTCGAGAGAAAAGGAAACGAGCGAGAGTCATTCCTGATCTGTGTTAGGGACAAATTTCACAAGGCATCACGCTTCAAAAGACATTAGTATTGTCTGCTTGTCTTTTGGAAGAGATGGATTTGTGAGAATACTGAAAATGAGAAATACGTTGCTGATCTATGCTAGGGAGAAATTTCTCGAGGCATCTTCGTTTCAAAGCCACTAAGATGGACTGCTGGAGAATTGGTTGAGGTTGGCTGGTGAGAAAGACGAAAATCAGAAATTTATTCCTGAGTTGTGCTAGTGAGAAATTTCTCAAGGAGTCTTTGTTAAAATGCCACTAGGATGCACTACTGGTCAGTTGGTAGACATGGGTTCGTGAGAGAAGGAACCATGTGAGATTCATTCCTGATCTGTGCTGGGACAAATTTCACAAGGCGTCACGCTTGTATTGTCTGCTTGTCTTTTGGAAGAGATGGGTTTGGGGGACTACTGAAAATGAGAACTACATTGCTAAGCTGATCTAGGGACAAATTTGTAAAGGAATCTTCGTGTAAAAGCGACTAAGATGGACTGCTGGAGGTTTGGTTGAGATTGGCTGGAGAGAAAGACAAAAATGAGAAATTTATTCCTGATTTGTGCTAGTGATGAATTTCTCTTGGAATCCCGTTGAAAAGCCATTAGGATGGACTACGGGATATTTGGCGGAGATCTGTTCGTGAGAAAGATGAAAATGACAAATAAATTCCTGAACTGGGCTAGTGGCAAATTATATGAAAATGCTTCCTGAGCTGCGCTAGTGACAAATTTCTCCAGGAACGCCACTAAGATGCACTACTGCTCAGTTGGGAGAGAGGAACCCAAGGGTTTGTGAGAATAGTGAAAATGAGACCTCCATTGCTGATCTGAGCTAGGGGAAAATTTCTCAAGGAATCCTTTTTTTGAAAACCATTAGGATGCTCTGCTAGTGATTTGAAAGAGATCAGTTCCTGCGCAAAATGGAAAAAGCGAATTATATTCCTGATCTGTGAGAGTGAGAAATTTCTCATGGAATCATGCTTCAAAAGACATTAGGATGCTCTGCTAATGGTTTGGGAGAGATCCGTTAGTAAGAAATACAAAAAAGATGAACATGCTTCCTGAGCTGCGCTAATGACACCTTTCTCAAGGAATCTTTGTTTAAACGCCACTAGGATGCACTTCTGGTCAGCTGGTAGGGATCGGTTCGTGAGACAAGGATACATGAGAGATTCATTCCTGATCTGTGTAGGGACAAATTTCACAAGGCGTCATGCTTGAAAAGACGTTAGTATTGTCTGCTTACGGTTTGGAAGAGATGGGTTTGTGAGAATACTGAAAAAGAGAACTACATTGCTGAACTGTGCTAGTGAGAAATTTATCAAGGACTCTTTGTCTGAAACCCATGACAATACACTTCTAAAGGGTTGGTAGAGATCGGTTTTTGAGAAAGACGATAATGAGAAACAAATTCCTGATCAGTGCTAGGACAAATTTCTCATGGAATTGTGCTTCAGAAGCCACTAGGAGTCTCTGTTAGTGGTTTGAAAAGGATCTGTTCCTGGGAAATATGGAAAATGCCACTATAGTCCTGATCTGTTATGGAGAGACATTTCTCGTGGAATCATGCTTCAAAAGAGATTAGGATGCTCTGCTAATGGTTTGGGAGAGATCTATTGGTGACTAAAACCACAAATTTGAAACTCCTTCCTGAGCTGCGCTAGTGACACATTTCTCATAGAATCTTTGTTTAAACGCCACTAGGATGCACTTCTGGTCAGCTGGTAGTGATCGGTTCGTGAGACAAGGAAACATGAGAGATTCATTCCTGATCTGTGTAGGGAGCAAGGCGTTATGCTTCCGAAGACATTAGTATTGTCTGCTTGTCTTTTGGACGGGATTGGTTTGTGAGAAGACTGAAAATAAGAAATACATTGCTGAACTGTGCTAGTGACAAATTTCTCAAGGACTCTTCGTTTAAGAGCCTCTAGGATGGACTGCTGGAGATTTGGTTGAGGTTGGCTGATGAGAAAGACGAAAATGAGAAATTTTTTCCTGGGTTGTGCTAGCGATGAATTTCTCCTGGAATTACGCTTTCAAATCCATTAGGATGGACTACGAGACATTTGGCAGAGATCGCTTCGTGAGAAAGAGGAAAACTAGATTCCTGAACTACGCTAGTGAGAAAAATCTCATGGAATCATGCTTGAAAAGTGATTAGAATGCTCTGCTAATATTTTGGTAGAGATCTATTGGTGAGAAAAACAACAAATGTGAAAATCCTTCCTGAGCTGGACTAGTGACAAATTTCTCAAGGAATCGTTGTTTAAACGCCACTAGGATGCACTACTGCTCAGTTGGTAGAGATCGGTTCGAGAGAAAAGGAAACGAGCAAGAGTCATTCCTGATCTGTGTTAGGGACAAATTTCACAAGGCATCACGCTTCAAAAGACATTAGTATTGTCTGCTTGTCTTTTGGAAGAGATGGATTTGTGAGAATACTGAAAATGAGAAATACGTTGCTGATCTATGCTAGGGAGAAATTTCTCGAGGCATCTTCGTTTCAAAGCCACTAAGATGGACTGCTGGAGAATTGGTTGAGGTTGGCTGGTGAGAAAGACGAAAATCAGAAATTTATTCCTGAGTTGTGCTAGTGAGAAATTTCTCAAGGAGTCTTTGTTAAAATGCCACTAGGATGCACTACTGGTCAGTTGGTAGACATGGGTTCGTGAGAGAAGGAACCATGTGAGATTCATTCCTGATCTGTGCTGGGACAAATTTCACAAGGCGTCACGCTTGTATTGTCTGCTTGTCTTTTGGAAGAGATGGGTTTGGGGGACTACTGAAAATGAGAAGTACATTGCTAAGCTGATCTAGGGACAAATTTGTAAAGGAATCTTCGTGTAAAAGCGACTAAGATGGACTGCTGGAGGTTTGGTTGAGATTGGCTGGAGAGAAAGACAAAAATGAGAAATTTATTCCTGATTTGTGCTAGTGATGAATTTCTCTTGGAATCCCGTTGAAAAGCCATTAGGATGGACTACGGGATATTTGGCGGAGATCTGTTCGTGAGAAAGATGAAAATGACAAATAAATTCCTGAACTGGGCTAGTGGCAAATTATATGAAAATGCTTCCTGAGCTGCGCTAGTGACAAATTTCTCCAGGAACGCCACTAAGATGCACTACTGCTCAGTTGGGAGAGAGGAACCCAAGGGTTTGTGAGAATAGTGAAACTGAGACCTCCATTGCTGATCTGAGCTAGGGAAAAATTTCTCAAGGAATCCTTTTTTTGAAAACCATTAGGATGCTCTGCTAGTGATTTGAAAGAGATCAGTTCCTGCGCAAAATGGAAAAAGCGAATTATATTCCTGATCTGTGAGAGTGAGAAATTTCTCATGGAATCATGCTTCAAAAGACATTAGGATGCTCTGCTAATGGTTTGGGAGAGATCCGTTAGTAAGAAATACAAAAAAGATGAACATGCTTCCTGAGCTGCGCTAATGACACCTTTCTCAAGGAATCTTTGTTTAAACGCCACTAGGATGCACTTCTGGTCAGCTGGTAGGGATCGGTTCGTGAGACAAGGATACATGAGAGATTCATTCCTGATCTGTGTAGGGACAAATTTCACAAGGCGTCATGCTTGAAAAGACGTTAGTATTGTCTGCTTACGGTTTGGAAGAGATGGGTTTGTGAGAATACTGAAAAAGAGAACTACATTGCTGAACTGTGCTAGTGAGAAATTTATCAAGGACTCTTTGTCTGAAACCCATGACAATACACTTCTAAAGGGTTGGTAGAGATCGGTTTTTGAGAAAGACGATAATGAGAAACAAATTCCTGATCAGTGCTAGGACAAATTTCTCATGGAATTGTGCTTCAGAAGCCACTAGGAGTCTCTGTTAGTGGTTTGAAAAGGATCTGTTCCTGGGAAATATGGAAAATGCCACTATAGTCCTGATCTGTTATGGAGAGACATTTCTCGTGGAATCATGCTTCAAAAGAGATTAGGATGCTCTGCTAATGGTTTGGGAGAGATCTATTGGTGACTAAAACCACAAATTTGAAAATCCTTCCTGAGCTGCGCTAGTGACACATTTCTCAGGGAATCTTTGTTTAAACGCCACTAGGATGCACTTCTGGTCAGCTGGTAGTGATCGGTTCGTGAGACAAGGAAACATGAGAGATTCATTCCTGATCTGTGTAGGGAGCAAGGCGTTATGCTTCCGAAGACATTAGTATTGTCTGCTTGTCTTTTGGACGGGATTGGTTTGTGAGAAGACTGAAAATAAGAAATACATTGCTGAACTGTGCTAGTGACAAATTTCTCAAGGACTCTTCGTTTAAGAGCCTCTAGGATGGACTGCTGGAGATTTGGTTGAGGTTGGCTGATGAGAAAGACGAAAATGAGAAATTTTTTCCTGGGTTGTGCTAGCGATGAATTTCTCCTGGAATTACGCTTTCAAATCCATTAGGATGGACTACGAGACATTTGGCAGAGATCGCTTCGTGAGAAAGAGGAAAACTAGATTCCTGAACTACGCTAGTGAGAAAAATCTCATGGAATCATGCTTGAAAAGTGATTAGAATGCTCTGCTAATATTTTGGTAGAGATCTATTGGTGAGAAAACCAACAAATGTGAAAATCCTTCCTGAGCTGGACTAGTGACAAATTTCTCAAGGAATCGTTGTTTAAACGCCACTAGGATGCACTACTGCTCAGTTGGTAGAGATCGGTTCGAGAGAAAAGGAAACGAGCGAGAGTCATTCCTGATCTGTGTTAGGGACAAATTTCACAAGGCATCACGCTTCAAAAGACATTAGTATTGTCTGCTTGTCTTTTGGAAGAGATGGATTTGTGAGAATACTGAAAATGAGAAATACGTTGCTGATCTATGCTAGGGAGAAATTTCTCGAGGCATCTTCGTTTCAAAGCCACTAAGATGGACTGCTGGAGAATTGGTTGAGGTTGGCTGGTGAGAAAGACGAAAATCAGAAATTTATTCCTGAGTTGTGCTAGTGAGAAATTTCTCAAGGAGTCTTTGTTAAAATGCCACTAGGATGCACTACTGGTCAGTTGGTAGACATGGGTTCGTGAGAGAAGGAACCATGTGAGATTCATTCCTGATCTGTGCTGGGACAAATTTCACAAGGCGTCACGCTTGTATTGTCTGCTTGTCTTTTGGAAGAGATGGGTTTGGGGGACTACTGAAAATGAGAAGTACATTGCTAAGCTGATCTAGGGACAAATTTGTAAAGGAATCTTCGTGTAAAAGCGACTAAGATGGACTGCTGGAGGTTTGGTTGAGATTGGCTGGAGAGAAAGACAAAAATGAGAAATTTATTCCTGATTTGTGCTAGTGATGAATTTCTCTTGGAATCCCGTTGAAAAGCCATTAGGATGGACTACGGGATATTTGGCGGAGATCTGTTCGTGAGAAAGATGAAAATGACAAATAAATTCCTGAACTGGGCTAGTGGCAAATTATATGAAAATGCTTCCTGAGCTGCGCTAGTGACAAATTTCTCCAGGAACGCCACTAAGATGCACTACTGCTCAGTTGGGAGAGAGGAACCCAAGGGTTTGTGAGAATAGTGAAAATGAGACCTCCATTGCTGATCTGAGCTAGGGAAAAATTTCTCAAGGAATCCTTTTTTTGAAAACCATTAGGATGCTCTGCTAGTGATTTGAAAGAGATCAGTTCCTGCGCAAAATGGAAAAAGCGAATTATATTCCTGATCTGTGAGAGTGAGAAATTTCTCATGGAATCATGCTTCAAAAGACATTAGGATGCTCTGCTAATGGTTTGGGAGAGATCCGTTAGTAAGAAATACAAAAAAGATGAACATGCTTCCTGAGCTGCGCTAATGACACCTTTCTCAAGGAATCTTTGTTTAAACGCCACTAGGATGCACTTCTGGTCAGCTGGTAGGGATCGGTTCGTGAGACAAGGATACATGAGAGATTCATTCCTGATCTGTGTAGGGACAAATTTCACAAGGCGTCATGCTTGAAAAGACGTTAGTATTGTCTGCTTACGGTTTGGAAGAGATGGGTTTGTGAGAATACTGAAAAAGAGAACTACATTGCTGAACTGTGCTAGTGAGAAATTTATCAAGGACTCTTTGTCTGAAACCCATGACAATACACTTCTAAAGGGTTGGTAGAGATCAGTTTTTGAGAAAGACGATAATGAGAAACAAATTCCTGATCAGTGCTAGGACAAATTTCTCATGGAATTGTGCTTCAGAAGCCACTAGTGGTTTGAAAAGGATCTGTTCCTGGGAAATATGGAAAATGCCACTATAGTCCTGATCTGTTATGGAGAGACATTTCTCGTGGAATCATGCTTCAAAAGAGATTAGGATGCTCTGCTAATGGTTTGGGAGAGATCTATTGGTGACTAAAACCACAAATTTGAAAATCCTTCCTGAGCTGCGCTAGTGACACATTTCTCAGGGAATCTTTGTTTAAACGCCACTAGGATGCACTTCTGGTCAGCTGGTAGTGATCGGTTCGTGAGACAAGGAAACATGAGAGATTCATTCCTGATCTGTGTAGGGAGCAAGGCGTTATGCTTCCGAAGACATTAGTATTGTCTGCTTGTCTTTTGGACGGGATTGGTTTGTGAGAAGACTGAAAATAAGAAATACATTGCTGAACTGTGCTAGTGACAAATTTCTCAAGGACTCTTCGTTTAAGAGCCTCTAGGATGGACTGCTGGAGATTTGGTTGAGGTTGGCTGATGAGAAAGACGAAAATGAGAAATTTTTTCCTGGGTTGTGCTAGCGATGAATTTCTCCTGGAATTACGCTTTCAAATCCATTAGGATGGACTACGAGACATTTGGCAGAGATCGCTTCGTGAGAAAGAGGAAAACTAGATTCCTGAACTACGCTAGTGAGAAAAATCTCATGGAATCATGCTTGAAAAGTGATTAGAATGCTCTGCTAATATTTTGGTAGAGATCTATTGGTGAGAAAAACAACAAATGTGAAAATCCTTCCTGAGCTGGACTAGTGACAAATTTCTCAAGGAATCGTTGTTTAAACGCCACTAGGATGCACTACTGCTCAGTTGGTAGAGATCGGTTCGAGAGAAAAGGAAACGAGCGAGAGTCATTCCTGATCTGTGTTAGGGACAAATTTCACAAGGCATCACGCTTCAAAAGACATTAGTATTGTCTGCTTGTCTTTTGGAAGAGATGGATTTGTGAGAATACTGAAAATGAGAAATACGTTGCTGATCTATGCTAGGGAGAAATTTCTCGAGGCATCTTCGTTTCAAAGCCACTAAGATGGACTGCTGGAGATGTGGTTGAGGTTGGCTGGTGAGAAAGACGAAAATCAGAAATTTATTCCTGAGTTGTGCTAGTGAGAAATTTCTCAAGGAGTCTTTGTTAAAATGCCACTAGGATGCACTACTGGTCAGTTGGTAGACATGGGTTCGTGAGAGAAGGAACCATGTGAGATTCATTCCTGATCTGTGCTGGGACAAATTTCACAAGGCGTCACGCTTGTATTGTCTGCTTGTCTTTTGGAAGAGATGGGTTTGGGGGACTACTGAAAATGAGAACTACATTGCTAAGCTGATCTAGGGACAAATTTGTAAAGGAATCTTCGTGTAAAAGCGACTAAGATGGACTGCTGGAGGTTTGGTTGAGATTGGCTGGAGAGAAAGACAAAAATGAGAAATTTATTCCTGATTTGTGCTAGTGATGAATTTCTCTTGGAATCCCGTTGAAAAGCCATTAGGATGGACTACGGGATATTTGGCGGAGATCTGTTCGTGAGAAAGATGAAAATGACAAATAAATTCCTGAACTGGGCTAGTGGCAAATTATATGAAAATGCTTCCTGAGCTGCGCTAGTGACAAATTTCTCCAGGAACGCCACTAAGATGCACTACTGCTCAGTTGGGAGAGAGGAACCCAAGGGTTTGTGAGAATAGTGAAAATGAGACCTCCATTGCTGATCTGAGCTAGGGAAAAATTTCTCAAGGAATCCTTTTTTTGAAAACCATTAGGATGCTCTGCTAGTGATTTGAAAGAGATCAGTTCCTGCGCAAAATGGAAAAAGCGAATTATATTCCTGATCTGTGAGAGTGAGAAATTTCTCATGGAATCATGCTTCAAAAGACATTAGGATGCTCTGCTAATGGTTTGGGAGAGATCCGTTAGTAAGAAATACAAAAAAGATGAACATGCTTCCTGAGCTGCGCTAATGACACCTTTCTCAAGGAATCTTTGTTTAAACGCCACTAGGATGCACTTCTGGTCAGCTGGTAGGGATCGGTTCGTGAGACAAGGATACATGAGAGATTCATTCCTGATCTGTGTAGGGACAAATTTCACAAGGCGTCATGCTTGAAAAGACGTTAGTATTGTCTGCTTACGGTTTGGAAGAGATGGGTTTGTGAGAATACTGAAAAAGAGAACTACATTGCTGAACTGTGCTAGTGAGAAATTTATCAAGGACTCTTTGTCTGAAACCCATGACAATACACTTCTAAAGGGTTGGTAGAGATCGGTTTTTGAGAAAGACGATAATGAGAAACAAATTCCTGATCAGTGCTAGGACAAATTTCTCATGGAATTGTGCTTCAGAAGCCACTAGGGGTCTCTGTTAGTGGTTTGAAAAGGATCTGTTCCTGGGAAATATGGAAAATGCCACTATAGTCCTGATCTGGTATGGAGAGACATTTCTCGTGGAATCATGCTTCAAAAGAGATTAGGATGCTCTGCTAATGGTTTGGGAGAGATCTATTGGTGACTAAAACCACAAATTTGAAAATCCTTCCTGAGCTGCGCTAGTGACACATTTCTCAGGGAATCTTTGTTTAAACGCCACTAGGATGCACTTCTGGTCAGCTGGTAGTCATCGGTTCGTGAGACAAGGAAACATGAGAGATTCATTCCTGATCTGTGTAGGGAGCAAGGCGTTATGCTTCCGAAGACATTAGTATTGTCTGCTTGTCTTTTGGACGGGATTGGTTTGTGAGAAGACTGAAAATGAGAAATACATTGCTGAACTGTGCTAGTGACAAATTTCTCAAGGACTCTTCGTTTAAGAGCCTCTAGGATGGACTGCTGGAGATTTGGTTGAGGTTGGCTGATGACAAAGACGAAAATGAGAAATTTTTTCCTGGGTTGTGCTAGCGATGAATTTCTCCTGGAATTACGCTTTCAAATCCATTAGGATGGACGACGAGACATTTGGCAGAGATCGCTTCGTGAGAAAGAGGAAAACTAGATTCCTGAACTATGCTAGTGAGAAAAATCTCATGGAATCATGCTTGAAAAGTGATTAGAATGCTCTGCTAATATTTTGGTAGAGATCTATTGGTGAGAAAAACAACAAATGTGAAAATCCTTCCTGAGCTGAACTAGTGACAAATTTCTCAAGGAATCGTTGTTTAAACGCCACTAGGATGCACTACTGCTCAGTTGGTAGAGATCGGTTCGAGAGAAAAGGAAACGAGCGAGAGTCATTCCTGATCTGTGTTAGGGACAAATTTCACAAGGCATCACGCTTCAAAAGACATTAGTATTGTCTGCTTGTCTTTTGGAAGAGATGGATTTGTGAGAATACTGAAAATGAGAAATACGTTGCTGATCTATGCTAGGGAGAAATTTCTCGAGGCATCTTCGTTTCAAAGCCACTAAGATGGACTGCTGGAGAATTGGTTGAGGTTGGCTGGTGAGAAAGACGAAAATCAGAAATTTATTCCTGAGTTGTGCTAGTGAGAAATTTCTCAAGGAGTCTTTGTTAAAATGCCACTAGGATGCACTACTGGTCAGTTGGTAGACATGGGTTCGTGAGAGAAGGAACCATGTGAGATTCATTCCTGATCTGTGCTGGGACAAATTTCACAAGGCGTCACGCTTGTATTGTCTGCTTGTCTTTTGGAAGAGATGGGTTTGGGGGACTACTGAAAATGAGAACTACATTGCTAAGCTGATCTAGGGACAAATTTGTAAAGGAATCTTCGTGTAAAAGCGACTAAGATGGACTGCTGGAGGTTTGGTTGAGATTGGCTGGAGAGAAAGACAAAATTGAGAAATTTATTCCTGATTTGTGCTAGTGATGAATTTCTCTTGGAATCCCGTTGAAAAGCCATTAGGATGGACTACGGGATATTTGGCGGAGATCTGTTCGTGAGAAAGATGAAAATGACAAATAAATTCCTGAACTGGGCTAGTGGCAAATTATATGAAAATGCTTCCTGAGCTGCGCTAGTGACAAATTTCTCCAGGAACGCCACTAAGATGCACTACTGCTCAGTTGGGAGAGAGGAACCCAAGGGTTTGTGAGAATAGTGAAAATGAGACCTCCATTGCTGATCTGAGCTAGGGGAAAATTTCTCAAGGAATCCTTTTTTTGAAAACCATTAGGATGCTCTGCTAGTGATTTGAAAGAGATCAGTTCCTGCGCAAAATGGAAAAAGCGAATTATATTCCTGATCTGTGAGAGTGAGAAATTTCTCATGGAATCATGCTTCAAAAGACATTAGGATGCTCTGCTAATGGTTTGGGAGAGATCCGTTAGTAAGAAATACAAAAAAGATGAACATGCTTCCTGAGCTGCGCTAATGACACCTTTCTCAAGGAATCTTTGTTTAAACGCCACTAGGATGCACTTCTGGTCAGCTGGTAGGGATCGGTTCGTGAGACAAGGATACATGAGAGATTCATTCCTGATCTGTGTAGGGACAAATTTCACAAGGCGTCATGCTTGAAAAGACGTTAGTATTGTCTGCTTACGGTTTGGAAGAGATGGGTTTGTGAGAATACTGAAAAAGAGAACTACATTGCTGAACTGTGCTAGTGAGAAATTTATCAAGGACTCTTTGTCTGAAACCCATGACAATACACTTCTAAAGGGTTGGTAGAGATCGGTTTTTGAGAAAGACGATAATGAGAAACAAATTCCTGATCAGTGCTAGGACAAATTTCTCATGGAATTGTGCTTCAGAAGCCACTAGGAGTCTCTGTTAGTGGTTTGAAAAGGATCTGTTCCTGGGAAATATGGAAAATGCCACTATAGTCCTGATCTGTTATGGAGAGACATTTCTCGTGGAATCATGCTTCAAAAGAGATTAGGATGCTCTGCTAATGGTTTGGGAGAGATCTATTGGTGACTAAAACCACAAATTTGAAACTCCTTCCTGAGCTGCGCTAGTGACACATTTCTCATGGAATCTTTGTTTAAACGCCACTAGGATGCACTTCTGGTCAGCTGGTAGTGATCGGTTCGTGAGACAAGGAAACATGAGAGATTCATTCCTGATCTGTGTAGGGAGCAAGGCGTTATGCTTCCGAAGACATTAGTATTGTCTGCTTGTCTTTTGGACGGGATTGGTTTGTGAGAAGACTGAAAATAAGAAATACATTGCTGAACTGTGCTAGTGACAAATTTCTCAAGGACTCTTCGTTTAAGAGCCTCTAGGATGGACTGCTGGAGATTTGGTTGAGGTTGGCTGATGAGAAAGACGAAAATGAGAAATTTTTTCCTGGGTTGTGCTAGCGATGAATTTCTCCTGGAATTACGCTTTCAAATCCATTAGGATGGACTACGAGACATTTGGCAGAGATCGCTTCGTGAGAAAGAGGAAAACTAGATTCCTGAACTACGCTAGTGAGAAAAATCTCATGGAATCATGCTTGAAAAGTGATTAGAATGCTCTGCTAATATTTTGGTAGAGATCTATTGGTGAGAAAAACAACAAATGTGAAAATCCTTCCTGAGCTGGACTAGTGACAAATTTCTCAAGGAATCGTTGTTTAAACGCCACTAGGATGCACTACTGCTCAGTTGGTAGAGATCGGTTCGAGAGAAAAGGAAACGAGCGAGAGTCATTCCTGATCTGTGTTAGGGACAAATTTCACAAGGCATCACGCTTCAAAAGACATTAGTATTGTCTGCTTGTCTTTTGGAAGAGATGGATTTGTGAGAATACTGAAAATGAGAAATACGTTGCTGATCTATGCTAGGGAGAAATTTCTCGAGGCATCTTCGTTTCAAAGCCACTAAGATGGACTGCTGGAGAATTGGTTGAGGTTGGCTGGTGAGAAAGACGAAAATCAGAAATTTATTCCTGAGTTGTGCTAGTGAGAAATTTCTCAAGGAGTCTTTGTTAAAATGCCACTAGGATGCACTACTGGTCAGTTGGTAGACATGGGTTCGTGAGAGAAGGAACCATGTGAGATTCATTCCTGATCTGTGCTGGGACAAATTTCACAAGGCGTCACGCTTGTATTGTCTGCTTGTCTTTTGGAAGAGATGGGTTTGGGGGACTACTGAAAATGAGAACTACATTGCTAAGCTGATCTAGGGACAAATTTGTAAAGGAATCTTCGTGTAAAAGCGACTAAGATGGACTGCTGGAGGTTTGGTTGAGATTGGCTGGAGAGAAAGACAAAAATGAGAAATTTATTCCTGATTTGTGCTAGTGATGAATTTCTCTTGGAATCCCGTTGAAAAGCCATTAGGATGGACTACGGGATATTTGGCGGAGATCTGTTCGTGAGAAAGATGAAAATGACAAATAAATTCCTGAACTGGGCTAGTGGCAAATTATATGAAAATGCTTCCTGAGCTGCGCTAGTGACAAATTTCTCCAGGAACGCCACTAAGATGCACTACTGCTCAGTTGGGAGAGAGGAACCCAAGGGTTTGTGAGAATAGTGAAAATGAGACCTCCATTGCTGATCTGAGCTAGGGAAAAATTTCTCAAGGAATCCTTTTTTTGAAAACCATTAGGATGCTCTGCTAGTGATTTGAAAGAGATCAGTTCCTGCGCAAAATGGAAAAAGCGAATTATATTCCTGATCTGTGAGAGTGAGAAATTTCTCATGGAATCATGCTTCAAAAGACATTAGGATGCTCTGCTAATGGTTTGGGAGAGATCCGTTAGTAAGAAATACAAAAAAGATGAACATGCTTCCTGAGCTGCGCTAATGACACCTTTCTCAAGGAATCTTTGTTTAAACGCCACTAGGATGCACTTCTGGTCAGCTGGTAGGGATCGGTTCGTGAGACAAGGATACATGAGAGATTCATTCCTGATCTGTGTAGGGACAAATTTCACAAGGCGTCATGCTTGAAAAGACGTTAGTATTGTCTGCTTACGGTTTGGAAGAGATGGGTTTGTGAGAATACTGAAAAAGAGAACTACATTGCTGAACTGTGCTAGTGAGAAATTTATCAAGGACTCTTTGTCTGAAACCCATGACAATACACTTCTAAAGGGTTGGTAGAGATCGGTTTTTGAGAAAGACGATAATGAGAAACAAATTCCTGATCAGTGCTAGGACAAATTTCTCATGGAATTGTGCTTCAGAAGCCACTAGGAGTCTCTGTTAGTGGTTTGAAAAGGATCTGTTCCTGGGAAATATGGAAAATGCCACTATAGTCCTGATCTGGTATGGAGAGACATTTCTCGTGGAATCATGCTTCAAAAGAGATTAGGATGCTCTGCTAATGGTTTGGGAGAGATCTATTGGTGACTAAAACCACAAATTTGGAAATCCTTCCTGAGCTGCGCTAGTGACACATTTCTCAGGGAATCTTTGTTTAAACGCCACTAGGATGCACTTCTGGTCAGCTGGTAGTCATCGGTTCGTGAGACAAGGAAACATGAGAGATTCATTCCTGATCTGTGTAGGGAGCAAGGCGTTATGCTTCCGAAGACATTAGTATTGTCTGCTTGTCTTTTGGACGGGATTGGTTTGTGAGAAGACTGAAAATAAGAAATACATTGCTGAACTGTGCTAGTGACAAATTTCTCAAGGACTCTTCGTTTAAGAGCCTCTAGGATGGACTGCTGGAGATTTGGTTGAGGTTGGCTGATGAGAAAGACGAAAATGAGAAATTTTTTCCTGGGTTGTGCTAGCGATGAATTTCTCCTGGAATTACGCTTTCAAATCCATTAGGATGGACTACGAGACATTTGGCAGAGATCGCTTCGTGAGAAAGAGGAAAACTAGATTCCTGAACTACGCTAGTGAGAAAAATCTCATGGAATCATGCTTGAAAAGTGATTAGAATGCTCTGCTAATATTTTGGTAGAGATCTATTGGTGAGAAAAACAACAAATGTGAAAATCCTTCCTGAGCTGGACTAGTGACAAATTTCTCAAGGAATCGTTGTTTAAACGCCACTAGGATGCACTACTGCTCAGTTGGTAGAGATCGGTTCGAGAGAAAAGGAAACGAGCGAGAGTCATTCCTGATCTGTGTTAGGGACAAATTTCACAAGGCATCACGCTTCAAAAGACATTAGTATTGTCTGCTTGTCTTTTGGAAGAGATGGATTTGTGAGAATACTGAAAATGAGAAATACGTTGCTGATCTATGCTAGGGAGAAATTTCTCGAGGCATCTTCGTTTCAAAGCCACTAAGATGGACTGCTGGAGAATTGGTTGAGGTTGGCTGGTGAGAAAGACGAAAATCAGAAATTTATTCCTGAGTTGTGCTAGTGAGAAATTTCTCAAGGAGTCTTTGTTAAAATGCCACTAGGATGCACTACTGGTCAGTTGGTAGACATGGGTTCGTGAGAGAAGGAACCATGTGAGATTCATTCCTGATCTGTGCTGGGACAAATTTCACAAGGCGTCACGCTTGTATTGTCTGCTTGTCTTTTGGAAGAGATGGGTTTGGGGGACTACTGAAAATGAGAAGTACATTGCTAAGCTGATCTAGGGACAAATTTGTAAAGGAATCTTCGTGTAAAAGCGACTAAGATGGACTGCTGGAGGTTTGGTTGAGATTGGCTGGAGAGAAAGACAAAATTGAGAAATTTATTCCTGATTTGTGCTAGTGATGAATTTCTCTTGGAATCCCGTTGAAAAGCCATTAGGATGGACTACGGGATATTTGGCGGAGATCTGTTCGTGAGAAAGATGAAAATGACAAATAAATTCCTGAACTGGGCTAGTGGCAAATTATATGAAAATGCTTCCTGAGCTGCGCTAGTGACAAATTTCTCCAGGAACGCCACTAAGATGCACTACTGCTCAGTTGGGAGAGAGGAACCCAAGGGTTTGTGAGAATAGTGAAAATGAGACCTCCATTGCTGATCTGAGCTAGGGAAAAATTTCTCAAGGAATCCTTTTTTTGAAAACCATTAGGATGCTCTGCTAGTGATTTGAAAGAGATCAGTTCCTGCGCAAAATGGAAAAAGCGAATTATATTCCTGATCTGTGAGAGTGAGAAATTTCTCATGGAATCATGCTTCAAAAGACATTAGGATGCTCTGCTAATGGTTTGGGAGAGATCCGTTAGTAAGAAATACAAAAAAGATGAACATGCTTCCTGAGCTGCGCTAATGACACCTTTCTCAAGGAATCTTTGTTTAAACGCCACTAGGATGCACTTCTGGTCAGCTGGTAGGGATCGGTTCGTGAGACAAGGATACATGAGAGATTCATTCCTGATCTGTGTAGGGACAAATTTCACAAGGCGTCATGCTTGAAAAGACGTTAGTATTGTCTGCTTACGGTTTGGAAGAGATGGGTTTGTGAGAATACTGAAAAAGAGAACTACATTGCTGAACTGTGCTAGTGAGAAATTTATCAAGGACTCTTTGTCTGAAACCCATGACAATACACTTCTAAAGGGTTGGTAGAGATCGGTTTTTGAGAAAGACGATAATGAGAAACAAATTCCTGATCAGTGCTAGGACAAATTTCTCATGGAATTGTGCTTCAGAAGCCACTAGGGGTCTCTGTTAGTGGTTTGAAAAGGATCTGTTCCTGGGAAATATGGAAAATGCCACTATAGTCCTGATCTGGTATGGAGAGACATTTCTCGTGGAATCATGCTTCAAAAGAGATTAGGATGCTCTGCTAATGGTTTGGGAGAGATCTATTGGTGACTAAAACCACAAATTTGAAAATCCTTCCTGAGCTGCGCTAGTGACACATTTCTCAGGGAATCTTTGTTTAAACGCCACTAGGATGCACTTCTGGTCAGCTGGTAGTCATCGGTTCGTGAGACAAGGAAACATGAGAGATTCATTCCTGATCTGTGTAGGGAGCAAGGCGTTATGCTTCCGAAGACATTAGTATTGTCTGCTTGTCTTTTGGACGGGATTGGTTTGTGAGAAGACTGAAAATGAGAAATACATTGCTGAACTGTGCTAGTGACAAATTTCTCAAGGACTCTTCGTTTAAGAGCCTCTAGGATGGACTGCTGGAGATTTGGTTGAGGTTTGCTGATGAGAAAGACGAAAATGAGAAATTTTTTCCTGGGTTGTGCTAGCGATGAATTTCTCCTGGAATTACGCTTTCAAATCCATTAGGATGGACGACGAGACATTTGGCAGAGATCGCTTCGTGAGAAAGAGGAAAACTAGATTCCTGAACTATGCTAGTGAGAAAAATCTCATGGAATCATGCTTGAAAAGTGATTAGAATGCTCTGCTAATATTTTGGTAGAGATCTATTGGTGAGAAAAACAACAAATGTGAAAATCCTTCCTGAGCTGGACTAGTGACAAATTTCTCAAGGAATCGTTGTTTAAACGCCACTAGGATGCACTACTGCTCAGTTGGTAGAGATCGGTTCGAGAGAAAAGGAAACGAGCGAGAGTCATTCCTGATCTGTGTTAGGGACAAATTTCACAAGGCATCACGCTTCAAAAGACATTAGTATTGTCTGCTTGTCTTTTGGAAGAGATGGATTTGTGAGAATACTGAAAATGAGAAATACGTTGCTGATCTATGCTAGGGAGAAATTTCTCGAGGCATCTTCGTTTCAAAGCCACTAAGATGGATTGCTGGAGAATTGGTTGAGGTTGGCTGGTGAGAAAGACGAAAATCAGAAATTTATTCCTGAGTTGTGCTAGTGAGAAATTTCTCAAGGAGTCTTTGTTAAAATGCCACTAGGATGCACTACTGGTCAGTTGGTAGACATGGGTTCGTGAGAGAAGGAACCATGTGAGATTCATTCCTGATCTGTGCTGGGACAAATTTCACAAGGCGTCACGCTTGTATTGTCTTTTGGAAGAGATGGGTTTGGGGGACTACTGAAAATGAGAAGTACATTGCTAAGCTGATCTAGGGACAAATTTGTAAAGGAATCTTCGTGTAAAAGCGACTAAGATGGACTGCTGGAGGTTTGGTTGAGATTGGCTGGAGAGAAAGACAAAATTGAGAAATTTATTCCTGATTTGTGCTAGTGATGAATTTCTCTTGGAATCCCGTTGAAAAGCTATTAGGATGGACTACGGGATAGTTGGCGGAGATCTGTTCGTGAGAAAGATGAAAATGACAAATAAATTCCTGAACTGGGCTAGTGGCAAATTATATGAAAATGCTTCCTGAGCTGCGCTAGTGACAAATTTCTCCAGGAACGCCACTAAGATGCACTACTGCTCAGTTGGGAGAGAGGAACCCAAGGGTTTGTGAGAATAGTGAAAATGAGACCTCCATTGCTGATCTGAGCTAGGGAAAAATTTCTCAAGGAATCCTTTTTTTGAAAACCATTAGGATGCTCTGCTAGTGATTTGAAAGAGATCAGTTCCTGCGCAAAATGGAAAAAGCGAATTATATTCCTGATCTGTGAGAGTGAGAAATTTCTCATGGAATCATGCTTCAAAAGACATTAGGATGCTCTGCTAATGGTTTGGGAGAGATCCGTTAGTAAGAAATACAAAAAAGATGAACATGCTTCCTGAGCTGCGCTAATGACACCTTTCTCAAGGAATCTTTGTTTAAACGCCACTAGGATGCACTTCTGGTCAGCTGGTAGGGATCGGTTCGTGAGACAAGGATACATGAGAGATTCATTCCTGATCTGTGTAGGGACAAATTTCACAAGGACTCTTCGTTTAAGAGCCTCTAGGATGGACTGCTGGAGATTTGGTTGAGGTTGGCTGATGAGAAAGACGAAAATGAGAAATTTTTTCCTGGGTTGTGCTAGCGATGAATTTCTCCTGGAATTACGCTTTCAAATCCATTAGGATGGAGTACGAGACATTTGGCAGAGATCGCTTCGTGAGAAAGAGGAAAACTAGATTCCTGAACTACGCTAGTGAGAAAAATCTCATGGAATCATGCTTGAAAAGTGATTAGAATGCTCTGCTAATATTTTGGTAGAGATCTATTGGTGAGAAAAACAACAAATGTGAAAATCCTTCCTGAGCTGGACTAGTGACAAATTTCTCAAGGAATCGTTGTTTAAACGCCACTAGGATGCACTACTGCTCAGTTGGTAGAGATCGGTTCGAGAGAAAAGGAAACGAGCGAGAGTCATTCCTGATCTGTGTTAGGGACAAATTTCACAAGGCATCACGCTTCAAAAGACATTAGTATTGTCTGCTTGTCTTTTGGAAGAGATGGATTTGTGAGAATACTGAAAATGAGAAATACGTTGCTGATCTATGCTAGGGAGAAATTTCTCGAGGCATCTTCGTTTCAAAGCCACTAAGATGGACTGCTGGAGAATTGGTTGAGGTTGGCTGGTGAGAAAGACGAAAATCAGAAATTTATTCCTGAGTTGTGCTAGTGAGAAATTTCTCAAGGAGTCTTTGTTAAAATGCCACTAGGATGCACTACTGGTCAGTTGGTAGACATGGGTTCGTGAGAGAAGGAACCATGTGAGATTCATTCCTGATCTGTGCTGGGACAAATTTCACAAGGCGTCACGCTTGTATTGTCTGCTTGTCTTTTGGAAGAGATGGGTTTGGGGGACTACTGAAAATGAGAAGTACATTGCTAAGCTGATCTAGGGACAAATTTGTAAAGGAATCTTCGTGTAAAAGCGACTAAGATGGACTGCTGGAGGTTTGGTTGAGATTGGCTGGAGAGAAAGACAAAAATGAGAAATTTATTCCTGATTTGTGCTAGTGATGAATTTCTCTTGGAATCCCGTTGAAAAGCCATTAGGATGGACTACAGGATATTTGGCGGAGATCTGTTCGTGAGAAAGATGAAAATGACAAATAAATTCCTGAACTGGGCTAGTGGCAAATTATATGAAAATGCTTCCTGAGCTGCGCTAGTGACAAATTTCTCCAGGAACGCCACTAAGATGCACTACTGCTCAGTTGGGAGAGAGGAACCCAAGGGTTTGTGAGAATAGTGAAAATGAGACCTCCATTGCTGATCTGAGCTAGGGAAAAATTTCTCAAGGAATCCTTTTTTTGAAAACCATTAGGATGCTCTGCTAGTGATTTGAAAGAGATCAGTTCCTGCGCAAAATGGAAAAAAGCGAATTATATTCCTGATCTGTGAGAGTGAGAAATTTCTCATGGAATCATGCTTCAAAAGACATTAGGATGCTCTGCTAATGGTTTGGGAGAGATCCGTTAGTAAGAAATACAAAAAAGATGAACATGCTTCCTGAGCTGCGCTAATGACACCTTTCTCAAGGAATCTTTGTTTAAACGCCACTAGGATGCACTTCTGGTCAGCTGGTAGGGATCGGTTCGTGAGACAAGGATACATGAGAGATTCATTCCTGATCTGTGTAGGGACAAATTTCACAAGGCGTCATGCTTGAAAAGACGTTAGTATTGTCTGCTTACGGTTTGGAAGAGATGGGTTTGTGAGAATACTGAAAAAGAGAACTACATTGCTGAACTGTGCTAGTGAGAAATTTATCAAGGACTCTTTGTCTGAAAACCATGACAATACACTTCTAAAGGGTTGGTAGAGATCGGTTTTTGAGAAAGACGATAATGAGAAACAAATTCCTGATCAGTGCTAGGACAAATTTCTCATGGAATTGTGCTTCAGAAGCCACTAGGAGTCTCTGTTAGTGGTTTGAAAAGGATCTGTTCCTGGGAAATATGGAAAATGCCACTATAGTCCTGATCTGTTATGGAGAGACATTTCTCGTGGAATCATGCTTCAAAAGAGATTAGGATGCTCTGCTAATGGTTTGGGAGAGATCTATTGGTGACTAAAACCACAAATTTGAAAATCCTTCCTGAGCTGCGCTAGTGACACATTTCTCAGGGAATCTTTGTTTAAACGCCACTAGGATGCACTTCTGGTCAGCTGGTAGTGATCGGTTCGTGAGACAAGGAAACATGAGAGATTCAATCCTGATCTGTGTAGGGAGCAAGGCGTTATGCTTCCGAAGACATTAGTATTGTCTGCTTGTCTTTTGGACGGGATTGGTTTGTGAGAAGACTGAAAATGAGAAATACATTGCTGAAGTGTGCTAGTGACAAATTTCTCAAGGACTCTTCGTTTAAGAGCCTCTAGGATGGACTGCTGGAGATTTGGTTGAGGTTGGCTGATGACAAAGACGAAAATGAGAAATTTGTTCCTGGGTTGTGCTAGCGATGAATTTCTCCTGGAATTACGCTTTCAAATCCATTAGGATGGACGACGAGACATTTGGCAGAGATCGCTTCGTGAGAAAGAGGAAAACTAGATTCCTGAACTACGCTAGTGAGAAAAATCTCATGGAATCATGCTTGAAAAGTGATTAGAATGCTCTGCTAATATTTTGGTAGAGATCTATTGGTGAGAAAAACAACAAATGTGAAAATCCTTCCTGAGCTGAACTAGTGACAAATTTCTCAAGGAATCGTTGTTTAAATGCCACTAGGATGCACTACTGCTCAGTTGGTAGAGATCGGTTCGAGAGAAAAGGAAACGAGCGAGAGTCATTCCTGATCTGTGTTAGGGACAAATTTCACAAGGCATCACGCTTCAAAAGACATTAGTATTGTCTGCTTGTCTTTTGGAAGAGATGGATTTGTGAGAATACTGAAAATGAGAAATACGTTGCTGATCTATGCTAGGGAGAAATTTCTCGAGGCATCTTCGTTTCAAAGCCACTAAGATGGACTGCTGGAGAATTGGTTGAGGTTGGCTGGTGAGAAAGACGAAAATCAGAAATTTATTCCTGAGTTGTGCTAGTGAGAAATTTCTCAAGGAGTCTTTGTTAAAATGCCACTAGGATGCACTACTGGTCAGTTGGTAGACATGGGTTCGTGAGAGAAGGAACCATGTGAGATTCATTCCTGATCTGTGCTGGGACAAATTTCACAAGGCGTCACGCTTGTATTGTCTGCTTGTCTTTTGGAAGAGATGGGTTTGGGGGACTACTGAAAATGAGAACTACATTGCTAAGCTGATCTAGGGACAAATTTGTAAAGGAATCTTCGTGTAAAAGCGACTAAGATGGACTGCTGGAGGTTTGGTTGAGATTGGCTGGAGAGAAAGACAAAATTGAGAAATTTATTCCTGATTTGTGCTAGTGATGAATTTCTCTTGGAATCCCGTTGAAAAGCCATTAGGATGGACTACGGGATATTTGGCGGAGATCTGTTCGTGAGAAAGATGAAAATGACAAATAAATTCCTGAACTGGGCTAGTGGCAAATTATATGAAAATGCTTCCTGAGCTGCGCTAGTGACAAATTTCTCCAGGAACGCCACTAAGATGCACTACTGCTCAGTTGGGAGAGAGGAACCCAAGGGTTTGTGAGAATAGTGAAAATGAGACCTCCATTGCTGATCTGAGCTAGGGGAAAATTTCTCAAGGAATCCTTTTTTTGAAAACCATTAGGATGCTCTGCTAGTGATTTGAAAGAGATCAGTTCCTGCGCAAAATGGAAAAAGCGAATTATATTCCTGATCTGTGAGAGTGAGAAATTTCTCATGGAATCATGCTTCAAAAGACATTAGGATGCTCTGCTAATGGTTTGGGAGAGATCCGTTAGTAAGAAATACAAAAAAGATGAACATGCTTCCTGAGCTGCGCTAATGACACCTTTCTCAAGGAATCTTTGTTTAAACGCCACTAGGATGCACTTCTGGTCAGCTGGTAGGGATCGGTTCGTGAGACAAGGATACATGAGAGATTCATTCCTGATCTGTGTAGGGACAAATTTCACAAGGCGTCATGCTTGAAAAGACGTTAGTATTGTCTGCTTACGGTTTGGAAGAGATGGGTTTGTGAGAATACTGAAAAAGAGAACTACATTGCTGAACTGTGCTAGTGAGAAATTTATCAAGGACTCTTTGTCTGAAACCCATGACAATACACTTCTAAAGGGTTGGTAGAGATCGGTTTTTGAGAAAGACGATAATGAGAAACAAATTCCTGATCAGTGCTAGGACAAATTTCTCATGGAATTGTGCTTCAGAAGCCACTAGGAGTCTCTGTTAGTGGTTTGAAAAGGATCTGTTCCTGGGAAATATGGAAAATGCCACTATAGTCCTGATCTGTTATGGAGAGACATTTCTCGTGGAATCATGCTTCAAAAGAGATTAGGATGCTCTGCTAATGGTTTGGGAGAGATCTATTGGTGACTAAAACCACAAATTTGAAACTCCTTCCTGAGCTGCGCTAGTGACACATTTCTCATGGAATCTTTGTTTAAACGCCACTAGGATGCACATCTGGTCAGCTGGTAGTGATCGGTTCGTGAGACAAGGAAACATGAGAGATTCATTCCTGATCTGTGTAGGGAGCAAGGCGTTATGCTTCCGAAGACATTAGTATTGTCTGCTTGTCTTTTGGACGGGATTGGTTTGTGAGAAGACTGAAAATAAGAAATACATTGCTGAACTGTGCTAGTGACAAATTTCTCAAGGACTCTTCGTTTAAGAGCCTCTAGGATGGACTGCTGGAGATTTGGTTGAGGTTGGCTGATGAGAAAGACGAAAATGAGAAATTTTTTCCTGGGTTGTGCTAGCGATGAATTTCTCCTGGAATTACGCTTTCAAATCCATTAGGATGGACTACGAGACATTTGGCAGAGATCGCTTCGTGAGAAAGAGGAAAACTAGATTCCTGAACTACGCTAGTGAGAAAAATCTCATGGAATCATGCTTGAAAAGTGATTAGAATGCTCTGCTAATATTTTGGTAGAGATCTATTGGTGAGAAAAACAACAAATGTGAAAATCCTTCCTGAGCTGGACTAGTGACAAATTTCTCAAGGAATCGTTGTTTAAACGCCACTAGGATGCACTACTGCTCAGTTGGTAGAGATCGGTTCGAGAGAAAAGGAAACGAGCGAGAGTCATTCCTGATCTGTGTTAGGGACAAATTTCACAAGGCATCACGCTTCAAAAGACATTAGTATTGTCTGCTTGTCTTTTGGAAGAGATGGATTTGTGAGAATACTGAAAATGAGAAATACGTTGCTGATCTATGCTAGGGAGAAATTTCTCGAGGCATCTTCGTTTCAAAGCCACTAAGATGGACTGCTGGAGAATTGGTTGAGGTTGGCTGGTGAGAAAGACGAAAATCAGAAATTTATTCCTGAGTTGTGCTAGTGAGAAATTTCTCAAGGAGTCTTTGTTAAAATGCCACTAGGATGCACTACTGGTCAGTTGGTAGACATGGGTTCGTGAGAGAAGGAACCATGTGAGATTCATTCCTGATCTGTGCTGGGACAAATTTCACAAGGCGTCACGCTTGTATTGTCTGCTTGTCTTTTGGAAGAGATGGGTTTGGGGGACTACTGAAAATGAGAAGTACATTGCTAAGCTGATCTAGGGACAAATTTGTAAAGGAATCTTCGTGTAAAAGCGACTAAGATGGACTGCTGGAGGTTTGGTTGAGATTGGCTGGAGAGAAAGACAAAAATGAGAAATTTATTCCTGATTTGTGCTAGTGATGAATTTCTCTTGGAATCCCGTTGAAAAGCCATTAGGATGGACTACGGGATATTTGGCGGAGATCTGTTCGTGAGAAAGATGAAAATGACAAATAAATTCCTGAACTGGGCTAGTGGCAAATTATATGAAAATGCTTCCTGAGCTGCGCTAGTGACAAATTTCTCCAGGAACGCCACTAAGATGCACTACTGCTCAGTTGGGAGAGAGGAACCCAAGGGTTTGTGAGAATAGTGAAAATGAGACCTCCATTGCTGATCTGAGCTAGGGAAAAATTTCTCAAGGAATCCTTTTTTTGAAAACCATTAGGATGCTCTGCTAGTGATTTGAAAGAGATCAGTTCCTGCGCAAAATGGAAAAAGCGAATTATATTCCTGATCTGTGAGAGTGAGAAATTTCTCATGGAATCATGCTTCAAAAGACATTAGGATGCTCTGCTAATGGTTTGGGAGAGATCCGTTAGTAAGAAATACAAAAAAGATGAACATGCTTCCTGAGCTGCGCTAATGACACCTTTCTCAAGGAATCTTTGTTTAAACGCCACTAGGATGCACTTCTGGTCAGCTGGTAGGGATCGGTTCGTGAGACAAGGATACATGAGAGATTCATTCCTGATCTGTGTAGGGACAAATTTCACAAGGCGTCATGCTTGAAAAGACGTTAGTATTGTCTGCTTACGGTTTGGAAGAGATGGGTTTGTGAGAATACTGAAAAAGAGAACTACATTGCTGAACTGTGCTAGTGAGAAATTTATCAAGGACTCTTTGTCTGAAACCCATGACAATACACTTCTAAAGGGTTGGTAGAGATCGGTTTTTGAGAAAGACGATAATGAGAAACAAATTCCTGATCAGTGCTAGGACAAATTTCTCATGGAATTGTGCTTCAGAAGCCACTAGGAGTCTCTGTTAGTGGTTTGAAAAGGATCTGTTCCTGGGAAATATGGAAAATGCCACTATAGTCCTGATCTGTTATGGAGAGACATTTCTCGTGGAATCATGCTTCAAAAGAGATTAGGATGCTCTGCTAATGGTTTGGGAGAGATCTATTGGTGACTAAAACCACAAATTTGAAAATCCTTCCTGAGCTGCGCTAGTGACACATTTCTCAGGGAATCTTTGTTTAAACGCCACTAGGATGCACTTCTGGTCAGCTGGTAGTGATCGGTTCGTGAGACAAGGAAACATGAGAGATTCATTCCTGATCTGTGTAGGGAGCAAGGCGCTATGCTTCCGAAGACATTAGTATTGTCTGCTTGTCTTTTGGACGGGATTGGTTTGTGAGAAGACTGAAAATAAGAAATACATTGCTGAACTGTGCTAGTGACAAATTTCTCAAGGACTCTTCGTTTAAGAGCCTCTAGGATGGACTGCTGGAGATTTGGTTGAGGTTGGCTGATGAGAAAGACGAAAATGAGAAATTTTTTCCTGGGTTGTGCTAGCGATGAATTTCTCCTGGAATTACGCTTTCAAATCCATTAGGATGGACTACGAGACATTTGGCAGAGATCGCTTCGTGAGAAAGAGGAAAACTAGATTCCTGAACTACGCTAGTGAGAAAAATCTCATGGAATCATGCTTGAAAAGTGATTAGAATGCTCTGCTAATATTTTGGTAGAGATCTATTGGTGAGAAAACCAACAAATGTGAAAATCCTTCCTGAGCTGGACTAGTGACAAATTTCTCAAGGAATCGTTGTTTAAACGCCACTAGGATGCACTACTGCTCAGTTGGTAGAGATCGGTTCGAGAGAAAAGGAAACGAGCGAGAGTCATTCCTGATCTGTGTTAGGGACAAATTTCACAAGGCATCACGCTTCAAAAGACATTAGTATTGTCTGCTTGTCTTTTGGAAGAGATGGATTTGTGAGAATACTGAAAATGAGAAATACGTTGCTGATCTATGCTAGGGAGAAATTTCTCGAGGCATCTTCGTTTCAAAGCCACTAAGATGGACTGCTGGAGAATTGGTTGAGGTTGGCTGGTGAGAAAGACGAAAATCAGAAATTTATTCCTGAGTTGTGCTAGTGAGAAATTTCTCAAGGAGTCTTTGTTAAAATGCCACTAGGATGCACTACTGGTCAGTTGGTAGACATGGGTTCGTGAGAGAAGGAACCATGTGAGATTCATTCCTGATCTGTGCTGGGACAAATTTCACAAGGCGTCACGCTTGTATTGTCTGCTTGTCTTTTGGAAGAGATGGGTTTGGGGGACTACTGAAAATGAGAAGTACATTGCTAAGCTGATCTAGGGACAAATTTGTAAAGGAATCTTCGTGTAAAAGCGACTAAGATGGACTGCTGGAGGTTTGGTTGAGATTGGCTGGAGTGAAAGACAAAAATGAGAAATTTATTCCTGATTTGTGCTAGTGATGAATTTCTCTTGGAATCCCGTTGAAAAGCCATTAGGATGGACTACGGGATATTTGGCGGAGATCTGTTCGTGAGAAAGATGAAAATGACAAATAAATTCCTGAACTGGGCTAGTGGCAAATTATATGAAAATGCTTCCTGAGCTGCGCTAGTGACAAATTTCTCCAGGAACGCCACTAAGATGCACTACTGCTCAGTTGGGAGAGAGGAACCCAAGGGTTTGTGAGAATAGTGAAAATGAGACCTCCATTGCTGATCTGAGCGAGGGAAAAATTTCTCAAGGAATCCTTTTTTTGAAAACCATTAGGATGCTCTGCTAGTGATTTGAAAGAGATCAGTTCCTGCGCAAAATGGAAAAAGCGAATTATATTCCTGATCTGTGAGAGTGAGAAATTTCTCATGGAATCATGCTTCAAAAGACATTAGGATGCTCTGCTAATGGTTTGGGAGAGATCCGTTAGTAAGAAATACAAAAAAGATGAACATGCTTCCTGAGCTGCGCTAATGACACCTTTCTCAAGGAATCTTTGTTTAAACGCCACTAGGATGCACTTCTGGTCAGCTGGTAGGGATCGGTTCGTGAGACAAGGATACATGAGAGATTCATTCCTGATCTGTGTAGGGACAAATTTCACAAGGCGTCATGCTTGAAAAGACGTTAGTATTGTCTGCTTACGGTTTGGAAGAGATGGGTTTGTGAGAATACTGAAAAAGAGAACTACATTGCTGAACTGTGCTAGTGAGAAATTTATCAAGGACTCTTTGTCTGAAACCCATGACAATACACTTCTAAAGGGTTGGTAGAGATCGGTTTTTGAGAAAGACGATAATGAGAAACAAATTCCTGATCAGTGCTAGGACAAATTTCTCATGGAATTGTGCTTCAGCAGCCACTAGTGGTTTGAAAAGGATCTGTTCCTGGGAAATATGGAAAATGCCACTATAGTCCTGATCTGTTATGGAGAGATAGTTCTCGTGGAATCATGCTTCAAAAGAGATTAGGATGCTCTGCTAATGGTTTGGGAGAGATCTATTGGTGACTAAAACCACAAATTTGAAAATCCTTCCTGAGCTGCGCTAGTGACACATTTCTCAGGGAATCTTTGTTTAAACGCCACTAGGATGCACTTCTGGTCAGCTGGTAGTGATCGGTTCGTGAGACAAGGAAACATGAGAGATTCATTCCTGATCTGTGTAGGGAGCAAGGCGTTATGCTTCCGAAGACATTAGTATTGTCTGCTTGTCTTTTGGACGGGATTGGTTTGTGAGAAGACTGAAAATAAGAAATACATTGCTGAACTGTGCTAGTGACAAATTTCTCAAGGACTCTTCGTTTAAGAGCCTCTAGGATGGACTGCTGGAGATTTGGTTGAGGTTGGCTGATGAGAAAGACGAAAATGAGAAATTTTTTCCTGGGTTGTGCTAGCGATGAATTTCTCCTGGAATTACGCTTTCAAATCCATTAGGATGGACTACGAGACATTTGGCAGAGATCGCTTCGTGAGAAAGAGGAAAACTAGATTCCTGAACTACGCTAGTGAGAAAAATCTCATGGAATCATGCTTGAAAAGTGATTAGAATGCTCTGCTAATATTTTGGTAGAGATCTATTGGTGAGAAAAACAACAAATGTGAAAATCCTTCCTGAACTGGACTAGTGACAAATTTCTCAAGGAATCGTTGTTTAAACGCCACTAGGATGCACTACTGCTCAGTTGGTAGAGATCGGTTCGAGAGAAAAGGAAACGAGCGAGAGTCATTCCTGATCTGTGTTAGGGACAAATTTCACAAGGCATCACGCTTCAAAAGACATTAGTATTGTCTGCTTGTCTTTTGGAAGAGATGGATTTGTGAGAATACTGAAAATGAGAAATACGTTGCTGATCTATGCTAGGGAGAAATTTCTCGAGGCATCTTCGTTTCAAAGCCACTAAGATGGACTGCTGGAGATGTGGTTGAGGTTGGCTGGTGAGAAAGACGAAAATCAGAAATTTATTCCTGAGTTGTGCTAGTGAGAAATTTCTCAAGGAGTCTTTGTTAAAATGCCACTAGGATGCACTACTGGTCAGTTGGTAGACATGGGTTCGTGAGAGAAGGAACCATGTGAGATTCATTCCTGATCTGTGCTGGGACAAATTTCACAAGGCGTCACGCTTGTATTGTCTGCTTGTCTTTTGGAAGAGATGGGTTTGGGGGACTACTGAAAATGAGAACTACATTGCTAAGCTGATCTAGGGACAAATTTGTAAAGGAATCTTCGTGTAAAAGCGACTAAGATGGACTGCTGGAGGTTTGGTTGAGATTGGCTGGAGAGAAAGACAAAAATGAGAAATTTATTCCTGATTTGTGCTAGTGATGAATTTCTCTTGGAATCCCGTTGAAAAGCCATTAGGATGGACTACGGGATATTTGGCGGAGATCTGTTCGTGAGAAAGATGAAAATGACAAATAAATTCCTGAACTGGGCTAGTGGCAAATTATATGAAAATGCTTCCTGAGCTGCGCTAGTGACAAATTTCTCCAGGAACGCCACTAAGATGCACTACTGCTCAGTTGGGAGAGAGGAACCCAAGGGTTTGTGAGAATAGTGAAAATGAGACCTCCATTGCTGATCTGAGCTAGGGAAAAATTTCTCAAGGAATCCTTTTTTTGAAAACCATTAGGATGCTCTGCTAGTGATTTGAAAGAGATCAGTTCCTGCGCAAAATGGAAAAAGCGAATTATATTCCTGATCTGTGAGAGTGAGAAATTTCTCATGGAATCATGCTTCAAAAGACATTAGGATGCTCTGCTAATGGTTTGGGAGAGATCCGTTAGTAAGAAATACAAAAAAGATGAACATGCTTCCTGAGCTGCGCTAATGACACCTTTCTCAAGGAATCTTTGTTTAAACGCCACTAGGATGCACTTCTGGTCAGCTGGTAGGGATCGGTTCGTGAGACAAGGATACATGAGAGATTCATTCCTGATCTGTGTAGGGACAAATTTCACAAGGCGTCATGCTTGAAAAGACGTTAGTATTGTCTGCTTACGGTTTGGAAGAGATGGGTTTGTGAGAATACTGAAAAAGAGAACTACATTGCTGAACTGTGCTAGTGAGAAATTTATCAAGGACTCTTTGTCTGAAACCCATGACAATACACTTCTAAAGGGTTGGTAGAGATCGGTTTTTGAGAAAGACGATAATGAGAAACAAATTCCTGATCAGTGCTAGGACAAATTTCTCATGGAATTGTGCTTCAGAAGCCACTAGGAGTCTCTGTTAGTGGTTTGAAAAGGATCTGTTCCTGGGAAATATGGAAAATGCCACTATAGTCCTGATCTGGTATGGAGAGACATTTCTCGTGGAATCATGCTTCAAAAGAGATTAGGATGCTCTGCTAATGGTTTGGGAGAGATCTATTGGTGACTAAAACCACAAATTTGGAAATCCTTCCTGAGCTGCGCTAGTGACACATTTCTCAGGGAATCTTTGTTTAAACGCCACTAGGATGCACTTCTGGTCAGCTGGTAGTCATCGGTTCGTGAGACAAGGAAACATGAGAGATTCATTCCTGATCTGTGTAGGGAGCAAGGCGTTATGCTTCCGAAGACATTAGTATTGTCTGCTTGTCTTTTGGACGGGATTGGTTTGTGAGAAGACTGAAAATAAGAAATACATTGCTGAACTGTGCTAGTGACAAATTTCTCAAGGACTCTTCGTTTAAGAGCCTCTAGGATGGACTGCTGGAGATTTGGTTGAGGTTGGCTGATGAGAAAGACGAAAATGAGAAATTTTTTCCTGGGTTGTGCTAGCGATGAATTTCTCCTGGAATTACGCTTTCAAATCCATTAGGATGGACTACGAGACATTTGGCAGAGATCGCTTCGTGAGAAAGAGGAAAACTAGATTCCTGAACTACGCTAGTGAGAAAAATCTCATGGAATCATGCTTGAAAAGTGATTAGAATGCTCTGCTAATATTTTGGTAGAGATCTATTGGTGAGAAAAACAACAAATGTGAAAATCCTTCCTGAGCTGGACTAGTGACAAATTTCTCAAGGAATCGTTGTTTAAACGCCACTAGGATGCACTACTGCTCAGTTGGTAGAGATCGGTTCGAGAGAAAAGGAAACGAGCGAGAGTCATTCCTGATCTGTGTTAGGGACAAATTTCACAAGGCATCACGCTTCAAAAGACATTAGTATTGTCTGCTTGTCTTTTGGAAGAGATGGATTTGTGAGAATACTGAAAATGAGAAATACGTTGCTGATCTATGCTAGGGAGAAATTTCTCGAGGCATCTTCGTTTCAAAGCCACTAAGATGGACTGCTGGAGAATTGGTTGAGGTTGGCTGGTGAGAAAGACGAAAATCAGAAATTTATTCCTGAGTTGTGCTAGTGAGAAATTTCTCAAGGAGTCTTTGTTAAAATGCCACTAGGATGCACTACTGGTCAGTTGGTAGACATGGGTTCGTGAGAGAAGGAACCATGTGAGATTCATTCCTGATCTGTGCTGGGACAAATTTCACAAGGCGTCACGCTTGTATTGTCTGCTTGTCTTTTGGAAGAGATGGGTTTGGGGGACTACTGAAAATGAGAAGTACATTGCTAAGCTGATCTAGGGACAAATTTGTAAAGGAATCTTCGTGTAAAAGCGACTAAGATGGACTGCTGGAGGTTTGGTTGAGATTGGCTGGAGAGAAAGACAAAATTGAGAAATTTATTCCTGATTTGTGCTAGTGATGAATTTCTCTTGGAATCCCGTTGAAAAGCCATTAGGATGGACTACGGGATATTTGGCGGAGATCTGTTCGTGAGAAAGATGAAAATGACAAATAAATTCCTGAACTGGGCTAGTGGCAAATTATATGAAAATGCTTCCTGAGCTGCGCTAGTGACAAATTTCTCCAGGAACGCCACTAAGATGCACTACTGCTCAGTTGGGAGAGAGGAACCCAAGGGTTTGTGAGAATAGTGAAAATGAGACCTCCATTGCTGATCTGAGCTAGGGAAAAATTTCTCAAGGAATCCTTTTTTTGAAAACCATTAGGATGCTCTGCTAGTGATTTGAAAGAGATCAGTTCCTGCGCAAAATGGAAAAAGCGAATTATATTCCTGATCTGTGAGAGTGAGAAATTTCTCATGGAATCATGCTTCAAAAGACATTAGGATGCTCTCCTAATGGTTTGGGAGAGATCCGTTAGTAAGAAATACAAAAAAGATGAACATGCTTCCTGAGCTGCGCTAATGACACCTTTCTCAAGGAATCTTTGTTTAAACGCCACTAGGATGCACTTCTGGTCAGCTGGTAGGGATCGGTTCGTGAGACAAGGATACATGAGAGATTCATTCCTGATCTGTGTAGGGACAAATTTCACAAGGCGTCATGCTTGAAAAGACGTTAGTATTGTCTGCTTACGGTTTGGAAGAGATGGGTTTGTGAGAATACTGAAAAAGAGAACTACATTGCTGAACTGTGCTAGTGAGAAATTTATCAAGGACTCTTTGTCTGAAACCCATGACAATACACTTCTAAAGGGTTGGTAGAGATCGGTTTTTGAGAAAGACGATAATGAGAAACAAATTCCTGATCAGTGCTAGGACAAATTTCTCATGGAATTGTGCTTCAGAAGCCACTAGGGGTCTCTGTTAGTGGTTTGAAAAGGATCTGTTCCTGGGAAATATGGAAAATGCCACTATAGTCCTGATCTGGTATGGAGAGACATTTCTCGTGGAATCATGCTTCAAAAGAGATTAGGATGCTCTGCTAATGGTTTGGGAGAGATCTATTGGTGACTAAAACCACAAATTTGAAAATCCTTCCTGAGCTGCGCTAGTGACACATTTCTCAGGGAATCTTTGTTTAAACGCCACTAGGATGCACTTCTGGTCAGCTGTTAGTCATCGGTTGGTGAGACAAGGAAACATGAGAGATTCATTCCTGATCTGTGTAGGGAGCAAGGCGTTATGCTTCCGAAGACATTAGTATTGTCTGCTTGTCTTTTGGACGGGATTGGTTTGTGAGAAGACTGAAAATGAGAAATACATTGCTGAACTGTGCTAGTGACAAATTTCTCAAGGACTCTTCGTTTAAGAGCCTCTAGGATGGACTGCTGGAGATTTGGTTGAGGTTTGCTGATGAGAAAGACGAAAATGAGAAATTTTTTCCTGGGTTGTGCTAGCGATGAATTTCTCCTGGAATTACGCTTTCAAATCCATTAGGATGGACGACGAGACATTTGGCAGAGATCGCTTCGTGAGAAAGAGGAAAACTAGATTCCTGAACTATGCTAGTGAGAAAAATCTCATGGAATCATGCTTGAAAAGTGATTAGAATGCTCTGCTAATATTTTGGTAGAGATCTATTGGTGAGAAAAACAACAAATGTGAAAATCCTTCCTGAGCTGGACTAGTGACAAATTTCTCAAGGAATCGTTGTTTAAACGCCACTAGGATGCACTACTGCTCAGTTGGTAGAGATCGGTTCGAGAGAAAAGGAAACGAGCGAGAGTCATTCCTGATCTGTGTTAGGGACAAATTTCACAAGGCATCACGCTTCAAAAGACATTAGTATTGTCTGCTTGTCTTTTGGAAGAGATGGATTTGTGAGAATACTGAAAATGAGAAATACGTTGCTGATCTATGCTAGGGAGAAATTTCTCGAGGCATCTTCGTTTCAAAGCCACTAAGATGGACTGCTGGAGAATTGGTTGAGGTTGGCTGGTGAGAAAGACGAAAATCAGAAATTTATTCCTGAGTTGTGCTAGTGAGAAATTTCTCAAGGAGTCTTTGTTAAAATGCCACTAGGATGCACTACTGGTCAGTTGGTAGACATGGGTTCGTGAGAGAAGGAACCATGTGAGATTCATTCCTGATCTGTGCTGGGACAAATTTCACAAGGCGTCACGCTTGTATTGTCTTTTGGAAGAGATGGGTTTGGGGGACTACTGAAAATGAGAAGTACATTGCTAAGCTGATCTAGGGACAAATTTGTAAAGGAATCTTCGTGTAAAAGCGACTAAGATGGACTGCTGGAGGTTTGGTTGAGATTGGCTGGAGAGAAAGACAAAATTGAGAAATTTATTCCTGATTTGTGCTAGTGATGAATTTCTCTTGGAATCCCGTTGAAAAGCCATTAGGATGGACTACGGGATAGTTGGCGGAGATCTGTTCGTGAGAAAGATGAAAATGACAAATAAATTCCTGAACTGGGCTAGTGGCAAATTATATGAAAATGCTTCCTGAGCTGCGCTAGTGACAAATTTCTCCAGGAACGCCACTAAGATGCACTACTGCTCAGTTGGGAGAGAGGAACCCAAGGGTTTGTGAGAATAGTGAAACTGAGACCTCCATTGCTGATCTGAGCTAGGGAAAAATTTCTCAAGGAATCCTTTTTTTGAAAACCATTAGGATGCTCTGCTAGTGATTTGAAAGAGATCAGTTCCTGCGCAAAATGGAAAAAGCGAATTATATTCCTGATCTGTGAGAGTGAGAAATTTCTCATGGAATCATGCTTCAAAAGACATTAGGATGCTCTGCTAATGGTTTGGGAGAGATCCGTTAGTAAGAAATACAAAAAAGATGAACATGCTTCCTGAGCTGCGCTAATGACACCTTTCTCAAGGAATCTTTGTTTAAACGCCACTAGGATGCACTTCTGGTCAGCTGGTAGGGATCGGTTCGTGAGACAAGGATACATGAGAGATTCATTCCTGATCTGTGTAGGGACAAATTTCACAAGGCGTCATGCTTGAAAAGACGTTAGTATTGTCTGCTTACGGTTTGGAAGAGATGGGTTTGTGAGAATACTGAAAAAGAGAACTACATTGCTGAACTGTGCTAGTGAGAAATTTATCAAGGACTCTTTGTCTGAAACCCATGACAATACACTTCTAAAGGGTTGGTAGAGATCAGTTTTTGAGAAAGACGATAATGAGAAACAAATTCCTGATCAGTGCTAGGACAAATTTCTCATGGAATTGTGCTTCAGAAGCCACTAGGAGTCTCTGTTAGTGGTTTGAAAAGGATCTGTTCCTGGGAAATATGGAAAATGCCACTATAGTCCTGATCTGTTATGGAGAGACATTTCTCGTGGAATCATGCTTCAAAAGAGATTAGGATGCTCTGCTAATGGTTTGGGAGAGATCTATTGGTGACTAAAACCACAAATTTGAAACTCCTTCCTGAGCTGCGCTAGTGACACATTTCTCATGGAATCTTTGTTTAAACGCCACTAGGATGCACTTCTGGTCAGCTGGTAGTGATCGGTTCATGAGACAAGGAAACATGAGAGATTCATTCCTGATCTGTGTAGGGAGCAAGGCGTTATGCTTCCGAAGACATTAGTATTGTCTGCTTGTCTTTTGGACGGGATTGGTTTGTGAGAAGACTGAAAATAAGAAATACATTGCTGAACTGTGCTAGTGACAAATTTCTCAAGGACTCTTCGTTTAAGAGCCTCTAGGATGGACTGCTGGAGATTTGGTTGAGGTTGGCTGATGAGAAAGACGAAAATGAGAAATTTTTTCCTGGGTTGTGCTAGCGATGAATTTCTCCTAGAATTACGCTTTCAAATCCATTAGGATGGACTACGAGACATTTGGCAGAGATCGCTTCGTGAGAAAGAGGAAAACTAGATTCCTGAACTACGCTAGTGAGAAAAATCTCATGGAATCATGCTTGAAAAGTGATTAGAATGCTCTGCTAATATTTTGGTAGAGATCTATTGGTGAGAAAAACAACAAATGTGAAAATCCTTCCTGAGCTGGACTAGTGACAAATTTCTCAAGGAATCGTTGTTTAAACGCCACTAGGATGCACTACTGCTCAGTTGGTAGAGATCGGTTCGAGAGAAAAGGAAACGAGCGAGAGTCATTCCTGATCTGTGTTAGGGACAAATTTCACAAGGCATCACGCTTCAAAAGACATTAGTATTGTCTGCTTGTCTTTTGGAAGAGATGGATTTGTGAGAATACTGAAAATGAGAAATACGTTGCTGATCTATGCTAGGGAGAAATTTCTCGAGGCATCTTCGTTTCAAAGCCACTAAGATGGACTGCTGGAGAATTGGTTGAGGTTGGCTGGTGAGAAAGACGAAAATCAGAAATTTATTCCTGAGTTGTGCTAGTGAGAAATTTCTCAAGGAGTCTTTGTTAAAATGCCACTAGGATGCACTACTGGTCAGTTGGTAGACATGGGTTCGTGAGAGAAGGAACCATGTGAGATTCATTCCTGATCTGTGCTGGGACAAATTTCACAAGGCGTCACGCTTGTATTGTCTGCTTGTCTTTTGGAAGAGATGGGTTTGGGGGACTACTGAAAATGAGAAGTACATTGCTAAGCTGATCTAGGGACAAATTTGTAAAGGAATCTTCGTGTAAAAGCGACTAAGATGGACTGCTGGAGGTTTGGTTGAGATTGGCTGGAGAGAAAGACAAAATTGAGAAATTTATTCCTGATTTGTGCTAGTGATGAATTTCTCTTGGAATCCCGTTGAAAAGCCATTAGGATGGACTACGGGATATTTGGCGGAGATCTGTTCGTGAGAAAGATGAAAATGACAAATAAATTCCTGAACTGGGCTAGTGGCAAATTATATGAAAATGCTTCCTGAGCTGCGCTAGTGACAAATTTCTCCAGGAACGCCACTAAGATGCACTACTGCTCAGTTGGGAGAGAGGAACCCAAGGGTTTGTGAGAATAGTGAAACTGAGACCTCCATTGCTGATCTGAGCTAGGGAAAAATTTCTCAAGGAATCCTTTTTTTGAAAACCATTAGGATGCTCTGCTAGTGATTTGAAAGAGATCAGTTCCTGCGCAAAATGGAAAAAGCGAATTATATTCCTGATCTGTGAGAGTGAGAAATTTCTCATGGAATCATGCTTCAAAAGACATTAGGATGCTCTGCTAATGGTTTGGGAGAGATCCGTTAGTAAGAAATACAAAAAAGATGAACATGCTTCCTGAGCTGCGCTAATGACACCTTTCTCAAGGAATCTTTGTTTAAACGCCACTAGGATGCACTTCTGGTCAGCTGGTAGGGATCGGTTCGTGAGACAAGGATACATGAGAGATTCATTCCTGATCTGTGTAGGGACAAATTTCACAAGGCGTCATGCTTGAAAAGACGTTAGTATTGTCTGCTTACGGTTTGGAAGAGATGGGTTTGTGAGAATACTGAAAAAGAGAACTACATTGCTGAACTGTGCTAGTGAGAAATTTATCAAGGACTCTTTGTCTGAAACCCATGACAATACACTTCTAAAGGGTTGGTAGAGATCAGTTTTTGAGAAAGACGATAATGAGAAACAAATTCCTGATCAGTGCTAGGACAAATTTCTCATGGAATTGTGCTTCAGAAGCCACTAGGAGTCTCTGTTAGTGGTTTGAAAAGGATCTGTTCCTGGGAAATATGGAAAATGCCACTATAGTCCTGATCTGTTATGGAGAGACATTTCTCGTGGAATCATGCTTCAAAAGAGATTAGGATGCTCTGCTAATGGTTTGGGAGAGATCTATTGGTGACTAAAACCACAAATTTGAAACTCCTTCCTGAGCTGCGCTAGTGACACATTTCTCATGGAATCTTTGTTTAAACGCCACTAGGATGCACTTCTGGTCAGCTGGTAGTGATCGGTTCATGAGACAAGGAAACATGAGAGATTCATTCCTGATCTGTGTAGGGAGCAAGGCGTTATGCTTCCGAAGACATTAGTATTGTCTGCTTGTCTTTTGGACGGGATTGGTTTGTGAGAAGACTGAAAATAAGAAATACATTGCTGAACTGTGCTAGTGACAAATTTCTCAAGGACTCTTCGTTTAAGAGCCTCTAGGATGGACTGCTGGAGATTTGGTTGAGGTTGGCTGATGAGAAAGACGAAAATGAGAAATTTTTTCCTGGGTTGTGCTAGCGATGAATTTCTCCTGGAATTACGCTTTCAAATCCATTAGGATGGACTACGAGACATTTGGCAGAGATCGCTTCGTGAGAAAGAGGAAAACTAGATTCCTGAACTACGCTAGTGAGAAAAATCTCATGGAATCATGCTTGAAAAGTGATTAGAATGCTCTGCTAATATTTTGGTAGAGATCTATTGGTGAGAAAAACAACAAATGTGAAAATCCTTCCTGAGCTGGACTAGTGACAAATTTCTCAAGGAATCGTTGTTTAAACGCCACTAGGATGCACTACTGCTCAGTTGGTAGAGATCGGTTCGAGAGAAAAGGAAACGAGCGAGAGTCATTCCTGATCTGTGTTAGGGACAAATTTCACAAGGCATCACGCTTCAAAAGACATTAGTATTGTCTGCTTGTCTTTTGGAAGAGATGGATTTGTGAGAATACTGAAAATGAGAAATACGTTGCTGATCTATGCTAGGGAGAAATTTCTCGAGGCATCTTCGTTTCAAAGCCACTAAGATGGACTGCTGGAGAATTGGTTGAGGTTGGCTGGTGAGAAAGACGAAAATCAGAAATTTATTCCTGAGTTGTGCTAGTGAGAAATTTCTCAAGGAGTCTTTGTTAAAATGCCACTAGGATGCACTACTGGTCAGTTGGTAGACATGGGTTCGTGAGAGAAGGAACCATGTGAGATTCATTCCTGATCTGTGCTGGGACAAATTTCACAAGGCGTCACGCTTGTATTGTCTGCTTGTCTTTTGGAAGAGATGGGTTTGGGGGACTACTGAAAATGAGAAGTACATTGCTAAGCTGATCTAGGGACAAATTTGTAAAGGAATCTTCGTGTAAAAGCGACTAAGATGGACTGCTGGAGGTTTGGTTGAGATTGGCTGGAGAGAAAGACAAAATTGAGAAATTTATTCCTGATTTGTGCTAGTGATGAATTTCTCTTGGAATCCCGTTGAAAAGCCATTAGGATGGACTACGGGATATTTGGCGGAGATCTGTTCGTGAGAAAGATGAAAATGACAAATAAATTCCTGAACTGGGCTAGTGGCAAATTATATGAAAATGCTTCCTGAGCTGCGCTAGTGACAAATTTCTCCAGGAACGCCACTAAGATGCACTACTGCTCAGTTGGGAGAGAGGAACCCAAGGGTTTGTGAGAATAGTGAAACTGAGACCTCCATTGCTGATCTGAGCTAGGGAAAAATTTCTCAAGGAATCCTTTTTTTGAAAACCATTAGGATGCTCTGCTAGTGATTTGAAAGAGATCAGTTCCTGCGCAAAATGGAAAAAGCGAATTATATTCCTGATCTGTGAGAGTGAGAAATTTCTCATGGAATCATGCTTCAAAAGACATTAGGATGCTCTGCTAATGGTTTGGGAGAGATCCGTTAGTAAGAAATACAAAAAAGATGAACATGCTTCCTGAGCTGCGCTAATGACACCTTTCTCAAGGAATCTTTGTTTAAACGCCACTAGGATGCACTTCTGGTCAGCTGGTAGGGATCGGTTCGTGAGACAAGGATACATGAGAGATTCATTCCTGATCTGTGTAGGGACAAATTTCACAAGGCGTCATGCTTGAAAAGACGTTAGTATTGTCTGCTTACGGTTTGGAAGAGATGGGTTTGTGAGAATACTGAAAAAGAGAACTACATTGCTGAACTGTGCTAGTGAGAAATTTATCAAGGACTCTTTGTCTGAAACCCATGACAATACACTTCTAAAGGGTTGGTAGAGATCAGTTTTTGAGAAAGACGATAATGAGAAACAAATTCCTGATCAGTGCTAGGACAAATTTCTCATGGAATTGTGCTTCAGAAGCCACTAGGAGTCTCTGTTAGTGGTTTGAAAAGGATCTGTTCCTGGGAAATATGGAAAATGCCACTATAGTCCTGATCTGTTATGGAGAGACATTTCTCGTGGAATCATGCTTCAAAAGAGATTAGGATGCTCTGCTAATGGTTTGGGAGAGATCTATTGGTGACTAAAACCACAAATTTGAAACTCCTTCCTGAGCTGCGCTAGTGACACATTTCTCAGGGAATCTTTGTTTAAACGCCACTAGGATGCACTTCTGGTCAGCTGGTAGTGATCGGTTCGTGAGACAAGGAAACATGAGAGATTTATTCCTGATCTGTGTAGGGAGCAAGGCGTTATGCTTCCGAAGACATTAGTATTGTCTGCTTGTCTTTTGGACGGGATTGGTTTGTGAGAAGACTGAAAATAAGAAATACATTGCTGAACTGTGCTAGTGACAAATTTCTCAAGGACTCTTCGTTTAAGAGCCTCTAGGATGGACTGCTGGAGATTTGGTTGAGGTTGGCTGATGAGAAAGACGAAAATGAGAAATTTTTTCCTGGGTTGTGCTAGCGATGAATTTCTCCTGGAATTACGCTTTCAAATCCATTAGGATGGACTACGAGACATTTGGCAGAGATCGCTTCGTGAGAAAGAGGAAAACTAGATTCCTGAACTACGCTAGTGAGAAAAATCTCATGGAATCATGCTTGAAAAGTGATTAGAATGCTCTGCTAATATTTTGGTAGAGATCTATTGGTGAGAAAAACAACAAATGTGAAAATCCTTCCTGAGCTGGACTAGTGACAAATTTCTCAAGGAATCGTTGTTTAAACGCCACTAGGATGCACTACTGCTCAGTTGGTAGAGATCGGTTCGAGAGAAAAGGAAACGAGCGAGAGTCATTCCTGATCTGTGTTAGGGACAAATTTCACAAGGCATCACGCTTCAAAAGACATTAGTATTGTCTGCTTGTCTTTTGGAAGAGATGGATTTGTGAGAATACTGAAAATGAGAAATACGTTGCTGATCTATGCTAGGGAGAAATTTCTCGAGGCATCTTCGTTTCAAAGCCACTAAGATGGACTGCTGGAGAATTGGTTGAGGTTGGCTGGTGAGAAAGACGAAAATCAGAAATTTATTCCTGAGTTGTGCTAGTGAGAAATTTCTCAAGGAGTCTTTGTTAAAATGCCACTAGGATGCACTACTGGTCAGTTGGTAGACATGGGTTCGTGAGAGAAGGAACCATGTGAGATTCATTCCTGATCTGTGCTGGGACAAATTTCACAAGGCGTCACGCTTGTATTGTCTGCTTGTCTTTTGGAAGAGATGGGTTTGGGGGACTACTGAAAATGAGAACTACATTGCTAAGCTGATCTAGGGACAAATTTGTAAAGGAATCTTCGTGTAAAAGCGACTAAGATGGACTGCTGGAGGTTTGGTTGAGATTGGCTGGAGAGAAAGACGAAAATCAGAAATTTATTCCTGAGTTGTGCTAGTGAGAAATTTCTCAAGGAGTCTTTGTTAAAATGCCACTAGGATGCACTACTGGTCAGTTGGTAGACATGGGTTCGTGAGAGAAGGAACCATGTGAGATTCATTCCTGATCTGTGCTGGGACAAATTTCACAAGGCGTCACGCTTGTATTGTCTGCTTGTCTTTTGGAAGAGATGGGTTTGGGGGACTACTGAAAATGAGAAGTACATTGCTAAGCTGATCTAGGGACAAATTTGTAAAGGAATCTTCGTGTAAAAGCGACTAAGATGGACTGCTGGAGGTTTGGTTGAGATTGGCTGGAGAGAAAGACAAAATTGAGAAATTTATTCCTGATTTGTGCTAGTGATGAATTTCTCTTGGAATCCCGTTGAAAAGCCATTAGGATGGACTACGGGATATTTGGCGGAGATCTGTTCGTGAGAAAGATGAAAATGACAAATAAATTCCTGAACTGGGCTAGTGGCAAATTATATGAAAATGCTTCCTGAGCTGCGCTAGTGACAAATTTCTCCAGGAACGCCACTAAGATGCACTACTGCTCAGTTGGGAGAGAGGAACCCAAGGGTTTGTGAGAATAGTGAAACTGAGACCTCCATTGCTGATCTGAGCTAGGGAAAAATTTCTCAAGGAATCCTTTTTTTGAAAACCATTAGGATGCTCTGCTAGTGATTTGAAAGAGATCAGTTCCTGCGCAAAATGGAAAAAGCGAATTATATTCCTGATCTGTGAGAGTGAGAAATTTCTCATGGAATCATGCTTCAAAAGACATTAGGATGCTCTGCTAATGGTTTGGGAGAGATCCGTTAGTAAGAAATACAAAAAAGATGAACATGCTTCCTGAGCTGCGCTAATGACACCTTTCTCAAGGAATCTTTGTTTAAACGCCACTAGGATGCACTTCTGGTCAGCTGGTAGGGATCGGTTCGTGAGACAAGGATACATGAGAGATTCATTCCTGATCTGTGTAGGGACAAATTTCACAAGGCGTCATGCTTGAAAAGACGTTAGTATTGTCTGCTTACGGTTTGGAAGAGATGGGTTTGTGAGAATACTGAAAAAGAGAACTACATTGCTGAACTGTGCTAGTGAGAAATTTATCAAGGACTCTTTGTCTGAAACCCATGACAATACACTTCTAAAGGGTTGGTAGAGATCAGTTTTTGAGAAAGACGATAATGAGAAACAAATTCCTGATCAGTGCTAGGACAAATTTCTCATGGAATTGTGCTTCAGAAGCCACTAGGAGTCTCTGTTAGTGGTTTGAAAAGGATCTGTTCCTGGGAAATATGGAAAATGCCACTATAGTCCTGATCTGTTATGGAGAGACATTTCTCGTGGAATCATGCTTCAAAAGAGATTAGGATGCTCTGCTAATGGTTTGGGAGAGATCTATTGGTGACTAAAACCACAAATTTGAAACTCCTTCCTGAGCTGCGCTAGTGACACATTTCTCAGGGAATCTTTGTTTAAACGCCACTAGGATGCACTTCTGGTCAGCTGGTAGTGATCGGTTCGTGAGACAAGGAAACATGAGAGATTTATTCCTGATCTGTGTAGGGAGCAAGGCGTTATGCTTCCGAAGACATTAGTATTGTCTGCTTGTCTTTTGGACGGGATTGGTTTGTGAGAAGACTGAAAATAAGAAATACATTGCTGAACTGTGCTAGTGACAAATTTCTCAAGGACTCTTCGTTTAAGAGCCTCTAGGATGGACTGCTGGAGATTTGGTTGAGGTTGGCTGATGAGAAAGACGAAAATGAGAAATTTTTTCCTGGGTTGTGCTAGCGATGAATTTCTCCTGGAATTACGCTTTCAAATCCATTAGGATGGACGACGAGACATTTGGCAGAGATCGCTTCGTGAGAAAGAGGAAAACTAGATTCCTGAACTACGCTAGTGAGAAAAATCTCATGGAATCATGCTTGAAAAGTGATTAGAATGCTCTGCTAATATTTTGGTAGAGATCTATTGGTGAGAAAAACAACAAATGTGAAAATCCTTCCTGAGCTGGACTAGTGACAAATTTCTCAAGGAATCGTTGTTTAAACGCCACTAGGATGCACTACTGCTCAGTTGGTAGAGATCGGTTCGAGAGAAAAGGAAACGAGCGAGAGTCATTCCTGATCTGTGTTAGGGACAAATTTCACAAGGCATCACGCTTCAAAAGACATTAGTATTGTCTGCTTGTCTTTTGGAAGAGATGGATTTGTGAGAATACTGAAAATGAGAAATACGTTGCTGATCTATGCTAGGGAGAAATTTCTCGAGGCATCTTCGTTTCAAAGCCACTAAGATGGACTGCTGGAGAATTGGTTGAGGTTGGCTGGTGAGAAAGACGAAAATCAGAAATTTATTCCTGAGTTGTGCTAGTGAGAAATTTCTCAAGGAGTCTTTGTTAAAATGCCACTAGGATGCACTACTGGTCAGTTGGTAGACATGGGTTCGTGAGAGAAGGAACCATGTGAGATTCATTCCTGATCTGTGCTGGGACAAATTTCACAAGGCGTCACGCTTGTATTGTCTGCTTGTCTTTTGGAAGAGATGGGTTTGGGGGACTACTGAAAATGAGAACTACATTGCTAAGCTGATCTAGGGACAAATTTGTAAAGGAATCTTCGTGTAAAAGCGACTAAGATGGACTGCTGGAGGTTTGGTTGAGATTGGCTGGAGAGAAAGACGAAAATCAGAAATTTATTCCTGAGTTGTGCTAGTGAGAAATTTCTCAAGGAGTCTTTGTTAAAATGCCACTAGGATGCACTACTGGTCAGTTGGTAGACATGGGTTCGTGAGAGAAGGAACCATGTGAGATTCATTCCTGATCTGTGCTGGGACAAATTTCACAAGGCGTCACGCTTGTATTGTCTGCTTGTCTTTTGGAAGAGATGGGTTTGGGGGACTACTGAAAATGAGAAGTACATTGCTAAGCTGATCTAGGGACAAATTTGTAAAGGAATCTTCGTGTAAAAGCGACTAAGATGGACTGCTGGAGGTTTGGTTGAGATTGGCTGGAGAGAAAGACAAAAATGAGAAATTTATTCCTGATTTGTGCTAGTGATGAATTTCTCTTGGAATCCCGTTGAAAAGCCATTAGGATGGACTACGGGATATTTGGCGGAGATCTGTTCGTGAGAAAGATGAAAATGACAAATAAATTCCTGAACTGGGCTAGTGGCAAATTATATGAAAATGCTTCCTGAACTGTGCTAGTGACAAATTTCTCAAGGACTCTTCGTTTAAGAGCCTCTAGGATGGACTGCTGGAGATTTGGTTGACGTTGGCTGATGAGAAAGACGAAAATGAGAAATTTTTTCCTGGGTTGTGCTAGCGATGAATTTCTCCTGGAATTACGCTTTCAAATCCATTAGGATGGACTACGAGACATTTGGCAGAGATCGCTTCGTGAGAAAGAGGAAAACTAGATTCCTGAACTACGCTAGTGAGAAAAATCTCATGGAATCATGCTTGAAAAGTGATTAGAATGCTCTGCTAATATTTTGGTAGAGATCTATTGGTGAGAAAAACAACAAATGTGAAAATCCTTCCTGAGCTGGACTAGTGACAAATTTCTCAAGGAATCGTTGTTTAAACGCCACTAGGATGCACTACTGCTCAGTTTGTAGAGATCGGTTCGAGAGAAAAGGAAACGAGCGAGAGTCATTCCTGATCTGTGTTAGGGACAAATTTCACAAGGCATCACGCTTCAAATGACATTAGTATTGTCTGCTTGTCTTTTGGAAGAGATGGATTTATGAGAATACTGAAAATGAGAAATACGTTGCTGATCTATGCTAGGGAGAAATTTCTCGAGGCATCTTCGTTTCAAAGCCACTAAGATGGACTGCTGGAGAATTGGTTGAGGTTGGCTGGTGAGAAAGACGAAAATCAGAAATTTATTCCTGAGTTGTGCTAGTGAGAAATTTCTCAAGGAGTCTTTGTTAAAATGCCACTAGGATGCACTACTGGTCAGTTGGTACACATGGGTTCGTGAGAGAAGGAACCATGTGCGATTCATTCCTGATCTGTGCTGGGACAAATTTCACAAGGCGTCACGCTTGTATTGTCTGCTTGTCTTTTGGAAGAGATGGGTTTGGGGGACTACTGAAAATGAGAACTACATTGCTAAGCTGATCTAGGGACAAATTTGTAAAGGAATCTTCGTGTAAAAGCGACTAAGATGGACTGCTGGAGGTTTGGTTGAGATTGGCTGGAGAGAAAGACAAAAATGAGAAATTTATTCCTGATTTGTGCTAGTGATGAATTTCTCTTGGAATCCCGTTGAAAAGCCATTAGGATGGACTACGGGATATTTGGCGGAGATCTGTTCGTGAGAAAGATGAAAATGACAAATAAATTCCTGAACTGGGCTAGTGGCAAATTATATGAAAATGCTTCCTGAGCTGCGCTAGTGACAAATTTCTCCAGGAACGCCACTAAGATGCACTACTGCTCAGTTGGGAGAGAGGAACCCAAGGGTTTGTGAGAATAGTGAAACTGAGACCTCCATTGCTGATCTGAGCTAGGGAAAAATTTCTCAAGTAATCCTTTTTTTGAAAACCATTAGGATGCTCTGCTAGTGATTTGAAAGAGATCAGTTCCAGCGCAAAATGGAAAAAGCGAATTATATTCCTGATCTGTGAGAGTGAGAAATTTCTCATGGAATCATGCTTCAAAAGACATTAGGATGCTCTGCTAATGGTTTGGGAGAGATCCGTTAGTAAGAAATACAAAAAAGATGAACATGCTTCCTGAGCTGCGCTAATGACACCTTTCTCAAGGAATCTTTGTTTAAACGCCACTAGGATGCACTTCTGGTCAGCTGGTAGGGATCGGTTCATGAGACAAGGATACATGAGAGATTCATTCCTGATCTGTGTAGGGACAAATTTTACAAGGCGTCATGCTTGAAAAGACATTAGTATTGTCTGCTTACTGTTTGGAAGAGATGGGTTTGTGAGAATACTGAAAAAGAGAACTACATTGCTGAACTGTGCTAGTGAGAAATTTATCAAGGACTCTTTGTCTGAAACCCATGACAATACACTTCTAAAGGGTTGGTAGAGATCGGTTTTTGAGAAAGACGATAATGAGAAACAAATTCCTGATCAGTGCTAGGACAAATTTCTCATGGAATTGTGCTTCAGAAGCCACTAGGAGTCTCTGTTAGTGGTTTGAAAAGGATCTGTTCCTGGGAAATATGGAAAATGCCACTATAGTCCTGATCTGTTATGGAGAGACATTTCTCGTGGAATCAAGCTTCAAAAGAGATTAGGATGCTCTGCTAATGGTTTGGGAGAGATCTATTGGTGACTAAAACCACAAATTTGAAAATCCTTCCTGAGCTGCGCTAGTGACACATTTCTCAGGGAATCTTTGTTTAAACGCCACTAGGATGCACTTCTGGTCAGCTGGTAGTGATCGGTTCGTGAGACAAGGAAACATGAGAGATTCATTCCTGATCTGTGTAGGGAGCAAGGCGTTATGCTTCCGAAGACATTAGTATTGTCTGCTTGTCTTTTGGACGGGATTGGTTTGTGAGAAGACTGAAATAAAGAAATACATTGCTGAACTGTGCTAGTGACAAATTTCTCAAGGACTCTTCGTTTAAGAGCCTCTAGGATGGACTGCTGGAGATTTGGTTGAGGTTGGCTGATGAGAAAGATGAAAATGACAAATAAATTCCTGAACTGGGCTAGTGGCAAATTATATGAAAATGCTTCCTGAGCTGCGCTAGTGACAAATTTCTCCAGGAACGCCACTAAGATGCACTACTGCTCAGTTGGGAGAGAGGAACCCAAGGGTTTGTGAGAATAGTGAAACTGAGACCTCCATTGCTGATCTGAGCTAGGGAAAAATTTCTCAAGGAATCCTTTTTTTGAAAACCATTAGGATGCTCTGCTAGTGATTTGAAAGAGATCAGTTCCTGCGCAAAATGGAAAAAGCGAATTATATTCCTGATCTGTGAGAGTGAGAAATTTCTCATGGAATCATGCTTCAAAAGACATTAGGATGCTCTGCTAATGGTTTGGGAGAGATCCGTTAGTAAGAAATACAAAAAAGATGAACATGCTTCCTGAGCTGCGCTAATGACACCTTTCTCAAGGAATCTTTGTTTAAACGCCACTAGGATGCACTTCTGGTCAGCTGGTAGGGATCGGTTCGTGAGACAAGGATACATGAGAGATTCATTCCTGATCTGTGTAGGGACAAATTTCACAAGGCGTCATGCTTGAAAAGACGTTAGTATTGTCTGCTTACGGTTTGGAAGAGATGGGTTTGTGAGAATACTGAAAAAGAGAACTACATTCCTGAACTGTGCTAGTGAGAAATTTATCAAGGACTCTTTGTCTGAAACCCATGACAATACACTTCTAAAGGGTTGGTAGAGATCGGTTTTTGAGAAAGACGATAATGAGAAACAAATTCCTGATCAGTGCTAGGACAAATTTCTCATGGAATTGTGCTTCAGAAGCCACTAGGAGTCTCTGTTAGTGGTTTGAAAAGGATCTGTTCCTGGGAAATATGGAAAATGCCACTATAGTCCTGATCTGTTATGGAGAGACATTTCTCGTGGAATCAAGCTTCAAAAGAGATTAGGATGCTCTGCTAATGGTTTGGGAGAGATCTATTGGTGACTAAAACCACAAATTTGAAAATCCTTCCTGAGCTGCGCTAGTGACACATTTCTCAGGGAATCTTTGTTTAAACGCCACTAGGATGCACTTCTGGTCAGCTGGTAGTGATCGGTTCGTGAGACAAGGAAACATGAGAGATTCATTCCTGATCTGTGTAGGGAGCAAGGCGTTATGCTTCCGAAGACATTAGTATTGTCTGCTTGTCTTTTGGACGGGATTGGTTTGTGAGAAGACTGAAATAAAGAAATACATTGCTGAACTGTGCTAGTGACAAATTTCTCAAGGACTCTTCGTTTAAGAGCCTCTAGGATGGACTGCTGGAGATTTGGTTGAGGTTGGCTGATGAGAAAGACGAAAATGAGAAATTTTTTCCTGGGTTGTGCTAGCGATGAATTTCTCCTGGAATTACGCTTTTAAATCCATTAGGGTGGACTACGAGACATTTGGCAGAGATCGCTTCGTGAGAAAGAGGAAAACTAGATTCCTGAACTACGCTAGTGAGAAAAATCTCATGGAATCATGCTTGAAAAGTGATTAGAATGCTCTGCTAATATTTTGGTAGAGATCTATTGGTGAGAAAAACAACAAATGTGAAAATCCTTCCTGAGCTGGACTAGTGACAAATTTCTCAAGGAATCGTTGTTTAAACGCCACTAGGATGCACTACTGCTCAGTTGGTAGAGATCGGTTCGAGAGAAAAGGAAACGAGCGAGAGTCATTCCTGATCTGTGTTAGGGACAAATTTCACAAGGCATCACGCTTCAAAAGACATTAGTATTGTCTGCTTGTCTTTTGGAAGAGATGGATTTGTGAGAATACTGAAAATGAGAAATACGTTGCTGATCTATGCTAGGGAGAAATTTCTCGAGGCATCTTCGTTTCAAAGCCACTAAGATGGACTGCTGGAGAATTGGTTGAGGTTGGCTGGTGAGAAAGACGAAAATCAGAAATTTATTCCTGAGTTGTGCTAGTGAGAAATTTCTCAAGGAGTCTTTGTTAAAATGCCACTAGGATGCACTACTTGTCAGTTGGTAGACATGGGTTCGTGAGAGAAGGAAACATGTGATTCATTCCTGATCTGTGCTGCGACAAATTTCACAAGGCGTCACGCTTGTATTGTCTGCTTGTCTTTTGGAAGAGATGGGTTTGGGGGACTACTGAAAATGAGAACTACATTGCTAAGCTGATCTAGGGACAAATTTGTAAAGGAATCTTCGTGTAAAAGCGACTAAGATGGACTGCTGGAGGTTTGGTTGAGATTGGCTGGAGAGAAAGACAAAAATGAGAAATTTATTCCTGATTTGTGCTAGTGATGAATTTCTCTTGGAATCCCGTTGAAAAGCCATTAGGATGGACTACGGGATATTTGGCGGAGATCTGTTCGTGAGAAAGATGAAAATGACAAATAAATTCCTGAACTGGGCTAGTGGCAAATTATATGAAAATGCTTCCTGAGCTGCGCTAGTGACAAATTTCTCCAGGAACGCCACTAAGATGCACTACTGCTCAGTTGGGAGAGAGGAACCCAAGGGTTTGTGAGAATAGTGAAAATGAGACCTCCATTGCTGATCTGAGCTAGGGGAAAATTTCTCAAGGAATCCTTTTTTTGAAAACCATTAGGATGCTCTGCTAGTGATTTGAAAGAGATAAGTTCCTGCGCAAAATGGAAAAAGCGAATTATATTCCTGATCTGTGAGAGTGAGAAATTTCTCATGGAATCATGCTTCAAAAGACATTAGGATGCTCTGCTAATGGTTTGGGAGAGATCCGTTAGTAAGAAATACAAAAAAGATGAACATGCTTCCTGAGCTGCGCTAATGACACCTTTCTCAAGGAATCGTTGTTTAAACGCCACTAGGATGCACTACTGCTCAGTTGGTAGAGATCGGTTCGAGAGAAAAGGAAACGAGCGAGAGTCATTCCTGATCTGTGTTAGGGACAAATTTCACAAGGCATCACGCTTCAAAAGACATTAGTATTGTCTGCTTGTCTTTTGGAAGAGATGGATTTGTGAGAATACTGAAAATGAGAAATACGTTGCTGATCTATGCTAGGGAGAAATTTCTCGAGGCATCTTCGTTTCAAAGCCACTAAGATGGACTGCTGGAGAATTGGTTGAGGTTGGCTGGTGAGAAAGACGAAAATCAGAAATTTATTCCTGAGTTGTGCTAGTGAGAAATTTCTCAAGGAGTCTTTGTTAAAATGCCACTAGGATGCACTACTGGTCAGTTGGTACACATGGGTTCGTGAGAGAAGGAACCATGTGAGATTCATTCCTGATCTGTGCTGGGACAAATTTCACAAGGCGTCACGCTTGTATTGTCTGCTTGTCTTTTGGAAGAGATGGGTTTGGGGGACTACTGAAAATGAGAAGTACATTGCTAAGCTGATCTAGGGACAAATTTGTAAAGGAATCTTCGTGTAAAAGCGACTAAGATGGACTGCTGGAGGTTTGGTTGAGATTGGCTGGAGAGAAAGACAAAATTGAGAAATTTATTCCTGATTTGTGCTAGTGATGAATTTCTCTTGGAATCCCGTTGAAAAGCCATTAGGATGGACTACGGGATATTTGGCGGAGATCTGTTCGTGAGAAAGATGAAAATGACAAATAAATTCCTGAACTGGGCTAGTGGCAAATTATATGAAAATGCTTCCTGAGCTGCGCTAGTGACAAATTTCTCCAGGAACGCCACTAAGATGCACTACTGCTCAGTTGGGAGAGAGGAACCCAAGGGTTTGTGAGAATAGTGAAACTGAGACCTCCATTGCTGATCTGAGCTAGGGAAAAATTTCTCAAGGAATCCTTTTTTTGAAAACCATTAGGATGCTCTGCTAGTGATTTGAAAGAGATCAGTTCCTGCGCAAAATGGAAAAAGCGAATTATATTCCTGATCTGTGAGAGTGAGAAATTTCTCATGGAATCATGCTTCAAAAGACATTAGGATGCTCTGCTAATGGTTTGGGAGAGATCCGTTAGTAAGAAATACAAAAAAGATGAACATGCTTCCTGAGCTGCGCTAATGACACCTTTCTCAAGGAATCTTTGTTTAAACGCCACTAGGATGCACTTCTGGTCAGCTGGTAGGGATCGGTTCGTGAGACAAGGATACATGAGAGATTCATTCCTGATCTGTGTAGGGACAAATTTCACAAGGCGTCATGCTTGAAAAGACGTTAGTATTGTCTGCTTACGGTTTGGAAGAGATGGGTTTGTGAGAATACTGAAAAAGAGAACTACATTGCTGAACTGTGCTAGTGAGAAATTTATCAAGGACTCTTTGTCTGAAACCCATGACAATACACTTCTAAAGGGTTGGTAGAGATCAGTTTTTGAGAAAGACGATAATGAGAAACAAATTCCTGATCAGTGCTAGGACAAATTTCTCATGGAATTGTGCTTCAGAAGCCACTAGGAGTCTCTGTTAGTGGTTTGAAAAGGATCTGTTCCTGGGAAATATGGAAAATGCCACTATAGTCCTGATCTGTTATGGAGAGACATTTCTCGTGGAATCATGCTTCAAAAGAGATTAGGATGCTCTGCTAATGGTTTGGGAGAGATCTATTGGTGACTAAAACCACAAATTTGAAACTCCTTCCTGAGCTGCGCTAGTGACACATTTCTCATGGAATCTTTGTTTAAACGCCACTAGGATGCACTTCTGGTCAGCTGGTAGTGATCGGTTCATGAGACAAGGAAACATGAGAGATTCATTCCTGATCTGTGTAGGGAGCAAGGCGTTATGCTTCCGAAGACATTAGTATTGTCTGCTTGTCTTTTGGACGGGATTGGTTTGTGAGAAGACTGAAAATAAGAAATACATTGCTGAACTGTGCTAGTGACAAATTTCTCAAGGACTCTTCGTTTAAGAGCCTCTAGGATGGACTGCTGGAGATTTGGTTGAGGTTGGCTGATGAGAAAGACGAAAATGAGAAATTTTTTCCTGGGTTGTGCTAGCGATGAATTTCTCCTGGAATTACGCTTTCAAATCCATTAGGATGGACTACGAGACATTTGGCAGAGATCGCTTCGTGAGAAAGAGGAAAACTAGATTCCTGAACTACGCTAGTGAGAAAAATCTCATGGAATCATGCTTGAAAAGTGATTAGAATGCTCTGCTAATATTTTGGTAGAGATCTATTGGTGAGAAAAACAACAAATGTGAAAATCCTTCCTGAGCTGGACTAGTGACAAATTTCTCAAGGAATCGTTGTTTAAACGCCACTAGGATGCACTACTGCTCAGTTGGTAGAGATCGGTTCGAGAGAAAAGGAAACGAGCGAGAGTCATTCCTGATCTGTGTTAGGGACAAATTTCACAAGGCATCACGCTTCAAAAGACATTAGTATTGTCTGCTTGTCTTTTGGAAGAGATGGATTTGTGAGAATACTGAAAATGAGAAATACGTTGCTGATCTATGCTAGGGAGAAATTTCTCGAGGCATCTTCGTTTCAAAGCCACTAAGATGGACTGCTGGAGAATTGGTTGAGGTTGGCTGGTGAGAAAGACGAAAATCAGAAATTTATTCCTGAGTTGTGCTAGTGAGAAATTTCTCAAGGAGTCTTTGTTAAAATGCCACTAGGATGCACTACTGGTCAGTTGGTAGACATGGGTTCGTGAGAGAAGGAACCATGTGAGATTCATTCCTGATCTGTGCTGGGACAAATTTCACAAGGCGTCACGCTTGTATTGTCTGCTTGTCTTTTGGAAGAGATGGGTTTGGGGGACTACTGAAAATGAGAACTACATTGCTAAGCTGATCTAGGGACAAATTTGTAAAGGAATCTTCGTGTAAAAGCGACTAAGATGGACTGCTGGAGGTTTGGTTGAGATTGGCTGGAGAGAAAGACAAAATTGAGAAATTTATTCCTGATTTGTGCTAGTGATGAATTTCTCTTGGAATCCCGTTGAAAAGCCATTAGGATGGACTACGGGATATTTGGCGGAGATCTGTTCGTGAGAAAGATGAAAATGACAAATAAATTCCTGAACTGGGCTAGTGGCAAATTATATGAAAATGCTTCCTGAGCTGCGCTAGTGACAAATTTCTCCAGGAACGCCACTAAGATGCACTACTGCTCAGTTGGGAGAGAGGAACCCAAGGGTTTGTGAGAATAGTGAAACTGAGACCTCCATTGCTGATCTGAGCTAGGGAAAAATTTCTCAAGGAATCCTTTTTTTGAAAACCATTAGGATGCTCTGCTAGTGATTTGAAAGAGATCAGTTCCTGCGCAAAATGGAAAAAGCGAATTATATTCCTGATCTGTGAGAGTGAGAAATTTCTCATGGAATCATGCTTCAAAAGACATTAGGATGCTCTGCTAATGGTTTGGGAGAGATCCGTTAGTAAGAAATACAAAAAAGATGAACATGCTTCCTGAGCTGCGCTAATGACACCTTTCTCAAGGAATCTTTGTTTAAACGCCACTAGGATGCACTTCTGGTCAGCTGGTAGGGATCGGTTCGTGAGACAAGGATACATGAGAGATTCATTCCTGATCTGTGTAGGGACAAATTTCACAAGGCGTCATGCTTGAAAAGACGTTAGTATTGTCTGCTTACGGTTTGGAAGAGATGGGTTTGTGAGAATACTGAAAAAGAGAACTACATTGCTGAACTGTGCTAGTGAGAAATTTATCAAGGACTCTTTGTCTGAAACCCATGACAATACACTTCTAAAGGGTTGGTAGAGATCAGTTTTTGAGAAAGACGATAATGAGAAACAAATTCCTGATCAGTGCTAGGACAAATTTCTCATGGAATTGTGCTTCAGAAGCCACTAGGAGTCTCTGTTAGTGGTTTGAAAAGGATCTGTTCCTGGGAAATATGGAAAATGCCACTATAGTCCTGATCTGGTATGGAGAGACATTTCTCGTGGAATCATGCTTCAAAAGAGATTAGGATGCTCTGCTAATGGTTTGGGAGAGATCTATTGGTGACTAAAACCACAAATTTGAAACTCCTTCCTGAGCTGCGCTAGTGACACATTTCTCAGGGAATCTTTGTTTAAACGCCACTAGGATGCACTTCTGGTCAGCTGGTAGTGATCGGTTCGTGAGACAAGGAAACATGAGAGATTCATTCCTGATCTGTGTAGGGAGCAAGGCGTTATGCTTCCGAAGACATTAGTATTGTCTGCTTGTCTTTTGGACGGGATTGGTTTGTGAGAAGACTGAAAATAAGAAATACATTGCTGAACTGTGCTAGTGACAAATTTCTCAAGGACTCTTCGTTTAAGAGCCTCTAGGATGGACTGCTGGAGATTTGGTTGAGGTTGGCTGATGAGAAAGACGAAAATGAGAAATTTTTTCCTGGGTTGTGCTAGCGATGAATTTCTCCTGGAATTACGCTTTCAAATCCATTAGGATGGACTACGAGACATTTGGCAGAGATCGCTTCGTGAGAAAGAGGAAAACTAGATTCCTGAACTACGCTAGTGAGAAAAATCTCATGGAATCATGCTTGAAAAGTGATTAGAATGCTCTGCTAATATTTTGGTAGAGATCTATTGGTGAGAAAAACAACAAATGTGAAAATCCTTCCTGAGCTGGACTAGTGACAAATTTCTCAAGGAATCGTTGTTTAAACGCCACTAGGATGCACTACTGCTCAGTTGGTAGAGATCGGTTCGAGAGAAAAGGAAACGAGCGAGAGTCATTCCTGATCTGTGTTAGGGACAAATTTCACAAGGCATCACGCTTCAAAAGACATTAGTATTGTCTGCTTGTCTTTTGGAAGAGATGGATTTGTGAGAATACTGAAAATGAGAAATACGTTGCTGATCTATGCTAGGGAGAAATTTCTCGAGGCATCTTCGTTTCAAAGCCACTAAGATGGACTGCTGGAGAATTGGTTGAGGTTGGCTGGTGAGAAAGACGAAAATCAGAAATTTATTCCTGAGTTGTGCTAGTGAGAAATTTCTCAAGGAGTCTTTGTTAAAATGCCACTAGGATGCACTACTGGTCAGTTGGTAGACATGGGTTCGTGAGAGAAGGAACCATGTGAGATTCATTCCTGATCTGTGCTGGGACAAATTTCACAAGGCGTCACGCTTGTATTGTCTGCTTGTCTTTTGGAAGAGATGGGTTTGGGGGACTACTGAAAATGAGAAGTACATTGCTAAGCTGATCTAGGGACAAATTTGTAAAGGAATCTTCGTGTAAAAGCGACTAAGATGGACTGCTGGAGGTTTGGTTGAGATTGGCTGGAGAGAAAGACAAAATTGAGAAATTTATTCCTGATTTGTGCTAGTGATGAATTTCTCTTGGAATCCCGTTGAAAAGCCATTAGGATGGACTACGGGATATTTGGCGGAGATCTGTTCGTGAGAAAGATGAAAATGACAAATAAATTCCTGAACTGGGCTAGTGGCAAATTATATGAAAATGCTTCCTGAGCTGCGCTAGTGACAAATTTCTCCAGGAACGCCACTAAGATGCACTACTGCTCAGTTGGGAGAGAGGAACCCAAGGGTTTGTGAGAATAGTGAAACTGAGACCTCCATTGCTGATCTGAGCTAGGGAAAAATTTCTCAAGGAATCCTTTTTTTGAAAACCATTAGGATGCTCTGCTAGTGATTTGAAAGAGATCAGTTCCTGCGCAAAATGGAAAAAGCGAATTATATTCCTGATCTGTGAGAGTGAGAAATTTCTCATGGAATCATGCTTCAAAAGACATTAGGATGCTCTGCTAATGGTTTGGGAGAGATCCGTTAGTAAGAAATACAAAAAAGATGAACATGCTTCCTGAGCTGCGCTAATGACACCTTTCTCAAGGAATCTTTGTTTAAACGCCACTAGGATGCACTTCTGGTCAGCTGGTAGGGATCGGTTCGTGAGACAAGGATACATGAGAGATTCATTCCTGATCTGTGTAGGGACAAATTTCACAAGGCGTCATGCTTGAAAAGACGTTAGTATTGTCTGCTTACGGTTTGGAAGAGATGGGTTTGTGAGAATACTGAAAAAGAGAACTACATTGCTGAACTGTGCTAGTGAGAAATTTATCAAGGACTCTTTGTCTGAAACCCATGACAATACACTTCTAAAGGGTTGGTAGAGATCAGTTTTTGAGAAAGACGATAATGAGAAACAAATTCCTGATCAGTGCTAGGACAAATTTCTCATGGAATTGTGCTTCAGAAGCCACTAGGAGTCTCTGTTAGTGGTTTGAAAAGGATCTGTTCCTGGGAAATATGGAAAATGCCACTATAGTCCTGATCTGGTATGGAGAGACATTTCTCGTGGAATCATGCTTCAAAAGAGATTAGGATGCTCTGCTAATGGTTTGGGAGAGATCTATTGGTGACTAAAACCACAAATTTGAAACTCCTTCCTGAGCTGCGCTAGTGACACATTTCTTAGGGAATCTTTGTTTAAACGCCACTAGGATGCACTTCTGGTCAGCTGGTAGTGATCGGTTCGTGAGACAAGGAAACATGAGAGATTTATTCCTGATCTGTGTAGGGAGCAAGGCGTTATGCTTCCGAAGACATTAGTATTGTCTGCTTGTCTTTTGGACGGGATTGGTTTGTGAGAAGACTGAAAATAAGAAATACATTGCTGAACTGTGCTAGTGACAAATTTCTCAAGGACTCTTCGTTTAAGAGCCTCTAGGATGGACTGCTGGAGATTTGGTTGAGGTTGGCTGATGAGAAAGACGAAAATGAGAAATTTTTTCCTGGGTTGTGCTAGCGATGAATTTCTCCTGGAATTACGCTTTCAAATCCATTAGGATGGACTACGAGACATTTGGCAGAGATCGCTTCGTGAGAAAGAGGAAAACTAGATTCCTGAACTACGCTAGTGAGAAAAATTTCATGGAATCATGCTTGAAAAGTGATTAGAATGCTCTGCTAATATTTTGGTAGAGATCTATTGGTGAGAAAAACAACAAATGTGAAAATCCTTCCTGAGCTGGACTAGTGACAAATTTCTCAAGGAATCGTTGTTTAAACGCCACTAGGATGCACTACTGCTCAGTTGGTAGAGATCGGTTCGAGAGAAAAGGAAACGAGCGAGAGTCATTCCTGATCTGTGTTAGGGACAAATTTCACAAGGCATCACGCTTCAAAAGACATTAGTATTGTCTGCTTGTCTTTTGGAAGAGATGGATTTGTGAGAATACTGAAAATGAGAAATACGTTGCTGATCTATGCTAGGGAGAAATTTCTCGAGGCATCTTCGTTTCAAAGCCACTAAGATGGACTGCTGGAGAATTGGTTGAGGTTGGCTGGTGAGAAAGACGAAAATCAGAAATTTATTCCTGAGTTGTGCTAGTGAGAAATTTCTCAAGGAGTCTTTGTTAAAATGCCACTAGGATGCACTACTGGTCAGTTGGTAGACATGGGTTCGTGAGAGAAGGAACCATGTGAGATTCATTCCTGATCTGTGCTGGGACAAATTTCACAAGGCGTCACGCTTGTATTGTCTGCTTGTCTTTTGGAAGAGATGGGTTTGGGGGACTACTGAAAATGAGAAGTACATTGCTAAGCTGATCTAGGGACAAATTTGTAAAGGAATCTTCGTGTAAAAGCGACTAAGATGGACTGCTGGAGGTTTGGTTGAGATTGGCTGGAGAGAAAGACAAAATTGAGAAATTTATTCCTGATTTGTGCTAGTGATGAATTTCTCTTGGAATCCCGTTGAAAAGCCATTAGGATGGACTACGGGATATTTGGCGGAGATCTGTTCGTGAGAAAGATGAAAATGACAAATAAATTCCTGAACTGGGCTAGTGGCAAATTATATGAAAATGCTTCCTGAGCTGCGCTAGTGACAAATTTCTCCAGGAACGCCACTAAGATGCACTACTGCTCAGTTGGGAGAGAGGAACCCAAGGGTTTGTGAGAATAGTGAAACTGAGACCTCCATTGCTGATCTGAGCTAGGGAAAAATTTCTCAAGGAATCCTTTTTTTGAAAACCATTAGGATGCTCTGCTAGTGATTTGAAAGAGATCAGTTCCTGCGCAAAATGGAAAAAGCGAATTATATTCCTGATCTGTGAGAGTGAGAAATTTCTCATGGAATCATGCTTCAAAAGACATTAGGATGCTCTGCTAATGGTTTGGGAGAGATCCGTTAGTAAGAAATACAAAAAAGATGAACATGCTTCCTGAGCTGCGCTAATGACACCTTTCTCAAGGAATCTTTGTTTAAACGCCACTAGGATGCACTTCTGGTCAGCTGGTAGGGATCGGTTCGTGAGACAAGGATACATGAGAGATTCATTCCTGATCTGTGTAGGGACAAATTTCACAAGGCGTCATGCTTGAAAAGACGTTAGTATTGTCTGCTTACGGTTTGGAAGAGATGGGTTTGTGAGAATACTGAAAAAGAGAACTACATTGCTGAACTGTGCTAGTGAGAAATTTATCAAGGACTCTTTGTCTGAAACCCATGACAATACACTTCTAAAGGGTTGGTAGAGATCAGTTTTTGAGAAAGACGATAATGAGAAACAAATTCCTGATCAGTGCTAGGACAAATTTCTCATGGAATTGTGCTTCAGAAGCCACTAGGAGTCTCTGTTAGTGGTTTGAAAAGGATCTGTTCCTGGGAAATATGGAAAATGCCACTATAGTCCTGATCTGTTATGGAGAGACATTTCTCGTGGAATCATGCTTCAAAAGAGATTAGGATGCTCTGCTAATGGTTTGGGAGAGATCTATTGGTGACTAAAACCACAAATTTGAAACTCCTTCCTGAGCTGCGCTAGTGACACATTTCTCAGGGAATCTTTGTTTAAACGCCACTAGGATGCACTTCTGGTCAGCTGGTAGTGATCGGTTCGTGAGACAAGGAAACATGAGAGATTCATTCCTGATCTGTGTAGGGAGCAAGGCGTTATGCTTCCGAAGACATTAGTATTGTCTGCTTGTCTTTTGGACGGGATTGGTTTGTGAGAAGACTGAAAATAAGAAATACATTGCTGAACTGTGCTAGTGACAAATTTCTCAAGGACTCTTCGTTTAAGAGCCTCTAGGATGGACTGCTGGAGATTTGGTTGAGGTTGGCTGATGAGAAAGACGAAAATGAGAAATTTTTTCCTGGGTTGTGCTAGCGATGAATTTCTCCTGGAATTACGCTTTCAAATCCATTAGGATGGACTACGAGACATTTGGCAGAGATCGCTTCGTGAGAAAGAGGAAAACTAGATTCCTGAACTACGCTAGTGAGAAAAATCTCATGGAATCATGCTTGAAAAGTGATTAGAATGCTCTGCTAATATTTTGGTAGAGATCTATTGGTGAGAAAAACAACAAATGTGAAAATCCTTCCTGAGCTGGACTAGTGACAAATTTCTCAAGGAATCGTTGTTTAAACGCCACTAGGATGCACTACTGCTCAGTTGGTAGAGATCGGTTCGAGAGAAAAGGAAACGAGCGAGAGTCATTCCTGATCTGTGTTAGGGACAAATTTCACAAGGCATCACGCTTCAAAAGACATTAGTATTGTCTGCTTGTCTTTTGGAAGAGATGGATTTGTGAGAATACTGAAAATGAGAAATACGTTGCTGATCTATGCTAGGGAGAAATTTCTCGAGGCATCTTCGTTTCAAAGCCACTAAGATGGACTGCTGGAGAATTGGTTGAGGTTGGCTGGTGAGAAAGACGAAAATCAGAAATTTATTCCTGAGTTGTGCTAGTGAGAAATTTCTCAAGGAGTCTTTGTTAAAATGCCACTAGGATGCACTACTGGTCAGTTGGTAGACATGGGTTCGTGAGAGAAGGAACCATGTGAGATTCATTCCTGATCTGTGCTGGGACAAATTTCACAAGGCGTCACGCTTGTATTGTCTGCTTGTCTTTTGGAAGAGATGGGTTTGGGGGACTACTGAAAATGAGAAGTACATTGCTAAGCTGATCTAGGGACAAATTTGTAAAGGAATCTTCGTGTAAAAGCGACTAAGATGGACTGCTGGAGGTTTGGTTGAGATTGGCTGGAGAGAAAGACAAAATTGAGAAATTTATTCCTGATTTGTGCTAGTGATGAATTTCTCTTGGAATCCCGTTGAAAAGCCATTAGGATGGACTACGGGATATTTGGCGGAGATCTGTTCGTGAGAAAGATGAAAATGACAAATAAATTCCTGAACTGGGCTAGTGGCAAATTATATGAAAATGCTTCCTGAGCTGCGCTAGTGACAAATTTCTCCAGGAACGCCACTAAGATGCACTACTGCTCAGTTGGGAGAGAGGAACCCAAGGGTTTGTGAGAATAGTGAAACTGAGACCTCCATTGCTGATCTGAGCTAGGGAAAAATTTCTCAAGGAATCCTTTTTTTGAAAACCATTAGGATGCTCTGCTAGTGATTTGAAAGAGATCAGTTCCTGCGCAAAATGGAAAAAGCGAATTATATTCCTGATCTGTGAGAGTGAGAAATTTCTCATGGAATCATGCTTCAAAAGACATTAGGATGCTCTGCTAATGGTTTGGGAGAGATCCGTTAGTAAGAAATACAAAAAAGATGAACATGCTTCCTGAGCTGCGCTAATGACACCTTTCTCAAGGAATCTTTGTTTAAACGCCACTAGGATGCACTTCTGGTCAGCTGGTAGGGATCGGTTCGTGAGACAAGGATACATGAGAGATTCATTCCTGATCTGTGTAGGGACAAATTTCACAAGGCGTCATGCTTGAAAAGACGTTAGTATTGTCTGCTTACGGTTTGGAAGAGATGGGTTTGTGAGAATACTGAAAAAGAGAACTACATTGCTGAACTGTGCTAGTGAGAAATTTATCAAGGACTCTTTGTCTGAAACCCATGACAATACACTTCTAAAGGGTTGGTAGAGATCAGTTTTTGAGAAAGACGATAATGAGAAACAAATTCCTGATCAGTGCTAGGACAAATTTCTCATGGAATTGTGCTTCAGAAGCCACTAGTGGTTTGAAAAGGATCTGTTCCTGGGAAATATGGAAAATGCCACTATAGTCCTGATCTGTTATGGAGAGACATTTCTCGTGGAATCATGCTTCAAAAGAGATTAGGATGCTCTGCTAATGGTTTGGGAGAGATCTATTGGTGACTAAAACCACAAATTTGAAAATCCTTCCTGAGCTGCGCTAGTGACACATTTCTCAGGGAATCTTTGTTTAAACGCCACTAGGGTGCACTTCTGGTCAGCTGGTAGTGATCGGTTCGTGAGACAAGGAAACATGAGAGATTCATTCCTGATCTGTGTAGGGAGCAAGGCGTTATGCTTCCGAAGACATTAGTATTGTCTGCTTGTCTTTTGGACGGGATTGGTTTGTGAGAAGACTGAAAATGAGAAATACATTGCTGAACTGTGCTAGTGACAAATTTCTCAAGGACTCTTCGTTTAAGAGCCTCTAGGATGGACTGCTGGAGATTTGGTTGAGGTTGGCTGATGAGAAAGACGAAAATGAGAAATTTTTTCCTGGGTTGTGCTAGCGATGAATTTCTCCTGGAATTACGCTTTCAAATCCATTAGGATGGACTACGAGACATTTGGCAGAGATCGCTTCGTGAGAAAGAGGAAAACTAGATTCCTGAACTATGCTAGTGAGAAAAATCTCATGGAATCATGCTTGAAAAGTGATTAGAATGCTCTGCTAATATTTTGGTAGAGATCTATTGGTGAGAAAAACAACAAATGTGAAAATCCTTCCTGAGCTGGACTAGTGACAAATTTCTCAAGGAATCGTTGTTTAAACGCCACTAGGATGCACTACTGCTCAGTTGGTAGAGATCGGTTCGAGAGAAAAGGAAACGAGCGAGAGTCATTCCTGATCTGTGTTAGGGACAAATTTCACAAGGCATCACGCTTCAAAAGACATTAGTATTGTCTGCTTGTCTTTTGGAAGAGATGGATTTGTGAGAATACTGAAAATGAGAAATACGTTGCTGATCTATGCTAGGGAGAAATTTCTCGAGGCATCTTCGTTTCAAAGCCACTAAGATGGACTGCTGGAGAATTGGTTGAGGTTGGCTGGTGAGAAAGACGAAAATCAGAAATTTATTCCTGAGTTGTGCTAGTGAGAAATTTCTCAAGGAGTCTTTGTTAAAATGCCACTAGGATGCACTACTGGTCAGTTGGTAGACATGGGTTCGTGAGAGAAGGAACCATGTGAGATTCATTCCTGATCTGTGCTGGGACAAATTTCACAAGGCGTCACGCTTGTATTGTCTGCTTGTCTTTTGGAAGAGATGGGTTTGGGGGACTACTGAAAATGAGAAGTACATTGCTAAGCTGATCTAGGGACAAATTTGTAAAGGAATCTTCGTGTAAAAGCGACTAAGATGGACTGCTGGAGGTTTGGTTGAGATTGGCTGGAGAGAAAGACAAAAATGAGAAATTTATTCCTGATTTGTGCTAGTGATGAATTTCTCTTGGAATCCCGTTGAAAAGCCATTAGGATGGACTACGGGATATTTGGCGGAGATCTGTTCGTGAGAAAGATGAAAATGACAAATAAATTCCTGAACTGGGCTAGTGGCAAATTATATGAAAATGCTTCCTGAGCTGCGCTAGTGACAAATTTCTCCAGGAACGCCACTAAGATGCACTACTGCTCAGTTGGGAGAGAGGAACCCAAGGGTTTGTGAGAATAGTGAAAATGAGACCTCCATTGCTGATCTGAGCTAGGGAAAAATTTCTCAAGGAATCCTTTTTTTGAAAACCATTAGGATGCTCTGCTAGTGATTTGAAAGAGATCAGTTCCTGCGCAAAATGGAAAAAGCGAATTATATTCCTGATCTGTGAGAGTGAGAAATTTCTCATGGAATCATGCTTCAAAAGACATTAGGATGCTCTGCTAATGGTTTGGGAGAGATCCGTTAGTAAGAAATACAAAAAAGATGAACATGCTTCCTGAGCTGCGCTAATGACACCTTTCTCAAGGAATCTTTGTTTAAACGCCACTAGGATGCACTTCTGGTCAGCTGGTAGGGATCGGTTCGTGAGACAAGGATACATGAGAGATTCATTCCTGATCTGTGTAGGGACAAATTTCACAAGGCGTCATGCTTGAAAAGACGTTAGTATTGTCTGCTTACGGTTTGGAGGAGATGGGTTTGTGAGAATACTGAAAAAGAGAACTACATTGCTGAACTGTGCTAGTGAGAAATTTATCAAGGACTCTTTGTCTGAAACCCATGACAATACACTTCTAAAGGGTTGGTAGAGATCGGTTTTTGAGAAAGACGATAATGAGAAACAAATTCCTGATCAGTGCTAGGACAAATTTCTCATGGAATTGTGCTTCAGAAGCCACTAGGAGTCTCTGTTAGTGGTTTGAAAAGGATCTGTTCCTGGGAAATATGGAAAATGCCACTATAGTCCTGATCTGTTATGGAGAGACATTTCTCGTGGAATCATGCTTCAAAAGAGATTAGGATGCTCTGCTAATGGTTTGGGAGAGATCTATTGGTGACTAAAACCACAAATTTGAAAATCCTTCCTGAGCTGCGCTAGTGACACATTTCTCAGGGAATCTTTGTTTAAACGCCACTAGGATGCACTTCTGGTCAGCTGGTAGTGATCGGTTCGTGAGACAAGGAAACATGAGAGATTCATTCCTGATCTGTGTAGGGAGCAAGGCGTTATGCTTCCGAAGACATTAGTATTGTCTGCTTGTCTTTTGGACGGGATTGGTTTGTGAGAAGACTGAAAATAAGAAATACATTGCTGAACTGTGCTAGTGACAAATTTCTCAAGGACTCTTCGTTTAAGAGCCTCTAGGATGGACTGCTGGAGATTTGGTTGAGGTTGGCTGATGAGAAAGACGAAAATGAGAAATTTTTTCCTGGGTTGTGCTAGCGATGAATTTCTCCTGGAATTACGCTTTTAAATCCATTAGGATGGACGACGAGACATTTGGCAGAGATCGCTTCATGAGAAAGAGGAAAACTAGATTCCTGAACTACGCTAGTGAGAAAAATCTCATGGAATCATGCTTGAAAAGTGATTAGAATGCTCTGCTAATATTTTGGTAGAGATCTATTGGTGAGAAAAACAACAAATGTGAAAATCCTTCCTGAGCTGGACTAGTGACAAATTTCTCAAGGAATCGTTGTTTAAACGCCACTAGGATGCACTACTGCTCAGTTGGTAGAGATCGGTTCGAGAGAAAAGGAAACGAGCGAGAGTCATTCCTGATCTGTGTTAGGGACAAATTTCACAAGGCATCACGCTTCAAAAGACATTAGTATTGTCTGCTTGTCTTTTGGAAGAGATGGATTTGTGAGAATACTGAAAATGAGAAATACCTTGCTGATCTATGCTAGGGAGAAATTTCTCGAGGCATCTTCGTTTCAAAGCCACTAAGATGGACTGCTGGAGAATTGGTTGAGGTTGGCTGGTGAGAAAGACGAAAATCAGAAATTTATTCCTGAGTTGTGCTAGTGAGAAATTTCTCAAGGAGTCTTTGTTAAAATGCCACTAGGATGCACTACTGGTCAGTTGGTAGACATGGGTTCGTGAGAGAAGGAACCATGTGAGATTCATTCCTGATCTGTGCTGGGACAAATTTCACAAGGCGTCACGCTTGTATTGTCTGCTTGTCTTTTGGAAGAGATGGGTTTGGGGGACTACTGAAAATGAGAACTACATTGCTAAGCTGATCTAGGGACAAATTTGTAAAGGAATCTTCGTGTAAAAGCGACTAAGATGGACTGCTGGAGGTTTGGTTGAGATTGGCTGGAGAGAAAGACAAAATTGAGAAATTTATTCCTGATTTGTGCTAGTGATGAATTTCTCTTGGAATCCCGTTGAAAAGCCATTAGGATGGACTACGGGATATTTGGCGGAGATCTGTTCGTGAGAAAGATGAAAATGACAAATAAATTCCTGAACTGGGCTAGTGGCAAATTATATGAAAATGCTTCCTGAGCTGCGCTAGTGACAAATTTCTCCAGGAACGCCACTAAGATGCACTACTGCTCAGTTGGGAGAGAGGAACCCAAGGGTTTGTGAGAATAGTGAAACTGAGACCTCCATTGCTGATCTGAGCTAGGGAAAAATTTCTCAAGGAATCCTTTTTTTGAAAACCATTAGGATGCTCTGCTAGTGATTTGAAAGAGATCAGTTCCTGCGCAAAATGGAAAAAGCGAATTATATTCCTGATCTGTGAGAGTGAGAAATTTCTCATGGAATCATGCTTCAAAAGACATTAGGATGCTCTGCTAATGGTTTGGGAGAGATCCGTTAGTAAGAAATACAAAAAAGATGAACATGCTTCCTGAGCTGCGCTAATGACACCTTTCTCAAGGAATCTTTGTTTAAACGCCACTAGGATGCACTTCTGGTCAGCTGGTAGGGATCGGTTCGTGAGACAAGGATACATGAGAGATTCATTCCTGATCTGTGTAGGGACAAATTTCACAAGGCGTCATGCTTGAAAAGACGTTAGTATTGTCTGCTTACGGTTTGGAAGAGATGGGTTTGTGAGAATACTGAAAAAGAGAACTACATTGCTGAACTGTGCTAGTGAGAAATTTATCAAGGACTCTTTGTCTGAAACCCATGACAATACACTTCTAAAGGGTTGGTAGAGATCAGTTTTTGAGAAAGACGATAATGAGAAACAAATTCCTGATCAGTGCTAGGACAAATTTCTCATGGAATTGTGCTTCAGAAGCCACTAGTGGTTTGAAAAGGATCTGTTCCTGGGAAATATGGAAAATGCCACTATAGTCCTGATCTGTTATGGAGAGACATTTCTCGTGGAATCATGCTTCAAAAGAGATTAGGATGCTCTGCTAATGGTTTGGGAGAGATCTATTGGTGACTAAAACCACAAATTTGAAAATCCTTCCTGAGCTGCGCTAGTGACACATTTCTCAGGGAATCTTTGTTTAAACGCCACTAGGGTGCACTTCTGGTCAGCTGGTAGTGATCGGTTCGTGAGACAAGGAAACATGAGAGATTCATTCCTGATCTGTGTAGGGAGCAAGGCGTTATGCTTCCGAAGACATTAGTATTGTCTGCTTGTCTTTTGGACGGGATTGGTTTGTGAGAAGACTGAAAATGAGAAATACATTGCTGAACTGTGCTAGTGACAAATTTCTCAAGGACTCTTCGTTTAAGAGCCTCTAGGATGGACTGCTGGAGATTTGGTTGAGGTTGGCTGATGAGAAAGACGAAAATGAGAAAATTTTTCCTGGGTTGTGCTAGCGATGAATTTCTCCTGGAATTACGCTTTCAAATCCATTAGGATGGACGACGAGACATTTGGCAGAGATCGCTTCGTGAGAAAGAGGAAAACTAGATTCCTGAACTATGCTAGTGAGAAAAATCTCATGGAATCATGCTTGAAAAGTGATTAGAATGCTCTGCTAATATTTTGGTAGAGATCTATTGGTGAGAAAAACAACAAATGTGAAAATCCTTCCTGAGCTGGACTAGTGACAAATTTCTCAAGGAATCGTTGTTTAAACGCCACTAGGATGCACTACTGCTCAGTTGGTAGAGATCGGTTCGAGAGAAAAGGAAACGAGCGAGAGTCATTCCTGATCTGTGTTAGGGACAAATTTCACAAGGCATCACGCTTCAAAAGACATTAGTATTGTCTGCTTGTCTTTTGGAAGAGATGGATTTGTGAGAATACTGAAAATGAGAAATACGTTGCTGATCTATGCTAGGGAGAAATTTCTCGAGGCATCTTCGTTTCAAAGCCACTAAGATGGACTGCTGGAGAATTGGTTGAGGTTGGCTGGTGAGAAAGACGAAAATCAGAAATTTATTCCTGAGTTGTGCTAGTGAGAAATTTCTCAAGGAGTCTTTGTTAAAATGCCACTAGGATGCACTACTGGTCAGTTGGTAGACATGGGTTCGTGAGAGAAGGAACCATGTGAGATTCATTCCTGATCTGTGCTGGGACAAATTTCACAAGGCGTCACGCTTGTATTGTCTGCTTGTCTTTTGGAAGAGATGGGTTTGGGGGACTACTGAAAATGAGAACTACATTGCTAAGCTGATCTAGGGACAAATTTGTAAAGGAATCTTCGTGTAAAAGCGACTAAGATGGACTGCTGGAGGTTTGGTTGAGATTGGCTGGAGAGAAAGACAAAATTGAGAAATTTATTCCTGATTTGTGCTAGTGATGAATTTCTCTTGGAATCCCGTTGAAAAGCCATTAGGATGGACTACGGGATATTTGGCGGAGATCTGTTCGTGAGAAAGATGAAAATGACAAATAAATTCCTGAACTGGGCTAGTGGCAAATTATATGAAAATGCTTCCTGAGCTGCGCTAGTGACAAATTTCTCCAGGAACGCCACTAAGATGCACTACTGCTCAGTTGGGAGAGAGGAACCCAAGGGTTTGTGAGAATAGTGAAAATGAGACCTCCATTGCTGATCTGAGCTAGGGAAAAATTTCTCAAGGAATCCTTTTTTTGAAAACCATTAGGATGCTCTGCTAGTGATTTGAAAGAGATCAGTTCCTGCGCAAAATGGAAAAAGCGAATTATATTCCTGATCTGTGAGAGTGAGAAATTTCTCATGGAATCATGCTTCAAAAGACATTAGGATGCTCTGCTAATGGTTTGGGAGAGATCCGTTAGTAAGAAATACAAAAAAGATGAACATGCTTCCTGAGCTGCGCTAATGACACCTTTCTCAAGGAATCTTTGTTTAAACGCCACTAGGATGCACTTCTGGTCAGCTGGTAGGGATCGGTTCGTGAGACAAGGATACATGAGAGATTCATTCCTGATCTGTGTAGGGACAAATTTCACAAGGCGTCATGCTTGAAAAGACGTTAGTATTGTCTGCTTACGGTTTGGAAGAGATGGGTTTGTGAGAATACTGAAAAAGAGAACTACATTGCTGAACTGTGCTAGTGAGAAATTTATCAAGGACTCTTTGTCTGAAACCCATGACAATACACTTCTAAAGGGTTGGTAGAGATCAGTTTTTGAGAAAGACGATAATGAGAAACAAATTCCTGATCAGTGCTAGGACAAATTTCTCATGGAATTGTGCTTCAGAAGCCACTAGTGGTTTGAAAAGGATCTGTTCCTGGGAAATATGGAAAATGCCACTATAGTCCTGATCTGTTATGGAGAGACATTTCTCGTGGAATCATGCTTCAAAAGAGATTAGGATGCTCTGCTAATGGTTTGGGAGAGATCTATTGGTGACTAAAACCACAAATTTGAAAATCCTTCCTGAGCTGCGCTAGTGACACATTTCTCAGGGAATCTTTGTTTAAACGCCACTAGGGTGCACTTCTGGTCAGCTGGTAGTGATCGGTTCGTGAGACAAGGAAACATGAGAGATTCATTCCTGATCTGTGTAGGGAGCAAGGCGTTATGCTTCCGAAGACATTAGTATTGTCTGCTTGTCTTTTGGACGGGATTGGTTTGTGAGAAGACTGAAAATGAGAAATACATTGCTGAACTGTGCTAGTGACAAATTTCTCAAGGACTCTTCGTTTAAGAGCCTCTAGGATGGACTGCTGGAGATTTGGTTGAGGTTGGCTGATGAGAAAGACGAAAATGAGAAAATTTTTCCTGGGTTGTGCTAGCGATGAATTTCTCCTGGAATTACGCTTTCAAATCCATTAGGATGGACTACGAGACATTTGGCAGAGATCGCTTCGTGAGAAAGAGGAAAACTAGATTCCTGAACTACGCTAGTGAGAAAAATCTCATGGAATCATGCTTGAAAAGTGATTAGAATGCTCTGCTAATATTTTGGTAGAGATCTATTGGTGAGAAAAACAACAAATGTGAAAATCCTTCCTGAGCTGGACTAGTGACAAATTTCTCAAGGAATCGTTGTTTAAACGCCACTAGGATGCACTACTGCTCAGTTGGTAGAGATCGGTTCGAGAGAAAAGGAAACGAGCGAGAGTCATTCCTGATCTGTGTTAGGGACAAATTTCACAAGGCATCACGCTTCAAAAGACATTAGTATTGTCTGCTTGTCTTTTGGAAGAGATGGATTTGTGAGAATACTGAAAATGAGAAATACGTTGCTGATCTATGCTAGGGAGAAATTTCTCGAGGCATCTTCGTTTCAAAGCCACTAAGATGGACTGCTGGAGAATTGGTTGAGGTTGGCTGGTGAGAAAGACGAAAATCAGAAATTTATTCCTGAGTTGTGCTAGTGAGAAATTTCTCAAGGAGTCTTTGTTAAAATGCCACTAGGATGCACTACTGGTCAGTTGGTAGACATGGGTTCGTGAGAGAAGGAACCATGTGAGATTCATTCCTGATCTGTGCTGGGACAAATTTCACAAGGCGTCACGCTTGTATTGTCTGCTTGTCTTTTGGAAGAGATGGGTTTGGGGGACTACTGAAAATGAGAACTACATTGCTAAGCTGATCTAGGGACAAATTTGTAAAGGAATCTTCGTGTAAAAGCGACTAAGATGGACTGCTGGAGGTTTGGTTGAGATTGGCTGGAGAGAAAGACAAAATTGAGAAATTTATTCCTGATTTGTGCTAGTGATGAATTTCTCTTGGAATCCCGTTGAAAAGCCATTAGGATGGACTACGGGATATTTGGCGGAGATCTGTTCGTGAGAAAGATGAAAATGACAAATAAATTCCTGAACTGGGCTAGTGGCAAATTATATGAAAATGCTTCCTGAGCTGCGCTAGTGACAAATTTCTCCAGGAACGCCACTAAGATGCACTACTGCTCAGTTGGGAGAGAGGAACCCAAGGGTTTGTGAGAATAGTGAAAATGAGACCTCCATTGCTGATCTGAGCTAGGGAAAAATTTCTCAAGGAATCCTTTTTTTGAAAACCATTAGGATGCTCTGCTAGTGATTTGAAAGAGATCAGTTCCTGCGCAAAATGGAAAAAGCGAATTATATTCCTGATCTGTGAGAGTGAGAAATTTCTCATGGAATCATGCTTCAAAAGACATTAGGATGCTCTGCTAATGGTTTGGGAGAGATCCGTTAGTAAGAAATACAAAAAAGATGAACATGCTTCCTGAGCTGCGCTAATGACACCTTTCTCAAGGAATCTTTGTTTAAACGCCACTAGGATGCACTTCTGGTCAGCTGGTAGGGATCGGTTCGTGAGACAAGGATACATGAGAGATTCATTCCTGATCTGTGTAGGGACAAATTTCACAAGGCGTCATGCTTGAAAAGACGTTAGTATTGTCTGCTTACGGTTTGGAAGAGATGGGTTTGTGAGAATACTGAAAAAGAGAACTACATTGCTGAACTGTGCTAGTGAGAAATTTATCAAGGACTCTTTGTCTGAAACCCATGACAATACACTTCTAAAGGGTTGGTAGAGATCGGTTTTTGAGAAAGACGATAATGAGAAACAAATTCCTGATCAGTGCTAGGACAAATTTCTCATGGAATTGTGCTTCAGAAGCCACTAGGAGTCTCTGTTAGTGGTTTGAAAAGGATCTGTTCCTGGGAAATATGGAAAATGCCACTATAGTCCTGATCTGTTATGGAGAGACATTTCTCGTGGAATCATGCTTCAAAAGAGATTAGGATGCTCTGCTAATGGTTTGGGAGAGATCTATTGGTGACTAAAACCACAAATTTGAAAATCCTTCCTGAGCTGCGCTAGTGACACATTTCTCAGGGAATCTTTGTTTAAACGCCACTAGGATGCACTTCTGGTCAGCTGGTAGTGATCGGTTCGTGAGACAAGGAAACATGAGAGATTCATTCCTGATCTGTGTAGGGAGCAAGGCGTTATGCTTCCGAAGACATTAGTATTGTCTGCTTGTCTTTTGGACGGGATTGGTTTGTGAGAAGACTGAAAATAAGAAATACATTGCTGAACTGTGCTAGTGACAAATTTCTCAAGGACTCTTCATTTAAGAGCCTCTAGGATGGACTGCTGGAGATTTGGTTGAGGTTGGCTGATGAGAAAGACGAAAATGAGAAATTTTTTCCTGGGTTGTGCTAGCGATGAATTTCTCCTGGAATTACGCTTTCAAATCCATTAGGATGGACTACGAGACATTTGGCAGAGATCGCTTCGTGAGAAAGAGGAAAACTAGATTCCTGAACTACGCTAGTGAGAAAAATCTCATGGAATCATGCTTGAAAAGTGATTAGAATGCTCTGCTAATATTTTGGTAGAGATCTATTGGTGAGAAAAACAACAAATGTGAAAATCCTTCCTGAGCTGGACTAGTGACAAATTTCTCAAGGAATCGTTGTTTAAACGCCACTAGGATGCACTACTGCTCAGTTGGTAGAGATCGGTTCGAGAGAAAAGGAAACGAGCGAGAGTCATTCCTGATCTGTGTTAGGGACAAATTTCACAAGGCATCACGCTTCAAAAGACATTAGTATTGTCTGCTTGTCTTTTGGAAGAGATGGATTTGTGAGAATACTGAAAATGAGAAATACGTTGCTGATCTATGCTAGGGAGAAATTTCTCGAGGCATCTTCGTTTCAAAGCCACTAAGATGGACTGCTGGAGAATTGGTTGAGGTTGGCTGGTGAGAAAGACGAAAATCAGAAATTTATTCCTGAGTTGTGCTAGTGAGAAATTTCTCAAGGAGTCTTTGTTAAAATGCCACTAGGATGCACTACTGGTCAGTTGGTAGACATGGGTTCGTGAGAGAAGGAACCATGTGAGATTCATTCCTGATCTGTGCTGGGACAAATTTCACAAGGCGTCACGCTTGTATTGTCTGCTTGTCTTTTGGAAGAGATGGGTTTGGGGGACTACTGAAAATGAGAAGTACATTGCTAAGCTGATCTAGGGACAAATTTGTAAAGGAATCTTCGTGTAAAAGCGACTAAGATGGACTGCTGGAGGTTTGGTTGAGATTGGCTGGAGAGAAAGACAAAATTGAGAAATTTATTCCTGATTTGTGCTAGTGATGAATTTCTCTTGGAATCCCGTTGAAAAGCCATTAGGATGGACTACGGGATATTTGGCGGAGATCTGTTCGTGAGAAAGATGAAAATGACAAATAAATTCCTGAACTGGGCTAGTGGCAAATTATATGAAAATGCTTCCTGAGCTGCGCTAGTGACAAATTTCTCCAGGAACGCCACTAAGATGCACTACTGCTCAGTTGGGAGAGAGGAACCCAAGGGTTTGTGAGAATAGTGAAAATGAGACCTCCATTGCTGATCTGAGCTAGGGGAAAATTTCTCAAGGAATCCTTTTTTTGAAAACCATTAGGATGCTATGCTAGTGATTTGAAAGAGATCAGTTCCTGCGCAAAATGGAAAAAGCGAATTATATTCCTGATCTGTGAGAGTGAGAAATTTCTCATGGAATCATGCTTCAAAAGACATTAGGATGCTCTGCTAATGGTTTGGGAGAGATCCGTTAGTAAGAAATACAAAAAAGATGAACATGCTTCCTGAGCTGCGCTAATGACACCTTTCTCAAGGAATCTTTGTTTAAACGCCACTAGGATGCACTTCTGGTCAGCTGGTAGGGATCGGTTCGTGAGACAAGGATACATGAGAGATTCATTCCTGATCTGTGTAGGGACAAATTTCACAAGGCGTCATGCTTGAAAAGACGTTAGTATTGTCTGCTTACGGTTTGGAAGAGATGGGTTTGTGAGAATACTGAAAAAGAGAACTACATTGCTGAACTGTGCTAGTGAGAAATTTATCAAGGACTCTTTGTCTGAAACCCATGACAATACACTTCTAAAGGGTTGGTAGAGATCGGTTTTTGAGAAAGACGATAATGAGAAACAAATTCCTGATCAGTGCTAGGACAAATTTCTCATGGAATTGTGCTTCAGAAGCCACTAGTGGTTTGAAAAGGATCTGTTCCTGGGAAATATGGAAAATGCCACTATAGTCCTGATCTGTTATGGAGAGACATTTCTCGTGGAATCATGCTTCAAAAGAGATTAGGATGCTCTGCTAATGGTTTGGGAGAGATCTATTGGTGACTAAAACCACAAATTTGAAAATCCTTCCTGAGCTGCGCTAGTGACACATTTCTCAGGGAATCTTTGTTTAAACGCCACTAGGGTGCACTTCTGGTAAGCTGGTAGTGATCGGTTCGTGAGACAAGGAAACATGAGAGATTCATTCCTGATCTGTGTAGGGAGCAAGGCGTTATGCTTCCGAAGACATTAGTATTGTCTGCTTGTCTTTTGGACGGGATTGGTTTGTGAGAAGACTGAAAATGAGAAATACATTGCTGAACTGTGCTAGTGACAAATTTCTCAAGGACTCTTCGTTTAAGAGCCTCTAGGATGGACTGCTGGAGATTTGGTTGAGGTTGGCTGATGAGAAAGACGAAAATGAGAAATTTTTTCCTGGGTTGTGCTAGCGATGAATTTCTCCTGGAATTACGCTTTCAAATCCATTAGGATGGACTACGAGACATTTGGCAGAGATCGCTTCGTGAGAAAGAGGAAAACTAGATTCCTGAACTATGCTAGTGAGAAAAATCTCATGGAATCATGCTTGAAAAGTGATTAGAATGCTCTGCTAATATTTTGGTAGAGATCTATTGGTGAGAAAAACAACAAATGTGAAAATCCTTCCTGAGCTGGACTAGTGACAAATTTCTCAAGGAATCGTTGTTTAAACGCCACTAGGATGCACTACTGCTCAGTTGGTAGAGATCGGTTCGAGAGAAAAGGAAACGAGCGAGAGTCATTCCTGATCTGTGTTAGGGACAAATTTCACAAGGCATCACGCTTCAAAAGACATTAGTATTGTCTGCTTGTCTTTTGGAAGAGATGGATTTGTGAGAATACTGAAAATGAGAAATACGTTGCTGATCTATGCTAGGGAGAAATTTCTCGAGGCATCTTCGTTTCAAAGCCACTAAGATGGACTGCTGGAGAATTGGTTGAGGTTGGCTGGTGAGAAAGACGAAAATCAGAAATTTATTCCTGAGTTGTGCTAGTGAGAAATTTCTCAAGGAGTCTTTGTTAAAATGCCACTAGGATGCACTACTGGTCAGTTGGTAGACATGGGTTCGTGAGACAAGGATACATGAGAGATTCATTCCTGATCTGTGTAGGGACAAATTTCACAAGGCGTCATGCTTGAAAAGACGTTAGTATTGTCTGCTTACGGTTTGGAAGAGATGGGTTTGTGAGAATACTGAAAAAGAGAACTACATTGCTGAACTGTGCTAGTGAGAAATTTATCAAGGACTCTTTGTCTGAAACCCATGACAATACACTTCTAAAGGGTTGGTAGAGATCGGTTTTTGAGAAAGACGATAATGAGAAACAAATTCCTGATCAGTGCTAGGACAAATTTCTCATGGAATTGTGCTTCAGAAGCCACTAGGAGTCTCTGTTAGTGGTTTGAAAAGGATCTGTTCCTGGGAAATATGGAAAATGCCACTATAGTCCTGATCTGTTATGGAGAGACATTTCTCGTGGAATCATGCTTCAAAAGAGATTAGGATGCTCTGCTAATGGTTTGGGAGAGATCTATTGGTGACTAAAACCACAAATTTGAAAATCCTTCCTGAGCTGCGCTAGTGACACATTTCTCAGGGAATCTTTGTTTAAACGCCACTAGGATGCACTTCTGGTCAGCTGGTAGTGATCGGTTCGTGAGACAAGGAAACATGAGAGATTCATTCCTGATCTGTGTAGGGAGCAAGGCGTTATGCTTCCGAAGACATTAGTATTGTCTGCTTGTCTTTTGGACGGGATTGGTTTGTGAGAAGACTGAAAATAAGAAATACATTGCTGAACTGTGCTAGTGACAAATTTCTCAAGGACTCTTCGTTTAAGAGCCTCTAGGATGGACTGCTGGAGATTTGGTTGAGGTTGGCTGATGAGAAAGACGAAAATGAGAAATTTTTTCCTGGGTTGTGCTAGCGATGAATTTCTCCTGGAATTACGCTTTCAAATCCATTAGGATGGACGACGAGACATTTGGCAGAGATCGCTTCGTGAGAAAGAGGAAAACTAGATTCCTGAACTACGCTAGTGAGAAAAATCTCATGGAATCATGCTTGAAAAGTGATTAGAATGCTCTGCTAATATTTTGGTAGAGATCTATTGGTGAGAAAAACAACAAATGTGAAAATCCTTCCTGAACTGGACTAGTGACAAATTTCTCAAGGAATCGTTGTTTAAACGCCACTAGGATGCACTACTGCTCAGTTGGTAGAGATCGGTTCGAGAGAAAAGGAAACGAGCGAGAGTCATTCCTGATCTGTGTTAGGGACAAATTTCACAAGGCATCACGCTTCAAAAGACATTAGTATTGTCTGCTTGTCTTTTGGAAGAGATGGATTTGTGAGAATACTGAAAATGAGAAATACGTTGCTGATCTATGCTAGGGAGAAATTTCTCGAGGCATCTTCGTTTCAAAGCCACTAAGATGGACTGCTGGAGAATTGGTTGAGGTTGGCTGGTGAGAAAGACGAAAATCAGAAATTTATTCCTGAGTTGTGCTAGTGAGAAATTTCTCAAGGAGTCTTTGTTAAAATGCCACTAGGATGCACTACTGGTCAGTTGGTAGACATGGGTTCGTGAGAGAAGGAACCATGTGAGATTCATTCCTGATCTGTGCTGGGACAAATTTCACAAGGCGTCACGCTTGTATTGTCTGCTTGTCTTTTGGAAGAGATGGGTTTGGGGGACTACTGAAAATGAGAACTACATTGCTAAGCTGATCTAGGGACAAATTTGTAAAGGAATCTTCGTGTAAAAGCGACTAAGATGGACTGCTGGAGGTTTGGTTGAGATTGGCTGGAGAGAAAGACAAAATTGAGAAATTTATTCCTGATTTGTGCTAGTGATGAATTTCTCTTGGAATCCCGTTGAAAAGCCATTAGGATGGACTACGGGATATTTGGCGGAGATCTGTTCGTGAGAAAGATGAAAATGACAAATAAATTCCTGAACTGGGCTAGTGGCAAATTATATGAAAATGCTTCCTGAGCTGCGCTAGTGACAAATTTCTCCAGGAACGCCACTAAGATGCACTACTGCTCAGTTGGGAGAGAGGAACCCAACGGTTTGTGAGAATAGTGAAAATGAGACCTCCATTGCTGATCTGAGCGAGGGAAAAATTTCACAAGGAATCCTTTTTTTGAAAACCATTAGGATGCTCTGCTAGTGATTTGAAAGAGATCAGTTCCTGCGCAAAATGGAAAAAGCGAATTATATTCCTGATCTGTGAGAGTGAGAAATTTCTCATGGAATCATGCTTCAAAAGACATTAGGATGCTCTGCTAATGGTTTGGGAGAGATCCGTTAGTAAGAAATACAAAAAAGATGAACATGCTTCCTGAGCTGCGCTAATGACACCTTTCTCAAGGAATCTTTGTTTAAACGCCACTAGGATGCACTTCTGGTCAGCTGGTAGGGATCGGTTCGTGAGACAAGGATACTTGAGAGATTCATTCCTGATCTGTGTAGGGACAAATTTCACAAGGCGTCATGCTTGAAAAGACGTTAGTATTGTCTGCTTACGGTTTGGAAGAGATGGGTTTGTGAGAATACTGAAAAAGAGAACTACATTGCTGAACTGTGCTAGTGAGAAATTTATCAAGGACTCTTTGTCTGAAACCCATGACAATACACTTCTAAAGCGTTGGTAGAGATCAGTTTTTGAGAAAGACGATAATGAGAAACAAATTCCTGATCAGTGCTAGGACAAATTTCTCATGGAATTGTGCTTCAGAAGCCACTAGTGGTTTGAAAAGGATCTGTTCCTGGGAAATATGGAAAATGCCACTATAGTCCTGATCTGTTGTGGAGAGACATTTCTCGTGGAATCATGCTTCAAAAGAGATTAGGATGCTCTGCTAATGGTTTGGGAGAGATCTATTGGTGACTAAAACCACAAATTTGGAAATCCTTCCTGAGCTGCGCTAGTGACACATTTCTCAGGGAATCTTTGTTTAAACGCCACTAGGATGCACTTCTGGTCAGCTGGTAGTGATCGGTTCGTGAGACAAGGAAACATGAGAGATTCATTCCTGATCTGTGTAGGGAGCAAGGCGTTATGCTTCCGAAGACATTAGTATTGTCTGCTTGTCTTTTGGACGGGATTGGTTTGTGAGAAGACTGAAAATAAGAAATACATTGCTGAACTGTGCTAGTGACAAATTTCTCAAGGACTCTTCGTTTAAGAGCCTCTAGGATGGACTGCTGGAGATTTGGTTGAGGTTGGCTGATGAGAAAGACGAAAATGAGAAATTTTTTCCTGGGTTGTGCTAGCGATGAATTTCTCCTGGAATTACGCTTTCAAATCCATTAGGATGGACTACGAGACATTTGGCAGAGATCGCTTCGTGAGAAAGAGGAAAACTAGATTCCTGAACTACGCTAGTGAGAAAAATCTCATGGAATCATGCTTGAAAAGTGATTAGAATGCTCTGCTAATATTTTGGTAGAGATCTATTGGTGAGAAAAACAACAAATGTGAAAATCCTTCCTGAGCTGGACTAGTGACAAATTTCTCAAGGAATCGTTGTTTAAACGCCACTAGGATGCACTACTGCTCAGTTGGTAGAGATCGGTTCGAGAGAAAAGGAAACGAGCGAGAGTCATTCCTGATCTGTGTTAGGGACAAATTTCACAAGGCATCACGCTTCAAAAGACATTAGTATTGTCTGCTTGTCTTTTGGAAGAGATGGATTTGTGAGAATACTGAAAATGAGAAATACGTTGCTGATCTATGCTAGGGAGAAATTTCTCGAGGCATCTTCGTTTCAAAGCCACTAAGATGGACTGCTGGAGATGTGGTTGAGGTTGGCTGGTGAGAAAGACGAAAATCAGAAATTTATTCCTGAGTTGTGCTAGTGAGAAATTTCTCAAGGAGTCTTTGTTAAAATGCCACTAGGATGCACTACTGGTCAGTTGGTAGACATGGGTTCGTGAGAGAAGGAACCATGTGAGATTCATTCCTGATCTGTGCTGGGACAAATTTCACAAGGCGTCACGCTTGTATTGTCTGCTTGTCTTTTGGAAGAGATGGGTTTGGGGGACTACTGAAAATGAGAAGTACATTGCTAAGCTGATCTAGGGACAAATTTGTAAAGGAATCTTCGTGTAAAAGCGACTAAGATGGACTGCTGGAGGTTTGGTTGAGATTGGCTGGAGAGAAAGACAAAAATGAGAAATTTATTCCTGATTTGTGCTAGTGATGAATTTCTCTTGGAATCCCGTTGAAAAGCCATTAGGATGGACTACGGGATATTTGGCGGAGATCTGTTCGTGAGAAAGATGAAAATGACAAATAAATTCCTGAACTGGGCTAGTGGCAAATTATATGAAAATGCTTCCTGAGCTGCGCTAGTGACAAATTTCTCCAGGAACGCCACTAAGATGCACTACTGCTCAGTTGGGAGAGAGGAACCCAAGGGTTTGTGAGAATAGTGAAAATGAGACCTCCATTGCTGATCTGAGCTAGGGAAAAATTTCTCAAGGAATCCTTTTTTTGAAAACCATTAGGATGCTCTGCTAGTGATTTGAAAGAGATCAGTTCCTGCGCAAAATGGAAAAAGCGAATTATATTCCTGATCTGTGAGAGTGAGAAATTTCTCATGGAATCATGCTTCAAAAGACATTAGGATGCTCTGCTAATGGTTTGGGAGAGATCCGTTAGTAAGAAATACAAAAAAGATGAACATGCTTCCTGAGCTGCGCTAATGACACCTTTCTCAAGGAATCTTTGTTTAAACGCCACTAGGATGCACTTCTGGTCAGCTGGTAGGGATCGGTTCGTGAGACAAGGATACATGAGAGATTCATTCCTGATCTGTGTAGGGACAAATTTCACAAGGCGTCATGCTTGAAAAGACGTTAGTATTGTCTGCTTACGGTTTGGAAGAGATGGGTTTGTGAGAATACTGAAAAAGAGAACTACATTGCTGAACTGTGCTAGTGAGAAATTTATCAAGGACTCTTTGTCTGAAACCCATGACAATACACTTCTAAAGGGTTGGTAGAGATCGGTTTTTGAGAAAGACGATAATGAGAAACAAATTCCTGATCAGTGCTAGGACAAATTTCTCATGGAATTGTGCTTCAGAAGCCACTAGGGGTCTCTGTTAGTGGTTTGAAAAGGATCTGTTCCTGGGAAATCTGGAAAATGCCACTATAGTCCTGATCTGGTATGGAGAGACATTTCTCGTGGAATCATGCTTCAAAAGAGATTAGGATGCTCTGCTAATGGTTTGGGAGAGATCTATTGGTGACTAAAACCACAAATTTGGAAATCCTTCCTGAGCTGCGCTAGTGACACATTTCTCAGGGAATCTTTGTTTAAACGCCACTAGGATGCACTTCTGGTCAGCTGGTAGTCATCGGTTCGTGAGACAAGGAAACATGAGAGATTCATTCCTGATCTGTGTAGGGAGCAAGGCGTTATGCTTCCGAAGACATTAGTATTGTCTGCTTGTCTTTTGGACGGGATTGGTTTGTGAGAAGACTGAAAATAAGAAATACATTGCTGAACTGTGCTAGTGACAAATTTCTCAAGGACTCTTCGTTTAAGAGCCTCTAGGATGGACTGCTGGAGATTTGGTTGAGGTTGGCTGATGAGAAAGACGAAAATGAGAAATTTTTTCCTGGGTTGTGCTAGCGATGAATTTCTCCTGGAATTACGCTTTCAAATCCATTAGGATGGACTACGAGACATTTGGCAGAGATCGCTTCGTGAGAAAGAGGAAAACTAGATTCCTGAACTACGCTAGTGAGAAAAATCTCATGGAATCATGCTTGAAAAGTGATTAGAATGCTCTGCTAATATTTTGGTAGAGATCTATTGGTGAGAAAAACAACAAATGTGAAAATCCTTCCTGAGCTGGACTAGTGACAAATTTCTCAAGGAATCGTTGTTTAAACGCCACTAGGATGCACTGCTGCTCAGTTGGTAGAGATCGGTTCGAGAGAAAAGGAAACGAGCGAGAGTCATTCCTGATCTGTGTTAGGGACAAATTTCACAAGGCATCACGCTTCAAAAGACATTAGTATTGTCTGCTTGTCTTTTGGAAGAGATGGATTTGTGAGAATACTGAAAATGAGAAATACGTTGCTGATCTATGCTAGGGAGAAATTTCTCGAGGCATCTTCGTTTCAAAGCCACTAAGATGGACTGCTGGAGAATTGGTTGAGGTTGGCTGGTGAGAAAGACGAAAATCAGAAATTTATTCCTGAGTTGTGCTAGTGAGAAATTTCTCAAGGAGTCTTTGTTAAAATGCCACTAGGATGCACTACTGGTCAGTTGGTAGACATGGGTTCGTGAGAGAAGGAACCATGTGAGATTCATTCCTGATCTGTGCTGGGACAAATTTCACAAGGCGTCACGCTTGTATTGTCTGCTTGTCTTTTGGAAGAGATGGGTTTGGGGGACTACTGAAAATGAGAAGTACATTGCTAAGCTGATCTAGGGACAAATTTGTAAAGGAATCTTCGTGTAAAAGCGACTAAGATGGACTGCTGGAGGTTTGGTTGAGATTGGCTGGAGAGAAAGACAAAATTGAGAAATTTATTCCTGATTTGTGCTAGTGATGAATTTCTCTTGGAATCCCGTTGAAAAGCCATTAGGATGGACTACGGGATATTTGGCGGAGATCTGTTCGTGAGAAAGATGAAAATGACAAATAAATTCCTGAACTGGGCTAGTGGCAAATTATATGAAAATCCTTCCTGAGCTGGACTAGTGACAAATTTCTCAAGGAATCGTTGTTTAAACGCCACTAGGATGCACTGCTGCTCAGTTGGTAGAGATCGGTTCGAGAGAAAAGGAAACGAGCGAGAGTCATTCCTGATCTGTGTTAGGGACAAATTTCACAAGGCATCACGCTTCAAAAGACATTAGTATTGTCTGCTTGTCTTTTGGAAGAGATGGATTTGTGAGAATACTGAAAATGAGAAATACGTTGCTGATCTATGCTAGGGAGAAATTTCTCGAGGCATCTTCGTTTCAAAGCCACTAAGATGGACTGCTGGAGAATTGGTTGAGGTTGGCTGGTGAGAAAGACGAAAATCAGAAATTTATTCCTGAGTTGTGCTAGTGAGAAATTTCTCAAGGAGTCTTTGTTAAAATGCCACTAGGATGCACTACTGGTCAGTTGGTAGACATGGGTTCGTGAGAGAAGGAACCATGTGAGATTCATTCCTGATCTGTGCTGGGACAAATTTCACAAGGCGTCACGCTTGTATTGTCTGCTTGTCTTTTGGAAGAGATGGGTTTGGGGGACTACTGAAAATGAGAAGTACATTGCTAAGCTGATCTAGGGACAAATTTGTAAAGGAATCTTCGTGTAAAAGCGACTAAGATGGACTGCTGGAGGTTTGGTTGAGATTGGCTGGAGAGAAAGACAAAATTGAGAAATTTATTCCTGATTTGTGCTAGTGATGAATTTCTCTTGGAATCCCGTTGAAAAGCCATTAGGATGGACTACGGGATATTTGGCGGAGATCTGTTCGTGAGAAAGATGAAAATGACAAATAAATTCCTGAACTGGGCTAGTGGCAAATTATATGAAAATGCTTCCTGAGCTGCGCTAGTGACAAATTTCTCCAGGAACGCCACTAAGATGCACTACTGCTCAGTTGGGAGAGAGGAACCCAAGGGTTTGTGAGAATAGTGAAAATGAGACCTCCATTGCTGATCTGAGCTAGGGAAAAATTTCTCAAGGAATCCTTTTTTTGAAAACCATTAGGATGCTCTGCTAGTGATTTGAAAGAGATCAGTTCCTGCGCAAAATGGAAAAAGCGAATTATATTCCTGATCTGTGAGAGTGAGAAATTTCTCATGGAATCATGCTTCAAAAGACATTAGGATGCTCTGCTAATGGTTTGGGAGAGATCCGTTAGTAAGAAATACAAAAAAGATGAACATGCTTCCTGAGCTGCGCTAATGACACCTTTCTCAAGGAATCTTTGTTTAAACGCCACTAGGATGCACTTCTGGTCAGCTGGTAGGGATCGGTTCGTGAGACAAGGATACATGAGAGATTCATTCCTGATCTGTGTAGGGACAAATTTCACAAGGCGTCATGCTTGAAAAGACGTTAGTATTGTCTGCTTACGGTTTGGAAGAGATGGGTTTGTGAGAATACTGAAAAAGAGAACTACATTGCTGAACTGTGCTAGTGAGAAATTTATCAAGGACTCTTTGTCTGAAACCCATGACAATACACTTCTAAAGGGTTGGTAGAGATCAGTTTTTGAGAAAGACGATAATGAGAAACAAATTCCTGATCAGTGCTAGGACAAATTTCTCATGGAATTGTGCTTCAGAAGCCACTAGGGGTCTCTGTTAGTGGTTTGAAAAGGATCTGTTCCTGGGAAATATGGAAAATGCCACTATAGTCCTGATCTGGTATGGAGAGACATTTCTCGTGGAATCATGCTTCAAAAGAGATTAGGATGCTCTGCTAATGGTTTGGGAGAGATCTATTGGTGACTAAAACCACAAATTTGAAAATCCTTCCTGAGCTGCGCTAGTGACACATTTCTCAGGGAATCTTTGTTTAAACGCCACTAGGATGCACTTCTGGTCAGCTGGTAGTCATCGGTTCGTGAGACAAGGAAACATGAGAGATTCATTCCTGATCTGTGTAGGGAGCAAGGCGTTATGCTTCCGAAGACATTAGTATTGTCTGCTTGTCTTTTGGACGGGATTGGTTTGTGAGAAGACTGAAAATGAGAAATACATTGCTGAACTGTGCTAGTGACAAATTTCTCAAGGACTCTTCGTTTAAGAGCCTCTAGGATGGACTGCTGGAGATTTGGTTGAGGTTGGCTGATGACAAAGACGAAAATGAGAAATTTTTTCCTGGGTTGTGCTAGCGATGAATTTCTCCTGGAATTACGCTTTCAAATCCATTAGGATGGACGACGAGACATTTGGCAGAGATCGCTTCGTGAGAAAGAGGAAAACTAGATTCCTGAACTATGCTAGTGAGAAAAATCTCATGGAATCATGCTTGAAAAGTGATTAGAATGCTCTGCTAATATTTTGGTAGAGATCTATTGGTGAGAAAAACAACAAATGTGAAAATCCTTCCTGAGCTGAACTAGTGACAAATTTCTCAAGGAATCGTTGTTTAAACGCCACTAGGATGCACTACTGCTCAGTTGGTAGAGATCGGTTCGAGAGAAAAGGAAACGAGCGAGAGTCATTCCTGATCTGTGTTAGGGACAAATTTCACAAGGCATCACGCTTCAAAAGACATTAGTATTGTCTGCTTGTCTTTTGGAAGAGATGGATTTGTGAGAATACTGAAAATGAGAAATACGTTGCTGATCTATGCTAGGGAGAAATTTCTCGAGGCATCTTCGTTTCAAAGCCACTAAGATGGACTGCTGGAGAATTGGTTGAGGTTGGCTGGTGAGAAAGACGAAAATCAGAAATTTATTCCTGAGTTGTGCTAGTGAGAAATTTCTCAAGGAGTCTTTGTTAAAATGCCACTAGGATGCACTACTGGTCAGTTGGTAGACATGGGTTCGTGAGAGAAGGAACCATGTGAGATTCATTCCTGATCTGTGCTGGGACAAATTTCACAAGGCGTCACGCTTGTATTGTCTGCTTGTCTTTTGGAAGAGATGGGTTTGGGGGACTACTGAAAATGAGAACTACATTGCTAAGCTGATCTAGGGACAAATTTGTAAAGGAATCTTCGTGTAAAAGCGACTAAGATGGACTGCTGGAGGTTTGGTTGAGATTGGCTGGAGAGAAAGACAAAATTGAGAAATTTATTCCTGATTTGTGCTAGTGATGAATTTCTCTTGGAATCCCGTTGAAAAGCCATTAGGATGGACTACGGGATATTTGGCGGAGATCTGTTCGTGAGAAAGATGAAAATGACAAATAAATTCCTGAACTGGGCTAGTGGCAAATTATATGAAAATGCTTCCTGAGCTGCGCTAGTGACAAATTTCTCCAGGAACGCCACTAAGATGCACTACTGCTCAGTTGGGAGAGAGGAACCCAAGGGTTTGTGAGAATAGTGAAAATGAGACCTCCATTGCTGATCTGAGCTAGGGGAAAATTTCTCAAGGAATCCTTTTTTTGAAAACCATTAGGATGCTCTGCTAGTGATTTGAAAGAGATCAGTTCCTGCGCAAAATGGAAAAAGCGAATTATATTCCTGATCTGTGAGAGTGAGAAATTTCTCATGGAATCATGCTTCAAAAGACATTAGGATGCTCTGCTAATGGTTTGGGAGAGATCCGTTAGTAAGAAATACAAAAAAGATGAACATGCTTCCTGAGCTGCGCTAATGACACCTTTCTCAAGGAATCTTTGTTTAAACGCCACTAGGATGCACTTCTGGTCAGCTGGTAGGGATCGGTTCGTGAGACAAGGATACATGAGAGATTCATTCCTGATCTGTGTAGGGACAAATTTCACAAGGCGTCATGCTTGAAAAGACGTTAGTATTGTCTGCTTACGGTTTGGAAGAGATGGGTTTGTGAGAATACTGAAAAAGAGAACTACATTGCTGAACTGTGCTAGTGAGAAATTTATCAAGGACTCTTTGTCTGAAACCCATGACAATACACTTCTAAAGGGTTGGTAGAGATCGGTTTTTGAGAAAGACGATAATGAGAAACAAATTCCTGATCAGTGCTAGGACAAATTTCTCATGGAATTGTGCTTCAGAAGCCACTAGGAGTCTCTGTTAGTGGTTTGAAAAGGATCTGTTCCTGGGAAATATGGAAAATGCCACTATAGTCCTGATCTGTTATGGAGAGACATTTCTCGTGGAATCATGCTTCAAAAGAGATTAGGATGCTCTGCTAATGGTTTGGGAGAGATCTATTGGTGACTAAAACCACAAATTTGAAAATCCTTCCTGAGCTGCGCTAGTGACACATTTCTCAGGGAATCTTTGTTTAAACGCCACTAGGATGCACTTCTGGTCAGCTGGTAGTGATCGGTTCGTGAGACAAGGAAACATGAGAGATTCATTCCTGATCTGTGTAGGGAGCAAGGCGTTATGCTTCCGAAGACATTAGTATTGTCTGCTTGTCTTTTGGACGGGATTGGTTTGTGAGAAGACTGAAAATAAGAAATACATTGCTGAACTGTGCTAGTGACAAATTTCTCAAGGACTCTTCGTTTAAGAGCCTCTAGGATGGACTGCTGGAGATTTGGTTGAGGTTGGCTGATGAGAAAGACGAAAATGAGAAATTTTTTCCTGGGTTGTGCTAGCGATGAATTTCTCCTGGAATTACGCTTTCAAATCCATTAGGATGGACTACGAGACATTTGGCAGAGATCGCTTCGTGAGAAAGAGGAAAACTAGATTCCTGAACTACGCTAGTGAGAAAAATCTCATGGAATCATGCTTGAAAAGTGATTAGAATGCTCTGCTAATATTTTGGTAGAGATCTATTGGTGAGAAAAACAACAAATGTGAAAATCCTTCCTGAGCTGGACTAGTGACAAATTTCTCAAGGAATCGTTGTTTAAACGCCACTAGGATGCACTACTGCTCAGTTGGTAGAGATCGGTTCGAGAGAAAAGGAAACGAGCGAGAGTCATTCCTGATCTGTGTTAGGGACAAATTTCACAAGGCATCACGCTTCAAAAGACATTAGTATTGTCTGCTTGTCTTTTGGAAGAGATGGATTTGTGAGAATACTGAAAATGAGAAATACGTTGCTGATCTATGCTAGGGAGAAATTTCTCGAGGCATCTTCGTTTCAAAGCCACTAAGATGGACTGCTGGAGAATTGGTTGAGGTTGGCTGGTGAGAAAGACGAAAATCAGAAATTTATTCCTGAGTTGTGCTAGTGAGAAATTTCTCAAGGAGTCTTTGTTAAAATGCCACTAGGATGCACTACTGGTCAGTTGGTAGACATGGGTTCGTGAGAGAAGGAACCATGTGAGATTCATTCCTGATCTGTGCTGGGACAAATTTCACAAGGCGTCACGCTTGTATTGTCTGCTTGTCTTTTGGAAGAGATGGGTTTGGGGGACTACTGAAAATGAGAAGTACATTGCTAAGCTGATCTAGGGACAAATTTGTAAAGGAATCTTCGTGTAAAAGCGACTAAGATGGACTGCTGGAGGTTTGGTTGAGATTGGCTGGAGAGAAAGACAAAAATGAGAAATTTATTCCTGATTTGTGCTAGTGATGAATTTCTCTTGGAATCCCGTTGAAAAGCCATTAGGATGGACTACGGGATATTTGGCGGAGATCTGTTCGTGAGAAAGATGAAAATGACAAATAAATTCCTGAACTGGGCTAGTGGCAAATTATATGAAAATGCTTCCTGAGCTGCGCTAGTGACAAATTTCTCCAGGAACGCCACTAAGATGCACTACTGCTCAGTTGGGAGAGAGGAACCCAAGGGTTTGTGAGAATAGTGAAAATGAGACCTCCATTGCTGATCTGAGCTAGGGAAAAATTTCTCAAGGAATCCTTTTTTTGAAAACCATTAGGATGCTCTGCTAGTGATTTGAAAGAGATCAGTTCCTGCGCAAAATGGAAAAAGCGAATTATATTCCTGATCTGTGAGAGTGAGAAATTTCTCATGGAATCATGCTTCAAAAGACATTAGGATGCTCTGCTAATGGTTTGGGAGAGATCCGTTAGTAAGAAATACAAAAAAGATGAACATGCTTCCTGAGCTGCGCTAATGACACCTTTCTCAAGGAATCTTTGTTTAAACGCCACTAGGATGCACTTCTGGTCAGCTGGTAGGGATCGGTTCGTGAGACAAGGATACATGAGAGATTCATTCCTGATCTGTGTAGGGACAAATTTCACAAGGCGTCATGCTTGAAAAGACGTTAGTATTGTCTGCTTACGGTTTGGAAGAGATGGGTTTGTGAGAATACTGAAAAAGAGAACTACATTGCTGAACTGTGCTAGTGAGAAATTTATCAAGGACTCTTTGTCTGAAACCCATGACAATACACTTCTAAAGGGTTGGTAGAGATCGTTTTTTGAGAAAGACGATAATGAGAAACAAATTCCTGATCAGTGCTAGGACAAATTTCTCATGGAATTGTGCTTCAGAAGCCACTAGGAGTCTCTGTTAGTGGTTTGAAAAGGATCTGTTCCTGGGAAATATGGAAAATGCCACTATAGTCCTGATCTGTTATGGAGAGACATTTCTCGTGGAATCATGCTTCAAAAGAGATTAGGATGCTCTGCTAATGGTTTGGGAGAGATCTATTGGTGACTAAAACCACAAATTTGAAACTCCTTCCTGAGCTGCGCTAGTGACACATTTCTCATGGAATCTTTGTTTAAACGCCACTAGGATGCACTTCTGGTCAGCTGGTAGTGATCCGTTTGTGAGACAAGGAAACATGAGAGATTCATTCCTGATCTGTGTAGGGAGCAAGGCGTTATGCTTCCGAAGACATTAGTATTGTCTGCTTGTCTTTTGGACGGGATTGGTTTGTGAGAAGACTGAAAATAAGAAATACATTGCTGAACTGTGCTAGTGACAAATTTCTCAAGGACTCTTCGTTTAAGAGCCTCTAGGATGGACTGCTGGAGATTTGGTTGAGGTTGGCTGATGAGAAAGACGAAAATGAGAAATTTTTTCCTGGGTTGTGCTAGCGATGAATTTCTCCTGGAATTACGCTTTCAAATCCATTAGGATGGACTACGAGACATTTGGCAGAGATCGCTTCGTGAGAAAGAGGAAAACTAGATTCCTGAACTACGCTAGTGAGAAAAATCTCATGGAATCATGCTTGAAAAGTGATTAGAATGCTCTGCTAATATTTTGGTAGAGATCTATTGGTGAGAAAAACAACAAATGTGAAAATCCTTCCTGAGCTGGACTAGTGACAAATTTCTCAAGGAATCGTTGTTTAAACGCCACTAGGATGCACTACTGCTCAGTTGGTAGAGATCGGTTCGAGAGAAAAGGAAACGAGCGAGAGTCATTCCTGATCTGTGTTAGGGACAAATTTCACAAGGCATCACGCTTCAAAAGACATTAGTATTGTCTGCTTGTCTTTTGGAAGAGATGGATTTGTGAGAATACTGAAAATGAGAAATACGTTGCTGATCTATGCTAGGGAGAAATTTCTCGAGGCATCTTCGTTTCAAAGCCACTAAGATGGACTGCTGGAGAATTGGTTGAGGTTGGCTGGTGAGAAAGACGAAAATCAGAAATTTATTCCTGAGTTGTGCTAGTGAGAAATTTCTCAAGGAGTCTTTGTTAAAATGCCACTAGGATGCACTACTGGTCAGTTGGTAGACATGGGTTCGTGAGAGAAGGAACCATGTGAGATTCATTCCTGATCTGTGCTGGGACAAATTTCACAAGGCGTCACGCTTGTATTGTCTGCTTGTCTTTTGGAAGAGATGGGTTTGGGGGACTACTGAAAATGAGAAGTACATTGCTAAGCTGATCTAGGGACAAATTTGTAAAGGAATCTTCGTGTAAAAGCGACTAAGATGGACTGCTGGAGGTTTGGTTGAGATTGGCTGGAGAGAAAGACAAAAATGAGAAATTTATTCCTGATTTGTGCTAGTGATGAATTTCTCTTGGAATCCCGTTGAAAAGCCATTAGGATGGACTACGGGATATTTGGCGGAGATCTGTTCGTGAGAAAGATGAAAATGACAAATAAATTCCTGAACTGGGCTAGTGGCAAATTATATGAAAATGCTTCCTGAGCTGCGCTAGTGACAAATTTCTCCAGGAACGCCACTAAGATGCACTACTGCTCAGTTGGGAGAGAGGAACCCAAGGGTTTGTGAGAATAGTGAAAATGAGACCTCCATTGCTGATCTGAGCTAGGGAAAAATTTCTCAAGGAATCCTTTTTTTGAAAACCATTAGGATGCTCTGCTAGTGATTTGAAAGAGATCAGTTCCTGCGCAAAATGGAAAAAGCGAATTATATTCCTGATCTGTGAGAGTGAGAAATTTCTCATGGAATCATGCTTCAAAAGACATTAGGATGCTCTGCTAATGGTTTGGGAGAGATCCGTTAGTAAGAAATACAAAAAAGATGAACATGCTTCCTGAGCTGCGCTAATGACACCTTTCTCAAGGAATCTTTGTTTAAACGCCACTAGGATGCACTTCTGGTCAGCTGGTAGGGATCGGTTCGTGAGACAAGGATACATGAGAGATTCATTCCTGATCTGTGTAGGGACAAATTTCACAAGGCGTCATGCTTGAAAAGACGTTAGTATTGTCTGCTTACGGTTTGGAAGAGATGGGTTTGTGAGAATACTGAAAAAGAGAACTACATTGCTGAACTGTGCTAGTGAGAAATTTATCAAGGACTCTTTGTCTGAAACCCATGACAATACACTTCTAAAGGGTTGGTAGAGATCGGTTTTTGAGAAAGACGATAATGAGAAACAAATTCCTGATCAGTGCTAGGACAAATTTCTCATGGAATTGTGCTTCAGAAGCCACTAGGAGTCTCTGTTAGTGGTTTGAAAAGGATCTGTTCCTGGGAAATATGGAAAATGCCACTATAGTCCTGATCTGTTATGGAGAGACATTTCTCGTGGAATCATGCTTCAAAAGAGATTAGGATGCTCTGCTAATGGTTTGGGAGAGATCTATTGGTGACTAAAACCACAAATTTGAAAATCCTTCCTGAGCTGCGCTAGTGACACATTTCTCAGGGAATCTTTGTTTAAACGCCACTAGGATGCACTTCTGGTCAGCTGGTAGTCATCGGTTCGTGAGACAAGGAAACATGAGAGATTCATTCCTGATCTGTGTAGGGAGCAAGGCGTTATGCTTCCGAAGACATTAGTATTGTCTGCTTGTCTTTTGGACGGGATTGGTTTGTGAGAAGACTGAAAATAAGAAATACATTGCTGAACTGTGCTAGTGACAAATTTCTCAAGGACTCTTCGTTTAAGAGCCTCTAGGATGGACTGCTGGAGATTTGGTTGAGGTTGGCTGATGAGAAAGACGAAAATGAGAAATTTTTTCCTGGGTTGTGCTAGCGATGAATTTCTCCTGGAATTACGCTTTCAAATCCATTAGGATGGACTACGAGACATTTGGCAGAGATCGCTTCGTGAGAAAGAGGAAAACTAGATTCCTGAACTACGCTAGTGAGAAAAATCTCATGGAATCATGCTTGAAAAGTGATTAGAATGCTCTGCTAATATTTTGGTAGAGATCTATTGGTGAGAAAACCAACAAATGTGAAAATCCTTCCTGAGCTGGACTAGTGACAAATTTCTCAAGGAATCGTTGTTTAAACGCCACTAGGATGCACTACTGCTCAGTTGGTAGAGATCGGTTCGAGAGAAAAGGAAACGAGCGAGAGTCATTCCTGATCTGTGTTAGGGACAAATTTCACAAGGCATCACGCTTCAAAAGACATTAGTATTGTCTGCTTGTCTTTTGGAAGAGATGGATTTGTGAGAATACTGAAAATGAGAAATACGTTGCTGATCTATGCTAGGGAGAAATTTCTCGAGGCATCTTCGTTTCAAAGCCACTAAGATGGACTGCTGGAGAATTGGTTGAGGTTGGCTGGTGAGAAAGACGAAAATCAGAAATTTATTCCTGAGTTGTGCTAGTGAGAAATTTCTCAAGGAGTCTTTGTTAAAATGCCACTAGGATGCACTACTGGTCAGTTGGTAGACATGGGTTCGTGAGAGAAGGAACCATGTGAGATTCATTCCTGATCTGTGCTGGGACAAATTTCACAAGGCGTCACGCTTGTATTGTCTGCTTGTCTTTTGGAAGAGATGGGTTTGGGGGACTACTGAAAATGAGAAGTACATTGCTAAGCTGATCTAGGGACAAATTTGTAAAGGAATCTTCGTGTAAAAGCGACTAAGATGGACTGCTGGAGGTTTGGTTGAGATTGGCTGGAGAGAAAGACAAAAATGAGAAATTTATTCCTGATTTGTGCTAGTGATGAATTTCTCTTGGAATCCCGTTGAAAAGCCATTAGGATGGACTACGGGATATTTGGCGGAGATCTGTTCGTGAGAAAGATGAAAATGACAAATAAATTCCTGAACTGGGCTAGTGGCAAATTATATGAAAATGCTTCCTGAGCTGCGCTAGTGACAAATTTCTCCAGGAACGCCACTAAGATGCACTACTGCTCAGTTGGGAGAGAGGAACCCAAGGGTTTGTGAGAATAGTGAAAATGAGACCTCCATTGCTGATCTGAGCTAGGGAAAAATTTCTCAAGGAATCCTTTTTTTGAAAACCATTAGGATGCTCTGCTAGTGATTTGAAAGAGATCAGTTCCTGCGCAAAATGGAAAAAGCGAATTATATTCCTGATCTGTGAGAGTGAGAAATTTCTCATGGAATCATGCTTCAAAAGACATTAGGATGCTCTGCTAATGGTTTGGGAGAGATCCGTTAGTAAGAAATACAAAAAAGATGAACATGCTTCCTGAGCTGCGCTAATGACACCTTTCTCAAGGAATCTTTGTTTAAACGCCACTAGGATGCACTTCTGGTCAGCTGGTAGGGATCGGTTCGTGAGACAAGGATACTTGAGAGATTCATTCCTGATCTGTGTAGGGACAAATTTCACAAGGCGTCATGCTTGAAAAGACGTTAGTATTGTCTGCTTACGGTTTGGAAGAGATGGGTTTGTGAGAATACTGAAAAAGAGAACTACATTGCTGAACTGTGCTAGTGAGAAATTTATCAAGGACTCTTTGTCTGAAACCCATGACAATACACTTCTAAAGCGTTGGTAGAGATCAGTTTTTGAGAAAGACGATAATGAGAAACAAATTCCTGATCAGTGCTAGGACAAATTTCTCATGGAATTGTGCTTCAGAAGCCACTAGGAGTCTCTGTTAGTGGTTTGAAAAGGATCTGTTCCTGGGAAATATGGAAAATGCCACTATAGTCCTGATCTGTTATGGAGAGACATTTCTCGTGGAATCATGCTTCAAAAGAGATTAGGATGCTCTGCTAATGGTTTGGGAGAGATCTATTGGTGACTAAAACCACAAATTTGAAACTCCTTCCTGAGCTGCGCTAGTGACACATTTCTCATGGAATCTTTGTTTAAACGCCACTAGGATGCACTTCTGGTCAGCTGGTAGTGATCGGTTCGTGAGACAAGGAAACATGAGAGATTCATTCCTGATCTGTGTAGGGAGCAAGGCGTTATGCTTCCGAAGACATTAGTATTGTCTGCTTGTCTTTTGGACGGGATTGGTTTGTGAGAAGACTGAAAATAAGAAATACATTGCTGAACTGTGCTAGTGACAAATTTCTCAAGGACTCTTCGTTTAAGAGCCTCTAGGATGGACTGCTGGAGATTTGGTTGAGGTTGGCTGATGAGAAAGACGAAAATGAGAAATTTTTTCCTGGGTTGTGCTAGCGATGAATTTCTCCTGGAATTACGCTTTCAAATCCATTAGGATGGACTACGAGACATTTGGCAGAGATCGCTTCGTGAGAAAGAGGAAAACTAGATTCCTGAACTACGCTAGTGAGAAAAATCTCATGGAATCATGCTTGAAAAGTGATTAGAATGCTCTGCTAATATTTTGGTAGAGATCTATTGGTGAGAAAAACAACAAATGTGAAAATCCTTCCTGAGCTGGACTAGTGACAAATTTCTCAAGGAATCGTTGTTTAAACGCCACTAGGATGCACTACTGCTCAGTTGGTAGAGATCGGTTCGAGAGAAAAGGAAACGAGCGAGAGTCATTCCTGATCTGTGTTAGGGACAAATTTCACAAGGCATCACGCTTCAAAAGACATTAGTATTGTCTGCTTGTCTTTTGGAAGAGATGGATTTGTGAGAATACTGAAAATGAGAAATACGTTGCTGATCTATGCTAGGGAGAAATTTCTCGAGGCATCTTCGTTTCAAAGCCACTAAGATGGACTGCTGGAGAATTGGTTGAGGTTGGCTGGTGAGAAAGACGAAAATCAGAAATTTATTCCTGAGTTGTGCTAGTGAGAAATTTCTCAAGGAGTCTTTGTTAAAATGCCACTAGGATGCACTACTGGTCAGTTGGTAGACATGGGTTCGTGAGAGAAGGAACCATGTGAGATTCATTCCTGATCTGTGCTGGGACAAATTTCACAAGGCGTCACGCTTGTATTGTCTGCTTGTCTTTTGGAAGAGATGGGTTTGGGGGACTACTGAAAATGAGAACTACATTGCTAAGCTGATCTAGGGACAAATTTGTAAAGGAATCTTCGTGTAAAAGCGACTAAGATGGACTGCTGGAGGTTTGGTTGAGATTGGCTGGAGAGAAAGACAAAATTGAGAAATTTATTCCTGATTTGTGCTAGTGATGAATTTCTCTTGGAATCCCGTTGAAAAGCCATTAGGATGGACTACGGGATATTTGGCGGAGATCTGTTCGTGAGAAAGATGAAAATGACAAATAAATTCCTGAACTGGGCTAGTGGCAAATTATATGAAAATGCTTCCTGAGCTGCGCTAGTGACAAATTTCTCCAGGAACGCCACTAAGATGCACTACTGCTCAGTTGGGAGAGAGGAACCCAAGGGTTTGTGAGAATAGTGAAAATGAGACCTCCATTGCTGATCTGAGCTAGGGAAAAATTTCTCAAGGAATCCTTTTTTTGAAAACCATTAGGATGCTCTGCTAGTGATTTGAAAGAGATCAGTTCCTGCGCAAAATGGAAAAAGCGAATTATATTCCTGATCTGTGAGAGTGAGAAATTTCTCATGGAATCATGCTTCAAAAGACATTAGGATGCTCTGCTAATGGTTTGGGAGAGATCCGTTAGTAAGAAATACAAAAAAGATGAACATGCTTCCTGAGCTGCGCTAATGACACCTTTCTCAAGGAATCTTTGTTTAAACGCCACTAGGATGCACTTCTGGTCAGCTGGTAGGGATCGGTTCGTGAGACAAGGATACATGAGAGATTCATTCCTGATCTGTGTAGGGACAAATTTCACAAGGCGTCATGCTTGAAAAGACGTTAGTATTGTCTGCTTACGGTTTGGAAGAGATGGGTTTGTGAGAATACTGAAAAAGAGAACTACATTGCTGAACTGTGCTAGTGAGAAATTTATCAAGGACTCTTTGTCTGAAACCCATGACAATACACTTCTAAAGGGTTGGTAGAGATCAGTTTTTGAGAAAGACGATAATGAGAAACAAATTCCTGATCAGTGCTAGGACAAATTTCTCATGGAATTGTGCTTCAGAAGCCACTAGGAGTCTCTGTTAGTGGTTTGAAAAGGATCTGTTCCTGGGAAATATGGAAAATGCCACTATAGTCCTGATCTGTTATGGAGAGACATTTCTCGTGGAATCATGCTTCAAAAGAGATTAGGATGCTCTGCTAATGGTTTGGGAGAGATCTATTGGTGACTAAAACCACAAATTTGGAAATCCTTCCTGAGCTGCGCTAGTGACACATTTCTCAGGGAATCTTTGTTTAAACGCCACTAGGATGCACTTCTGGTCAGCTGGTAGTGATCGGTTCGTGAGACAAGGAAACATGAGAGATTCATTCCTGATCTGTGTAGGGAGCAAGGCGTTATGCTTCCGAAGACATTAGTATTGTCTGCTTGTCTTTTGGACGGGATTGGTTTGTGAGAAGACTGAAAATAAGAAATACATTGCTGAACTGTGCTAGTGACAAATTTCTCAAGGACTCTTCGTTTAAGAGCCTCTAGGATGGACTGCTGGAGATTTGGTTGAGGTTGGCTGATGAGAAAGACGAAAATGAGAAATTTTTTCCTGGGTTGTGCTAGCGATGAATTTCTCCTGGAATTACGCTTTCAAATCCATTAGGATGGACTACGAGACATTTGGCAGAGATCGCTTCGTGAGAAAGAGGAAAACTAGATTCCTGAACTACGCTAGTGAGAAAAATCTCATGGAATCATGCTTGAAAAGTGATTAGAATGCTCTGCTAATATTTTGGTAGAGATCTATTGGTGAGAAAACCAACAAATGTGAAAATCCTTCCTGAGCTGGACTAGTGACAAATTTCTCAAGGAATCGTTGTTTAAACGCCACTAGGATGCACTACTGCTCAGTTGGTAGAGATCGGTTCGAGAGAAAAGGAAACGAGCGAGAGTCATTCCTGATCTGTGTTAGGGACAAATTTCACAAGGCATCACGCTTCAAAAGACATTAGTATTGTCTGCTTGTCTTTTGGAAGAGATGGATTTGTGAGAATACTGAAAATGAGAAATACGTTGCTGATCTATGCTAGGGAGAAATTTCTCGAGGCATCTTCGTTTCAAAGCCACTAAGATGGACTGCTGGAGAATTGGTTGAGGTTGGCTGGTGAGAAAGACGAAAATCAGAAATTTATTCCTGAGTTGTGCTAGTGAGAAATTTCTCAAGGAGTCTTTGTTAAAATGCCACTAGGATGCACTACTGGTCAGTTGGTAGACATGGGTTCGTGAGAGAAGGAACCATGTGAGATTCATTCCTGATCTGTGCTGGGACAAATTTCACAAGGCGTCACGCTTGTATTGTCTGCTTGTCTTTTGGAAGAGATGGGTTTGGGGGACTACTGAAAATGAGAAGTACATTGCTAAGCTGATCTAGGGACAAATTTGTAAAGGAATCTTCGTGTAAAAGCGACTAAGATGGACTGCTGGAGGTTTGGTTGAGATTGGCTGGAGAGAAAGACAAAAATGAGAAATTTATTCCTGATTTGTGCTAGTGATGAATTTCTCTTGGAATCCCGTTGAAAAGCCATTAGGATGGACTACGGGATATTTGGCGGAGATCTGTTCGTGAGAAAGATGAAAATGACAAATAAATTCCTGAACTGGGCTAGTGGCAAATTATATGAAAATGCTTCCTGAGCTGCGCTAGTGACAAATTTCTCCAGGAACGCCACTAAGATGCACTACTGCTCAGTTGGGAGAGAGGAACCCAAGGGTTTGTGAGAATAGTGAAAATGAGACCTCCATTGCTGATCTGAGCTAGGGAAAAATTTCTCAAGGAATCCTTTTTTTGAAAACCATTAGGATGCTCTGCTAGTGATTTGAAAGAGATCAGTTCCTGCGCAAAATGGAAAAAGCGAATTATATTCCTGATCTGTGAGAGTGAGAAATTTCTCATGGAATCATGCTTCAAAAGACATTAGGATGCTCTGCTAATGGTTTGGGAGAGATCCGTTAGTAAGAAATACAAAAAAGATGAACATGCTTCCTGAGCTGCGCTAATGACACCTTTCTCAAGGAATCTTTGTTTAAACGCCACTAGGATGCACTTCTGGTCAGCTGGTAGGGATCGGTTCGTGAGACAAGGATACATGAGAGATTCATTCCTGATCTGTGTAGGGACAAATTTCACAAGGCGTCATGCTTGAAAAGACGTTAGTATTGTCTGCTTACGGTTTGGAAGAGATGGGTTTGTGAGAATACTGAAAAAGAGAACTACATTGCTGAACTGTGCTAGTGAGAAATTTATCAAGGACTCTTTGTCTGAAACCCATGACAATACACTTCTAAAGGGTTGGTAGAGATCAGTTTTTGAGAAAGACGATAATGAGAAACAAATTCCTGATCAGTGCTAGGACAAATTTCTCATGGAATTGTGCTTCAGAAGCCACTAGGAGTCTCTGTTAGTGGTTTGAAAAGGATCTGTTCCTGGGAAATATGGAAAATGCCACTATAGTCCTGATCTGGTATGGAGAGACATTTCTCGTGGAATCATGCTTCAAAAGAGATTAGGATGCTCTGCTAATGGTTTGGGAGAGATCTATTGGTGACTAAAACCACAAATTTGAAACTCCTTCCTGAGCTGCGCTAGTGACACATTTCTCAGGGAATCTTTGTTTAAACGCCACTAGGATGCACTTCTGGTCAGCTGGTAGTGATCGGTTCGTGAGACAAGGAAACATGAGAGATTTATTCCTGATCTGTGTAGGGAGCAAGGCGTTATGCTTCCGAAGACATTAGTATTGTCTGCTTGTCTTTTGGACGGGATTGGTTTGTGAGAAGACTGAAAATAAGAAATACATTGCTGAACTGTGCTAGTGACAAATTTCTCAAGGACTCTTCGTTTAAGAGCCTCTAGGATGGACTGCTGGAGATTTGGTTGAGGTTGGCTGATGAGAAAGACGAAAATGAGAAATTTTTTCCTGGGTTGTGCTAGCGATGAATTTCTCCTGGAATTACGCTTTCAAATCCATTAGGATGGACTACGAGACATTTGGCAGAGATCGCTTCGTGAGAAAGAGGAAAACTAGATTCCTGAACTACGCTAGTGAGAAAAATTTCATGGAATCATGCTTGAAAAGTGATTAGAATGCTCTGCTAATATTTTGGTAGAGATCTATTGGTGAGAAAAACAACAAATGTGAAAATCCTTCCTGAGCTGGACTAGTGACAAATTTCTCAAGGAATCGTTGTTTAAACGCCACTAGGATGCACTACTGCTCAGTTGGTAGAGATCGGTTCGAGAGAAAAGGAAACGAGCGAGAGTCATTCCTGATCTGTGTTAGGGACAAATTTCACAAGGCATCACGCTTCAAAAGACATTAGTATTGTCTGCTTGTCTTTTGGAAGAGATGGATTTGTGAGAATACTGAAAATGAGAAATACGTTGCTGATCTATGCTAGGGAGAAATTTCTCGAGGCATCTTCGTTTCAAAGCCACTAAGATGGACTGCTGGAGAATTGGTTGAGGTTGGCTGGTGAGAAAGACGAAAATCAGAAATTTATTCCTGAGTTGTGCTAGTGAGAAATTTCTCAAGGAGTCTTTGTTAAAATGCCACTAGGATGCACTACTGGTCAGTTGGTAGACATGGGTTCGTGAGAGAAGGAACCATGTGAGATTCATTCCTGATCTGTGCTGGGACAAATTTCACAAGGCGTCACGCTTGTATTGTCTGCTTGTCTTTTGGAAGAGATGGGTTTGGGGGACTACTGAAAATGAGAAGTACATTGCTAAGCTGATCTAGGGACAAATTTGTAAAGGAATCTTCGTGTAAAAGCGACTAAGATGGACTGCTGGAGGTTTGGTTGAGATTGGCTGGAGAGAAAGACAAAATTGAGAAATTTATTCCTGATTTGTGCTAGTGATGAATTTCTCTTGGAATCCCGTTGAAAAGCCATTAGGATGGACTACGGGATATTTGGCGGAGATCTGTTCGTGAGAAAGATGAAAATGACAAATAAATTCCTGAACTGGGCTAGTGGCAAATTATATGAAAATGCTTCCTGAGCTGCGCTAGTGACAAATTTCTCCAGGAACGCCACTAAGATGCACTACTGCTCAGTTGGGAGAGAGGAACCCAAGGGTTTGTGAGAATAGTGAAACTGAGACCTCCATTGCTGATCTGAGCTAGGGAAAAATTTCTCAAGGAATCCTTTTTTTGAAAACCATTAGGATGCTCTGCTAGTGATTTGAAAGAGATCAGTTCCTGCGCAAAATGGAAAAAGCGAATTATATTCCTGATCTGTGAGAGTGAGAAATTTCTCATGGAATCATGCTTCAAAAGACATTAGGATGCTCTGCTAATGGTTTGGGAGAGATCCGTTAGTAAGAAATACAAAAAAGATGAACATGCTTCCTGAGCTGCGCTAATGACACCTTTCTCAAGGAATCTTTGTTTAAACGCCACTAGGATGCACTTCTGGTCAGCTGGTAGGGATCGGTTCGTGAGACAAGGATACATGAGAGATTCATTCCTGATCTGTGTAGGGACAAATTTCACAAGGCGTCATGCTTGAAAAGACGTTAGTATTGTCTGCTTACGGTTTGGAAGAGATGGGTTTGTGAGAATACTGAAAAAGAGAACTACATTGCTGAACTGTGCTAGTGAGAAATTTATCAAGGACTCTTTGTCTGAAACCCATGACAATACACTTCTAAAGGGTTGGTAGAGATCAGTTTTTGAGAAAGACGATAATGAGAAACAAATTCCTGATCAGTGCTAGGACAAATTTCTCATGGAATTGTGCTTCAGAAGCCACTAGTGGTTTGAAAAGGATCTGTTCCTGGGAAATATGGAAAATGCCACTATAGTCCTGATCTGTTATGGAGAGACATTTCTCGTGGAATCATGCTTCAAAAGAGATTAGGATGCTCTGCTAATGGTTTGGGAGAGATCTATTGGTGACTAAAACCACAAATTTGAAAATCCTTCCTGAGCTGCGCTAGTGACACATTTCTCAGGGAATCTTTGTTTAAACGCCACTAGGGTGCACTTCTGGTCAGCTGGTAGTGATCGGTTCGTGAGACAAGGAAACATGAGAGATTCATTCCTGATCTGTGTAGGGAGCAAGGCGTTATGCTTCCGAAGACATTAGTATTGTCTGCTTGTCTTTTGGACGGGATTGGTTTGTGAGAAGACTGAAAATGAGAAATACATTGCTGAACTGTGCTAGTGACAAATTTCTCAAGGACTCTTCGTTTAAGAGCCTCTAGGATGGACTGCTGGAGATTTGGTTGAGGTTGGCTGATGAGAAAGACGAAAATGAGAAATTTTTTCCTGGGTTGTGCTAGCGATGAATTTCTCCTGGAATTACGCTTTCAAATCCATTAGGATGGACTACGAGACATTTGGCAGAGATCGCTTCGTGAGAAAGAGGAAAACTAGATTCCTGAACTATGCTAGTGAGAAAAATCTCATGGAATCATGCTTGAAAAGTGATTAGAATGCTCTGCTAATATTTTGGTAGAGATCTATTGGTGAGAAAAACAACAAATGTGAAAATCCTTCCTGAGCTGGACTAGTGACAAATTTCTCAAGGAATCGTTGTTTAAACGCCACTAGGATGCACTACTGCTCAGTTGGTAGAGATCGGTTCGAGAGAAAAGGAAACGAGCGAGAGTCATTCCTGATCTGTGTTAGGGACAAATTTCACAAGGCATCACGCTTCAAAAGACATTAGTATTGTCTGCTTGTCTTTTGGAAGAGATGGATTTGTGAGAATACTGAAAATGAGAAATACGTTGCTGATCTATGCTAGGGAGAAATTTCTCGAGGCATCTTCGTTTCAAAGCCACTAAGATGGACTGCTGGAGAATTGGTTGAGGTTGGCTGGTGAGAAAGACGAAAATCAGAAATTTATTCCTGAGTTGTGCTAGTGAGAAATTTCTCAAGGAGTCTTTGTTAAAATGCCACTAGGATGCACTACTGGTCAGTTGGTAGACATGGGTTCGTGAGAGAAGGAACCATGTGAGATTCATTCCTGATCTGTGCTGGGACAAATTTCACAAGGCGTCACGCTTGTATTGTCTGCTTGTCTTTTGGAAGAGATGGGTTTGGGGGACTACTGAAAATGAGAAGTACATTGCTAAGCTGATCTAGGGACAAATTTGTAAAGGA